>NC_051178.1:217051628-217727628 GCF_013339695.2 Rhipicephalus sanguineus
CGCCATCCACGGCAATTCCTGAACTGCAGGCCTGACGCAACCACTCAACGAGGGCCTTCTCCATGGCAGCATATTTGCCATCTTTCGCGGCCTTCCTGTTCAGGCCGAACTTTGCCGCATTTAGTAGGATGCTGCCCTTCTTCGCGAGGATCGTTTTCAGCGACGACTCGGGAATGTTCAGGTCGCGGGCAATGCTGGCCTTTGTTGCTCCGTTCCGCTTCTCCGCCTCCTCGATTATGCGAAGCTTTTCTCCGAGCGTCAGCGGTTTTCGGTTCCTCGACATTGCGAGACGCAGCACTCGCAACCAAGAATTCGAAAGCTTCCTCGCACACCAATGTCCGAACACAGAAAATTTTGCACGTGGACACAGCAGCTGCGGCGCAGCACAACCAACCAATGAGGCAAACACGTGAAGGAATGGCTGAATGGCAGCACGGCAGGAGGCCTATTCGATTTGCAAGCTTCGACCAATCGCGAGTGGCTAAAACGCCCCAGCCCTCTGGTAGCTAGACAGCGGCGAGTTCCAGTTCCCGCGGCTGTCGCAAACGTTGGCTCAACAATCGCCGTTCAACATGTCCGGTATAACGACACGAAATCTAGTGAAAGTTATCGCATACTAGAAAGCGAGCTCGAAATTATCTGCCATGTTATCTGCTCACAACGGTCACTACAAAACCACCCAAAAGAAGAGAGAGAAAAAAAAAAGGGTGACAACGGAAGTGCGCAGTGCAATGCGACAAAACGAATGCACTCCGGCTGGCTCCGGCCAACGTTGGCTCTGGCTAGCTATGGCCAACCGCGTGTCGAAAAATTGAAGAGGCCCTGTGGTGGGAGCGCGGATACGAACTCGGTTCCTCGGTTTCCCGACTTTTTTCGCCCGGCCGCAGTGTGTTTGCGTGCCAGCCCGCGTCATCGTAGGTCTTTTTTTTTCTCGGACAGTCTAGCGAAGCGTCGTACGAGGCGGGGCCGGCGTAAAATTGCATCGTACAATTGAGGTTTTTAATACATTATTTCTATGGGGGTTTTGCCGGGACCAAGCCAATTCGTCGTAAAACGCGGGTCGTCGCAGGACCGGGGGACGTATAATCGAAGTTCCACTGTAAAGAGAAATAAAGAAGGCCGCACTTCCTTCAGGCTTGGCACCCCTAGTGCGAAGCTGCCTTGATTTTTTTAACCACGCTTGTGTTCGTGTGGTTCAAAAGCCTTTTCGTTTTCTCTGTCGCACCATTCTGAAACAATACATTGATCTCATCGGTTGCCAATTCAGCTGACGCTGCGCTGTTCAAACGCTACTCAAGTGTCCACGGTGAGTCTTTCTGCGACTTCATCCCATAGATCACTCACGTCATATTCTTGCTGAACCTCTGGCAATTGCTGCCAGTTTCCTTTTGTCATGATTATATTGACATGGGTAGAAAACAAAGAGAAGAAGAGGAAGAAGTAACATAAAAGAACGTGTTCCAAATGAAGAAATATAGGAGAAAGAAAGAAAAAGAAGAATAGATATTGAAGACGGAATTAAGAAAAGAACCTGAGGAAGAAGAAGCAAGGAAGAGGCACGAGAACGCTAGGGACGAGAAGAGGCATGGGCGAGCAGTAGCGGCGGCATGACGTGCGACCCGAGACGGCTAGCAGTGCACCTGGCAAAGACGTACCCCAGCCTTCCCAGCAACGTCCTGTGAGCTGCGGGAGCACGGCCAGGAGTAGAGCTCGGGCACAACGACGTCATCCCCGTGAGGACACGCCAGACTACCTACGGCTACGCCCCGTAGGCCACGCACCAGAGTGGACGAGCGGTACAGCCGCTGCGGAGAGCTGACTTCGACGTCGTTCCTGAGCTACATCGGTGGTACAGCTGATGGCCGTACACCCGCGACGCTGCGAACATCGCTGACGCGACGAGCCGTACGACTTGACCCCGAAGCAGCAGCTACGTCAATGCAACGCACTTGTGACGAACTGTAAATATGACTATTAGTTTTTTGTACATGGTTGCTTAAAGGAGTTTTATAGTTGTTTTGCATGCCTTTTTTGATACTGGATTTTTCATATTTATGTGTTTTTTCAGTGATAAAAATTTTTCGTGCTCCACAATGTTCCTGTGTTGTGCTTTTCCATCTAGAGAGACCATGACACCTTTCATGCTGCTTCCACAGCTCATCGCGAACGTACAAACACCAAGGTGAGCAAAACAGCCGTGCGACAAGCGTGCAGATTTTGTGTCGTTGCATGCGCAACTCAGTGTCTACAATGCTCATGGTATGTTTATGGTACAGCGGCGAGAGAGGTTGCGTTGGAGGGGGCATTTTGCCACCCCCGCTGCCCTTCACGCCCTGCACCGATACTGCAGCCGAGACGCCCAGTTCTCTCCTTCTTCCTTTGTGAGAACAGTCCTTCTCTCAACCCGAGAATGTGCGTTGCTTTCTTAGGGGCCTCTGGATCTTCCATCTTGGGAGGTGTGGCCGGACACATCTCAACCAAGCTTTGAGCGCTGCCATCAACCCCTGCAGTGTGCCGGCCATCGAGTGGGAGCTACCACCTCTGACTGAAGCGCAAAAGCCGCACGAGGTGAGCTGAGCACTCCCTTGACATGTGCTTGCTATTTGTTAACTGCTGTTTTCCCCCAGCAGGGCTCCACCACAGAGGAGGTCTTGTGTTAACTGAATGTGCTACTGTATCTGTTGAAATTGGCAGATGTGTAATTAATGTGAACAAACACCTTCAGTTGAAAGACTCGTCTCTGTCCCCACTGGCCTGAAACACGCCGTGGTCGTGACTCCATGCGAACTGCTGGATAGGGAGTCAGAGCTCTGGCTATTAGGACTGCTACACAAGTTCTAGCGACAGTGCCTGCCACTCCACTATCGCGCAGAGCAATTCAGTGGAGGGACAGTTTGCACGCGCAAATCTGTGTGTTAATTTCAACAAGAACCCCTATATGGAACTCCTGAATGCACAGATAGCCGGGCTTCTATGGAAGCAAGTTTCCCATCTCTCGTTCAATCACTGGCCATTGGTGGTGCTTCTATAACCTGCTAGTCTGCTACTCTGCAGCCGTTGGGACAGCATTGGAGTGAAAATGCCCACATTCTGGGACAAACTGCCAGCATACTAAAAGTGACTGTTTTTGCAAACTTAGACAGAGGCTTAACACCTTTGTGACTGCTGAAAAATTGGTTGTTTTTGGGTAGTCCAGGAAATTTTTTTTCCTGCCACAGTATTTGATTGATGCTCAAGTGTAGGGTATCAAATGATAGAAGAAAAATTGGTCTTTCTAACAATATTAATTTCATACAACAGATTTTTTTCGAATATTACCAAAAATGTTATCTAAGGAAAATGCATCAAAAAGAAAAAAATTCATGAAAACATCAATGCTACTCTACACAAGGCAAACATTAAAAAAAAGTTCGAGATATACGTTTTAAATACAAAGCCCTCATGGAGTAATAGTACAAATATAAGCTCTGTAACTACAAAGGTTATATAAGCACTAGTGGCTATCATGTGCAGTGAAACAAAGGTTGGCTCACTGTGCATTGGCTTTTCGAAAATATGCGTCCACGCATAGTTATTTGTGTGGTTACATATCTCTCTGATGACTTTGCGGTGAAAAGCCGTGCAGCACTCTGGAGCACTAGGCCCACTGGGCACCGACTTCGTGGAGCTCCCGTCCGAATGAAGTTGATGCCTTGCAGGTATCAGCTGTGGACCTTCAGTATGCGCCGAATATGTTTACATCAATGCACGGCAGCAGTAAAACGGTTTGAAGAGAGAGAAAAACTTAACAATGGATACCTGCTGATGCTAAGGGGCGGTTTGATGCACTATTGCCATCTGTACTGAAGTCTAATGAACCCAAGTCATCTTCCATGCCTGTGCTTCTACTATCATCCAGAGATTCATCGGAAGGCGTCGAAATTCACCGTTTTAGTAGAGCACCCACGAGCGACTTCGACGCCACAACCGAAACCGTTAGCGCAAACCTCCCAAACTGTGAACGAGCTTTAAAAATCTCCCCATGGCGGAAAAAAGAATCTCACTAGCGAAACTAATAAAAAACATGCTCTTTTACCCTTTGGATGGCATTAGCTGTCCAGAAGTGCTCAGAGAGCGTCAAAATTTGAGCCTGAAGTCATCATTAGCATACTAACGATAAAAATAGGCACAGTTACGAAAGTGTTAAGTAAGCTATTTAGTGCGTTTAAGTATTTATTGTGTAGTGGTTGACTAAAGTGTATAGCCATAGACTTACGTGGTATAGTTAAAGTATAAGACGGTGGCGCAAAAAGGGACAAGGACGAAACAGGAAGAAGAGACGTATACAAGTGCGCTTGTATACGTCTCTTCTTCCTGTTTCGTCCTTGTCCCTTTTTGCGCCACCGTCTTATACTTTAACTATGCACCAACTAGCCCCGCAACAAATTTTATTGGACGTGGTATAGGTTGGTGCATATAATGGCATGTGGAAATCTATAAAAGGACCCAGTGACCGGAAGCTCACTTTAGTGGACTTGGTGGCCCCATCGCGGGCGTCATGAGTAACCACTTCTTTGTTGTACAGATCCTGCTGAGACTGGGAGGAATAGCCGACGGCTCTGCTCTGTCACCAACTAATCAACCTAATCAACAACATGCCTGGGTGACATCGGTTGTACCATGGGCCAGCAGGCAAGACATTCCCGTGTTATCACTTACTTCTACCACGAAAATCAATGCAGATGAAGACAAAGTATCAAGCAAGACGGCGACTGCCAAAGCGCATGCGCAATTCGGTCGACCACCGACGGCAGTGACATCAGAGGAAATCTATAAAAGGACCCAGTGACTGGAAGCTCGCTTTAGTGGACTTGGTGGCACTATCGCAGGCGTCATGAGTAACCACTTCTTTGTTGCACAGGTTAGTAAGAAATGATTGTTCATTAAATGCATTACAAGTGACTGTACTTGTTTAGTGGTGCTACCAAGTCCTCAGTGCTTTTTGGCTTGTGTTCTCGATGCTGCCCGAATTTTGTTGTTGCTCTGCGGTATAGGGGTTACTTTGCAACAAACTGTTCCGCGCGTGCGAAACTGTCCCGTCTTTGGATCACACCGTGCACTAGAGGAGTGTAGTTACTCGCTACTAGCGCTACGCAGCAGCCCAGCCCTAACAGTCAGAGCTGGACCTCTAACCCGTGCTTCGCGTTTAGCCGCGACCACGGCAGGTTTCAGGCCAGTGGCAACAGAGACAAGTTCTTTGCCTGACACAGTTTATTGTGCCAAAGCGCCACCAAAGCAACAAAATATAAGGTGGGAACGAAACGGCGGAGAAGTTCCGCACGACGACGTGCAAACAACAACAAAATGGGAAGCACACGAGATTGAGAGCAATAACACTCGTACTCACCTCTCGTGGCTTCGCAGTCCGGCCCTGAGGCAGTAAGTCACCTCACAATAGACCGGGCATTGCGCAGGGGGTGATGGCATCTGGGTGGCTCCCGACTCAATCGAGCTGTGGTCGTCACCGCTCCCCGAGTCGAAAGACCAAGAGGCCCCCAAGAAAGCGACGCGCGTTCCTGGGATCTGGAGAGGAGTCTCCCCAGAAAAGGGCAAGGAGGGAAACGGGGCATCTCGGCTTCGGCCAGGGAGCAGGGCGCGAGAGGCTGCGGGAGCGGCTCAGTGCCCTCTCTCACGCAACCCCTCTCGCCACTGCGCATACAAACGTAGCGCGAAGCCGAGGTGCCGCCGCGTTGGAGACAATGGGTTGCGTGTGCAACCCCACATCCCCCCTCCTTAATTGAACCCTTAAGCCAAAAAGAGGACCACCATCACCTGGGCTTAAGAGGGGGCTAGCGGCTCCACCAGGAACACGGCAAAGTCCGTGTTGACGAGGGAGCCGCATGGAGACGCAGATCACCGCTATCGCTGAAAGGGCAGTCACCTGGCGAGCTGGAAAAAGGTGTCGTTGAGTGATAATGCAGGGCAGCCTGACAGTTGAAGACAGTTGTCAGGACAGCCGTCAGGACGGTTGTTGGGACAGTCGTCAGGAACAGTTGTCAGGAACCCAGGCAGCTCAGTCGGAATCAGCTCGGCTTGCTTCTGGCGATGCTCACTTGCTTGGACTTTGCCGCCCATGGTGTTGAAAGGGGGCACCTGGCTGGATGGATTTCAGCGCCAGACTGCAGGCCACCTTGATTTGCGTTAGTCGCATCGCCAGGAGAGCGTCATGTCGACGCAGGAGAGTTGGCTTGGGCGTTCATCAGTTGTTGCCCTCTAGTGGGGTAGAATGGTTCCCCTCCTTTTCTCGTTTCTCCTAGTCATTGCTGCTCCTCCTGCTCTGTGTTCTCTTTCTTTCTCTTCTTCTTCTAAGGCGTTTGGAGTCAAAATTCCCCCCGACGCCTGCGGCTAGCCGGCTGCAACCCCCATTTGAGCAGCGGGATACAATGCTCGTACCGCGGGTGCACTCCGAAGTTCAGTCACCGGGTCTGCAGCTCTTCGTCAGGTGGTGCGGTGGTTCCGTGAATTCTTCTCTACCGAGACCATTTGGAACGGATGCTGTTTTGCTGTTTTTCATTCCGCCTCGACCTTGGGTGTCGCTGCAGGCTTTGGTGTCGCCGCTCTCTGCTGTGGAATGCGTGCATTGACGGCTTGAAGTACCAGCCTTTGGGACAACTGCCGGCGAAAACGGTCGTTTCGGCTTGGCTGTTGTTGAAATGCTGCCGATGGGTGATCTGCGACTCGAACAATAAGTTAGCTAGGGATGGGCGAATAGTAAATTTGAGGTTCGAAGCGAATCCGAAGCGAATAGTGATTTGGTCGAATAATTTCGAACGAATAGTTTGAATAGTGCTCACCACATATTATTAAGAAAAATTGAGCATGTCCTTCGTGACCCTTGCACAATATTTTTAAGAATTGGAACTAGGTATGAGTGAATGTCACTTTTTGGTTTGAAATGAAGTGGAAGAAACCTTGAATGGTATCAAAATTTGAATAGCAGCAGGGTGCGAGTTATAAGCGGTACAATACGTTACAAGTTAAAAATGACTATACTTAGCGCATATAAGCCCATATAACACGCTGTTAAATTTTAAAAAAATATGTACACTTAACCTTGAAGTGTGGCTTTCGCGGCAGTGCAGATTTCCCCTGGCAGGGTGGTTTCACGGTACAGCAACCCGGCGCTGCAGTGAAACCACCTTTACAGGGGGTTATGTGCAGTCAAACATACATATATTCGTTCATTTCGAATACTTCAATATTCGTTCGAATATTCGAAATGTCCGAATATTCGCCCATCCCTAAAGTTAGCCCCTCTCTTACACTCCGAAAGAGCAAGCGCGTGCTCGCTCTCGAAGGCTGCATGCTAGATATCAGAGGAGCTTCCCGTCCGATACCATGCACAATAAAGCCCCTACGAACCAGACAGAGTTAGTTCTGCCAAGATCGCAAGTTGTACGATGTCGAGCCGTGCCTTCGGATGCCACTGCCTGCGGGCGCAGGGGAGCGTTCCCCTCGGGCCCCCATTCCCTCTGTCATAGTAGGGTTTGAGATCACAGACATGCACCGGTCCGCCAATCGGTCTTAGCGTCAAGTCCATCAGCTTGTACACGAGAGAAGAGATGGTCTCTCCTACCCGGTACGGTCCTATCCACTTCGGTGCCAGAGAAGCTGAGAATTTCTTACTGGCATCGCTTAGGACATGATTGCGCTTCAACACCAGGTCGCCCACTTTGTACTGAACGTCCCGATGAGAGCGGTCATACTGCACTTTCTGCTCTCCAAGAGCAGCGCTCAGGTTCCATCACGCTTTGCACAAAGCCTCCGTCACCTTTGCGCGCAGCCCAGCTGCATAATCGGTGCGTGCTGACGAAGCAGCCAGTTCCGTGCTGCGTTCCTGTAGAGTATGTTCTACAGCATTCAGCAACTCTCTCCCAAAATTGAGAGTGGCGGGGGTAAAGCCAGTCGAGCGGTTCACGGTCGTCCTCAGAGCAAATCCGATTTCAGGGATACAATTGTCCCAATCCTTGTGCATCCCCGCAAAAGCAACAAGCATGTGCTTGATGTTGCGGTTTACATGTTCGGTTGGATTTGCCTGGGCATGATACGTGGTTGTTCTCTTGTGCTTAATGCCCAGGGCTGCACACGAGTCCACAAAAATTCTGGCGGTGAAATAGGACGCATTGTCCGTAATTAACTGCTTTGGATAGCCGAATCTCGTGAACACTTTGATGAGCTTTTCCATGATAATGCGTGCCGTCAGCCTTCGTAGGGGGAACAGTTCCACCCACTTAGTGAAGTGATCTGTGACGACGAGAAGGAATTGGTTTCCTCTCAGTGTTTTTGGGTAAGGTCCCATGACGTCACAAGCCACAATTTGCCACGGTGCTTGGCTTTGGATCGGCTGCATGAGCCCAGGCGGTCATCCACCACGCGGCTGAAGCAGAGATCAAACGAACGTGGCTGAAGCAGAGATCAAACGAGCCGGCCCATCTCTGGCACTCGGAGCACACATGCGATAACACCACTCCGCTCGGGAGCCCTGCCACTGAAGCAGAGAGGAAATGCACCGCCCGTCTTGAACGAGCATGAAAAGACGCGAGGGGGAGGAGGTGTCGCTCGAGCAGCAACTTTGAACTTTGATTCTAAGGGCGCGGTTGCGATCTCTGGTGCGCGTGCTATCTCGGCAGCCATCAATGAGCGGCTCGTATACACTTCTACACGCTGCGCTCTCGATGCGAAGACATTGTGCAGAAAGGGCATCTTTCCCTGGAGCGGCCGTGTTCTCTCACACCAACGTTTTGTAGAGTTACGCGAGATCAGATACCAAAGAGTTTGCTGACAGCCTTGCTTCCTATAACATTACAATTTGTTGCTATCGCATTCATTGCTTCGTCCTTGCGGTGAAACTATGACTTTTTTCTTTTCTATCGCGGGGGGGGGTTAGGGTCTGTGTGTCTGTATTGGATGATGATGCCCAAACTGCAGATGACCAAGGTGACCTCTATTTCTTGCTAAAATTTGTGCAACTGAGAAAATTTTGAAGCTGGTAGGGCATTTTGGCGCAGCGTGGCGCAATTTCAACAAATTTCACGGTTCTGGCGCAGCTTGGCACAAAAATAAGGAACTGTATCCAAATGGCGCAGCTGTTGCACCCCTGGGTCTATGCATGAAATTTTGCTGCAATGTAATTCCATGACGAACTTTTTCGGGCATACCGTCAATTTCGTTGTAGCGGGGTTTGAGTGTAATAAGAACGACTACCTCAAAGAACCCTACCAGCACTCTTCCAGACTATATCATACAAAATGTATCAGGCCATATATAACATGCTGTGATACTTACAAGAGTTCTTTCTTCCCGTCTACCATAAAAAAATAGAACACTCTGCCACGTGCTTGCATGAATGTTGAATCTTTGGAGGCGTTCACTGCTAAAATTGAGCAATTTCTTTTTGTGTAACCCCTTGAAATTGCTAAATTTCTACCTTTCTAAATTCACTCCTACGCTGTGAGATTAGTGTGTGCATAACACTGAGTTATGTAAAAATGAATCTCTGTTGTTCTTTTCAAACTACAGTGAAACCTCGGTGATACGATCACGGTTTATACGAATTTCGGGGTGATACAAATTTTTCTTTGGTCCTGGCCAAGGCCCATTGGCCTGCAATGTAATGGAGTACGGTTGTTTCGAACAGATTTTCACCCCACGACGTTTGATACGAAGGTACGCTACCGCGCAGGTACGAAGAGCTGCTGTCCGCGCTGTCGCGGAAGACGCGCCAAGCACGTGCAGGCGCAGAAACGCAAGCGTGGGCATGCGCACCACGCTGCCAATTCGTCAGAATCACGGTGTAAGAAAAATACTTTTCTTGCACAGTGATTAGTATAAACCTCCAGTGACACGTCGTAGCCTCCGAGATTGTGTGCGCGAATCTTGGAGGCCCTAATGCGCCTCCGTGTGCCTTTGCGTTTAGATTACAAGCCATTTCCTCCATGCAAGCGATGTCCTCATGCATCAGACACCCTATGAAAGGTGGACGAGGACCGAAAGAAGACAAGGATCGACAGTCTTGGCGAAGGAGCTAGGCCTCACAACGTCAACATTGTGCGAGAGCACGCGCGCCCATTTCCTTTCCTTAAGGCTGGCGCGATCGCGAACTGACGGCGGGAGCCGAGGGACCACTAGGAGAGGAGCACCGTCACCCTTTCCGGACAACCCCTTCTTTCCTGCCACTCTTGGCGCCAATCCTCGCATCCCGGCTCGCGGGAAAGGGAACTTACCCTGCGAGGGAAACAACCCTCGCGGTGGGGAGGGACGCGGGAGGTGAATAAAACAACCGGGCAGACAGGCAGACGCTCTCTCGTGCCCTGCTGACCTGCGAGGTAACACCTCACCGCCCCAAGTTTCAGCGAGCCGATCATCGACCGAAGGTGTAAGCGTTACCCTTTGTTTTCTACGAGAGCGGACTATCCCTCTACGCAACATTTACGCGTTATTGCTAGCGTAGCAATAAAGTGTTGTTTGTTGTGCTAGCCTGTTGCCTTATTCGCCCGAACCCGTCGTAGCTGCGATGACTCGCGCTACGGGAAGGGGACGTTGACTCGTGCACGGTACGACTATTTGCGGCTGGGACCGGAGCTAGGCTCCTGCACCAGCCGTGCATAGAGCGGACCTTCTCAACATGCGCGACTGTTGGGGACGCACTTGTGCGGGCACGGCCGTAAATTTCTTGAAAATCATCCCCAACACCACCGCGATAAGAAAACAGTAACGTAAGACCAGCGGTTGTGAAATTTCCTGGCGATCTATCACGTCAAAGCGCTCTTTAAGCCACATTCGCTGCAGTATTCCTGTGTCATGCGGAAAAGCATACTAAGATTTGGAAGAGGCTACTAGCCTTTGCGGGTCACAACACACCTGGTTCGATAATTACACACACGCGCACAGGCCGAATATTTATGAGTGCCGGTATGATTGCTGACGTCTAAAAACTTCACCGGCAATCATTCAGAGCTGTTCGTGACATTGCTGCGGCTCTGAAAAAGAATAAATGAAAATGTACGCCAGCTTTCCTTTGTCGCGTACTAATTTTTCATACTTTCTGGTGATACGAATATTTTTGGTGATCCCGCGAGATTCGTATCACCGAGGTTTTACTGTATGTAGACGACGTTGTCGCATAAAACACTGTGCTGAAGTGTGATAACTGTTCTTTTGTTATTCTGTTGCGAAATTGACCTATGTATTCATTGTTCACTCCTGTATGGGCCTGTTTAGGCTCATAGTATCCAATAAATAAATAATAAAATAAATGTACTTGGGCGTCCATTCAAATGCAAAAAATTTCTAAATCACTTCTCATATCTTTATTTTTGAGTTATTTTGCACTTATGCATGTGTTCGAAATTGTTGTATTCGTGGCCACAGTGTGGGCATACAGTAGGAAAGTCAGAATTGATCCTGCTCAGTGTCGTTGGTGTGATGTATGTTCGAGTGTGCAACTGCCTGTAAGTGATTGCTTGTGCTCTGTTAAGCTTTGTGTGAGGAGGAGGATTCAACGTACTAACCTATGATGAGAGGTGAGTTCGTGGTATGACACGAGCGGGTCATTGTTGTCGAGGTTCCTGCAGGCTGCATTGAAGCAAGGGGGTGAATCACAGATGCGGAAAGTGAGTTCTTGCGCCAGTTGGTGTGCCCGCTCGTTTGAGTTGCAGTCAGGAGATCCAGAAATGTTTCCCATGTGAGCTGGGAACCATGTGACGTGGGAGGATGGGAAATTATCTTCTCCCCTTTCTTGGTAGCAGAGCTTGTTGACAACCGTAGCTGCCTTCGAAGAGACGAGGGCCGCCGAAAAAGTTCTTATAGCTGTTCTGGAGTCCGAGTAAATGACAGAGGCTACCATGCAGGTTCGAAGGGCCACCACAATGGCCATTTCTTCTGCTTCATGGGTGAAGTTGGTAACTACCGTGGCTGCGCTGACGAGCGAGCCATGGGCGTCCACCACGGAGACAGCATAGGCGCCTCGATTCCAATATCTTGCAGCGTCAACAAAGAGAACTTGTGTTTCGTTGCGCATTATCTTGGCGGGTATGGCCTTGGCTCTCACTTTTCTCCGTCCTTCGTTGTGGGTCGGGTGTACGTTTCTGGGAATTGGATCAACTGTTATCACTTTCGTGGCGTTTTTGCAAATTTGTGACTTCTCTGGTGGCATAAAGAGGGGCTGAATGTCAGCTTCTAACAAGATCTCATTGCCCGCCCTTGAGAGCGAGAGCCGACTAATTGGGCATGCCGCTGTGCCTCAAACAGTTCGGTAGCTGTATTGTGCAGGTCCAATTGGAGGAGTCGTTCTGTACTAGTGTTTCGAGGGAGGCTCAGGACCCTTTTTAATCCTGTACTAATTACTGTATCGATTTCGTTGAGCTACGTCTTCTTCCAGTTGAGGAAAGGGGCGGCATATGCTACGTGGCTGATGCGAAACGTGTGAAATGCTTTCATGAGGTTGTCCTCTTTCAGGCCATCCCTTCTGCTGACGACCCGTGATACGACCCTGGTGAGGTATAGGACACTCTTTTCTATGCGTCTGAGTGCCTCCACGCTGTCACCGCTGTAAGCCCCAATGACCATACCTAGGACCTTGATTGTGTTGCACCTGAGGACACTGCCTCCGTCCTTGGTGTGTAGGTGAACGAGGAGGGAGCTAAGGGGCTGTCCCTTCCTGGGGCTGTGTTTGCACAGAAAGAGCTCTGATTTGCTGGAAGGCAGCTTCAGTCCCGTATTTTTAAGGAAAGCTTCTGTGGTGTGCAGCACTTGCTGTAGGTTTTGCTCCAGAGTGCCTAGTGGGCCGATTGCAGACCAAATGGTAATGTCGTCCGTGTAAATCGTGTGTCCCCTGGACTTTCAAGAGTTGGTTGGACAGATCGTGCATTGCGATGTTGAAAAGAAGCAGCGAAAGCAGAAAGCGCTGACCCTTGCAGGGTGCCGATGTTGCCTAGCTTGTGCTTTCGGCTTTTGATTTGTCCGATGTTTATGGTGGCCGTTCGGTCAGCCAAAAACGATCTTACACAGTTGTGGAAATTTACTCCGAGTTCTAAAGTGGAGATTTCATTGAGGATGTGTTCGTGCCTGGCCGTGTTGAAGGCCTTGGTTAGGTCGAGCGCCAGGATGCCTTTTATGTCCCTGGATTTATTGTCTATGATGGCGCTCCTGGTAAGGGGCATGGCGTCTTGCGTTGATAGTGATTTTCGGAAGCCTATGAGATTGTGGCAGAAGAGGCTGTTTTCTTCAATGTGCTCTGCAATTGTATTATGAATGGCGTGTTCGAAACACATGCTCTGGCTGTGCCCTGCCAACGCGGGCACAGACTTTTTTCCTGATGACACTCGGCGCTTAGAAGCACAGAGCTCATTGCTCAGCTCAAGGCTGTCCAGGGGGCCCGGGCCGTCGCCGAAGGACTCTGTCTACTGGCCCCGATCTGGGTGGAGCCGCCGGATTGATTGGCGGGGCCTTTGGCACCGCTTTCTTTCTCTTCAGGACCTCAATAAAGTTCATACTCACTCACTTGTACTTATGCATATTAATTACACAAGGTGAGTGCTCTGTGCTGGCTGAAACATCTTCATGAGCACTGAAGCTAACAGCGAACAGGTGCTGCAGAAGGAATGAACTAGAACGGGTGTGCTGGAGTAGGGACATCTGTACAGGTCAGGAGTTCCAGTAGGTCGTGGACAGAACAAATCCAGCGAGGTGAACATGTTGGTGAGAAAAACAAGTACACGCAATGGCGATGGCGATAGGGCAGTTGCGCATTTAGAATAGGGCAAGCGCATATAGGAAATAAGCGGCCGTTCTGATGATGATGACAGTGGCACATATAGAGCTTGCGTTGTTTACACTGCTGCGAGTATTTCAGTGGCAGCGACACACGCGAAAAAACCAGGTGCCAGCAAGCATCCTGAAATGAAGCACTCGAAGGTGCACATGCGCATTTGTATGCACCATTTTTCAATAAATGATGCTCCGCTTCTGATAAGTAGGGGTGTGCGAATATCAAATTTTTCAAATACGCATCGAATACGAATATCCACCTTCGAATATCGAATCGAATATCGAATATCAAAGGAAAAATGCCTCCACAGTAACAATATTTTATTTAACATGTAGCTATTTAAAAAAAAAACATTAACAGCCTGACTGGCAACAAAACATACACTGCTATCTCCAGAACACAATGTCCAGGCTAGCACAATGCACATCACAACGCAAGCAAATATCACGGCACAATGAAAGTAATGACTAGATGTTATCATGAAGAAATATGAGTTGCTCCACATGATCAGGCAGCAGGCGCTCCCTTCTAACAGAGACACCCCCCCCCCCCCTGCCACTGAAAAGGCACGCTCGCTTGGAACAGAAGTGGCTGGTATAGGGAGGTACATGGGGCAAAGCTTTGCCAGACTGGGGTATCTGAAGGTGCCTACAGTCCGCCACCAGTCACATGGGTCACTGTCTTTCTTCAGAAGTGGTCCCGCATAGTGAACGAGTGGTAGTGCGGCACGTTACGGCCGCATAATATTGAAAATGTACGGTTACATGACCGCCAACAGCGCTGCACGTCGGAGATGCACCAGCAATAAATCATACGTATTGGGGCACTCGTCGCAAGCAGATATCGTGCCTCCGTGTACTTACGATGTGTATCGCTCCTG
Organism: Rhipicephalus sanguineus; assembly: GCF_013339695.2. Classification (NCBI taxonomy): domain Eukaryota; kingdom Metazoa; phylum Arthropoda; class Arachnida; order Ixodida; family Ixodidae; genus Rhipicephalus; species Rhipicephalus sanguineus. Next base: position 217,066,316 of record NC_051178.1, read on the forward strand.
TCGGCAACGTTTTTAGCTATACGAACGCAGCAGAAATGTCGAAGACGAGTTATTTGATGCACAATAATCGAATCGCATATTCAAATTTTTCGAATATTCGAAGTTATCGAATATTCGAATGTAATATTCGACGAATATTCGGAACTTTCGAATATTCGCACACCCCTACTGATAAGGCAATCTGATCTTTTATTGAGATGACTTGCCATAGGGAGGGCAAAATCAATTAAAAGTACTCCACAAAACAATTAATCGTCATTGATGTGCGCCTTTCAATTAATCAAATTAATCGATTACGGCACCAATGCCTCCCCACCCCTACCCCCAACATCGTCCCTTGTCCAGAGTGCATGATTGTGAGGTGAGCGATACTGATATGCAGAACTCGAGCGTATCTCCTCCTTTTCACTACAGCGCATATTTGTACACTAGTTGTACAACGAGCTTGGAGCCAGCGGCGGCCCTACCCCAGAGAGACAGAAATGAACTTGCCGTGATCTCCGTCGCCTATGGCGTCCACCTCCAAGCCCTCCCCAAGGCTTCAAGGAGGAGGCGGCCCCACCCCAAAGAGGCAGAAATGCACTTGCTTGCTTCTCTCTGCTCACAGCCAGCGCCTCCTCTATATTTAGATGCCTGCTGCGTTGACCGCTCCCCCATTGTCCTTCCTTTGCCGCAACCGTTTCTCGGGTCGACCACATGGTGGCGCCAGGTTCTGACACTATCTGTTCAGCCAAGGTGCACTTTCGCGGCAGCACAGAAAGCCCATACTTGCCAGCTTTCCTTTTTTTTTTGTTGTATCTGCGAGCTCGCTTGCATAACTCGAGTACATTTTTGGCTCAAAAATGCATAAAGCGGAAGGATCCAAGAATGCAGTAAACAAAAACATTGAAATGAGGGCAGTAAGAAACCACTATGATGAATTTATTCAAGTGAATCATGAAGAGCAGGCTACCATCCAAAACTGTGCACATTCTAGACAAATCAAAACTGAGCACTGTACCCAAAACAAACAAACATGTGGACTTGTAAGGAAGAAACTTAAACACCATTCATAAAAGAAGCAAAAAAGCAGGAGCATCACTTTCATACACGTGAGCACTGAACACAAAAGAGACGTATCGACTTGTGGGGAAGGCACTGTTGATTAAGCACATATGCATTCATAAAAAAAAGCAGAGAGCAATAAGACGCATCACTTTCATACAAATGATTCAAAGTTTAAGCACTTTGCGCGACAGTGGCTTTCTTTGGTAGAATTTGGCCACGGCATTTCAGTCAGTGATGTCCAATGCATGGTTGGAAAGCAATGGCTTCATGAATTTCTTGCAGACCAATACCACAAAATTTCTGCTGTGGCTTTCGTCACATTGATAGCATTGCAAGACAGGTAAATTTGTCACAACAGTGACGCTGTGCTTCATACACTCCTCAAGAGGCTTTCACGAAGATTTGCAGTCAGACAGCATGTCTACGTACCACTTAAGAGCATGCAAAGCTCTGATGAGCTGCTTTGTTGAATAGAATACATAGACCACCCCTGTCTTGGTGTGCGATCAGCCCATCCATACCAACGTTCCCTTTAGGATTTTGGACAAGAGATACGCAATTGTCACACAGAGTTTTTTCACTCACAACACGAGATATGTAGCTGGCGACAAGTGCAATAGCAGCCATGTCTTGAGCTGGTAGGAAGCTGCTTGTTGACATTCACAGTTCTCGAAGTGCTTGCTGAGCAATCTTGACATTCATAGATACAGTGGCTGTGCTGCCATCCACTTGAGCAGCAGTTACGCCCCGTGAAGAGCAGAATGATGCAGAACTGCTCATGTTGCTTTTCTGTGATGCTGCAACAATTCCGGTCTTCAGCATCTTCTCAACCCCACAAAGGGCATTTCGCACGTCCATGATGTCATTGCAGCCTGCCATTTGTCTCAAAAGTCCAAAAAAGGATTCTATTGGATCACTAGAAAACTTTCTTGTGAGAACAAACTGATAGTTGCACTTGTTCATAAGAAATCTTATGCACTGCACATTCGAGACTGTTGTAAACACTAGTGCATGGTATGTTTCCTTGCTTAAAAGTTCTCCTGTGAGCTGGCCTGCTTCAAGTCTTCCACATACTCCAAAAAAATAAGTTCAAGCCAGTGCAGCCTTAAGTCTTCGGGGTCAGAAAATTCTTTTGCATCAGGACTGTTTTGGTGAATGTGCTGTTGGCAATTGCTGACATCCATCAGCACAAACCACCGGCACATATTCGACATAAATTCCACGGTGGGACCTACATTTGCGAACTTTTGATCACAAGTGTGACCTGCCTGATCCTTCACGTAGTGCAAGGCGGCTGTGACAGGGGGCGAGAGCACTTGGACGGCTGTCCTCACTCCCACTTTTTCTGTGTTTGGGGGAAACATGTGCTTCCTGGTAAGAAAGCGAACAGGCTTCACTGTGGAGCCTTGCTGCATCTTGCATAAGTCCTGAAGGGTTCGCGCCGTCGTGCTGCCAAGGAAGTGATGCTGGCCGGTTGAACTCAAAAATAAACGTTTAATAACAAAACTATGCGAAAGCTACACGGTACCATAACGTGGGCACACCCCTCCCGCGCACACAGCGTTCTGTCACCGACTGTTTGAGCCACGCCATGGCTGCCGCTTTTAAAGCCCGTGAGTGGGCCACGCGCATCACTGGTGCGCAGAACGTGTCACGCCATCCTCACAGTCCTTGAGATATACAGAAGAGATTTCTTTATTCCCACCTATTTCTTTTGAGAGGAACTGCGACCGGACATTCTTGATTATATGGCTTTGATCAAAAGCCAGAAACAGTTGCCCTGAGGCTGGGTGGGGTATCTGGGTTCGCAGTTGTCCTTGTGACAGCATCTCCATTGCTGCAACGTTTATCTTATGATAAACCGCAGAATGCGGTATCCCACTTCCTCAGTTTTCTTTACGATGAGCTTCATTGCCTTAGCAAGTAGCTCACCCGAACATCCTTTAGTAAAGAAGTAGCCTACGGGAATTTTAAACCTGCCATGCAGACCACAAAGCAGGAAACATAAAAGGGTGTTGGCAAGCTGATTTTTTTCCGACGTAGGCAAAAGGTGGTTGAGGCCAGCACCCAAGTCAACATCTCCAAGAAATGCATCCCCCTGCTTATTATATTGAAGTTTTTGTCGGATACGCATTTCATCCACGATGAGGCTGCAGCGCTTTAACTGCGGAGATGTGAGGCACTCCAGCTCAGCGCTCAGCTTCACCAAATCACTGAACCCGAACTCGCCTACTGAATTTCCCAAGTATTTCTGCATGGTGGCTCGACAGGGAAGGGCAAGCAGCTTCTCTGTCACAATGTGCACAGAGGCTTTTGCTGATAGGTGCCATAATATAGTGCACTGTCTGACTGTTGCTTCAGACCATGTCGGCTTTTTTGCCTTGTAGTTTATCACTTGATCTAAGATTAGCTTGGCTTTAGTGCTTGGCAGTTCCGAGTCTTCAACAACTTGCAGGAACCGGCTTACATGGCACTCCACTTTTAGGCGATCAAGCTCTTTCTTATAGCTATCTACAGTAAGGCGCAACATTTCATTTTAAATGCGAAGCATTTCTTAGCGAACTTCTGCGACTTTGAGCGTATCTATCTATCTATCTATCTAGCCGCCTACGACTTTGTGCTCTCCTGGCCGTTTCGTTAATCGTATGTACACCAAAATTGGTGTGTTATAACATGGCCTTATTACGAACATAAATGACAGGTCATACAGTCAAATCTCGTTACAACGAACACCACATTAACGAACATTTCAAATTAACGAACTTTTAAGAAATCCCGTGCCGACTGCTTATAGTTTCAATGTAAAAATATTTCACTACTACGAACTTCATATTAACGAACATTTCAGAATAACGATCGTTATTTAATTCCCGTGTAATCTTAACAACGCCTCAGTACTACGAACTTATATCCCGAAATGCGAGGATTCTTAGATTTCAGTGTATCGGTCATGGCAGTCGGAGCTGTAAGGCAGCAGACGACGCAGCGCGAAGAGCGGACGCCCTCCCGCTAAAACCTGAGATGGCACGGGAGGAGAAAGACGCGGGCGGAGAACTTTTTTTTTTTTCCCCTTCGTTGCGGAGGCGACAACACATCAGGTTTTGTAAAGGCCCAACCGCATGCATAGCACGCGACTTTCGAGCGAAGGCGACTGCGACAAACGGGCTCCGTCGCGCTGCTCGATTGAAAGCTATTGCGCGCACGCAGGCAAATTACGAAAAAGAATTACAGAGTAGATGAATGACAACATGCCAAATTTATTATTGTCTTGTTTGAGATAAAGATGCCATAAAAGCGTTTCGGGACTTCCTTTTTTCGCAATCTTATGTTTAACCGCGGCATAGTATCTGCTGTGATCCCATGGGGCGCCCGGAAGCGTACGCTGCCTACGCTACGTCGCACTTTGCAAACTGCGTTATGTAGGGGTTAGTCCACGAGGCGCATTTCGACAACGTTTCCTCTTGCTGTCATAGAACGTTTAAGAAAAGCCGCAGCGCCTCACGTCGTTGCTTCGCAGGGAGAAGGGCTACCTCACACGACGACGATGTTGACATTGCAGCAAGCTACCACCACTGCAGCAAGCTACCACCGAAACATCAAAACGAACCGTCGATCATAAATAACGACAAAATACGGCCGCTGCCTCGCTCTCCGCATGAGATGGGGCTGTAAATAAGGTAGTCTATAACTTGCATTCCTTGAAGTACGCGCCGATTGGAAGCATCACGAGCAAATTGCAACCGAAGCAAGGGTCAGAGATGCTGCCATGTTGTTGGATATCGTCATGCTCACTTCCGGGCGACAAGCGATGTTTTCTGGCTTTCCAGAAACCTGGGATGCTATCGCGGAATGATTCTATTTCAGATTCCAATGCCTTTCGTGCTTTTCGCGCTTGGCCAGTGGTCAGAACGACGGTCCGTCCGCGTTATCAGCGCGATCAGCCAGCCGTGTGGAATCGGAAATAGCATCGTTTCGCGATTGCACCCCTGCGACAAGCGACGGCGATGGATGGCCCTCCGCGACAGCAAATCCTGTCGGCCGTCGCTCAAAACTCGCGTGCATGCAGTTGGGCCTTAAAGGATTGCAGCGATGACATGGACGACGATGTCACGGTAGCACCCGAAGATCGCGACGAGTCCGTGTCGGCCACAGATGCGTTGGACTACTTGAGGAAACTCCGCATATTCATAGAAAAAAGCGGAACAGCGACCGAAGCGGCGGATAGAAATGCGGACAGTCTAGAATCGTTCGTGACGCAGAGTTTGTGCTGTACCCGTCAAAAAAACGATCACGGACTATTTCAAATAAACGTGCCTTGTCTGACGTTCACGTGTGCATTGTTGTGAGAAACGAGTTCAAGGACGTACCGTTGCAAAGGTAGGACGTTTGCGTTACTGAAATTCTATTGTTATGGTAAATTTTTGGGCTTTCACTATAACGACCTTTCAGAATAACGAACATTTTTCCGCGGTCCCCTGAAGTTCGTTATACCGAGATTTCACTGTATCATGAAAATCATGACACGCATGTCATGAACAGCATGATTTACATTCCACGGCCTTAGGCTCTTGCGGCCGTTCCGTTAATTTCATATACACCAAAATTGGTACGGCATGACAAGAATTCATGACGAACATAATGACAGGTCCTAACATGCAAATCATGACGCGCATGTCATGTGCAGCATGATTTACATGACATGGTCTCTGGGCGCTCGCGGCCGTTTATATGAAGGGATTTATACGAAAACTGGTATGACGAGACATTTCTGTATGACGAACATAACTGACACGTGGTAACATGAAAATCATGACATGCATGTCATGTATGACATGATTTACATTAGAATAACAGAGAGCTGAGCTAGTTGGTAAGTATTCATTCTAAAAAGACAGGGCGTGCAAACAAGGACACAAGAAAGAAGTCAGGACACCACAAACGCCGTACTAACAACTGAAGAGACGCACAACGGCTGAAAAGGAAAGAAGGCACGAAAACTTATCTGCGCATGCCCATGCAACAGGCGAACCTATCAATCCGGCACGCGTGGCGCTCTACGTTGAAGATAACTGTTAAGGCATTTGATTTCATCTTTATGCAGGTTAATTGACGGTTGGCTCACGCATGCGCTACCACTATTCTCGATATGCCATGCTTCAATCATCAGGCGCGTTTCTTCATTTCTATGACGGTACAACACTGCGCATTCGTCGAATTTTGGCGTGCACTTGCAATCTCGACAATGTAAAGATAGATTAGAAGGTGAGCCTCCTGTTAGCGATCTCTTATGTTCCAACAATCTCTGGTTAATGCATCGGCCCGTTTGTCCTACGTAGAAGCGACCGCAGCTGAAAGGGACTTTATACACCACACTCGTACGGCAATCAGTGAATTTGTTGGTGTGTTTTACGAAACAGATATCGGTCCGCTTCTTGTCTTTTACTCGCTCATTCTTCCTCTGCACAGCGGCACAAATCTTACCTAGCTTATTGGCAGCCGCGAAAACAACATTAACGCCGTATCTACTTCCTACTTTCTTTAGCCTGTGAGACATGGAATGAATGTACGGTATACCTACGACACGTTTCTTCCTATCGTTTTCGTTTGTGGTGTCCTGACTTCTTTCTTGTGTCCTTGTTTGCACGCCCTGTCTTTTTAGAATGATTTACATGCCATGCTCATGGCGCACTCGTGGCCGTTTCGCTTTCTTGATATCCACCAAAATTGGTATTGCGCGACGCGACTGCATGACGAACGTAATTGAGAGGTGGTAACATGGCAATCATGACATGCAGGTCATGTACGACATGATTTACATGCCATGCTCATGGTGCATTCGCGGCCGTTTCGCTAGCTTGATATATACCAAAATTGGTATTTTGCAACGCGACCGTATGACGAACATGAGTAACAGGTGGTAACATGAAAACCGTGACATGATGTCATGTATGTCATGCTTTACATGCCGCGCTCATGGTGCATTCGCGGCCGTTTCGCTAGCTTGATATACACCAAAATTGGTATTACTCGAAGCGACTGTATGACGAACGTAAATGAAAGGTGTTAACATGAAAATCATGACATGTACGACATGATTTACATGCCATGCTCATGGCGCACTTGTGGCCGTTTCGCTAGGTTGATATGCACCAAAATTGGTATTGCGCGATGTGACTGTATGAAGAGCATGAATAACAGGTGGTAACATGAAAACCATGACATGCATGTCATGTATGTCATAATTTACATGCCACGCTCATGGTGCATTCGCGGCCGTTTCGCTAGCTTGATATACACCAAAACTGGTATTGCGCGATGTGACTGTATGACGAACATAATGAGAGGTCTTAACATGCGAATCATGTTATGCATGTCATGTACGGTATGATTTACATGCCACTGTCATGGTGCACTTCCGGCCGTTTTGTTAACTGGATATATACCAAAATTGGCATGGCATGACACGAGTGCGTGATGAACATAAACGACAGGTCATGCATTGTATATACGAAAATATTCGTTTCATTGTCATGGTGTATACTAGATTGTGCATGCATGCGTGCATGGCAAACATGCGATATATGGTGGACTAGATGTCATGGCATGAATGATTTCATTTGGCTCAAAGACAAACAAGGTGATGTATGCAGCTCTTTGCTGGCTGCTTCGCATTACATCGATTCCCACAGTGCGCGGGATCTGCCGAATTTTTTTTGTGCCTTCAAACTTTTCTCTTTCTCACACCACTTCTTTTTTTGCAAGTAGGCAGCTGATGAGTTTGACCCGTAGACCTCATAGCGCACTGTATGCGCAAGAAGTGGCACATTGCTGGCTTCAGGCAGTTGATGATCTTCCAAGAACTCATTTCTGACGCGGGAAATGCCGCATTGCACAGTCACTGCCTCTGCTGCTGCTCTGTTAGGTACAGATACACCCGAGCAATCAACAGTCGCAGTGTCCGGAGCACTTGGTTCTGTACGGGGTTCTTTTACATCAGAAGCGCGAGTAGACGCTCGTAGGTGTCTTTACCAGCGATAGTTCGCGCTTGCGTTTAGCGATGCTCGTGTCACTCCGCGGCTTGGGTGGCGTTGGCCGGAGGTACGGCGGATAGGATGGAAAAACGCTGGGCACGCTACCTTGCTTCTACATGCGCCTCTTGGTGTCTCCTCGGAAGTCGCTTTCGAGAAAGTGGAGACTGCAGACAGCAGAATAGTTCCGACATTGAATTTGGCTGCCAGTTTTCCTCGATATCACTTTGAGCCATTGTTCCCTCAGCGTTGTCTTCGGGGGGATCTCGTGAAACGACACGTTGGCTCGACGTGCAAAAGGGCACGCAGCAATAACACATGTTCCGTAACCACGCGGCGTGCAGTAAAAACACAAAGAAGCACACCAGCACTTGGAAACCGACTGACACGCAGAGAGAGCAGCAAGGTACCAACGCCGGTGGTAGTGGCAGAAGGCTGTGCTACCTTGCACGAACCGAGCACGTGAAAACGAGAAAACAAGAGAGGGTTTGGCGGGCGCGCCGGCGCTCACACAGCAGGTATCTAAACATAGAGGAGGCACTGTCACAGTCTACTGCCTCTGCATTCACCTCCTCTCGCCCCCCCCCCCCTTCTTCTATTGTGCACCGGTTAACCGTCGGCAAAGTACACGCAGGGCTTGCATGCCATACTGCGTTATTACATTTTGGGGTGTATACTGCTTCCTTTGTCATGTCATAATGGTGAGCAATTGCAAGAGGAGCGCAGAAGATTCGAAAACGAAGACTGCGAAGTGTGATAAATGTGGTAAGCACTACTCGAAGCCAGCGACGGAAACTCTTAAGATATCACCTGCTGCACACCCACTTTATTAACGTGCCAAAGTGTCATCCTCCAAAGAAAGGTGGTCATGACAAAAATGCTGAAAGTGAGAATCCACCTATTTAGGTAAGTTATCATTATCTCGCTGTTAGCCAACAGCCGTCCATCTTCGTGTAACTGATCTTGAAAGTCAAGTCGCTTTTCAATTATGTCAGACATTCTTATGTTTCAAAAGGGTGGATTGTTGGTAATTCATATTCGTTCAAAAAGCTGGGTTCTCTCCACAGGGTCCTTGGTCCCTAGCAGAATCCCGGTTTGAGCTACTTGGTACTGGTTCATAACTGAGGGAACTTTGCATCCCTGAGTTTTCAGGGCTATGGCTTCATTGAATGAAAGCAGCAAGGCTGCGTGTCAACACACAATAGTAAAGTTTGTTCTTTTCTGTAAATTTCAGACATGCGAGCGCATTGTCTTGTTGCTTATTCTGTTCATGTTCATTTCTGGCGCGGCGCTGCTTCATCGTGTGGCTGCACAAACACAGCTCTCATTGCCTTTGATAAACCAGTGGTTTCCGTCACCTGCATAGTCTATTGCAACTTTTTTGGTATTTTATTTAACCCTCAGCTCTTACTTTTTGTGTGTGCGTGTGTAACTTCACTATACAGTGGTGCAAGAAGTGCCAGATTCTAATATGCGTTGTTTATTTCTTGACTAGTTCCTATTGCCGTTATAATTTACTCCTTAGCAAATAAAAGATTAATGTTTACCAATAAAAGACAGAGAGGAAATATATTAGAAGGCAGAGAGGGTGGCCTGAGCTAGTACGCCCTGGCCTGCTACTCTGCACTAGGGAAAACGCAACAGGAGAAAAACACACACACATACACACACACACACACACACACACACACACACACACACACACACACACACACACACACACACACATACATACACACACATATATATATATATATATATAAGCAGACATGATTACTAGCATAAAGGGGACAAGGACGCTAATAATCATCTTTCATCATGCTACATACCAACTAGCCCAACTGTCCGCCTTTCAGCATATATACCCTTTTCGTGATTGTAAAGCTAACATTCCTGCAATGCAGTTAGCCCAATTAATGGCAGTCAGTCACTTCTGCAAAGAGCGTGTTCAAGTGCGGTTTGCTTGTGCTGTGCCGTGGAAAATGTAGACTCAGCTCTCTTAACATAAACGCGCATAATAGACAAACCCCAGCATGTGCAACTAGGCCCTCTTCTTCACTTGAAGTACGACAAGTGCCGCCGTTAGTTGAGTGAATATGCAACGCAAAGAAGCACAGTCGTGGATTCTGAAAAGGGTCTAACAGACCCTTTTCCTAATCTGCAAGTTTACGTATCGGTTTACCAAATGTCTAGCATACAGTCCGTTAACACTGAAAAAATGCCCTTGTAGCATATGGTATTACTGTATGGTCGCATATTTCGGGGGAAATGCAGCTTCCAGCTAATGCTTGCACTCCCATGACAGCCAGCCTAGAGGACCCCGTCTTCTGCTGTGACGCGAAGGAAGGGCAGTCGCAAAATACTATATGTTCTAATGTAGGATACATTAGACAGTGCTCAGTTCGGGCTCCATGGTGGGCTAGTGGTTACGGTGCTCGACTGCCGACCCAAAGGTCGTGGGTCCGAATCCCGGCAGCCGCTGCTTTTTCAATGAATGCGAAAATGCATCAGGCCCAGGTACTTAGATTCAGGTGCACGTTAAAGAACCCCAGATGGTCGAAATTTCCGGAGCCCTCTACTATGGCATCCCTCATAATCATATTGCTACGTACCAGCGGCATCGCGGCCAAGGAGAAGAGGAGAAGGACGAAACAGGCAGACTGGCGCGTGCTGTTCGCGTCGGTTGTGCTGCTCGCCTAAGGTGAAAATAATACAGGGATACGTATCCCTCTGAGTTGGTGTCTTTTTCCGTAACATATCTGGTGGAGGTGCTGGGTTTTCCGACGCTAAACCACAACAATTTTTATTATTATTATTGTTATTTGTACAGTTCCGGCTGTATGCGCGACTGAAGAGGCGCACGCAGCGTCGAGTTAAGGCAACGACTAGATGAAACCTGTGGAGTACACTGGCGCAGCTGCCATGTATCCTAGCCGGGAGGCAAAAACTCGTGTCACTCTATTTCCTGCAGATGCCTGTACCGATGGTCTGTTTGAGGCCAGTATGTTGCTGTGCAATCTCGCATGGGTGACCTCAAGGAAGAGATCACATCAGTCCGCAATTATAGTATTATCGAGGGCTTTCACAATATATAACGGGCAGACGAAGAGAAGATGCCGTCCCTACGAGTGCGAGCGTCTTAATTACTCCCTCTTCCTCCTTGTCTCTCTTTAAACTTTCTCGGGATTTCTTCACCCTCAGCCACGCTGCATGTTTCCGGTGCAACTTTTTGACCAGTGTGGTCGCCAAAAGCACCTGCAATTTCAGGGCACACAAGTAGGCAGGCTTCGAGGAAATGCTGCCACACTGTCCATGGACGATGGCCACAGATGACGTGCCCCCCGTGTCCAGTGGACGAAGGTGAGAATTTTTACGCAGTTGCAAATGCACACATGTGATCTCTAGCATGCCTGACAGAAAGACTTAAGTCAAGATCAAACGCAAACAATGCCTCTCAAACAATGAGATGACCTTTTTAAAGCACCCAGCCAAAATGTTGATTAATTGATTAAAACATCACATCAAAAGCAATTAATCGATCAAAGGCTAAATTGATGAACGAGTAACGGTTAATCAATAAGAAATTTTATTCGACCATCCTTAACTTGCCATTTTATGTTGGCGCATTTCCTGGTTGCCTGGATATGAACTAGTGATGCAGAACTGTTGATGGTACTATTGATACTATCGATAGTTCAGTCACTATCAAACTATCGATGGTAAAAAAAGACTATTGATAGCGCTATCGATAATAAGTTTGACAGTACTACCCATAGCATAAAATCAACCGTGCGAACTCAATGCAGCATAAACTCGGTTCCCCCAAGTGTGGTAGCAGGAGGAACAGGCTCAATGGCAAGAATATTGACACGCTTGCGCTCCTTCACCAGAATTCTTGGCTGACACAGGACAATTAAAGGGGCCCTGCAACACTTTTCCAAGTAGCCATCGAGTGGCTTCATAAAAGGAGTTTATTGCCTCAAAAATCGACCACCGCAAAAATTTTTAGAATCCATCAAGTACGAGCGAAGTACCAAGATTTGTCGCACACTGCAACTGCTTTCTCTGTTTGCTCGTGCCAACAGGTGCGCTGGAAGCTGAGCAGGGAGGGATGGCACGGGGGAAAGAAGTTAATGTCACGCGTGCATCACAATCTTAAGGGGAGATGCTACTCGAAGACACTTTTTCTTTAATATTCACCCTAGAGCAATGAAACTTGAGCTGCTTATAGAACTTTTTATGCTGATTTCAAATATATAATTAGTTTTCTTGCAAGTTGCATACTTTTAGTTCTGCAACATGACAAAGTGAAAAACTGAAGCATTTTGCCCCCCCTCTTTTCAGACCTAAACTTCAATAATTTTTTACAATTGATAGTTCATAATGTTTCAAATAAAGTGCGGAATGCAAATAACTAATTAGGAAGTCCATACAAAATATGTACTAGACGTGAAAAATTTTAACGTTGGAAGTTCATATTTCTCCTACCCTAGTAAAAGTTTACATAACTCTTTTTTATTTTATAATAAGAATATCAAAACTTAAACAAGATAATTGCATTTCTCATACTTTGGAAAAACTTTGGGAAAAATTTCATGCAGATCTGAGCACCAGAAGTACCCGAAAAAGGAGGGGCACATTGACAAAAATGGCAAAATTTGTGTTTTGAGAAAAACGAGTTTTAAAGTCAAAATTGCATGTTTATTTATCAAAGATGTCATTGAATGCAATGAAATTTGTACACAAGAAAGAACAATCCTCCTTGTAGTGGCCACTGCCATTAAAATGCGCCAGCACCATAGGTTTGGCCCTCACGGCTCTTTCGAGCTGACTCCTCGACAAGAGATTTTTTTCTTCAGCGCACGCCGACGGGCCCTTGCTTCTCCTGTTAGTTTTTGAGACATTTTTTCCTGGCGTGTGCTGTCCCGTGATGTGCCAAGAGCAACCAGATCATGAGACGGGAGCACGCCAAGCTCTTCCAGAACACGTTCAAAACTGGAGTGCCCTCGATTAAACCAACATGTTCAGTGCTGTCATATCAGCAATCAACGAAGACTCGTCGTCCTGCGATTTTTCTTCGTCTTCGAAGAGTCCGATCTTTTTCTGGGAGGCACTCACATATTCGAATGCCGCGGCAAACTCGTCGGACGCATCGGCGTCACTGCCACTACGCCTTGCGGCAGCAGATGATCTTTTCGTGGTTTGAGTGTTCGGCTTTGATTTGCGCCGGCGTCCTCGAAATTTGTGCGTCGCGTGAAACTTCACAGGCCAGTGACCGCGCTTCCTACGGCTTTCTTCATCAATAACGGATAAGCACTCGAGAAAAGCGTTGTTCAGCTGCGCTGCTCGACGAGACACGGATCCTGCAAGTAGGCTTCACAGCACACACAGGCGCGCAGCGGCCAATGGCGGCTCCCGATCCGTACCACGTGATTTAAAGCCAGTCGCGGCGCTCGAAGAAGGCGGCAAAAGCGTGCTTCTCTTTATTATTTCTTGCGCTGCAGCAGCGCGGGAAACCGTTGTTATTTGAAGAGTGAGGCTCGGCTCTTCGCCTCATGCGGTCGACAATGGTGAGCGGCGGCGCATTATCAGCGGCAAGGTGCTCGAAGATGACACACTTTCGGCCTTTTGACAGCCACCTTGTGCTCTTTAGACGCAATTTTAAAGCATTTCCAGTTGAGTCTCGACATTGATTTTTTTTCTCAGAACAGTAGAGGTACTAATCTTAACAAAACAGGCGAAAACAAAAAATCGATAATTTTTTAGAAAACTCGTGTTTTTCGACCCGCATCTCCCCTTAAGCACATTTTTTTTTCTTCGAAAGCGCGGCTTACTTTCAGTGTGATTGCGAGTGCGCGCACGGGCATGTGGCGGCATCCCATAGTGACCACAGTAACTATGCAGCTCGTGATGCTCAAATTAGCCGATAGCTGTAATTTTGGGTACGTGGTGCAGTCATTAGGGTTTACGGCATCATTTGTTGAAAGAAGAGGGAATGATTTCTAGATGACTTTAAGAATTAATCGTAACTTCAAGGCCGCGTGCTCTCCGAAGCCTCAACTACCCATCAACATAATTTTCTGACCACGCTGAAAAGGTGTTGCATGGCCCCTTTAAGCTGAATTGCTCAGGTGTACAGGAAATGAGATCATTACATTTGACGATACTGTGTGGCTTCATATTTATATTGCATCTTGTGATTTCAAAATAAAAAAACGCCAGGCCTGCGCGGAGCGCGCAGCACAGTTGCAGCAAAAGCTGGAAGAGTGGCCTTTCTAGAGTCTGTTCCAAACTCTCTTGGGGAAACTAATACAAGTACTCATGCAAGGTATCCACTACGCCGCAAATCATTTTTGTGAAGTAGGGAAGCACACACTATGCTATTATTCATCTTTCTACGATTAAGTGAGGTACCCGTTACGCATCTGTAAGGCTCACTTTGATGATGCTGCATCGGGCTGATGACGAAGAATTATGGTTGAGTGCTTTATAGTCGGTGGGAAGCTTTAAACCACATGCTTGTTGTGCAATTAGCATTGTGTGACATCTGCTTGTCATTTTACTCTTCTGTCACGCTATCTTACACACGTTAACGCGATTCCCTGCCCGACATGACGCCTGTATAGGGTATTTTTGCAAAACAGTTCCGAGTACCAGCGTGGCTCTGTGGTAGAATACTCGACTGCCACGCAGAGGGCCCGAGTTCAAGTCCCGCCCTTTTTCATTTGTTTCATTGTTTCTTATATCGAGCGATAGTGAATACGGACACTGGCGGCGGCAGCGGCGGTGGACAACTACCCTGCTGCCGTTGTGATCTGATAACTGCTTTCACTGTAAAATATCAAGAAATAGATTTGTTAATTATAAGGTGTAAGTGCTTACATTTCAATATGGATTTATTGATGGATACACTCCTGTATTTTCACTGTTCAAATAATTTCTATTTCACGAAAAAAGTGCTTGTAAATTAGGTAAACTGAGTATTGCTGATAGTAGGCTATCGCAAATGCTTTTTGGCAATATCGCCGGCCAGCAACTGCATAACTATTCACAGTATAGTAATAATAGTAATGTCGGTAATAATACTACCGAATGTACTGTCGATTGCACTATCGGCAATACTATCAATTGCACTGTCAGCAATACTATCGATAGTTCAAACAAAACTATCCATGCTATCAATAGTCGATTTGCCGATAGTTCTGCATCACTAACATGAACGCATGAGTGTCTTCGTTGCCCGTAGCCATTGAAGTGCTGCCTTGCTAAGCACGTGGATTGGGAGAGAGGAGAAAAAGAAAAGCAGGGCGAGGGCTCCCGATTTTACAGCAAAAGCTGTTATGAGATCATTTCAGCGGCAGTTTTTGGCGCCGTAGTTGTCCGCCGCCACCGCCGCCGCCGGTGTCCGTACCCACTATCGCTCGAAATAAGAAAAGAAACGAAATAAGAAAAAATGTCCAGGATGGAACGCGGTTCGAACCTGGGCCCTCTGCGTGGGAGCCCAGTGTTCTACCTCTGAGCCATGCCGGTGCTTGAAACTGCCTTGCAAAAAGACGCTATACAGGCTTCATGTCCGGAAGGAACCACATTAACGTAGCTCAGCGGTAGAGCATCAGACGCGTTATTCGAAGGTCGCAGGTTCGGTCCCTGCCGGCGGCAGGTTATCGTTTCGTCCACTTTACTTTCTTCACATTTATATTCTAATTACTACAAGTAACACCCCCTATACTTTCCTTGGCATTGCTGTCTGTTAGTTCTCATTAATATTGTGTCTAACAAAGAAAAACGAGTCCTTAAAAAGTAATCTTCTTTCCTTCACATTAACATATGTAATTTAGTGTGGTAGAAGAGTGAAATAACAACCACGCATCACACAACGCGAATTCTGTAACCAGGCGTCACACAATGCGAATTGCGCAACGAGCGGGCTGTTGGATGCTTCCAACCCATTACAAAGGGCTCTGCAATAATTCTTCACCGTCATCAGCCACAACATCAACAAAGTGCACATAATGCCTTACATATTTTTAGCGGGTACCACGGCTCTCCGTTGAATGACGAAAAATGGCATAGTGGTTGCTTCCCTACTTCACAAAAATTATGATGATTTATAGCATAGTGGGTTCCTCACAAGTGCACTTGCATTGGTTGCCAAGGAAGCCCATAAGCCCATGATCCATTTCCTCAGGGGTCTCAATAAAGTTCTCCCCCCCCCCCCCCGTCTCTCACTTCAATGTATGTTATATTGCATGGTGGGAAAGTGAAATAGCGACCGGGCGTCACACAATGCGAATTACGTAACTGGTGAGTCGTTTAAAGCTTCAAACCCATTACAAAGGGCTGAGCCACAATTCTTCATCGTCAACAGTCGTCACGTAAACAAAGTGCACATAATGCCTTACAGATGTGTAGCTGGAACCTCGCTTCTGCGCAGAATGACGAATAATGGCGTTGTAGGTGCTTCTAAACTTCACAAATAGTACTGTGATTTATGGCGTAGTGGGTACCTTGCTAGTGTACTTGTATTAGTAGCCCCAAGAGAGTTTACAACGGGCTCTCGAAATGCCACTCTTCCAGCTTTCGCTGTGACTGTGCTGCGCTTTCCGCGCAGGCCTGGCATTTTTTTAATGTCTGCCATTAATTATTTTGAAGTGTTGTTAAAACACAAGGGCAATAAGATTTGACATATTATTCTGAGAGACTCGGTGCTCTGAAATGCTTGGTAATGAAACATTTTTACAATAAACCAATGGTCATTCGAAGAAGGGGATCTTAAAAATATTCGTTAATTTGAAAAAAATTGTTAATCTGAGGTTTGTTTTAACAGGATTTGACTGTAATTGGTTGCTGTAATCATTGAAATTTAATAAAATGATCAGGAACCACCTTTTTTGCAGAGGTGTGACCAAGAGAGTATATATTAGGGGTGTGCGAATATTCGAAATTTCGAATATTTTTCGAATAGTGTTTGCTATTCGATTCGATTCGCACTGACATTTTACTATTCGAACTTCCCAAAAACAAATGCAGTCAACGTCCGATTGAAAGTGACCCCTTCAGGTTTTCAATATGCTTCACCTCATTACACTCTCGTACTTGCGGCAAAGCTGCCTTTCAAGCTCCGTTACCGTCGAACTTAGGCAAGAGACAGTCAACGTCCGATTGGAAGTGGTCCCTAGATTTTCAATATGCTTCACCTCATCACACCCCCGTATTGCGGCAAAGCTGCCTTTCAAGCTCCGTTACGGTCGAACTTGGGCAAGAGACAGTCAATGTCTGATTGGAAGTGGTCCCTAGGTTTTCAATATGCTTCACCTCCTCACACCCCCGTATCGCGGCAAAGCTGCCTTTCAAGGTCCGTTACGGTCGAACTTAGCCAAGAGACAGTCAACGTCCGTTTGGAAGTGGTCCCTAGATTTTCAATATGCTTCACCTCATCACACCCCCGTATTGCGGCAAAGCTGCCTTTCAAGCTCCGTTACGGTCGAACTTGGGCAAGAGACGGTCAATGTCCGATTAGAAGTGGTCCCTAGGTTTTCAATATGCTTCACCTCATCACACCCCCGTATTGCGGCAAAGCTGCCTTTCAAGCTCCGTTACGGTCGAACTTAGGCAAGAGACAGTCAACGTCCGATTGGAAGTGGTCCCTAGATTTTCAATATGCTTCACCTCATCACACCCCCGTATTGCGGCAAAGCTGCCTTTCAAGCTCCGTTACGGTCGAACTTAGGCAAGAGACGGTCAACGTCCGATTGAAAGCTGGTCCCTAGATTTTCAATATGCTTCACTTCATCACACCCCCGTATTGCGGCAAAGCTGCCTTTCAAGCTCCGTTACGGTCGAACTTGGGCAAGAGACAGTCAATGTCCTGATTGGAAGTGGTCCCTAGGTTTTCAATATGCTTCACCTCCTCACACCCCCGTATCGCGGCAAAGCTGCCTTTCAAGGTCCGTTACGGTCGAACTTAGCCAAGAGACAGTCAACGTCCGTTTGGAAGTGGTCCCTAGATTTTCAATATGCTTCACCTCATCACACCCCGTATTGCGGCAAAGCTGCCTTTCAAGCTCCGCTACGGTCGCAAATGTATTAACTCAAGAAAACGCTGGTTCCAATATGGAGATGAAAGATGTGGCAGAGTTGGGGGCTCAATTAATGCTGTTTTGGACCTGAAATTTGGGCAGGAAGTCCGAAAAATCAGACGCCGAAGCTTTTTAGCATCCAAAATTTCAGATGTTCTTATATATCGATGTCTACGAGGCAGATTTGGAACACCGGACTTGAAGGGAGCACACCCTTGTCCGCCACATCAGTTGACCTTCCACAGAAGTTAAAAGAGGAGGAGAGGCTGAGGAAATGGCATCTCTGCCTATCACGTGTAAAGTGTTGTCGGCAACACTTTGGTTGCACCAAATCATGTACATAAATACAATTCGGCCTCTACATTGTCTCATTCTTGATAAGAAAGACAACTATGAAATATGACCCCACCAGCGCTTCATCAACCTAGCGAAAAGAAACACTTTCAGGTTGCTATCTCACAAGAACATACTTAGGGATTCTCTGCAACGTTTTCTGTAATTTCACTTCGAATTATTCGAAAAATGTTTGAGAAATATTCGAAAATTATTCGAAATTATTCGATTCGATTCGCACTCAATCTTCATTATTCGAATTCACTTCGCACCCAAAATTTTGCTATTCGCACAGCTCTAGTATATATGTCTTCTGTGTGCCGAGCTTATTGTCATCACAACTTGCCATTCTGCATCAAGAAAGCAATCCTGTAACACGCAGTCCAAATGCACTTGAGGACAGCACCGAATGCAGCTGCTTTGCTTTTGAGTGGTTGAGCAACAATGGAAGGAGAAGTGTTACACATGCAAAGACAGTGAATTCATATGGCAGCGTATATACCATCAAGGTCTGAATGAAGGAGACATTTCAGCAAGTGTGCAAAAGAATGCTGGGAACCAGCAGGCTGACTTTTTCCTGTGAACAGGGAAACCAAGAAAGGGATGCTGACTGTGCTACAGGTGGACACTACATGCTAGCAAAGCAATCAACAAGAACTTAGAATAACAGAGAGCTGAGCTAGTTGGTAAGTATTCATTCTAAAAAGACAGGGCGTGCAAACACGGACACAAGAAAGAAGTCAGGACACCACAAACGCCGACTAACAACTGAAGGGACGCACAACGGCTGAAAAGAAAGAAGGCACGAAAACTTATCTGCGCATGCCCATGCAACAGGCGAACCTATCAATCCGGCACGCGTGGCGGTCTACGTGGAAGATAACTGTTAAGGCATTTGATTTCATGTTTATGCAAGTTGATCGACGGTTGGCTCACGCATGCACTACCACTATTCTCGATATGCCAAGCTTCAATCATCAGGCGCGTTTCTTCATTTCTATGCCGGTACAATACTGCGCATTCATCAAATTTTGGCGTGCACTTACAATCTCGACAATGTAAAGATAGATTAGAAGGTGAGCCTCCTGTTAGCGATCTCTCATGTTCCAACAATCTCTGGTTGATGCATCTGCCCTACGTAGGACAGACGGGCAGATGCATCAACCAGAGATTGTTGGAACATAAGAGATCGCTAACAGGAGGCTCACCTTCTAATCTATCTTTACATTGTCGAGATTGTAAGTGCACGCCAAAATTTGATGAATGCGCAGTATTGTACCGGCATAGAAATGAAGAAACGCGCCTGATAATTGAAGCTTGGCATATCGAGAATAGTGGTAGTGCATGCGTGAGCCAACCGTCGATTAACTTGCATAAACATGAAATCAAATGCCTTAACAGTTATCTTCCACGTAGACCGCCACGCGTGCTGGATTGATAGGTTCGCCTGTTGCATGGGCATGCGCAGATAAGTTTTCGTGCCTTCTTTCTTTTCAGCCGTTGTGCGTCCCTTCAGTTGTTAGTCGGCGTTTGTGGTGTCCTGACTTCTTTCTTGTGTCCGTGTTTGCACGCCCTGTCTTTTTAGAATGACAACAAGAACTGCACTCAATGATGCACCAGCTTTGGGACAATGTTCCACGAAGGCAGCCTTGATGATTTCAAGAGTGCAAAAACAATGCACTCCTCAGAAAAAAGAAGAAATCTTTGAGGAGGAGTAGCAGCAGTACCTGTAGGAAGGCATGCTCCCAAAGGTGATGATGCGGCTGTCCAGGGTGGTCGAGGCATGGTGTCCGGGAGCGTCCTCATGCTCTTTCTTGGCTGCAGTCAGTGGTGCCTTGTGTCGGGCTGAGCCTTTCTTGGGCGCCCCTGGGGCCTGCTCTAGCTTGGGCATGGTACTCCGCCTGTGCAGTGTCCAGTGGCAACACCCATTCTCCCAGTGATTAGATATCTCGATGCCAGACCAAGACGAACAAGAGAAAGCAAGTCCTTACAACAACTACTACAGTCGAACCCACTTATAACGATCCCACATATAACGATCTATCGGTTATAACGACCATGTTTGGGTGCACTTACGATTTTCCTATGCTAACCATTGAAGCTGCGTCCAGATATACCGAACATTTTTCAAAGCCTCCTACTTTTACAACGAACCCTTCAGACACGGTCGCGGTAAAAATATGGCGCATACGAAGCGAAAAAAAGTTAAAACATGCCTTCTAAAGCGTGACAGGGGCGCGCGCTCGCGCGTGCCCCGCTCCGGTTCACTCGCGACTAAGATAACTGTGATCGGAGCGCACCGCACGCAGATTTCGGACGCTGCGAGTGACGTCGCTCACTTTCCAGGCGTTTCTTCAGTGCTAGAATGGCAGTGCGGAAAAAAAAATAGTAGGCAGCATGAAGCCTTGTGGTCAGCTAACCCTTACTGACGCCGTTCTCTGCAGCTACGACCGCCTGCGATGAACCATTTATGCCTTGGAACGCAAGAAGGCATAAATGCAAGAAGTGATAACCGCGATAACTTTCTATCGCAAAAAGGTTCACTGCATCCCTAAACTCGTCGACGCCACAATGTGCCGCGAAAAGCCGTCCGTCTTTTCGGTAACGGCAGAGACCGGTCGATCGGTGATTACGACTTCCGCGCGATTGCGGCGATGCCTTCGCGGATAAGCATCAGAAAAGAGCGAAGGCGAGGTGGCGGCCGTCGAGGAACGTGTCATTGTGACTTATAGCCGACAACCTTATCACAGTAATCTGTAGATACCTGATCGGCTGCGTGTGTGGCGTACGCCGTACACTGCGGATTGACGGCGGTATGAGCGCGCCATGCTTAGCCATGCTGCCGTTCGCAAGTTCGCCGCCGCCGCGTGGTGCGAGACCGCTTTAAAGTGCGCATCGTTTTGTAGAAAGGAAAATAGCTTGCTGTTGTTGAGCGGCGCGGGCACCGAGAAACGTCGATGCACTGACAGCGAGCGTATACTGCGTGTTTGACTAGGTGACAACTGAAGTGCGCCGCGCATCGTCATGCAGGGCCGCGAGAGCATCGCGGAGACGTAGAGTGCGCGTTGCTTGGAAAATGCTTGTTTTCGCCGCGTTGAACGAAGAGGCTAGTCGCTGCACCCGTGCACGGTCCGGAGTGAAGCAAGCACGAAGAACATACAAACGCGCGCATACATAGGCGTACCAACCGGGGGGGCAAGGGGGGCGCTAGCCCCCCCACTGAGAAATGCTAGGGGGGCGGAGCCCCCCCACTTTCGACAGTGGTCATTCTGGGCTGCAGACTGGGAAACTAACAAGTCAGGTGAACTAACGCAGCAATAACGTAAACATGTTATAAAATTTGTCCGCCGATTCAGCTGTGACGACTGTCCTCCGTGTGTCATGACCACGCACTGTATAGGCTCTCTGCGGTGCGGGCTGCCTATTCCACGCTTTCGCGTCTTGCGTTCGAGCATTGCAGAGGAGGCTATCGCTCAGCTGGGGCTCTATAACATTACACCAATCTGTCATGATTTTAGTTTGTTCGGCCTGGCCTGAAATTACAGTAATCCGTGACGCAAACATGGGCGGGAACCAGTGAACATTTTATAGCCCGATGAAACACTCTCTTTTTTTCGGGAAATTTAGTTTCTTTGAAAACGATTAGCATCGCCACTGCTCCATATCCAAGCTGCTGTGAGTTTACGAGTGTGCAGAAATGTCGAGTATTTTAGTTGTGCCGAGCCAGGAGAGCTAAAATAGATTCCCACTTTAGTCTCCGATTAACCTGCTTCAGCGTGCTTATCACATGGTAGCCTGCAGCGGTGGCGGCGGCTTTTGACAAGGCTGTGGAGTCGAGCACATTGAGAAGCCCAGCTTTCAAGTTTGCCCCGTAACTTGATCCACCTCACCAGTTAGATGATCAGCGTCCACGGTTTTCTGGACTGAGAAGGCTGCTACCTGCAAAGGATAGTGTCTGTTCCTAATAATGTTTATTTCTCTCTCTACCTCTCTGTCAGCAACGATGAGTTCCCAGAAAGTTGTATACGCGCATGGGCCGCTCAACATCGTTATACTACTACTGAAAGTATCTATTATACACATATGAATCCATCTCGCCCGCTGCTATAAGTAGCCGCTGCCGATGTGATTGGCGGACAGCCTTCTTGAATTACGTTCAGAAAGAGACACTATGTGGCTATTCCGAAAAAAAAAAATATTGTTCAGCACAGTAATGCGCTGCCTATTGTGCAGACTTCATTTTAACGCCGCGAGTTTTCGCATACTCGTGACGTCGCCTGTGAAGGAGGCGATTTCATGGCACACCAAAAATTTTTGACGAATAGCAAAGAACCAATGACCAATAATACACCGCATTGAAAATAGGTTATTATTATTTTTTTCTTTACACAGTCATGCGTAAACGATAATTACGCAGTGGATCTTTTGCGCGTCATTTCTTGCGTCGTGTTACGAGCAGGTGCTGTGAGCGTGACTCAGAAACTTTCGACCAATCTTTAAAAGCTAACGACCTTAATGGAAGGAGACAATGCGGGATGGTTTAACGTTTTAATAATACTAATTATATCTGGGGTTCAACGTCCCAAAACTGCGATATGATTATGAGAGACCTCGTAGTGAAGGGCTCCGAAAATTTCGACCACCTGGGGTTTTAATGTTATAATCACCCACATATTTTCAAAGAAAATTTGAGCTTACACAGTTTGCGTAGGCTATCTACTTGGAGGGGCCGGAGGGGAGGAGTAAAGGGGCCACTTCACCGCTTTCCCGTCCACCTCCCACACAAGCTGGGAAAAGTAGGAGGGCAAGGAATGACACCTAGTATATAAATTTGTAGTCATTTATAATCTTTTAACTATGCTCAACCAGCTCAATGTGGTTTCCATAAATATTAATCGACTGAACTTGGTCTTCTTCTTTAGAAACACATTATATTAGAGGGCTCTAAGAGTAAAGAAATTGGCACTTGGATTATCCTGAAGAGTTCTGCGAAGTACCTTGCTTTGTCAGCCACATATTTTGTTTAATAAGTGAGAATTTAAGGTACTACAGTCATAGCAGATTCTTCATGCTCATTGTATTTAGAACGCCAAACTGACTGTGAAGTTTGCAGATGGAATGCTCAGATGAAGTACAGGGTAAATGTGGCTGTACTTCTTAAACTTCACGGTAATATTTCCAAAATGTTATTAAACACTGCTGTGTTTCGCAGTATAGGACGGCCCAACCTGCACAATCTGTTTGTGCAGATTCTTCCTTAATTGAAAACAAACAGTTTTGAAAAGCAAATCATGTAATCAACCCTATGAATATAAAAAATCAAGTCAAATTGAGCGAAAATATAGTTCCCTCTCTCTTTATTATATATATATATATATATATATATATATATATATATATATATATATATATATATATATATATACACACACACACACACACACGGCGGACAGAGTGAGAGACGCCAGCCCCCCACTCGCAAACGAGTTGGTACGCCACTGCGCGCATACGGCATACAACAAGCGGCCCGGCAGTGACTCCGTGACCCGAGTAGGCGACGCGCTTCACGCAACTAGCCAGGGATGATCGGCTCCACATCGCGGTACCGTGCTTTGGTGAAACGGTGTCAGCTCATTGCAAAGGCGGTTAATTCACTCGTGAGCACGCAGCGGGAGTCGCTTCATGACGCGAAAAGGCTTAGCTTGTCACCCAAGGGGTTGTTAGCACTTTAATAAAAGTGCACAAAGAAAAAAAAAAACGGCTTGGCCGCTAAGTGCACGTTTTTAAGGGCGAGTCCATGTACAACGAACTACTGATATAACGACCACTTTTCGCGACACTTTCGAGTTCGTTATAAACGGGTTCGACTTATGCCCTTGACTGTTAATGTCACTGCTGCTCCCACAGCCACAGCATGCTGCCTTTCTTGCAAGACTTCTGTAACAACAATCCACTGTTGAAGACGTTCTCTAAAAGAGCCACAAGTGTTCACGCTTGTTAATGCGCAGATTTAATGGAGTATTAGAGGAACACTCAGCTCCCTGAACGCCATCCCATAAAATGACCACGTCAGAAGGGCCCACCAGGTGGGGAGTGAGTGCACGTTGCAGCATGCTGCACACATTTAGAAATGTCCAACACTAGGTATTTGGGACGGCTACAAATACTTTTAAGCGACATTTGCAGAAAATTTCTGCAAGTCTTTCGAATGGGGCCCTGAAACATTTATGGTGACTTTGTACACTGAACAGGTAGACCTTCAGATCATTAGCAGACTCCTGTGTAACTTATTATAAGGTCTTAAACATGCGCATCACTACACATCGTGGCAATGATGAAGTTATCAGCTGTCCCTGTCCATGGCACGTTTCATAGGTGAGCCATGTCATGCAGGCAATTAATCTGCTTGGCTGCCCCACTGACATCACGGGTAATTTTTCCAACTTTGCAATAGTTGGAACACTTTATCATTTATTGTGTTTAAGAAAACAGTGGTATAAAAAGAATACACAATTGTAATTTACTACATTTTGATGCACAGCAAGTGTTGCCTGCCTGCGTTTGCCACCAGTGTTGATCTCCAGGTTTCCTTTCTCAGGCACCATGAATCACCCTTGCATGTAAACTCAGCAATTAACGACATGTCAACCTAGGTTTCCAGGCCCACTACCAAAATTGGCTCGGCCCACCCCCACAACTTACTTTGCACCATTTGAAAATTCAGTCGACTAGATTTCAACTGACCTGGCTCTAATGGCCTACCACCAAAATTGAATTTTCACAATTTGAGACTTGAGCTAACCACCTGGCCCACTTCAAAAATCAACTTGGGCCATCTTCAAAATTTACTTTGCCCAATTTGATCCCATGACTTAGTCAGCATGTCATGTGAAATAGTCATGGGACCACGTAAGCACCAAGAGTTTCAAAGTCCCTCACCAAGACCAAGGGATGATGTAACGTGACAATGACATGGACGTGCAACCTCCTTCAGGTGTCTGTGTGCTCTGCACTGCTTTTGTATTTAGTGCTACCAAGGAGCCTCTGTAACTTTTTCATGCAAGCTTACCAGCTAAAAATGCAGCAGCCTAGTGTTTGCTTGTCATTAAATGTAATGAGCAACAGCTTTGTTCGAGAATAGGTGCGCGGGCACACAGAAAATACTTGTTCAGAACCTGCACTGAGCACAATGCCAGGTTACAACTTTATCATTTTTCAGCCAGCCCTAATGAGATAACTTGTGTAAGTGTCTCAATCCAAGCAACTTGTTTTCCTGATTTTCTGATCACTTGAAGCGCATATTATAATGTATCTGCATGGACAGAGACAAAATTGCAGCTGAGTGATTGCTCTGTTTGCAATGCTTGCCTAACGATGCTTTGGGTGACTTGAATGCTTATCTAACTCGTGGTAACGTTTTGTTGTTGCGATCTGTCCAGTGCTTGCTTGTTCTTGCCTTGGGCAAACACGTGCATGATGAATGATGCAGGTACTCACTGCATAACGGACGTGGATGATGCCAGCACACAGTCACATCAATGCTGTGATGTAGTTAGTACATTATCTTTATGAGCTTGCACATTTTATTAAACTGTACCACGCAGCTCTGCACATTAACTACAGTTTTAAGTTTTATGCACATTTATTTCTGCACTCATTGCTTTCTACATTCATTATATTGAAATTCAATAGGAGTTACCAACTGGCCCCTCAGAACACCCTTCTGCAAGAGTTATCTACTCATTACCTGTGACTAGCCAAAGCCATTTCTGGGTAGAAATCTACACTGGCCGTCACATGGGGGTTGGAAAGCCCTGAAAGAGCCGAGTATGCCAGGGAATGAACGCAGTTCCATTGAACATAAAGTGAACTTACCTGTAGCAAGTGGCCAGGAGGGCAAAGAAGATGAAGACGCCACCAACCACCGACACAAGGACAATCACCAGCGAAGGGGTGCTCAGTGCATCCTTCCTGCCCACTGCACAGCATTTACGAAATTGAGAGTTGCTTGGGATGACCAAAAAAAGCACAGCGACTAACTAAAGTTTAAAGAAATGATGGCTTCCATACAGAAGCCTTCTTCACAAGGAGGCCAATCAACTAGAGGTGTCTCTTAAATAGACACATGATGCAAGCACCACACAAAGAACGAGGGTGGGTTTTCATAATTTTGATCAAGTCTGTGTCATATAGATTATGGAGTTAATGGAGAGTATCTCAGTAACCTGCGATTCGCTGATGACATTGCATTGATGAGTAACGCGGGAGACGAATTACAGCACATGATTACTGAACTGGATACGGAAAGTAGAAGAGTAGGTCTGAAAATTAATATGCAGAAAACTAAAGTAATGTGGAACAATCTTGGCAGAGAACAGCGCTTTGCGATAGGGGGCGAGACAGTGGAAGTTGTAAAGGAGTACGTCTACTTAGGACAGGTAGTAACCGCGGAGCCGAACCATGAGAGTGAAATAACTAGAAGAATAAGGATGGGATGGGGCTCATTCGGCAAGCATTATCAAATCATGAATGGTAGTCTACCACTATCCCTCAAGAGGAAGGTATATAACAGCTGCATCTTACCGGTACTTACCTACGGAGCAGAAACCTGGAGACTTACAAAGAGGGTTCAACTTAAATTGAGGACGACGCAGCGAGCGATGGAAAGGAAAATGATAGGTGTAACCTTAAGAGACAGGAAGAGAGCAGAGTGGGTGAGCGAACAAACAGGGGTTACGGATATCATAGTTGAAATCAAGAAGAAATGGATATGGGCCGGGCACGTAGCACGTCGGCAGGCTAACCGGTGGTCGTTAAGGGTAACTGACTGGATTCCAAGAGATGGTAAACGCGTGAGGGGGAGACAGAAAATTAGGTGGGTAGATGAGATTAAGAAGTTTGTAGGTATAACGTGGCAGCAGAAAGCACAGGACCGGGTTGATTGGCGGAACATGGGAGAGGCCTTTGCCCTGCAGTGGGCATAGACAGGCTGATGATGATGATGTAGATTATGTCTTGACAGGAGTGATTTCCAGTTTCTTTCCTTGCCGATTATACTAGCATTCATCCAGTCCTTGGCGTGATTAGTCACAACCATGTGCTCCACCAGTGCATTTGATACCACTTTGCTCTTTTCTACATTATGGTGCAGACGCGATCTAAAGTTGCTGCTTTCCCGAATGTAAACACTCTTGCACTCTTGTACGCTGCACCAACAGAAGGCTTCACTTGATAGCCTGTCCATGCTACTTCTAAGTGCATGCCTTAATTTGCGCACTGGCACGAAAGCAAACTTCCACATTACAGCTACGCAGTATGCGCAACAAGGTCTCGCTTATCCCAAGCATGTAAGGAACAGGAATGCATTTCTTCTGTCTGACACAGGCAGGCTCGGAGGGGGCAGAGAAATGGACATAATAACCGCACATAACATATATTTATGTTGTACGCTTTACATCCCAGCAGCTGCAAAACAACATGCATGTTGAAGAGACTTGGCACTAACCTGTAGGCATGTCAGAAGCACAGCAGACTTTGATATGTTATAGAACAAAGTAACCCATAATTTTATTAAAGGTGTATTTGCTTACAGTTACCAATCTGTGAGCGTTAATCAGCTATAGGTAAAAAGTAATCCATTATGTATCCTACACATGTTTACTGCTGCTGCCCATAACGAGCCCAGCTGTGCATCCTCTGCAGTCACTCGACATGAAGAATTGCTTTACAGTGCTCCCATTTCCTCTCATCTTCCTGTGAGAACATCGTCACTAAAAACTCCTAAAACCTCTCACACATGTCCTGGTCTCCAAAGAGTTTGATGAAGCTCGAGGTGGCAAGACAAACATTGTATGGTAATGCTGCTGCTGCTTTTGGGTGTTTGTGCAACTATTCTAGCACCGACTGCAAAATTACAAGTGCAAATCTTGTGTGCAGTGCTACACAAAGCCGAATTCAACCATCCGAAATACACAGCTAAATACTTTCCTTCCTGATTTCAGTTGATGTACTCATGAAGGCAAAAGCTTCCCATCACTGCATGTGCTGCTGCACTGTCAGCATTAACTTGCCTCTTGAAATTTTGTTTTGTGCAACAGCCCTTAAGCTCAAATCGGCATGTGCTATCAGCCGCCCTACGCAGACACTTTCTTGTCTATGGACTTCCAAGAGGCACTTGACCATGAGGTGCTTGAGCGTCTGCTTGCGATGCGGTAGGCACCGGGTTCGATTCCAACTGGAAACCTACTGGTTCTTCCTAAGGGGTAGAGGAGTACACCGACTTGGCGCTTGGTTGTTCTTGGGTACTCATCTCGAAAAGTGGCCCCATAAGTTTCTGCAAAGGCACCTTAACTCGCCACAGCCTTGGTGAAACAGTCGAGCACCCGTCACTGTCGTGGCAGGCAGAGAACTGCCGACGCCTGGTGCCTACTGGTAAGATACGAACAAGCCCGCTTCCGGCCTGGTGCTCGGGAAAACAGAGTACATAGTCACTCGGGAAGGCATCCACCCTGTGGGAAATTGGCGACATGGGATCGCCAGACTTCGTCATCCTCTCTCTTTTTTTATTTGTTTGTTTTGTGCAATAGCCCTTTAACTTTTATCGGGGTGTGCTATCGGCCCCCTACACAGACATTTCCTTGTCTGTGGACTTCCACGAGGCACTGCAATCGGTTAAGTCATTCTGTCATGTGTCATTGCTCCTTTTTGGTGATCTTAATGTTCTTGATCCCACATGGTCTGAACTGGCCCTCACTTTGTCTAAGCATAATACTGAAGTTAACTTCATTAACACATGCCTCCCTTTTCAACTGACACAACTTGTATTGAAACAAACATGAAAAAAAATAAGCACATACTGAACATAATCAACCTTTTCTTAGCATGCCATCTCAACAACACGTTAAGATATCTGCCAGGATTATGTGATAACTCTGGCAATGGAACTGCCGCTGGTACCGAAGGAAAAAAGGGCTGCTGACACAACTGATCGCTCAATCTTCAAGGCCACCAGGGGTCATCGCCCTACAAGAGATCGGTACCCGACCAACACTTCAGGGATATGAAGCATATCACTCGAGTCAAGATGACAAGTGGAAGGTAGCCACGCTCGTGGATAAAAACATCACGACTATACAACATAAACTGGACGACAACATAGACGTACTGCATGTACTCCTCGAACTCGTCTACAAAGGCAACCAGAAACAAAGTGCTTTCATTTTAAACATCTATAGCCCCCCACGTCAAAGGCGGGCTACCATTGCCAAACTCTTCCGAGACACCCTTTGCCTCGCCAAAGAAAACCCACTAGTCATTATGGGCGACTTCAACGCGCAGAACATGCTATGGGGATACCAGAGGCGTGACTGGAAAGGCCTCCAGCTAGAGACAACGATGGAATTGTGTCAACTCATGCTCATCACAGACCCAAGCACACCGACAAGGGAGGGAAACAGTGTAACACGTGACACAACACCCGACCTCACTTCCATCACACAAACCACACGAGCCGAATGGCACAACAAACTCGAAAACTTGGGAAGTGATCACTACATACTGAACATAACACTACAGACCGGACGCCTACGCAGGGATATTGGCACAGCCAAATTAACTGACTGGCAAAAAATGAGGGAAGCCCAAGAACAGGATGAAGAGACAATCACAAACTTGGAAGACTGGTGCAACAAACTTTGTCGACAAAAAGAACACCACACAAAAGAAATAGTCAGAACAACAGAAATCCCGGAGGTGGATTCCCATTTACTACATCTGTGGGACGCCAGACAAGGGCTTACCTGCCGCTGGAAAAAGCAGAAGAACAATAGGAAACTGAGGACACGCATAGCGAAAATAACAGCGGAAGCGGAAGAATACGCCATGCCACTCGCGTCGGCGAACTGGTATAAATTCTGTGACTCCCTGGACAGCACCCTGGGTACAGCCAAGACATGGCACATCCTCAAAGCCATCCTCGACCCCACCAAGACCAAAGGAGAGGGACACAAGGCCCTGGAGCGCTTACTACACACCTACCCAGGCAGCCAACAAGACCTCGTCGACGCCATCAAGACCAAATGCTATGGAGATCCTGCTCCCTCAGAGCCATGCACAACATACGTGGGACAACCGAACCCAACAATGGATGAACCTATAACTGAAAATGAAATGAGAGCGGCCATCGCAGCTACTACCCGTAACACGGCGGCGGGCACAGACCGCATCACAAACGCCATGATAAGAAATCTCAGCGACAAGTCTATCTCTGCACTCACGGCCTTCATCAACCAACACTGGGAACAAGGCACGGTGCCAGCGATGTGGAAACACGCAAGAATAATGATGATCCCCAAACCAGGCAAGAAGTTGGCAATCGAAAACCTCAGACTCATTTCGCTGACATCCTGCCTCGGCAAGGTGTACGAAAGAATCATAAACACAAGACTGCAGAAGCACTTGGAAGATAATAAGCACCTGCCCGACACCATGTTCGGTTTCCGTGCTGGCCTGTCGTCGCAGGACATACTACTACAACTCAAGGAAGAGGTTCTCAGCAACGTTCCCCGCAACGGTGAACACGTCCTCTTAGCCATCGACATTAAAGGGGCTTTCGACAACATCAGCCACCAAGGAATACTGGAGGGGCTCGCAAGCACCAACTGTGGTGAAAGAACATACAAGTACATTCAGAGCTTCTTAAGCCAACGCACAGCGGAGTTGAAGATCGGAGAGCTCCAGACTCCTGCATACTAATCTCCCAACAAGGGCACGCCGCAAGGAGCAGTAATATCACCCACGCTCTTCAACGTAGCCATGGTCGGCCTTGCCAGAAAACTGCAGGAGGTAGAAGGGCTCCGACACGCCTTCTATGCAGATGACATGACACTCTGGACCACAAAAGGATCACTCGCTGAAAAGGAAGAGCGCCTGCAAACTGCAGCTCACATCATCTAAGAATATGTCAGCCAGCGGGGTCTACAGTGCTCCCCAGAGAAATCTGAAATCTTACGTGTATGGCGAAGCAGACGTAACCACGCAGCCTCCACAGACCCATCACAAAAACTTGAGGTATACCTCAATGGAAACCTCATACCAGAGAAACCATTGATAAGGATCCTGGGCATGTGGCTGCAGAGTAACCAACGAGCCACCCACACACTTATGCTCCTCCAAACCAGCGTCAAGGCTATATCAAGCATGATATCTCGGGTGACATCTAAGAAAAGAGGGATGAAGGAAGGAGACACCCTTCGACTTGTTCGAAGCCTGGTGGTAAGCCGCATAACATATAGCCTACCTTATTATAATCTCACACAATCTGAGACCAGACGGGCCGACACCCTCTTGAGAATGGCATTCAAGACTGCTCTCCGTCTGCCGACGAGTACATCTACTGAGAAATTGATGGCACTGGGGCTTCATAACACCCTCAGCGAACTTGTTGAAGCCCTTCACGTCTCACAACAACAGAGACTTGAGCGTACTTGCACGGGCCAACAGGTCCTAAAAACCCTAGGATTTCAAGCCTCGACAACGAGAGCCCAGGAAACCTGCGAGATACCTCGTCATGTCCGGGAGGGCTATCACGTTGCCCCAATTCCACGCAACATGGACCCCAACCTACACAGCGGCAGAAGGAGAGCAAGGGCCCAATACTTCCAGAAAACCTATCGATTCCAAACTACAGCCCGTTTTACGGACGCTGCCATGTATGGGACGACGACTAAAGGAGCAGTGGCAGTGGTATGTGACTGCCGAGGCCACATAACCTCTGGAGCATCTGTCCGCCCTTGCAAGATCACAGAAGCCGAAGAGCTGGCCATCGCACTTGCCATCCGCGAAGGCCTGCATGCAAACAAGCCGCTGACAATACTCACAGACTCCCAGCAGGCCTGCAGGAACTTCCTGCAGGGCAGAACTGGCGTGCCTGCGGCACATATCCTTGCACAAATACCAAGGGAAGGCAAGGACGACTCCTACATACAGACCATCATATGGATACCAGGCCACTCTGGCATCACGGGTAACCTGCACGCCGACCGGGCAGCTCGAGGCTTCGTACACAACCGAGCACTCCTTACGTCGACTGCAGCGGACCCGGAGCCAGTTGACCTCCAGTATGCCACAATACTGAATTACCACAGAGGGCGACGCCTACAGTATCCACCACCTCATCAAAAGCTTGCGACGAAGGAGGCCACTGCATGGCGTAGACTCCAAACCGGAACCTACAAAAAACTACACACACTACACCGCATGCACCCCACATCTTACAGGGATGAATGCCCATGGTGCGGGGCCACACCAACCCTGTACCACATTACGTGGGAGTGCACACTACACGACCTCGAACACCACAACATGAACACCTCATGTGAGCAATGGGAGGTACTGCTGTCCAGCCCGGCCCTCGACGACCAGATCAGGCTCGTTCAGAGAGCAGAGCGGATGGCAAGAGCCAGCGGAGCCCTGGACTAAGGGCCTCGACCATCAGCAAGGCCCCTACGGGGCAATCCACAGGAGCTTTGCCTGTACATAAATAAAGTTTGTCATCATCATCATCCTGTAAGGTACGCAGATTTTCATCTTCAGCTACCTAACAGCAAAGACACCAAAAAATATAATGCTTTGCTATAAAATCGATTATGATATCACTGGTGCTGTGCAAACAGGCTTTTACAGCATTCCTAAAGCAGACTGTAGAAACAAAATCATCATCATCATCATCAGCAGCAGCAGCCTGTCTACGCCCACTGCAGGGCAAAGGCCTCTCCCATGTTCCGCCAATCAACCCGGTCCTGTGCTTTCTGCTGCCACGTTATACCTGCTGCCACGGATAACGAGTGGTCATTAAGGGTAACTGACTGGATTCCGAGAGATGGCAAACGCGTGAGGGGGAGACAGAAAATTAGGTGGGTAGATGAGATTAAGAAACAAAATGGACACTAACAAATGCTCAAACTCACTGAAACTTACATCCAGACTATCAATATAACAGAATGACCCTTATCTACATGACTCAACAGCACACTAAAAGGATTGAAGGATTGAAAAAATAAGAACACATCAGTGAAAAAAGAGTTTTATGAACTACCGTAAAATGCCGAGCAAGCGCACTCCTTGCGGTGAAGGATAATCCAACCAGATTTCGAGGGGGGGCGCTTGCTCGGTCCTGGACCGAAATTCAAGATGGCGGCGGGAGAGCGGCTAAAAATAAAAAAATGCCCATCCCTGTTTCTAATGAAGTGTTCTATTTACCTTACTGTTTTTATTCCCCCTCGTCACTTTCAAACCACCGAAGCAGAGACCGGCTTGACCAATACACGACCGGCCTCGTGACAACGGAATTTCATAAACAACATTAGATACGCATTCAGTGTACTCAGTCTTGTGGTTCTTTTTACACAAGCGATGCTCATCTTGAAAAAAAGGTGGCAGCAGGGAATGAGTGGGGGGGGGGGGTGAGGGCACTTGCTCGGTCACTGGCGCCTATATCAGATCTCCCAAAAAAGGGAGGGGGGCGCTTGTTCGACATTTTACGGCAGTCAGAAATGCCATACACTCTTTTTTATTTTTTTTTCAATGATATTTCCTAACATGCTGCGACAAAATCCCAAACAATTCTGTAAATACATTAACCCAAAGCCACACAAATTGTGAAATGAACACTATAGTGGGTCACCCTCTCCACTGACATCTAATGGGCCTGTCTCTACTGCGCATTGCTCGTGGGTGCTGCTTACTCTTGGTTCGTGAATCGAGCCACTGATCAAGCTGCCGGTCAACTCTGAAGCCAGATTTCAATAAGCGCCTTTAAATAAATGATTACCGTTAGCTGTTTCCACTGCAGCGGCCTGCCACCAAAGCATTATGTATTGTGGTACGACATTGCTCTTCACACAGTCTGATGAGCACGAAATGTTGAAACCCATTGCATGCCTGCCACGAAAGCAAGATATCTTCAGTTCAAAAGTATTCAAAAGTATGAAAACCTATATTCCGTTGTTCAGAGTGACCGCATTTGCCAACTGAAGACATCGTGCGTCCATTGTGGTAAAAAAAAATCAGTCAAAATCCGATGTGGTGTTCCAAAGTTTGGTTGCTCCTGCGCATTGGTTCAATAGGACACAACGGCTCAAATTTTTCCACCGATGCCAGCATTTGCCATTCCCCTACCGGAGAAAGTGAACTTAATCTAAGTGGTCCAACCACTCCGCTTCCCGAAATGCTGTAGCACACACGAATTACATGCAGTGGCTCCTTTTTTATGTCTGTGTGTTATGAGTAAAGGGGCACGGGGCGCGTGCCGGACGGCGGAATGCGTCGATGGTGTACGGGGAATGGAAAAGTACCCGATGGTGTGCACTCCCGCCACGTCCACGCACGCCATTGGCCGGGGAAAGGCGCGTGCCACGCGACCCGAGCCGTCGAGAAAGACCACAGGAGAAGAGAAAGTCATTGTTCGGTGGACTGGTCGAGGAGCAAGGTGGTGCAAGCTAGCGGCGCACCCGCGACGAGAGCAGCAGGGCCCGGTTCTGGAGGCGGCGGCACAAGAGGCTCGGGAGGGTGGCCGTCGACCTTGGTGTCATCCAAGTGAGGCTCCCCGGGCTTGCGGCAGCCTCATCACAGCAGTTCGCAGGCACCTACGTCACTACCTCAGCTCGACAAGACGACGGCGACCCACCGACAATCATCAGAGAGCCACATCGGCAGTTTGACCCAGTGGCACCAAGGAGAGACCAATAGTTAGGCCTAACTGGGATAGACGGTGTTCTCGACGGAGAACGAGGCATCGGCGAGGAAGATGGTCAGCGAGGCGTCTGATCATCGACGACGACTCTGAGGCGTCGACAGGAGATTCGACGATGGGACAGGGCGTCGACTTAGGCAACGAATAGAA
Source organism: Rhipicephalus sanguineus (assembly GCF_013339695.2). Lineage (NCBI taxonomy): Eukaryota > Metazoa > Arthropoda > Arachnida > Ixodida > Ixodidae > Rhipicephalus > Rhipicephalus sanguineus. The sequence goes on from NC_051178.1 coordinate 217,101,703, forward strand.
GCAGCGAACACCAAGAAGTAAGAACGTTCGATTCGGATAGAGACTGTGAGAAGCCATAGTGGCCAGCCTTTCGAGTCGTGAGGAGATAAGCGTAGATCGAATGCTTTGCAATGTTTGTGAGGGTAGTTAGTGAGGTTAGTGAGTGTGCACTAACTCAGGATTTTTACACTTGTTGATTTTTTGTTGTAAATTTTGAGTGTGAGTTTTGTTTGCCGTGGTGTGTCAGATAAAGTTTGGTTTGCAGTGCCACCACGGTCTCTCCCGACTCTCTCCTCTCTCTCTCCAAACTCCATTCCGCGTTGCAAGCGCTCCCGAGATACGTGGCACTGTGAGTGTGTATTCAAGTGAGCTCTCCTCGAGGTCATGCTTGTGAAGCTCATGCTGAACGTGAAACACCTTTCGTTCATAATGCTGCGTCTGTGGAAGACTGGTAATTACTGTTGTGTTGTTAACTGCCATAACAGCACTGCAAACACGAAGGGGTTGATCCCACTCACAAAATTCTACTGATTCCCAAATAGATGGCACCCAAAAAGCAAGTGACAGGCATGAATTAAACAAGTGCACTGAACAATGTAAACAACTTTTGATGCATGCGCTAGCAGTGCATGGTCAGAGTTCACGAGTGCAGACAAAATGAGTACCTGCATAAAGCACTGAGCATAAACAGAGTTCAATCATGCTTCACTATACTGCACTGATTAATCGAGTTACTGTGAAATACACACCAGTGTTTTGGTCACGCAGGCATTGAAGCAAGAATTACTATAATGCCTTCAACTTCAGTCTTTTGATCAGTATTAAAAAATTACAAAGCTATAAAGAGTGTGGCATGGAGCCAACTTACACATTTCGAACATAAATAGTGGCGCTGCCACAATAGCTTGTAGTGGTTGGCCGAAGAGGAAATGGTAGAGGGGAGGACGCTATTTCATGACGTGCACTGTCATGGTATGTCAAGGCAAAGATTAGCTATCCCCATTTTACACGTGCGCTGTCGCGGTATGTCAAGGCAAAGATTAGCTCTCCCCATTTCATGACGTGCGCTGTTGCGGTATGTCAGGCAAAGATTAGCTCTCCCCATTCCATGACGTGTGCACTGTCGCGGTATGTCAAGGCAAATATTAGCTCTCCCCATTTCGTGACGTGCACTGTCGCGGTATGTCAAGGCAAAGATTAGCTCTCCCCATTTCATGACGTGCACTGTCATGGTATGTCAACGCAAAGATTAGCTCTCCCCATTTCATGACGTGCACTGTCGCGGTAAGTCAAGGCAAAGATGAGTTCTCCTCATTTCATGACGTGCGCTGTCGCGGTATGTCAAGGCAAAGATTAGCTCTCCCCATTCCATGACGTGTGCGCTGTCGCGGTATGTCAAGGAGAAGGTTAGCTCTCCCAATTTCATGACGTGCGCTGTCGCGGTATGTCAAGGCAAGAGATTAGCTCCCCCCATTTCATGACGTGTGCTGTTGCGGTATGTCAAGGCAAGGACTAGCTCTCCCCATTTCATGACGTGCACTGTTGCGGTATGTCAAGGCAAGGATTAGCTCTCCCCATTTCATAACGTGCGCTGTCGCGGTATGTCAAGGCAAACATTAGCTCTCCCTATTCCATGAAGTGTGCTGTCGCGGTATGTCAAGGCAAAGATTAGCTCTCCCCATTTCATGACGTGCGCTGTCGCGGTATGTCAAGGCAACATTAGCTCTCCCTATTCCATGAAGTGTGCTGTCGCGGTATGTCAAGGCAAAGATTAGCTCCCCCCATTTCATGACGTGCGCTGTTGCGGTATGTCAAGGCAAAGATTAGCTCTCCCCATTTCATGACGTGCGCTGTCGCGGTATGTCAAGGCAAGGATTAGCTCTCCCCATTTCATGACGTGCGCTGTCGTGGTATGTCAAGGCAAACATTAGCTCTCCCTATTCCATGAAGAGTGCTGTCGCGGTATGTCAAGGCAAAGATTAGCTCTCCCTATTCGATGAAGTGTGCTGTCGCGGTATGTCAAGGCAAAGATTAGCTCTCCCCATTTCATGAAGTGTGCTGTCGCGGTATGTCAAGGCAAAGATTAGCTCTCCCCATTTCATGACGTGCGCTGTTGCGGTACGTCAAGGCAAAGACCAGCTCTCCCCATTTCATGACGTGCACTGTTGCGGTACGTCAAGGCAAAGATTAGCTCTCCCCATTTCATGGCGTGCGCTGTTGCGGTACGTCAAGGCAAAGATTAGCTCTCCCCATTTCATGACGTGCGCTGTTGCGGTACGTCAAGGCAAAGATTAGCTCTCCCCCTTTCATGACGTGCACTGTCGCGGTATGTCAAGGCAAAGATTAGCTCTCCCCATTTCATGAAATGCGCTGTCGCGGTATGTCAAGGCAAAGATGAGCTCTCTCCATTTCATGACGTGCGCTGTTGCAGTATGTCAAGGCAAAGATTAGCTCTCCCCATAGGCTTCCCAAGCAACGCTTAGCGGCGCTGCTGCTCTTGACAGGCAGCGCCATCTCTGGCAGCAAAAGAGAAACTAGGGTGTTAGCAGTGCGCGTTTTCCCTTCTCTCCATCGCGTTGCCGCTCGCTTTGCACGTGCAGAGCTCTCGCGGTGCACTTGCCCCGCCTCACAAAGTACCGCTTGCAGTGCGGCTTCAAAAGGATTTTCAAGCTTGACTGGCACTTCCGAAAAGCGAACTTGATAAAATGAGACAGGCTCGTCAATCACGTTAACGGTGAAGAGCAGACGATCGACGACAACCACGCCCGACTCAAAGGGAAATGCATTTCCCAAGCCGCGATTACACCGTGTAGGACGTATACCTCGAGGTAAGTCTCATTCTGTCATGTTAAAGATGAATAATGGTCCACATGCACTACGAAATGAAGCCGTACACGCTATCGATGTTCTGCGGCGTGGACTACGAATAATATGATTGTTTTTTTGATATGGCATGCTTACAGTAGCAGCCGTGCACTTTCGTGAACAAACGTTTGCGGCGTGCGAAAAAAAGATTATACAGCCATGGCACTGCTTCCTGAGAAGGTTAGAGTCAAGTCCTCCGTGCCGTTGGAGAATCACCCACCGATTAAGACGCGAGGCAGCTAGCTGAGCTTTAACCACTGTGAAGCAAGATGAACTGCTCGCCTCGTTTTTTCGGCTCTCGCGTCGTGCTTGCAGTCTCTTTTTATGATATAGACTTGACAGGCGTATTCAAATTCAAATTCTTTATTTTTTCCAAATAAAACCTGCTGCGTGAACGCGGCTAGAAAATCGCACAAAGTCAGAAGGTGGTTACTTCAAGGTTGCAATTGCAAAGCATGTATTAAGTGCCAGTTATATTTAGCGGCTTAAATATATATCACCCTAATAAAGTGACAAAAACAAAGCAAACCTGCAGAACGATGTCAAAGCTTGCTGCAAATGCACAGACGTCCATTCCGGCGTGATAAAGCAGCCTTCCCGACGCGTGAAATGCAGGCGCCGAACTTCTGACAATGTGCCGAGTTCAGTTGAATTCAACCAACCGCGCAATGCTAACGGTATAACGCGAATGTGAATGTTCAACAATGACGGGTAGGTCTCACGAACACGGGGAATCAAAACACAAAGTTGCTTCACCTACAACCGTAACTGGACTTTAACAATATGAGAAGACAGCGAGTAATCATTAATGTAGTTGCTGCGTGCATGCGCCGCGTTACTTACCGATTCAGGTAGTCGGAACGAACGAAAGCGATGAACTCAGACAGCCAAAATAGAAGGCGAGACAGCGTTGTCAGCTATCCACGCTTGCCGCCTGTATTTCTCGTACGACACGCCCGGGAAACGATACAGTTTAACACGTGAATCGTGTGCCTTGCCTTGGTGTTGTCTGCACTGTTGTGGCTGGCCGCTAAACCGCAATACTTCGGACCACGCTTGCGCTTCCGCGGGGTCGCTTCTGCCATAGCGGAAATGCGCAGCTTCGCACAGCAAGCCTCTCGGTTCAACGTACCCAGCTGACGGACCCCCAGTTACCCGCACCGAGAGAAGAACGCGTGCGCACGTGCGCTACTGCTACCGTGAAAGGGGCTGAGTCATTCGGCCGCGCAGAAGGTTCAGAGCTATCCGACAGAGCCGCAGCGCGGCGCTGTCGTCGCGCCGCAAACTTGAGCTTGGGTTCTCTATTTCATGACGTGCGCTGTCGCGGTATGTCAAGGCAAAGATTAGCTCTCCCCATTTCATGAAGTGCGCTGTCGTGGTATGTCAAGGCAAAGATTAGTTCTACCGCTACGACACATTCCTGTGAAGACAAAACACGTGCAAGCACAGAGACCGGCAGAAAACAACATCAAAAATATTTTTCTCACTTAAAACAAAAAAAAAATAATTTGATAAAACTTCCTCAGTCAGTAGAAAATTCTTATTGCTAGTAATTGTGCTATTTAGCATATTTTGGCTAGGACCACCTCAATGTTAAATTTAAGACCAAACATGTGCAAAAATGAACTTTTTTTGCAACTTTGTCAGCACATGTACGCACCGTTTCACGCTATCTGCGTCTCACACTATTTTTTCGCTACATTAAAACTTCCTGTGAATCAGTTAATGCAAAATATTGCATTTCACTAAATGTTATCTTTTTACGAAAAAATCCTGGATGCGGGGCTATATTGTCCATATTTAAGGTAGCACAAAAAAATCACGGAAGTGTTAAAGTTCGTAAAACTTATTTTAAGTGAAAAGCCTACGATCGTTCTGTAGAGAAAATTTTGTCCTGACATAATTTAGAAAGAACGAATTTTTAGACAATGTATTTAAGAGCCATACTTTCGAGCTCTGCGAAAAAATTCACATGCGGTTTGCGGCAGTGAAAAATGTTTTTTGCAAAAGTATTTTGCCGAAAGACTTTTTGCTTTAGACAGACAGCTCTCAATTTTTTTGAACCAAGATGCAGTGGTTGAGTGCCAAAGCTGGACAGTTAGCATGGAATGACCCACTTATAGATAAAGGAAAGATTACTTTTAAGGGCTCGTTTTTTCATTGTTAGACACAATATTAATGAGAACTAACAGACAGCAATGCCAAGAAAAGTATAGGGGGTTGTTGTATATTGTAATATGCTTTGTTCTGTTGTATGGCGCCAGGGGGCGCCGCCATTTGATATATATAAACACCCTCGCTACAGCCGAGGGTTAGGGTAAGTTGGGCGTGGTGTGGAACTGTGTGTGTGGCGTTCCTTTTCGGAGCACCACAGGTGCTCGGTGCCTTTCCATCGCAAACACTACAATGGCGCAGTCGACATGCGTTTTGAAAGCCTTCCACCCTCCGCCGCTCGCCAACGGCAACCAGCAGCCATGAAGCAAATCATCGGCAACACCAGATGCGGCGATACCCTTTCGGTCCGCTTGCATCGCGCCCTCGCTCTTCGGCAGCCCTCGCTCTTAGCGCATTGCCGCTTATCGCGCCGCAGATAGCGAGCCACCGCCCCCAGGAAGGTCAGCGAAACGCCAGGTGATAACGTAACGCCACACAGCTGCGACATGGCCGACTTGATAGGAAAGCCGCCCGGGTTTTGGAACCATCCGGGAACACCAACAGTACCGTGGACGCGGTGGCTTGAAGATTTTGAAACTTATTTGCTTGCCGCTGGCGGCGAAAGTTTTTCCGCGGAACGCAAAGCCGCACTGCTGAAAACACTGCTTGGAGCCGAAGGTCAGAGGCAGGCACGGGTTGCACTCGCCGCGGCATCGGAAACGCCGGGATCAACCAAAGACGCCTACTCCTCATTGGTGCAAACGCTAACGGCCAAGTTCAGCCCTCCAGAGGCAGTAGCCACAGCCAGACTCTCGTTTCGGAACCTCACGCAAGGCGAGTCTCCACCCCAGGATTTTCTCTTCGAATTGCAAGATACAGCTAACCAGTGCGACTTCGGTGAACTGAAGGACCAGATGCTGCTCGAACAATTACTCATTGGATTGACCTCTACGCGACTACGGGAACGGTTGCTTGTCGAGGAGGCCACGCTTACGTTTGAGAAGGCCGTGAAGATCATCAACGAAGCCGACCGCGTCCAGCGTCGCCTCAAAGAATATGAGCCTGAAGTGCTTGTACAGCTAAACACAGCGCCACATCAAAGTTCGGCGCAGCGCCGTCCTTTGCCGCGGGTTGTCACACCTTCTACCGAGCCTCGCCCTTGGCAACTCGCTGCACCTTCGTCGACGTGTCAGCATTACAACCGGCCACCCAAGTCTGCAACTGGCTGCCCCAACTGTGGCTATCAGCATGCTCCTACTCAGAACTGCCCCGCGCGCGGCAAGGTTTGCTACCAGTGTTCCAAGAGGGGACATTTTGCCACTGTGTGTCGCAGCAGACCCTTCGCGCGGTCGCCACCAGCATGGCATCAGCAAGCCTCCAGTCCCTCCAGGCCTAGGCGTTCGGATCACGCCGAGTCTATGGCCCTGTCAGACACCCAACCGGACCTCCGCACACCGGGATTTTACGCCGATGTTGAGGTGAACGGAAAGCCTTTATCTTTATTTGTAGACACTGGCTCGTCAGTTTCCATTCTGTCTAAAGAATTGTTTACGCGTTATTTTGTCCAACCGTCAGGTTCTGATTGCAGACTGGTAGCTCCACCTAAAAAACTGAAAGATTATTCAGGGACTATCGTTCCACTTCTCGGGTGTTTTCAAGCTCTGGTAACGTTCCGAAATCGCACTACTGAGATACTGTTCTACGTTGTAAGCAATGGACGATCCCTTCTTGGTATTGATGCAACCCACAAACTTAAAATGATTCTTGCAGGCGACAGCCTTCAATGCTGCGGCACCAGCACACAGCCAATTCCAGTGAATCCCGAGTTTTCTGCGGGCGCACCGGCCTCGCCTCCCCGTGAGTTGCCACGAGTGCCATCTAACACATCGCAAAACATCACATCAGGTACGGTGGGCCACCTACCAGACAGATTCAATCATTTTGAACACTTGTTTACTACCGGCCTTGGCCTCGTACATGGTGTCACCCATCAGGTCAGGATACGTCCTGAAGTCTCACCACAACGCTTAAAGCTCAGGCGGCTGCCTCTCACATTGCGCGAACCAGTCAAACAGGAAATAGAGAACTTATTACGACAAGACGTCATAGAGCGCGTCTCGGCGTCAGAATGGGTGTCTCCCATTGTTGTTGTTCGCAAACAGAACGGAGCCATTCGAATGTGTGTGGATCTGCGCGCACCTAACCAGGCCATCATTGTTGATAGCTTCCCATTGCCTCATGCAGAAGACCTGCTGCAGTCTCTTCAGGGTGCTAAATGGTTTTCAAAGTTAGATCTCACCTCGGCCTATCACCAGGTAACACTACATGAAGACAGTCGCGACTTGACGACCTTTGTAACGCATGAGGGCCTTTTCCGTTTTAAGCGAGTGTGTTTTGGGCTCGCTTCCGCTCCTTCTGCGTTTCAACAACTCATGCACCAAATTCTGTCGGGCTGTTCTGGTGTCAAATTTTACATTGACGACATCATCGTTTTCGGTAGCACGCAAAAGGAACATGATGACAATCTGGGAAAAGTTCTCACTCGGATTGCTTCCTCAGGGTTAAAGCTAAATGACAAGTGCGTCTTTGATGTCCAAGAACTGTCATTCATCGGACACAAGATTTCCGCTCAGGGCATATCCCCCCTTGAGAAGAACGTTCAGCAGGTTGAGACCTTTAGCCGCCCTTCCAATCCGACCCAACTGCGCTCTTTTCTTGGGTTGACGGAATATTATTCCAAGTTTGTGCCACACATGGCCCACGTAGTGGAGCCACTTCGTCAGTTGCTGCGTAAAGATGTCCCATTCAACTGGGATGTGGCTACTGAAAATAGTTTTCAGCAGGTAAAAAAGTACCTCCGTGATGCGCCCATTTTATCACTGTTTGACCCAACTCTTCCTATTGTGGTGTCCACAGATGCCTCGGATTATGGGCTTGGTGCTGTTTTGCAACAGACCGATGGAGAAAACACTCGAACTATTCAGTTTGCTTCTCGTTCTCTTTCTCCAGCTGAACGCAGGTACTCCACTGGCGAAAAGGAAGCTTTGGCTTGTTTATGGGCTTGCGAAAAGTGGCATGTCTACCTCTGGGGAAGAAAGTTCACACCTTTTGACGGACCACCAGGCACTGGCTACTCTTTTGTCTGAAAAGGGCTCTGGGAGGAAACCACTGAGAATAGGTAGGTGGACAGCTCGTCTTCTCAACTACACATTCACCGTCCAGTACCGCAAAGGCGAGCAGAATAAGGTAGCAGATGCCCTCTCTCGCAACCCCCTTGACACTTCTGAACCCTCCTTTGCTTTTGAGGAGGAAGTAGTCGCCCAGGTTGAGGCCATGATATCCAAGCTTGAAGTACAACAGGCCACGACCTGTAACACAGCACTGAGACAAGTCATGGAATATACGACAAATAGCTGGCCCGCAAGGAAGCAACTTCCTAAAGAACTTCATCCATACTATGAGGTCAGAAGCGAACTTTCGGTGGTAGATAGCATCCTACTGAGAGGGGACCAAGTTGTCCTTCCCAGCCAACTACAGAAACAAGCGCTCGCACTCGCGCATGCAGGACACCCCGGCATAGTGAGAATGCAAGACCTGATTCGCTGCACATACTGGTGGCCAGCTTTTCGCAAACATGTCGAGCAGTATGTAAGCGACTGTCAAATTTGCAACAGTGCTGACAGAGTCGGCCAAAAGTCAACAGGGGCCCATAGAGCCGAGCCGACCGAATACCCTCCCCGACCCTGGGTGAAGGTGGCTGTAGACATAATGGGTCCATTTCATTCAGCCCCTCGAGACTGTCGGTACGCCATAGTCATGGTAGACTACTACTCGAAGTGGCCCGAGGTGATGTTCACATCATGTGTAACCAGTCAATCTGTAATAGGCTTTTTAACCTCAGTTTTTTCCAGAGAGGGACTGCCCGAGGAAATCGTCACTGATAATGGCCCCCAGTTCACCTCTGTGGAATTCGAAACTTATCTCACTACCGAGGGAATCAAGCACATCAGATCTTCACTTTATTTCCCTCAATCTACGGTTTAACCGCATTCTCAAGTCATTCATTCAGTGTGCCCTTCAGGAACGAAGGCCTCAAAAAAGGTCTGTTCTCGACTACGTCACAATATATCGAACCATTCCGCACACTGCAACTAAGTTGTCTCCGTTTTACTTGCTGCGTGGTCGCCAATCGCGAACGCGTTTGCACATTGTAGGCTTCTCCGCGCACAGTTTTCATGAGAACCCATATAACGAGTACCAGGAACTGCGTCAGCGTGTTGAATGCTATCAGCGTAAAATGCAGGAGGATGCTAATCGCAGACATCCTGCCTACCACAATTCCTTTCAACCTGGTGACGACAGCAACCACTACACCGATCGGCACGGCCTCGGCGAGAGCGCCGGCGTCCACAGTACCTGGAAGACTACATAGCGTAATTCTTTTGTTAAGGGGAGGAGAAATGTTGTATATTGTAATATGCTTTGTTCTGTTGTATGGCGTCAGGGGGCGCCACCATTTGATATATATAAACACCCTCGCTACAGCCGAGGGTAAGTTGGGCGTGGTGTGGAACTGTGTGTGTGTCGTTCCTTTTCGGAGCACCACAGGTGCTTGGTGCCTTTCCATCGCAAACACTACAGGGGTGTTATTTGCAGTAATTAGAATATAAATGTGAAGAAAGTAAAGTGGACGAAAAGATAACTTGCCGCCGGCAGGGACCACTTATAGATAGTAACTTACTTTCCTCTGCTTTTGTATGTAATATATGACTAGCTGAAAAATGTTAGTTGACTCCCCACCACCCTGTATTTACGATGCTCCCACTATTCCATATTGTAGGGGACTTACTAGCGAAAGGCAGGTACAAATATATTGTATTTGTGCTGTGTGGTGATACATTTTGTATATTTGCACAGTGCTGATGGAAATGTGCAATCGACAACAGAAGTGACACGGATTTGTACTAGACATATTTTATGAAAAACTACAAAATGCGCTTCCGCCCTGACAACGATGATGTCGCCTGTTATTACCTGCTGCGCATCTGCTCCATGGATGATCAGACGCTGCACTTTCACCACATTGCAGCCACCAAAAAAGTCCTCAGTCACATTGATATTCTTGAAACGCTGCGTGCAGCATGAAACCCGCGATAACACGTGGAGTGCCTGTGCAATTTTTAAGAACTCAAGGCTGTTTAAGGGAGAGTGGAGAGGTGCACACCCAGGTTACGAGATTTTTCGCCTTATGCAGCAGAAGTCTTGTATGTCAGTTTTATTACAGAACCACCACATAACATTATGGAGTTGGTAAAGGCGCGGCAGAGAACTACGAGCAGCAGGAAAAAAAAGGTAGGTTGGCTACTTAAAAACAAACTGCAGCAGTGCACTTTCCGAAAAAGCATTTATCTGCAGTAAAAGTAGCGTTGACTGCTATTGCTAGGAATTCTTTACTTCAGCGAGTCTATATCAGCTTCGCTCGACTTTGGAAGCGCCACATTCTTTTCCTCGCCAATCGAGATGACAAGAAAGATACTAGCCTTGTCGGTGACATCCGTTTCCTGAACGAATGAGAATGCTGCAGGGTTAGTGAGGGGCCTTTATGTTTAATATTACCACTCATGCTTGTCACATGGTGAGAAGAAAAACACTGAATGTGGCACTGGTGCAGGGGATATAGAGCTATGCAGCTGCATAGCGATACATGATGCGATGGCCTAGGGTGCAATCTAACTTGTGGGGATTCGAGGTCCAGGGGTTGCATGCGCAACCCAGTGTCTTCAACGTGGCACCTCAGCTCATGATATCATTACGTGCGCAGCGGCGAGAGGGGTTGTGTTGGACGGGGGCATTTTGCCACCCCCGCTGTGCTTCGTGCACTGCCCTCATTCTGCAGCTGAGACGCCCCGTTCCCTCCTTCCCCTTTTTTGGGGAGATTCCTCCTTTCCACCCGAGGAACGCGCGTAGCTTTCTCGGGGCCTTGGGGTCTTCATTCTTGGGATGTGTGACTGAGCACCGCCGCTGCCATCAACCTCTGCAGTGCTCCGGCCATGGAGTGTGAAATACCGCCGCGGACTGGAGCGCAAAAGCCACTCGAGGTGAGATGAACAGTTATCATACCCTCGACATGTGCTTGCTATTTGTTAACGGTTGTTTCCCCCAGTAGTGCGGAACACTCCGCCGGTGAGGTGTTCTGTTAACTTGATGTGCTATTGTATTTGTTGCAATTGGCAGATATGTATCTGAGGTGAATAAACACCTTCAGTTGAAAGGCTTGTCTCTGTCCCCATTGGCCTGAAACCCGCCGTGGTCACGACTCAACGCAAACCGCGGGATAGGGGTTCGCAGCTCTGACTGTTAGGGCTTTAGAGCTGCTACGCAGTACTAGCGAGAGTGACTGACACTCCGATAGCACGCGGAGCGATCCAAACGAGGGACAGGTTCACACACGCGGCTTGCTGTGTTCATGTTTCAAATAGGAACCCCTATAAGGTGCGCCTGAAGCCACAAATGCGGCCCTGTAGCTCGCTAAGCCTGAACCTGTGGTGGTCTCGACTCCGGTGAGTATCGAGGCTACCACAAACTAGAGTGTCCCATGCTCTTCTCATCCAACATTCTGGTGGTGAGGTGGAGAACCGGCGGTGCATCCTTGCCCGCGCTAGAGCTTCTGCCAGAAAAGATGCTCTCCACTGTTCTCAGGTGCAAGATTTGAAAAATGGATTCAATGGAACAGCGTGCAACTGGAAAATTTTACCACTGGCACCGGCATAAATTTCAATTTGTTGCCTCAGTCTTCCTTTGTGGCAGCAGTGAAACTTCTTTATATTAAAATTGCACTTGAGGTTAAATGGGCACTGAAGACAATTGAGTCGTTTAAGACAGGTAACTTATTCTTTAAGCACTTTGCTGCCTTTAATTCTGCAATTATGAGATCAGCTTTTTAAGGCAAAGTGATATTTTACATAAGCTTTCGAAGTAGATAATGTTTACTGGTTACTACCTACGCATTGTGACTGGCGCAGCTTAGCCTCATTCACTGTTAAATTTTGTGCCACAAGATCTGCACATGAACGTCAGTGTGACATCAAAGATTTCAATGTGCTTTTTCATACTTTAGCCACACTGTGTCAACAAAATTTCCTGAAGCTTGGTATGTTATGTCTCTGCCCCCTTCAGAGGACAATGTACTTCATTTTTACAAATTAAAGACTATGTAGGCCTTAGTAAAGATCACCAAAATCCACGATGTCACAGCAAGTTGGTGTGGGAACTTAAAGGGGTCCTGCAACAATTTTTGAGCATGGTCCGAAAACGTTGCCGATCGGTAGTTCAGGCTCCTGAGAACACGCGAGCCAAACATTATTGGCCGTGAGATCGAGCGGAGTCGCCGCCTGGTGGCTACTGGCTGAAGCGCGTCTAGTGTGGATTGCTCCCTGCGTCGTCTGCTAGCCACGTCGTGTTTGCATGTGCGCGTACGTCCTGCACATTCTCAAAGGTAGGTTTGTTCTGTTATGCGAGTGCGATTTTAACTGCTCGCACGTAAATCTAAGATTGTGTACAGAAGCAAATGAGCTTGCTCGGCTGCATGCGCATTGTAATACGATCAGTGAGTGCGACTTTCGAGAGGGCTGTGTATTGGTGTCGTACCCTTCGTTTGCCAGAATCATTACAGTGCTGATGCCGCTTTCTGGTTCAAGCATATCGTAAAGTGCGCTTGGCATAGTCCCAAACATGAGGAACATTAAATTGTGTGTGAATGCAGCGTTTTAGCGACACCGTGGTAAACAAAAACGAGGCTCATGCACTTTCGCGTTGTTGGTGTATAACTGCGCCACTGTAGTTCATGAGCACTTAAGATGTCCTTTTATTTTACGGTTGTGGTCCCGCTACAGTGAAATATTTCTATCGAGTGAAGTCTGAGACTTCGGTACTCAAACTGTCCCTAAAAAAAACAAAGAGAATGGAATGACACGGCAGCGATAAAACGGTGTTGCCGCGCGCAATTTGAACTTGCGGCGAAATTTATGCAGAACCACCCGTGTTTTTAGCCCGACGGTGTGCCTTACATTTATGTCATATAATTTCACGCAAAACCTCATCCTTCTTTTTACACATTATCTTGAGCGTTTGTGTGGAGTTGTTATAAATTGATGGAAGGCAACGGACATTATTATTCTGAAAAAAAAAAAAAACACTTATTCCACAAAATAACCGGACCTTTGTTGCATCACTGTTGTGCACGTAATCAATCGATGAAAGCTCTGTGCTAAACTCTTACCTGCGTATGCGTATTCGCATGAACAGTGCTATTTAACTCATTGCACAGGAATATGGGCTGGTATACAAATGAACAAGAAGTAAACACTTAAGTGGTTCAGTCGTGCTACAGCAGTGCGTAGTACACAGAACGCAAGCTAAAGATGTACAGAGAAAACAACAATATATATACACAGTCGACCCCGGATATATTGAACTCGGATATATCGAATTATTGGCTATATTTAACAGTTGAGAAATCTTCTTGAATTTCCCATGCAAAAGTATGGGGTTGGTGTGCACGTATATCGAACTCCCGCACAGCGAAACATCCGCTATATCGAACGCTGCCCCGCGCCAAAGCCCAGAAAGTGCATTTTTCCTAACAACTATTGATCATTTTTCGGCCGCGTTCTTGTAAGTTCCAATCCCTCGTCGCGCGCAGGTGATGAAATTGCGTAGCGCTTGTCAGTTCACCGGTATATTTGACGCGCGGTCCGCAGGTTTTAATGCATGGGCTAGTGTTTTTCAAAGAGGCTGATTGCCGAGGGCACCAAAATGAGAATTCAAAGTGACTTGGCAGCCTTGTTGTCTCTTGTCTCTTTGCGCACGATGGCATGCGGGACCGCAAAGCATGGCCTTTGAGATCCGCAACCTCGTGATCTATTTTTAGTGTTTTCGGTTTTCAAATGCTGATCTCAAAGGCTATGCTTTTTTTCGCATTTCTCGCCAAAGTAGCGGCTGCCGTCTGCAAAGCCACAAGTGCCATCGGTATCGCCAACATGTCGACGGTGGAGAAATGTTTCTTCGTGCAGTGTTGTCTCTTGCAGAATGTGTACTTCGCGCTTTGTTCTTGATAAATCGTCATTCAGGAGTCGAACTAAGCATTCTCCCGCTCGTAGCGATAAAAATGATGACCGGTGCTTGGAACGACGTCAAGTAAAGCACTGTCGCGCACTGATTCCTTACGGGCCTTCGTGCCAGGTGACGACTTCGGGCGCGTCATGACCGCCAACTACGGCGTACGGTGCGTCAATGAATTTTGCGACTTAGCGTTTCCGGGCGCCGTATCGGACGGGAGCACAGCGAGTGACTTCATCGGTGCAGGTAACGACGCAGCTGTTTCTTACTGCATCAATGCTGAGATCATAGCTGACGTTGCCGGTGCTGCGGAAATGGACCCGTGCGGTTTGAAGATGCCAGCTGCCGTTGCCGCCGCTAAACCCTTTACCGCGCTACAGAGCTCGCATCAGCGTTCAGCGTCGATCGCCGCTGTTGTGGCGGAAGGTGTTGAATTTACTTATTTGGAAAGCTTCAATAATATTGATGATGACTTGATGAATTCACAGCGCGCAAGAAGCAAGACAAGTTGACGAACTTTTTTCATGTGAAATAAAGTGCGCTAACTTGCAAAAGAAGTTCTCGCCTTGTTCTTTAGCATATGTGAGCAAATCGTCATGTTTGCGCTTTTTACGATTTCAGAAAACTGTGTCGAGGCCTGCAGTGCTTTAATTAAAGCCTTACATACGCATATTTCGTATTTCGAATTATCGATATATCGAACTATTTCGCGGTCCCCTTCGAGGTCGATATATCCGGGATCGACTGTATAGTGCGTAAGCGCAGACCGTCATCCAGGGCCGGCATCCCTTTCATCCGGAGATTGTGCTTCTCTCACTAGTAATAGAAATGTTGGATGATCTTTGTGCATCAATTCAACAATGAGGAGTGTATATATTACCAGTAAGCAGCAATCAACGCATTTTATTCGCCGACGATCGGCTCAAACTGCTCACAACGAAGCGCCGCTGTGCACATTTGTATACGTGCCTCCGACCGCCTCTCCACACTAACGCGGCGACGCTGCTGCCACCTATAGGTCGATCTCGTGGCCAATAGCACAGCACATGGCCTCGAATTTACAATTAATTCTTAAAGTCAGCTAAAATTCGCTCGCTCTTCTTTCAATAAACGATGCGATAAACCCAAATGGCATAAATCCAAAGTCCACGGCCATTGGCTGATTTGAGCATCATGAGCTGCACAGTCACCGTGGCCGCCACATGCCCGCACATGCACTCGTGATCACATGAAAGTAAGCCACGCATTCAATGAAAAAAAGTCACAGTTTCGCCACAAAGGCGAAGCAATGAATGCGATAGCAAGAAAAGCGGCCCGTGATGGATGCGCTGCTACGCTGCAAAAACATCTGCCGCCCGGCAGCAACTACCGTGCGAGCAGACAGCGGAAGGGCAAGGTTCTCCCTGCGCAAATATTAGAAGAAGCGAGCGAGCTGGCCGACGACTTTTAAATGCACCCGTTGCGCTCCTCGTGCCATCCCGCTGGTAATGAAGAAACGCTTATAAGTGCCTGCCGTCTCCGAGTGCTGCCAGCAGTAAAGGGTGTGTATATAACGCTCACCGTTAGCTACCTGAAGGATCTGCGCTTTGTGGCGTAGTGGTTAGAGCCACGCGCTGCGGAGAGAGAGGTCGCTGGTTCGATTCCGCGCTTCGGAAGCATTCTTCTGAATAATTTTTTTGGGGACTTTTATATATATATACATACTTATACATATACGGTGCATGACGGTGGCGGCATACACCAGCCGAGACTGTCCATATAATTGCTATCGCAATAAAAAGAAAGAAAAGAAAGTGCTCAAGGTTATGACGCGTGCTGATGAACAGACAGAGCCCCCTTTTCATCTCACCCCTGCACAGCTTTCAGCACACTGGCTGCCACTTAAAGGCCAACTCCGGCGATTTTGTGGCCATGTCAAAGTAATGGTGCTTTTATGTTCCTGAGACGCTCCTGTCACGGGCCCGATAGCAGAAACACTCGGCAAATTGGAGAATAATTTTAAATAAGCAAAAAAGCGCAACACCGAAACTGAAACCCAACCGAGCATACTGTCTTCGCGTGACGTATAAGTGGGGACAAAACCGGAAATCATGCAAGGCATGCCGGTCCCACCAGCGCGTAGTATGAAAGCTGCGAAGAGCAGACGCTCAGTTGAAAGGTGACTCTGTCGGAAATTTTGTGTGTGACTGACCGTGTCACGTGCACAAGCTGAGCTGTCGGAAAATGACAGGTGCGATTCCGACGCATTTGGAGGCCAACTATAATGGCCATTCCTCTTCGATGAAGTGGAACACACCTGTTTAGCTCTTTGCTTGCTTGGTTGCGCATTCCACCGCCAGATGGCACCACCTGTCCAGGCAGCTCAAGTTTGTGGGGCCGTGATCGGGTAAAATGCTATCGCTGAGGAGTTTGCCGACTAATTCTAAAGCTTCCTAATATTGCTGTGGGAAGAGTGCATAAGTTTGGCAATAGCGGTGTTCAACATCGCGTTGGTACGGCCGAAGGAATTTAATATAAGCCAAGTATGAGCCACCTTTCGCACCATTAGCTTACGTTGTTTCGCACAATGCGCAGCTCCCCGTATACTGATAGGCCCGGTCACGGTGCACCCTGTATATGGTACGGAAAGTGTTTCCGTGGTGTTCACACATGTGCATTCTTTAGCCGGCATGGTATTACCGTACTTTCTGTGCGGTAAACCGGCATTGCTAGCTAAAACACTGTAATATAGAGACGTAGGGTAATCGTTAGGTGCGAGTGTTTCATGACTGCCAACGGGGAATCGTGTGCAGCCCACAACGCGACACCACTTGCCATCCATCGCACGCATTACCGCAAGGAACTGAAATTCACACGCCCAGCCAACAAAGTGCTCGCCAAACACACGCGATTGTTGCCTTGCGGATAGCAGACGCTATAGGGGCCCCCCGATTCCGTCACTTCCGCTTAACAAAAATGACGTCACGCACACAATGTTGCCAATAATTCTGGGAAGCGAGGCGGGGAGAGTCGGGGCAATCAATAAAATTCATTTGCAATGAATCTGCGTATGTCTCCAGCTTGTAATTTGGCATAAATAACGGGAACGTGAAAAGGAACGTACCCAGTGAATTTTATTGAGATCCATGGACCTCAAAAAATCATTGGAGTTGGCCTTTTAAGGAAGCACTTAAAGCGTGTGGCAAATCCCTTTAACCCTTTCAGACGCCACCTATGAAGAACTGCCTGTAAATGTATCAAATTGATACAACGTTATTTCAAGGCACTCAATATTATATTGCAAAAAAATAATGTCATTATAATATGTGCATTTCTGTGTGTTAGAGTAACTAATCCTAATTAAGTTGTAATTAAATATCTATTTATCCTGAGGTCATTCATGCCCTGTTTTGGCATAAATAGAATGAAATCTCAGGCTAGAAATATATTGCACATTCATTTTTGATTGTGTCCATTTTGAACAAAGAAAATTATCACTTTTCACGTGGCTCGCAGGAAGCAGCATATCGAACGACTCGTTCCTTCAGTAACTATGATCACTCTGCCTTCAGCAGAGTGATCATATGCAACAGTACACTGCAAAATGAAGTTAACCAAAGACAAATTTATTATGCAGGAGGTTCATTTCACCCAAAGCTCGATATATCTTGCTCTTTCTTAGCCTCTAGTTGATACAAATACAAGTGCAAATACAAGTAGCAAAAACAAGTGGTGTACACAATTGTAGCGTCTCAAAGTGTTAACTCCGCTCGTACTCTACGCATCCTAAAAATTTTTGCGGCAGTCGATTCATGAAGCGATAATCTCCCTTAACGAAGTCATTCGATGATTACTTGGAAAAGGGTTGCAGGGCCCCGGCGTTCTTTTTGTGCCTTTC
This sequence comes from Rhipicephalus sanguineus, assembly GCF_013339695.2. NCBI lineage: Eukaryota > Metazoa > Arthropoda > Arachnida > Ixodida > Ixodidae > Rhipicephalus > Rhipicephalus sanguineus. The sequence continues at coordinate 217,119,695 of NC_051178.1, forward strand.
CAGCATGCCAGGCACCTTCTCACAGCTTTTGCTATGGTAAAAAAATTGGAGCTGCTACGCACTGGTGGTGTGCCCTCACCTCTCTTTCCCACCCTTTAACATAGTGGCTATTATGCTGTGCTCGACTACTGCGTCTCAAGCCAGACAGACGGGTGCCTCCTCAGCTCCCTCTCCCACCCCCTTGCTGCTGTGCTCTGCTCTGCTAGCGTGCCTGGGTGCTTAAGATGCTTGCCTTTGAATCATGGCTACGCAGGTTCCAATGCTGCCTTGCCAAGAAATTGCCCCCTCTTCTTTCTTTCTATCTCTCCCTCTCTGAACTCTCGCCCATCTGAGTCATTGCATCTCACGCTGAACTAATCGGCACATGTGCTTTGGGAGTGAAGCAGAAGAGAGCGCGTGCCCCTTTATGACGATAATTCCTGTTTGAGCTTAAACAGCTTTCCCGTTAAAAGGTTAGCAATTAGGTTAGGTTGTTAGCTTAGGTTGGTGTTGTGACAAGGCCAGGTATTTGTCTTCTTCCTCGCAGTACATGTCTGATTGCGCTGCTTCGTGTGAATTCTGAAAAAGTAATTTACTAATGCCAGAAAATTGTAGTGTCCCTTTAAAAAAGCACGGTTTTTTATGAAAATGAAGCTATAAAAAGTGAAATGCTAAGTTACACATGAAATTTTTTTATATTGATGTTTTCTAATCAAGCTTTAATTTTTATACTTTCGCCAAGATTCAAATAATTTGTGTCAGTTAGTGCACCTACAATCCATTTGCTGTCTGCACTTGACTTTCAGTACATCTGAATGAGTAAAGCTAGGCCAATATTGATTCCTTATGCTATCAGCCTGCCTAGAGCAATGAAGAACAATAAGCAAAGGCACAGAGTTATTTTCTATGCCCTAATATACGAACTTACTGAGATTTCCATGTTCCAGCAAAGTTGCACATGGCTAGAGTTCAGTGTATTTTTCCTGTGCATCAACAAAGACGTATGTGCCACACAAATTGGGCAAATTTCAACACTCACCACCAGTCCATTAAAAATGAAGAAGGGAACACGCGGGCAGAACACACCAGTTAAGATTGTCCATGAAATGCCAAGTGCATGCGGCAAGCCAGGCAAGACAACGCATGTTAAAATGGCGAATGTGGCAAGAAGACGCAAGTGCTATACTGCTTGAATGGGAAATTTTGAAGGAGCATTTCATAAATTCAGAAGGGACTTTCTGGAGAGACATCAGACTTACTTGCGGGGTGTGCGATCGGCTATGCTTAGAAATTCTGTGCCACCTTTGTGTCATGTGCAAGACAGCATCCCCGGTCATCCACTTCCCCAGGGTGGAATGGCTGACAATATTTTTCATTCTCAGTTCTGCACCAAGTGTCGGTGACACACACCGTAAGATGTTGTCCTAGAGCTCTTGTTGGACCGGCTTGATGCATCTGTGGAGGTAGGAGGCGTTGGTGGCGTGACATCTGTAGCAGGAGGGGGCACCAGCGAGGGCGGGGCCTCAGTGGCATTGGCCCGCTGGCTGCAGTCAGGCCCCAGGTAGCCCTCGTCACAGTAGCACGTGTTCACATTGGAGCACACCTGTACATAAGATGTCACGACATCGAGGCATATTTTTGGGCAGAACAGAAGTGACCCGATGAAGAGGAACAACACGTAGACAGGGTGCACAAACAACTGAAGGTTCATTCAATGGATTCACAGAATAAGTGCTGGCTGTACATAAATAAACAGAAGAGAGGAAAATATAAGATATGAAAGAGTATCACATGGTCAAGCTCACTGCACATGCAAAACAATTCCTGCAAGGAATCTGTCATCTTTCTCTGACACAATAATAGACAGCACGCTGACACAGGAGTCTCCCAGTTTTTACAGCGAAAGCTGTTATGAGATCATTTCAGTGGCCGTTTTTGGCGCCGTAGCTGTCCGCCACTGCCGGTGTCCGTAACCACTATCGTGCGAAATAAGAAAAAAACAACAACAACAAAATAAACAAAAATTCATTTAAACGGCCGCGAGCGCCCAGAGACCATGTCATGTAAATCATGCTGCACATGACATGCGCATCATGATTTGCATGTTAGGACCAGTCATTATGTTCGTCATGAATTCTTGTCACGCCGTACCAATTTTGGTGTATATGAAATTAACGGAACGGCCGCAAGAGCCTAAGGTCGTGGAATGTAAATCATGCTGTTCATGACATGCGTGTCATGATTTTCATGATATGACCTGTTATTTATGTTCGTAATAAGGCCATGTTATGACACACGAATTTTGGCATACATCCGATTAACGAAACGGCCAGGAGAGCACAAAGTCGTAGGCGGCTAGATAGATAAATAGATAGATAGATAGATAGATAGATAGATAGATAGATAGATAGATAGATAGATAGATAGATAGATAGATAGATAGATAGATAGATACGCTCAAAGTCGCAGAAGTTCGCAAAGAAATGCTTGGCATTTAAAATTTCCGGGATGGAACGGTAATCGAACCTGGGCCCTCTGCGTGGGAGCCCAGTATTCTACCTCAGAGCCATGCCGGTGCTTCAAACTGCTTTGCAAAAAGACACTATACAGGCTTCATGTCGGGAAGGAACCACATTACTATATGTAACATAGCGTGATAGAAGAGTAAAATAACAAGCAGGCTTCACACGACATGAATTCGGTAACGAGGCGTCACAAAATGCGAATTGCGCAACGAGTGGGTTGTTGAATGCTTCGAACCCATTACAGAGGGCTCTGCCATAATTCTTCATCGTCATCAGGCACAGCATCAACAAAGTGCACATAATGCCTTACAGGCGTTTATCAGGTACCACGGCGCTCCGTAGAATGACGAAAAATGGCATAGTAGCTACTTTCCTTCTTCACAAAAATTACGACGATTTAAAGCGTAGTGGGTTCCTTGCAAGTGCACTTGTATTGGTTGCCAAGGAAGCCCATTAGCCCATGGTCCATTTCCTCAAAGTCTCAATAAAGTTTCCCCCCCCCCCCTCTCTCTCTTTCTCACGTCAACGTATGTTATACAGCATGGCGGGAGAGGGAAACAGCGACCGGGCGTCACCCAATGCAAATTACATAACTAGTAGGCTGTTTAAAGCTTCCAACCCATTACAAAGGGCTGAGCCATAATTCTTCATCGTCATCAGTCGTCGCGTCAACAAAGTTCACATAATGCCTTACAGATGTGTAGCTGGCACCTCGCTTCTCTGCAGAATGACGAATAATAGCGTAGTAGGTGCTTCCCAACTTCACAAAAATTGTGATTTATGGCGTAGTGGGTACCTTGCTAGTGTACTTGTATTAGTAGCCCCCAAGAGAGTTTACAACGGGCTCTAGAAACGCCGCTCTTCCAGCTTTCGCTGTGACTGTGCTGCGCTTTCAGCACAAGCCTGGCGTTTTTTTATCTCTAAAGCTTCCACAGCCTCCCTTGTTAGCCATGTCTGATGATTTGGACATGATACTAGTGTTTTCAAATAGAGGGTAGTCCCCAGTCCATGCAGTGAATACCTAGATGCCCTGATACTATTCTTGTTGTGCTGTACCTATGTTGTTTCAATCCTTCATTTAGGCGTCTTGCTCTTTGGACTATGTATGAGGCACCTCAAGTCTAAGGAATTGTGCACACCCCATTTTCAGTGCACTGTAAAAACCCGTCGCACCGTTTTCTTATCCCCTTCACTTGCGGTAGAAACCACCTTTGCTTCATCTTTTGTTTGTTCCCACACGCTTGGTGCCTGGCTTCTTCAGCTTGAGCATCTTATATCTGTTATAGACAGAATTTTTTGTGGGTGCCATCAGGCAGGCGATGAGCCTGGTCGTCAAAACCCTTCACAGCTTGTGGACACATGATTTCATGTGGTGAACACCGATACTGCAATTGTGAGGTTAGAATGCAAAAAACTGAACATTATAACCGGCTTTTTAGCTCTAAACCGGAATGCCCAGCAGACGTGTTTAGATGAAAAATGCGGCCCTAAATTAAGAAAACATAAAAATCTTTACTTCTTTCTTCATGTCCTGTCCCACCGTGCAGTTCGACCAAAATGTAAAAATCAGTCAACTGCAAGCTTGTGAGTCACAACTAAAGGTGCTAAGCACTGACAAAAAGCTGAAATTATATCTGAAGACTGCTTTTGCAAGCACAGTTACAACGAACTTGAGTTTTATAACAGGCATAGAAGACAATAAATGTGAAATTTACTACCAGCCTTTTGCGGGATAACAACTAACTAGATGATTAGAAAAAAATTTGTAAATCGGCTTCCCTGCAAGGTTTGTTTTCTAACCAAAAGAGTCTCGCTGCAAGGGTGAAGCAATGAATGTGGCAGCTACGGAGTGGAATGTCACGGCGGAAGAAGGCTTACGGATCACGTCTTTAGCAAACACGGCAGGGCTGGGCAAAGATACTTTGAAATTGTATCGCGATACGATACAAGATACCCAGACAAGAAGTATTTGAGATACAGATACAAGATACCGCGACGCCGATTGTATCCGATACGATACATTCCAATTGTATCTTAAGATACTTCGATACATTCGGAAATTTGTTATTATATATGTTCATATACGGTAATGGAGCCCTAAACGCCGATGCACAAAAATGTTCGCTTGAAAGTTTATTAACTGAGACCAATTTTGCTTCATTTGAATGAAAATGTCTATTAGTATCTCAAAAGTTTCGTATTTCTTGCTCAAGGTATATTACTTTCGTTCCAAGACAAGTTATTAGGCTTGCTTCAGCTGCTTATCATGACAGCTCTTTATACACTTTGCTGATAACGGTTCTTGCTTGCGGCTTTTCTAATTGGGTAGAGTCGATGCTCTGCTTGCCGACCAGCTGCCATCTTCAATAAGATGCCTCCGCACGAGGGTGCAAATACCGTTGTTAAGTTCTACCTTGCCCTTAAACGTATCACGGTTTTCGCAATGCCCGATCACCGGGCAGGTGTACGTCAGCGAGAACGCTGGTAGCGACATTCTTTGCGACGCATCTTGTTTACGTAGAGGACATAAAACTGCAATTACCTTTATATTCTACTTATCTGCTGGCGTAAAGGGTCCGTGAACGATGTACTCAGTAATGCGCGATCTTTTAAAAATGTTTATTTTATGAGCGAACATCTGCAGCCCAGAAAACGTGTCAGGCGTGTTCTATAGTTGCACAAAGTGCCTCATGACACCACCGCTATTCACACTATATGCCACTTAAGCTTCGATTACCTGGTGATTAGTAACGTTAAATATATTTAGAGAAGACTAAGAAATAAAATTCGGCAGATCTTACGCATTGCGAGAATCGGTTTCATGCAAAGCATTCGGCGAGTAATTCTCTATGGTGCATTTCCCGGCTTTCAGCAAAACGTTGCGAGGTGGATCGACGTGTTTTTGTAAGTGTAGTAGTTGTGTGCACATCGTGGGCTTACCAGGAACGTCGACTACACTGGCATTTAAAGGAAAACGTATGGTCTGACGTAACGTCAGCACCTACGTCAGAGCAAAGACGTCAGTATTATCGAAACAAAGTGCACTTTACGGTGCGATGATATGAATATCATACTAACTTTCGTTAGCGTATTCCTGCGGCGTCGAGCAACGCTTAAATGTAGCTTCCTGAATCATAGGTATACAAATGTAATGTTTATTAGACTGCTAGAAAAGCGGAGCCATTAGCGTAACCACAATTGACGTTAACCCGGCATGACGCCTGTATCAGAAGAGTAGATATGTAATGTTTATTGCTTTGTTGTAAAATTAGATAGCCGACACCGCCACCACAACTGACGTTGCACCAGCATTACGCCTACATTTTCCAAAGTACTTTCAAGACCTGGCGTGGCTCAGTGGAAGAATACCTGACTGCCACGCAGAACGTTTGGTTCGATTCCTGCTGCGATCCTTATTTTATCCTGTGCATTCGTCGGGTCAACGCTGCCGGTGTCGGTTTTTCTTAACACTCTTCAATTTAAATTAAGGTATAAAGTGTCAATCACCTGTGGCACATACCCGCATACCGCGGCCCGTGGTATACGGGTATGTGCCACATGTGTATTGAGGGAAGGGTTTGACGACGTACGCGACAGGATTTTCACGTTATTCATGTCATGATTAGACAATCATATTCGTCAAACCCTCTTACCCTCTCATACCAATTTTGGTCCACACCAAGTTAAGGAGGCGATCACGATGGATGGATGGATGGACGGACGGACGGAAAGAAAGAAAGAAACAAACAAAGAAAGAAACGCTCAAAGTACTTTAGGTTCGCTAAGAAATGCTTCGCATTTAAAAAAGACATATAGCTAAGTAAAATTAAAAAAAAAAAGCGGTTCTGTATCAAACACAGTGAATAAGTATAGGAACACGACACAGGCGGCACCCCAAGAGCCGCCTGTAAATAATTGTGGCGATTAACGTCTCACAGAACCACGATATTAGATAGACGCCGTAAACATGCTAGTGGAGGGCTCCAGAAATTTGGACCACGTGGTCTTATAAAACTTAAATATAAGCTCACGGGCATCGAATTGCGGCCGCCGCGACCTAAGGGTTTGCAGTCAAGCACCATAACCACGAGACCACCGCGGCCGGTAACCCCTAATTAGCAGTTATGAAAATTAGGCATTTAAGGTAAGACCACAGAAAATTCAGTGCCTATGTCAAATGGCGTAAACCGACTTGGTGAGACGCTCATTAGAAAAACGGAGCATTTTGTATAACAATGTTTCTCGAATCCCTTTGCTAACACCTTTGAGATGGCTCATAATAATTTACGTTATTATCATGAAAGCTCAATTTTGCCATTTTACTAAGCAGTAAGCAGAATTTTTGTTACTGCATATAATGCAAGCATGCGCAGATTATTGTATATTTGTTCTGAACGTCGCCTTGACATAACAGTAAACTTAAGTAGAATATAAGTCTGTAAACAATAGCAGAAATGATGCAGACAGCTAATCTGAGAATAAAGCGGAGAGCTTACTTTGCCAGCACGTTAAAGACCTATTGCCGTAAGCAGACCCGAAAAAAAGCAATACAGAGACATAAGTAATGTATGGGATAGAAAAGGATAGCTTAGAAAGAACTTTTGGGCTAACAATCCAATTATGATTTTGAAAACTCATTGAATAAAAGAAAAAGTGACGTACGCCAAGATAGCTTCTGTTAAGTGAATGCTTGTTTTGTTAAATCCAGCATCGGTACCGGTGGTGCTACAGCTGTTCGAATCTTGTTTCCATATAGGTCAATCTCATTGCATGTAATTCAAACTTTCAAATCAAATCAAGTTTATTCATCTTTCGAAGAAAGGAAAGATGGGAGCTGTCACAAAAAGCTACTACAGTGAGTAGCTCGATGAGGCGACAGCCCCTCCTTGATAGGACAGCAGCAGGCAGTGAACAGGACAAATAATAACATGAAACAGATTGCAAAGGTACACAAGAGTTATTGATACATATTTGCGTAAACTGTAGAACATTCGTGTAACAGGATATAACGAAGAAAAAAAAACCCAAGTCTGAAATGGTGTTGAGGTCAATATTTTCATGGTTTGGGCTTCCAAAAACGTTCATGTCTGACAATGGACCACTGTTTGTGAGCGTGTTTTTTCGTAAGTTCTTGGTACGTAACAAGGTACAGCAACTAACAACAGTGCCCTATCATCCCCAATCTAATTGGTTAGCTGAGAAAGCAGTGCACACGCTCAAGGAAGGACTAACGAAGAAAAAATGGCAAAACTTGCACTAAGCCGTGCAAGGCTTGAAACAGGAAAAGTGGACGATTCTGAAGACTAATCTGCTTGTTTCTAGGCTGCCTCTAGGTCGTTGCTAGGTGATGCTATGTTGTTTCTACGTTGATTCTAAGCGCAGAGAGGTTCGAGTTAAACCACACAAAGTCACAGACATGACACAGATGTCCAAACTGCAGAGATAGAACCTCGCACTGAAACTCGGCGTTCGCACCTCTCATAGATATACGGGCACGTCGTTGGCGTAGGCCTTCCATCGCTTCAGGGTCTTCTCGCAGCCTTCTCGCATTTTTAGTGGACCAGTGAGAGTAGTGGGATTTACCCAACTTCTGTGGCACATACCCATTTATGATGATGATAATTTTTTTGGTTCACCGTACAAAGAACGATTTGCTAAACAGCTTTGCAGTTAAAATCCAGGCAAGGACTTGATAACACGGTTGGATCGATTTTTGTGCAGCTACCGCCGAACACCCGGAGAGGATGGCAAGTCACTGACGGAATGTTTGCAGGGTTACCAGATTAGGACGAAGATAGACAGCATTAAGCAGAAAGAAAAGTATGCTGATGGTTTACCAGCAGCCGCTACGAGAAAATTTAATGCAGGTGACTCGGTGTGGATGCGCACTTTTGGAAGAAGTCGAAGATGGATTCCAGGAGCAGTGAACGACCAACAAGGTTCCAGGATGGTCACCGTGGAAGGACGGCAACTAGATCAGCTAAGACGTCGAGCTGAATCGGTGGACAGTGGCACTGGCAAGAAAAACAAGAGAAACAACGGCGGTTTCTTGGCCTACGCTCGTTACAACTTGCACCATCGCGCGCACCAACTGGCTGACGCTGGCCAAGAAACCACAGCCACTAAGGCGCCTGTCCTGTCGTTGTGTGTTTCTTTGCTCTGTGCATGTGCTCTTTCGCAGCTAAAATATGAAACCCACGCCAACTTATCGGCCTACGGCTGCAAAGGAGAAGGCGAGTTGCGGCTGCAGCACGTTCGCGGCGTGTGAATGCGCTAGTGACGTGTTTTGTTCTGTATTTTGCGGGCTTTCCTTGCAGCTTGGAAAAAATGGTATACGTGAGGCTTTCTTTATCACAAATAATGCAGTGGGGGTTTCTGAAGACACTCTTGAACTTTGCAATTCGCATTTCTTGCCTGAAGTCAATGTTTAGCAATTTAGTTGAAAAATCCTAATTAAAAATTAATTAATTACAAAACAAAGAACTGTCTGTAGTGCGCAAGGTGACTGTCAGAAATGTGCAACTGATTTCATTCGCCTGCCTCTAATATTGTATTTTTTAACCCTTGGCTAAAGATAGCTGGGACACCTGGTGTGTGTGTTTGTGTGTGCGTGTATATATATATATATATATATATATATATATATATATATATATATATATATAAGAAGAAACGTGGGGCTCATCATCATTTTTCAAGTATTGAAAAAAAAAAAAATCTTCATGCCTACTGTTTTCGTTGATTTCAGAAAGGTCTTTGATTCTATTAATCACAGTACATGGCTTAGTAAAATACCTTTGTACGGCATGTGAGGATTACCACATAGTATATTAGTGGAAAGCCATCTCGTCTCTCATTCCAACAATCAAATTAATTTTCTGAAGCTCTCGTGCTATATGCGATTCCTCAAGGATCGATGAGAGGCCCATTCTCATTTCAGCTCTTTATAAATGACATAGTTGCTATGCCTTTCACTATATTATGTACAATGATGTTACATATCAATGTTTTTCTGCAGCCATAATCTCGAAAGTTTTCCTGTGTGCAAACAAATAGCTAGAATACAGTAGACTCTCAATAATTCAAACTTTTGGTTCATTCAAACAAATCTTAAATTTTTGGTTTGCCCACTATGTTTCCAATGTATTTTAAAGCTGCTTAATTCAAACTGCCTCACTGCACAAATTCGGTTAATTCAAACTTTTTGCTTGTCCATGTCTGGAAATATCTGCTGCCTTTGTTGCTTCTAGTTGAACATTCACGTTTTTCTGTTACTAACAGGCTCAAATAAAGCTGACTGCCTGCCTACAAAACGGCCAAACTAGCCGAACCTCGCGCACCAATAATCTTGTGCTGACCGAGGGAAAAAAAGCTGTACGGTCTGGCCCTGATCTATCGCATGCCAAACGTTTCTTAGAGTCATTTTTTCTGCGGTATGCCATGCGAGAAAGCGTTCTAAGAATTAGGAGGGGCTAGCAACTGTCATGGGACGCAACACATTTTGTCCCTTAATTACACACCCGTGCGTGCCTTGTATAATAACAAGTACCAGTATTATCGCTGATGTCTAAAAATTTTACTGGCAATCATGCAGAGCAGTCTATGATGTTGCTGCGGCACTGAGAAACAATAAACATTGCAGTGTTAGTTGGTGTGTTGCCCTGAGCCATATTTATGAGAACTTCTGATAATTCAAATAAAATCCTGAGGTCCCCTCAAGTTTGAATTATCGAATCTACTGTACTAAGTTCTACTGAATACTGACAAAACGACATGTCTCATAGTGAAACTGAAGAATAAACATACCTGGAACCCAGCAGTAAATATCTAAGAACCAGAGAATACAGGGCCATTAACTCTTCAGAATTTTGCTGTCATGGTGTGGTCCGTATATATTCGCAAAGGTTCTTGGACAGTGACAAGGATTATGGACATAATTATGCTCTGACTTGCATCGAAGAGCACCTCATTCACTCTCGCTTGTACTGTTAGTTTCCCAACTAATCATGCATTAGTACTCAGGCTCAAGATAATAGCTACTGTCGAGACCGTCTGCTGGTAAGGGCAATGCCCTAAAATATGGGCCGTCAGCACAGCACTTCACAAGAGACCCGTACACACAAGAGTCACATTCCAAAAGCCCCACTTTATTAACGACCACTCCTTACATAACGACGAGGGTAGTCGGTTATTATTTTCTACGCGCCCTCTAGATCCCCCCTTCCGAAGCATGAATATATTATGTTTGAGAACACTCCACAGAGTCAGCGCACTAACATGCATATCTCATTAAGAAAGCCTGCGTGTTTTCATGCGCTTTTCTGAAACGTGAACGTCGAGCACCAGGAAACCCAGGAACTTGCGCAGCTTCATTGTGCTCAGTGTCCATCGCAGAGTGGTCCGTGAAAGCATCTTGACTGAGGTCACCACAGACTGGAGTATCCGACACCAGGCCAGGAGGTTCGCTTATTAGTTCAAGAACATTTGTGCAGTATGTTGACTGTTGCATTGGCTAAGGTGTCTCAGATGGAATTGACACATGGGACGAGATGTCGACGATTCCCGACACCAATGCCATTGGGTGTCTGGATCACATAAGAACGTGGCCTTTGAGCAGGACTTGGAACTGCAGCCCACACTTTAGCGTCTTGCACCCACACTTCTTCCCCTTCTTTCAGGGCATGGAGGTCCTTCGAAGCGTGGTGTGCATTGAAATTTCTTGCTTGAGCTTGTTGTTGTCTTCTGTCCCTGTTTTTGAATTCATTAGTCCTCGGCCAGTCCGGCCTGAGCTTTGTTCTCGGAACCGAGATTCGTGTCCGGAGGGAGCATGTCTTCGGCAGCTCGGCTGGACTACAACAGGAAATGCCTGGGGCAATGCGCCAAGACCAACATTGATGACATCGATGGTGGATGACTCCGAGACCCACTATTGCCTCGTAACCAAGTAGAGGTGAGTTGATACCATGCACCACGTAGAGTTTCTGTTGTATTGAGCAAGTACGCCAAGTCAAAGTTACGGAACATGTCCCGATGAGGTTGAGTCTGTTGTGTCCCGGCTCAAGCAGTCACTCGCCTCTTGGTGGGTCAAGTGAAGCTGGGCACGTTATAGCGACTACAGACACATCGGCACCCGAGTCCACTTTGAAGCGAAGAGTGCGTCCATTGACTTCAATGTTGACGAACCGACCGAGTTCGCGGGAGGCATTTACTGCGAGCAGCTAAATGTGGCTGGGACGCTTCTTCCTGGAACGGCAAACTGCAGCGAAGTGTCCTCTCTTGTGGCATCAGTTGCATGTAGCCTTCTTTGCTGGGCAATCTTGACGAGAGTGCACCGAGTAACCACAGTAGTTGCACGAAGTGTTCGATGAGATGCGATGCTGGTTGTCCTCTGGACGTGAGCAGTGTTGAGACGTGTCTGAGCTGTGGGCACTGGCTTGCTTCTTTCCAAGTGTCTATGTTGAGAGGATCTGCTTGAAAACTCCGGGCTTGTTTTTCCTTTTCAGCATCTTCGTGCCGGCAAGCTTGAGTCAGCGCATCTTGAAGAATGAGCTCCAAGACGCGGCAGAGCTGGTCGAACAGGCTGGAATCTAGTAGACCAACAACAAAACGGTCGCGCATGAGACGATCTTCTACCATAAGAGGGTAGTTGCACTTCTTCACCATGTTCTTGAGCACGGTATAGAATGTGTCTATAGTCTCTCTGGGCAGCTGATTGCAGTTTGTGGAACCGGCTGGACTCGTAGACTTTATTGAACGGGTGAACAAAATATCAGTTGAACATTTCCTTGACTGCGTCGTATGAGGCGTAAGCTTCCGTGTCAGTCATGAGCATAGGTCAGCGAACTCACTCGTGAGTCGACTCAATCAGACTCACTCAGACTGAAATCGGGCCGTGAGTCCGAGTGAGTCCGCCTGAGGAAAATATTTGTGAGTCAGAGTCCGAGTGAGCCCTAAGCACAAAATATATTTCTTAAGTGAGTCTGAGTGAGCTCCAATTTTTTTTGCCGACCTATGATCACGAGAGAGTGCAAAATAACACGAGCTTGAGGACCCATGGAGCAGAGCAAGGTACGGACCTTCTTTTCTTCTGTACCAGACACTAGGCCCGATGCGAAGTCTTCGAGCTGTTGAATCCATGCCGGCCACTGACCTGTGTTGTTGAAGTTGAATGGCGGCGGAGAGCGAAGGGAAAAACTGGCGCCAATGGGAGCAGCAGAATTTGAAGTCTCAGGATCGGACACCTTAGTGGCAGGATCTAGCACCATGTCCACACACTCTGCTGGTAAGGGCAATGCCCTAGAATGCGCCGTTAGCGCAGCACTTCGCAAGGGACGCTCGAGAGTCGCGCTCCAAAAGCCCCTCTTTATTTCCCAGCACTCCTTACATAATCATGAGGGCACGACTAGTCACTTAATATTTTCTGCACGCCCTCTACAGCTACACTGTCCATTCATAATTTGCCATTCCTTGAACTTTGTCAGACAAGACATATTTTCACAGAACCTCAGTTCCAATACAGGCTTGCTGTTGAAGCTCATGAACAATCTCTTATAAGACCACCACCAATACTTTGATAGCACTCCTAGGCAAAACAAAGTTTCATCTGCAGCATTCAGACCTTTTACATTTTTTCTTTGTATACTTTTAAAAGTTGTATCATACTTTGTTGTTGTCTTCTGGGCGCTGTGAGTATTGCCACATTCCCCAAAATCACTCTCGGTAGAAACAAACCAGGCAAAAAGTGCTTACACCATGGCCTGAGCAGGCGAGTGCCAGGTTGTTGCTAGGGCAGACTCCCAGCTCCCGGAAGTGCTCAACTGGAAGGCATGACTTGTTCACACAAATCTGCACACACAGAGGAGACAGTGTAATGTGGCACGCACAAGACATCCTCCACAAATGAAGGCAACCACCCCACAGCCACAACATTACGAGCCCTGATTACACGTCTCGTTACAAAGAAGAGGCTGATTACCTTGGAGGGTCCGCATTTTGTTCCATCCCAAACAATGCCGATGTCTGGAATGTCCCCAGAAAGGGACCCTGTGGACACCCTGTCAAGACCACAAAACAGACATTCAATGTGCCTGTGTAGCAATAGTTAACACAAGCAAATCAGTTATGCACAAAAGCAATGCAACATGTCGTTTGTGTCCTTGTTTTTCAATAGTTGGTCAATCATGATGCACAAGAACAGTGCGGCATGGGACGAGCTCCCTTCCTCGTCCCGTGCTTTACCTTCCCACTGTTCTCATTTTTCAAGCGCATCCGAAAGTACAGGACAGCTAACTTTCATTTAGCCAACACGAGCCTGCATGTCACGGTTACTTGCTGTGGCAACTGCGCATTCTTTCTTTGCTGTCATGGTTACTACTTGTTGCACCGACTACATACTACAATATTACTTAATTATTTCCAAGGTTCCACGTCCAAAACCACGATACAATTATGAGGCATGCTCTAGAGAGAAACTGTGCAATAATTTTGACCACCTGGGGCTCTTCAATGCGCACCCAAGTCAAAACACATGGTTTGCATTTTGTCCCCATAGCCCTCAAGCTTGGCAGCACAACACAGCTGCATACTACAGTTACTTGTGGCGACTGTGTGCCACTGCTACTTTCTCAGGCCATCTTTTTTTTGGCACCAACTGTATGATATAGTTCCTTGTTGCAACAACTATAATGGTCTGCTTTTTTTCTGTGCAGACAGCTTTGGTAACACTTGCACACTGTGACACAACCGATCCCTGGAGAGCTAAGAATGCTTGTGCATTAAAACTGTTTGTCATCAAAAATGCAGTCCACATGCACAGACAACCTCGTTTGGTTCGGTTGGCATTTTTGAACGAGTACTTGAGAAATATGCGCTCGGTGCAAACTGATAGCACATGCTTAGCACTAAGCAGTAGACATACACGTATACCTGACCAGCTTTCTTTCTGTGCAAACTGTTCTTTGTTATGTTTTCATGCTGCAACACTTGTGCATACAACTTTCCCTGGAGACCTAGCCAAGGAATGCTTGTGCTTTAAATAAAAAAAAAAGAGGTCAATGCATAGTTTCTAACAGTAAAACCTCAATACTGACTGCCAAACCATCGGTAAAGGGTGGCCACGAGATATGCATGAACAAGCACATATGTGAAAATAATCAGAGGATGTTTCTTTTAATACAAAGATATAACAAGGTCCGACAGGAAAGAAATGCTTGATCATTTTATGCCTAAAACCATAAATCGTAATGACAACTGCTGCAAGTTGTTTCTTAAAAAGGTGGCGAACCACCCCTCGGGTTTGGTGATATGAATAGCTCAGCCGAAGCTTGCAGTCAAGGAGCATTTAGAAGCGGAGCACGCAGTTGCCTGTGCCGTGAATGCTCTCTCCAGGGCTGCTGGCACCTGCTGTTTGACGTCGGATAGCACGCTATTGGCCAACATAAATCAAGCAAGGTGAGGACAAGTGAGACAGCACGCACTTGCACTCAAACTCGGAGCCCTCAATGGAGATGATGGTGCGCGTGTAGAGCTTCTCCATGCCGAGGACAATGGGGGCACGAGCACCTCGCTGGCACTGCAGTGTGCCACACATCATGTGCTCCCGGCTGCACTTGATGTAGCCGTTCCGCCCGTCGGGACCGCAGTTGCCACTCATGCTGCCCTGCACGTTGAACTCGCCAAAGCATTTCTCATCCGAGCGTCGTGCTCCTGCAAATTTAAAAGCATCCACTTCGGTGTGGCATGACGTGACTGCAACACACGCTGCCATCGTGAGATCAATAAATTAGGACATGGCATCAGAACCAAGCTGCTTGCTTAGGTATGACATTTCCTGCAGGTTGCCAACAATCCAGCTGCAGTGGAGCCCCATTTATACGAGCTTGAGGGGACCACGCAAAACCGTGGTTTAATCGAAAAACTAAGAATGTAGGCGGTGACATTCAGTCTTGCCCAAAAAATGGGTGCAGACCGCCTGAATGAAGGTAGATTAAATGATTCTTGAAAATGGCAGCTAATTTGAAGGAGGTGTGAGCAAATATTTATTCTCAACTTTAAAAAAATTGAATACAATGCGCATTTTCTTTTCGATAAGTCCAAGAATTGCCTGCGTGTAATAACAAAACCGAAACTGCGTTGGCACCAGCCTCTCCTCAGAAAAGTTGGATACAGTGTCAACGCCATGACATAATGGCGACAGATGATTTTGCTGAGTTTGCTTGGGATGATTTGGTGCCCAATTGAGCTGTGCACATGGTACTAATTCTCTTGTGAAGTGCAACAGGTGACCTGCTGCTGTTGTTATCAACTCAAGGGAAGATTATTTTGCATGCTGAAGATGCATCCCTTTGGCAGGCCTGTGTACTGCAAGCACAGGGCTTCAGCTGTATGTCGACCAGGAAAAGTTTCCACGGGCCGAAAATGTTAAAATATCTCAAAGACGTGCTTGCTGACTAGCTGAAGCTACTTCGTGTAGATAGATCTTGTCTAGGTAACAGCCCTACAATACACATGCGATCGAGGCAGTGATCTTAATGCCACGAAAACTGGATCACAAAAGACAATGAACTGTCAGGGAATAAATTTTACATTCTAAGAATGCATATTGTAGCTGTCCCACTCTTTTTTTTTTTTTTCCTAACCAATGACCCAGGGCCTCATAGGTGGTTATTTTGCACCCACAAATATTTGGTGAGCGTTAGATTCGAAAAAAAAAGGTGACTTTTTTTTCTCAGACAGTATAGGAAAGTCGTTGTGCAATCCCAGCTCCCAAAAATTTGTCATATAATCATATTTTTAATACGTTATTTCTATGGAGATTTTGCCGGGACCAAACCAATTCGTCTGTCACAGATCTCGGGGGCATGTGCATTGGAGAAAGATTGCGAGGGCGCAGATAGGCACAGCAAACATAGTTTAATTATAAACAGGAAAAACTAGCAGAAAACTCAACACTCAAAAAACAAATAACAGTGGAAACCTTGTAAACACAATAAAGAAATATTCAAAGAAAAACTAACACAATTCTCAGTACTTGCACACATCCGACTAGAGTCCTTAACTAGAGTCTGTCTGGCCACTTAGGCCTCGCAGTCAAATTGTAATCTCAATGGAACATTCTTACTTGGTTCCGTTAATCGCCGCAAGTCCAGCCTCCGTTGTATTGGGTCCGCAGTTGATGCAGCCCGACCATCCTCTTCAATCGTCGCTCCGATACGTAACGGTCAGCCACGATGCCGTAAACTTTTTCCCGGTAGCCGTCGCTGACGTAAGCCTTTTCTCAGGAGCTGTCGCTGACATGGCATTCCGGGGATTGCTGCTGGCCGCAGTTCGAAGGGGGACTGCTACGGGTGCGTCCAGAACTGGCGCAAAGTGCTGCAGCAGCCTCACCCAAGTGTCGTCGAGGTCAACGGCCACGCCACGGACTGCCAGCGTCACAGGCCTCCGGAATCGAACACCCGCTGCCTCCCGTCGACAGAACGTAGCTGCCAATGTGACCTTCTTCTCCCGTAGCCGTGCAAACAATGCCAGCTCATCGAACTGCTGCCTTTGTTTACGGCTTGTCACGCGCATCGAGCCGTGTGCTACCATGCACGCGCTCGTGCCTGTTCCGCGTGCTTCTCCTCCTACTTCGTCGTCCATACGCCCTCTCCTTACTCTTGACATAGGCCTCCTTTTTTGAGTTTTTTTTTAAAAAAGTACTCTTCTTTCGTCTTAATGCCTGTGCATCTTGAACAGTTGCGATGTCTTCTTGTCAACTCGCAGGCCTTTCCACTTGACACTTCACCACATACTTGTCACACACACAGTTCGCTGGTCACTTCCCAACACTGCTATATAAGTTCAATCGTCTCTATCGCTCTATCCACCGCACCACACACATCAATACACCACTGTGCATGTTCTATAACCTCTTGTTCACATTTCATCCTCTTAGCTCTAGAAGTTCTGCTTTTCCCTGTTTTACCCTCTACACCTTCTATTTTGGCCCCTCAACAACTTCTACTGATAAAATCGGCCTCCACATTTTCTCTCTCTTTAACATATTCCACACTAAATGAGTATTGTTGCAGTGCAAGATTCCATCGCATTGCTCTTCCATTTGTCAACTTTGCCTTGTTTATGAACTCTAACGGTTGATGATCCGTCTGTACCTTGAAATTCTTTCCGAACACGTGCTCTCTCTCTTTCCCTTCTTGAACTAAACTGGCGTCTCCTATACAATAGTCCATCGTGTCTTTGGAACCCAAATACATTCCTGCTTTGCTGCTTCTTGAATGGTTCCCCTACCTTCTGAAAACAACCCTTCAACGATTCATCCATTTTCTGTTCTTCTCGGAACTCCACAGGGGTTATATCTGCATGGTCGCCACCTTCAAGTTTGTGGCCTCTGCTTCTCTCTTTGCCACCGCTCTCGCAATTGCTGCTATTGGTGGCTGCACTTCTCGTAAACTCCTTCTTACTACTCTCCTTTTGTTCCGCTACTCTACAAATGGTTGCCGTCTGTTCACCTAGCACGTCCCTGTTGTTTTCCCAGTTCATATCAGGCTCATCTACTTTCCTCATTCCTGGCACATTACCTGATATCAGGTCATACATGGGCTTCTTCAAGCACTTTTCTGTCACCCAATCTATGTTATATGAACTTGCAACTTTTATCCGAGCTTTTGGAAGCCTTCTCACCGAACTATCCACTAAAATGACTGTTGCGTACTCTCCTGTTTGATTCGATTCGTCTACTAAGCTCCTTTTCACCAAAACAATATTTGTGCGTGTATCTCTCAAAACTTTCACCCTTTGTCCATGCACCTCTCCGTCTACGACCGGTAACCAATTTCCTTGTGAGGAAAGCTTCATTTCGTTCTTTCCTGACTCTTCTTTCTGCACCTGTTGCCCTTCTTTCACGCTATCCCACTGCGAGTCCACTATACAAGCTACTTTGTCTGTAGTCCCTGACCTACACTCATTCGCCCGATGTCCCCTTCCATTGCACAACTGACACACTACTACTTGTGGATGTGAACGACCATCTTCAGCTCGACAATTCATAGCTCGGTGCCCAATGCGGTTACACAGGACACACCTGAGTGGTCGCTGTGACGTGTTCGGTGCCCCCTGAGGTCTACCCTTTGTCTCATCTGGTTTTGCTTTGTCACCGCCCTCACTTGCCTTCCCTAGGTTTCTAAGTCCCTGGGCCTCCAAATACTGATTGGCATGCTCTGCTACATCCTCAAGTCAGGCTACCTTTCGTTCTTTGAGGAAAATACTTAACTTGTTACTGCGGCAATTCAAGAATTGCTCCATGACCATGCAATCACGTACGCCTTCATATGTTTTTTTTCTACATTCGCCATCTCCCTCCATCTTTCAATATAATTTGGCAAGCGGCACACAAACTGCTTCGCTGTCTCTGCATTCTCTGGCTTACACCCACGAAATCGCTCCCGGAAGCCTTCCGCCATCAACCTAAATCTTTGCAACAGTGTTTTCTTGACTTTATCATAATCCATGGAGTCATCGGTGGGCATTCGGCCAAAAACACTTAAGGCTTCTCCTACCAGACAAAGGCTGAGTGCTGTTGCCCACTCCCTTCCGCCCCAACCTTCACCCCTGGCAATCCCTTCAAATCTATGTAAATAGGCATCCAAGTCATCACGTCTTTCATCGAACGGAGCCATTAACTTTCTCGGACATATGCAGGTAGCTTTGGGTGACTGCGAGCCAGAGGATGCTGATGTCACACTCCGGTCGTCTTGCGGAACACCATTAAGTTGCGCTAGTCTCAACATTAATTCGAGAAGCTCTTTTTCGCGTTCAAATTCGCGCTCCTGTTTCTGTCGTTCATACCCACGTCCCCTCTCTTTCAGTGCTATCTGCTTATCCTGTTCTATTTGGGCATTTAAAAAAAACTTCAAGGTCTCCTCCTTGGTCATTCCGAGATCTTTAGCCACTGCCGTCAAGCGCTCCCAATCCATCTCCACACTCTCCGAGTATCCGTGTCTGGGCAGGAAACGAAATGACCCTGGAATCGTCTGGTCCTGGCAGGCTCACCAATTGTTTTGTCACAGATCTCGATGGCGTGTGCATTGGAGATAGATTGTGAGGGCACAGGTAGGCACAGCAAACATGGTTTAATTATAAACAGGAAAAATTAACAGAAAACTCAACACTCAAAAACAAATTACAGTGGAAACCTTATAAACACACTAAAGAAATACACGACAATAAACTAACACAATTCTCAATACTTGCAAACATCCGACTAGCGTCCTTAACAAGAGTCTGTCTGGCCACTTAGGCCTCGCAGTCGAATCGTAGTCTGAATGGAACATTCTTACTTGGTTCCGTCAATCGCCGTAAGTCCAGCCTCCGTTGTATTGGGTCCGCAGTCGATGTAGCCCGACGATCCTCTTCAATCGTCGCTCCGATACGTAACGGTCAGCCACGCTGCCGTAAACCTTTTCCCGGTAGCCGTCGCTGACGTGGCATTCCGGGGATTGCTGCTGGCCGAAGTTCGAAGGGGGACTGCTACGGGTGCGTCCAGAACTGCTGCAAAGTGCTACAGCACCTCTGAGGAGCCTCGCCCAAGTGTCGTCGAGGTCAACGGCCGTGCCACGGAGCGCCAGCGTCACGGCCTCTGGAAACGAACACCCGCTGCCTCCCGTCGACAGAACGTAGCTGCCAATGCGACCTTCTTCTCCCGTAGCCGCGCAAACAATGGCAGCTCGTCGAACTGCTGCCTTTGTTTATGGCTCGTGTCACGCGCATCGAGCCGTGTGCTACCATGCACGCGCTCGTGCCTGTTCCGCGTGCTTCTCCTCCTACTTTCGTCGTCCATACGCCCTCTCCTTACTCGTGACATCGTCCTAAAATGTGGGTTGTCGTAAGACCGAGGGCATATAACTGAGTTTCCAATGTGACGGTTCTACAAGCAACAGTAAGCGCATGTGCTGACTATGCAGTAACCTTAAAAAATTTAGCAACATGATTTCACTTGGCAGAGCGATGAAGTGGGCTAGTGGGTGGTGGTTCATGACTTCTTGTTGTGCTTCTGATTACGAAACGAGGACGAGACAGAAAATACAGGACACCGCCTGCCTCGTTTCATAATCAGAAACAAGAAATCATGATTTCACTGCACTGCTCAATACAGTCATCTGTGTCAACGCTTACCTGGTTCACCCAACAAGTGACTCTTTGATTCTGCTGACTGCAGAACAGCAATTCCTCTCTTCCCCTGACATTATTCACACATTTGTGAAGGCAATGTATCAATCAAAGCTATAGTACAAAGAAATTTGTAAAAAACCAATTAGTCAGCACTCAAGACATGATCAACAGTTGCATGCCATGGTAAATCTATGAACAGCAGTGATTTGGAGGCCAAGATGCATAGAACCAAACACGGTCACTCCAGCTTGCAAACTGTTCTCGGCGTTTGAGTGTTGCTGTGCCACACTTTTCTCACCATCCTGAGTCACACAAACGGCTTTGATTTCAGCAACATGATAGCTTTTGCGTAGTTAAAGCTAGCAAAATTCAAGGTCACTGTTTTTTGCAGTTCTTACTATCATAGCATAGATAAAAAATAATGACATATAACAATGAACTTGATGAATTTAATATTTTGCAATGTTTGTTGTTCATTAACCACGCTATTTCAAAACATTTTTATTTGAGCATTTTAGATCCTACTCTGGTGTCCACATGTTAGGTAAACGGTTGCACTCTAGTGTACATACCCCTTAAGGAATAGTACGTAGGGCACTTATTTTTTTTTAGACAACACAGATTTTTTACAAAGATCCTATGACATTAGGACTCCTGTCGGTTTTGCACACAAACTTTACGTCGAGGCAGAAACACTTTGCCGCAACTAAAATGACATTGACAAGACTAATCAACAAAACCAATTAACTTTTTAATTACTGACTTGAGGGCAGTTGTTAGTTTATATTAGAAAGTTGCAGTGCTTGAGAATTTATGGCATACCCATTTTTTATAAATCACAAAAGTTGCCTGCAATTCCAGATATTCAGCAGTGAATTTTAAGGGCAATATTAAAACTGATCGTGCCCGGTGTGCACGATGCGCAGCCACTCTGTATCGTCAGGCTGGAACTACCATTGACAAGGAAGTGATGAAACTCGAATGATCGTGGCTGTATCTTTCATGAAAAGCGGCAAGTCATCTCACTTGTGCCAGCGAATTGCCTTATCTTTACGTGTGGTGTTTGGTGCTTATCTGTTTCTTTTGAGCTGTGTGCAAGAAAACCGCAACATCAACCTTTTATTTCTCTGTGAAGCATAAGACTCAGGGGCAGCCACTGCGGCGTTTTCTCTTGCAGACAGGCGACAAAATTTTTCAGTCCTGTTTATCAGTTAAGAAACACCACACACACCGCACCTAAAGAATAAGGTGTCTACCATATTTTTTGGTGTATAAGTTGCATTTTTAAAAAAATTTTTTCGCCAGTGCGCCGTATACAACGGTGCGACTTATATACAGTCAAAATCACGTTGGATGCCGCGGCTTGGGTGGCTTGAGTACTGCGGCCACGCTTTTTTGCGTCGAGCGGGCATCAAATGACGCTGCCATGCACAGAAACCACATTTCAAAAGAAAATAAGATTAATGGTAAGTTAACACCCTAGAAATAATGCAGCTGATGTAATCTTACACAGGAAAAAAAATAATCAAAGAGGGGTTCAACGTGGAGGCATTTTTTAAATTATAAATAATGGAAAGCAAGTTTGGATTTCAGAGCCGCTTCCTTTGCCGTCACTTCCGTCCGCCATAATGCCTTCACTGCACTCGCTGTGTCGCTGCTGCTGCGCGCGTTGCGTGTGTTGTGCGTCGTAGTGTACAGCCGGTAGAGCCTCGCTAACCATGGCGCCACATGGAAAGCAAAGTCGGCGAAGCTATGGCGCCAAGTTCAAACTGCACGCAGTTGAATTTGCTGAGGAACATGGAAACCGAGCAGCAGGGAGGCAATTCGACGTCAGTGAAAAAATAATCCGGGACTGGCGCAAGGCCCGCAGTGTCCTCCGCACGATGAAGTCAACAAAGAAAGCCAACCGCGGCAAGAAGGCACGCTGGCCAGACCTCAAGCGTAGTCTGCACACGTGGGTGCTGGAACAGCGAGCCGAAGAAAGAGGGCTGTCAACAGTGCAGCTACGCCCGCAGGCGAAGGCTCTGGCAGCGGAGACCAATGCTACGGGATTTAATGGTGGTCTGCCGTGGTGTTTCCGCTTTATGCGACGAAATCAGCTGGTCATGAGAGCTCGGACGACAGTGTGCCAGAAGCTGCCCGACGACTTTCAGGCACAACTGGACAACTTCAGCTCATTCGTGAGGGAGGAAGTTGCGAAGAAGAATGTCAGCGCGAGGCACATCGTCAACATGGATGAAGTGCCGCTGACATTCGACATTCCGCTTGGGAGAAGCGTCGCCGAGAGAGGCCAGAAAACTGTCACTGTGAGGACAAAAGGCCACGAGAAATCCCATTTCACCGTTGTGCTCGCCTGCTGTGCGGATGGCACAAAGCTGCCTCCCATGCTTATTTTTAAGCGAAAGCCCTTGCCGAAGGATATTTTCCCTCCTACAGTGGTGATTCAGGCGAACACAGAGGGTTGGATAGAGGAGGGAATGGTGAGTGTGTGGCTTGACCGCTGTTCTTCATGTCGACCAGACGGATTCTTCCACGTGAAGCCAGGAATGCTGGCAATGGACAGTATGCGGGCGCATATCACCGACATTGTCAAGAGAAAGATCAGTTCAAAGAACTGTATGCCAGTGATTATACCCGGCGGCATGACGAAGATGCTTCAGCTGCTGGACATTTCTGTCAGCCGCAGCTTCAAGGCAATTCTGCGATGTTTGTGGGAAACATGGAGATTATAGAAGCCCTCTTTATCCAGAGGGAGGGGCGGGATTGCATCAGTCATCCCTCTATCAGTCTGCAGGAAGGGGAGATAGCCTATCTACAACGTTACTTCACGTAGGTATGCCGGGCATATGGTTTTATATCTTTTTGGTCGACTCGTTGGGTTAGATTTGATTCCACTGCGGTATAAATATGTCTTTTCTGAATAAAAATATTTCAGTTGCTAGTAGCGTGTCATCCCGTGTACTTCTTTTCGTTGTGTGCCGTTTTCTCGCGCCCCTCAGTCATCATGAACAAATACCAACTCGCCCAACTTTTTACCGTACCTTTCAGGGTTAATGACGTGCATGTACGTCCTATGCGAACACCTCTAAGATGGTCACTGACGTACATGCAAGTCATTGCTTGTATGTTTAAAAAGCATGCCTTTTTTTGTCATTTCTCTTACTTGGCATGTGCTGCCACCAGGCGGGGATACATGGAATTCTTTCTTGTGCCGATGTCCCTTCTTTTTTTTATGCTTTACTACAGTAGACCGTCAGTAAATGGAAATCTCTTAAACGGAATTGCTGCTTAAATGGAACAACTGCTCGTACTATGATTGGTTTTGTACCTGAACAATGCAACCCTGTTCATCTCTCAGTAAATGGAACTCCTCTTAAAGGGAACATATTTCCTTGGTCCCTTCAGGTTCAGTTTAACGAGAGTCTACTGTACAACGGGGCGCCGGCTAGTTTCAGCTTCGTCCTTCGGGTCGTTCCCGCTTCTCGTGCCCGCAAAACTGATGGCTTTCCGGTTTTAGAATCTCTCAAAGGGTGACCATTTTGTTACTCTCTCATTTATTGCTCCCCAGGACACGATTTGACCTGTTTTCGTGCAGGCACTGACCTACACGAACGGTGCCACTTTGGTTGCATTTCCTGTTTACGGGACTCGCAAAAGCTGCTTCCGTCTCGTTGGTGAAAAGTCGAAGGATTACTACAGTCGAACCCACTTATAACGATCCCACATATAACGATCTATCGGTTATAACGACCATATTTGGGTGCACTTACGATTTTCCTATGCTAACCATTGAAGCTGCGTCCAGATATAGCGAACATTTTTCAAGGCCTCCTACTTTTACAACGAACACTTCGGACACGGTCGCGGTAAAAACATGGCGCATACGAAGCGAAAAAAAGTTAAGACATGCCTTCTAAAGCGTGACAGGGGCGCGCGCTCGCGCGTGCCCCGCTCCAGTTTACTCGCGATTAAGATACCCAGATCGGCGAGCACCGCACGCAGATTTCGGATGCTGCGAGCGAGGTCGCTCACTTTCCAGGCATTTCTTCAGTGATAGAATGGCAGTGAGGGAAAAAAAAATAGTAGGCAGCATGAAGCCTTGCGGTCAGCTTTCGCACGGTAACCTTTCCTGCTGCCGTTCTCTGCTGCTACGACCGCCTGCGATGAACCAAACAATGCCTTGGAACGCAAGAAGGCATAAATGCAAGAAGTGATAACCGCGATAGCTTTCCATCGCAAAAAGGTTCACTGCGTCCCTAAACTCGTCGACGCCACAATGTGCCGCGAAAAGTCGTCCGTCTTTTTGGTAACGGCAGAGACCGGTCGATCGGTGATTACGACTTCCGCGCGGTTGCGGCGATGCCTTCGGGGATAAGCATCAGAAAAGAACGAAGGCGAGGTGGCGGCCGTCGGTGAACGTGAAATTATGCCTTATAGCCGACAACCTTATCACAGTCATCTGTAGATACTCGGCTTTGCATGTGGCTTGACGGCGGTACGAGCGCGCCATGCTGCCGTTTGCAAGTTCGCCGCCGCCGCGTCGTGCGAGACCGCTTTTTTTTTAAGTGCGCGTCGCTTTGTAGAAACGAATGTAGCTCGCTGTTGTTGAGCGGCGCGGGCAACGAGAAACGTCGATGCACTGACAGCGAGCGTATACAGCGTGTTTGACTAGGTGACAACTGAAGTGCGCCGCGCATCGTCCTGCAGGGCCGCGAGAGCATCGCGGAGACGTAGAGTGCGCGTTGCTTGGAAAATGCTTGTTTTCGCCGCGTTGAACGAAGAGGCTAGTCGCCACACCCGTGCACGGTCCGGAGTGAAGCAAGCACGAAGAACGTACAAACGCGCGCATACGGCATACAGCAAGCGGCCCGGCAGTGACTCCGCGACCCGAGTAGGCGACGCGCTGCACGCAACTAGCCAGGGATGATCGGCTCCACGTCGCTGTACCGCGTTTCGGTGAAACGGTGTCAGCTCATTGCAAAGGCGGTTAATTCACTCGTGAGCACGCAGCGGGCGTCGCTTCACGATGCGAAAAGGCTTAGCTTGTCACCGAAGGGGTTGTTAGCACTTTAATAAAAGCGCACAAAGAAAAAAAAACGGCTTGGCCGGTAAGCGCACGTTTTTAACGGCGAGTCCATATACAACGAACTACTGATATAACGACCACTTTTCGCGACACTTTCGAGTTCGTTATAAACGGGTTCGACTGTATCTGTTTCGGAGTTGTTTTTGCTTTCTGGACGCACGCACAACCCAAAAGTTTTCTTCAGTTCGCTCACCTGTGCAGTTCGCTTGCACTATGGAAGTGCACGCCGGTTTCTCTGCTGCAAGTGAGTTGAGCGACGATTCAAATCAGAATCTGAATCATTGGCTGTCAGCCCATCACTCGAGGAGTTACTTACGAGTTGACACTCAAATGTTGATGAGTGAACGACATCTCAAAAGCATGCGCAGCAAGCGAGACGATGCTGGCTTGATCAAAAGGTGACTTTTCTTCCTCCGTGTCTACACTTGAAGCCACTCGTGTACTTATTTTTGTACGCCTGTGAACTACACAGACGTTTATTGCAACGGATAATTTTTGAACAGTTATATAAGCTTTTTTTTAGATTTTATCTTGCTGTTAATCATGAATAAACCATGTGTATGTAACAACACAAACGATATTTTTGTCACTTTATGGTCACCCTAAAAAATTACAAGTCTTTTCTGAATTCTTTTCTAGTTCTTACGGTATCATACTTTCGACATTTTATTCTTGTATAAAATATATTTCTGCAGTGTGCTTATTTTGCACACAACACACACACACATATTGCCACGCCCACTTCTTGTATTCGGGTTTGACCAGCAAGGACGGTTATCAACGCTCGACGCTGTCCACGCTGCAGTGTTCGAGAAGCTTCGAGATTGTAGTAGATCGTTTTGTTAAGATTGCGCGCAAGACGCGAACGCTCCAGCTTATTCTAGAACATACGCAACAAGCAGCGATATCGCTGGAAAGTTCGATAGCGCCTGTATAAAAGCCGACGCGCTTCACCGCTTGTCAGTTGATCGACGGTCGACGCTCTGCTCGCCGCTATCAGTGTATTGCTGTAGCTTGACCTTCAGTTTCCCGGCCACAAGTTCGGCCAAATAAAGGGTTTCATCTCCGAGGTGCTGACTGCTGCCTTCGTCGACGTCACGACCACGTGACATCTGGTGGATGTGCTGCTTGTTCATGTACCGGACGCCCCCGTCAAGCCGTGAACCCAGCCCACGTCGCGAAGAAGACACCGCCAGCGACAGTCGAGCCAGCCGCAGACTGAAAGGACTACCCCCCCAATACGGACCCCTACCGGACAAGCCTAGAGCCATGGCGATGAAGACAACAAGCACAATGACGGCCGCAGTGTCCCCTGCAGCGATAGTGATGCAGCCGCCGACATTCCATGGTTCACCATGTGAAGACCCCGTGACCTGGCTGGAGACGTTTGAAAGGGTCTCGACATTCAACAACTGGACCTCTGACGACAACCTGCGCCACGTGTACTTTTACTTGAAAGACGCAGCAAGGACCTGGTACGAGAATCGGGAGTCCGCACTCCGTACCTGGGAGCTCTTTCGCGGCAATTTTTTGGCTACGTTCACGAGTGTCGTCCGAAAAGAGAGGGCTGCCTCCTTGTTGGAGACACGGGCACAACACCCGAATACAAGAAGTGGGCGTGGCAATATTGCCATTACCCTCGTGTGCTTTGCTGTGTACCTTTCCATGTCTTTTGATGTATTATTATTTTCAATTCAATTTTTCTATATTGTAATACCAAATTTGCTATGTCTTGTACCATTACTTAGTGCTTGTTTAATACTGCCACACCCCCCCCTCACACACTGTTCCAGGTATTGGAACCCGTGAGGTATATGTATAAATAAACAAATAAATAAATAAATAAGTAGATTCACCTGAAGAATTTAAATCTAACCTTGGCAGAAGTGTAGAATCAAACCAGGCATCATGCCGTCTAAACTGTGTAACGAATGGGTGGTTGAAAGATGCCGATCCATTAGAAAGAGCTTAGCTATAATTCATCAGCCACAGTTATCAACAAAGGATGCAGTCACTCATGCAACCTCTCAAGCTCTGAAGAAGACGATGATGATGATGACGATGACAAAATAGCAACACCAAATGGCGGTCACCTTTGAGTAATTTGGGCGAATGCATGATGCAGGGGTGAGACGGCTGAAAGTGGATTGGGAGCAGTTTTGGAGCAGCAAAATTTCGATTATGGAGCAGAAGAACCTTGATTTGGAGCAGCTAGCGGCACTTATTATGTCATCCTAGGGGCTTGAAAAAAAATATTTTTAGCCACTTGGGGGACACGTACATATTTTAATTGGCTTAGAATACACATAACACTGAAAGAACCTTCAGAGAAAGTTTTTTGAACAGATTATCGCCAGGTATGAACTACACTACCATTTTACATACTACGCGACCTATCTAGCCCGAGTAACAAACATATGAAATAATTTTAAAAATGTTCTGGAAACTAGGTTCACCTCAAACATTTGAAAAAAAAAACAAAAAAACCGAAAAGCGTCACACTTAAAAAAATTAAATTGAAATTCCGCAAGAAATGTAGTTACATAGCAGTAGGCCTTTGCTTAAGATCAGTGATATGATTTAGCATATTACTGCTTTGGCTTTTTGTACGTCTGCTTCGCCTGCTTATTTAGCTTTTCAAGCTTCCAAACAGCTTCCTGTAGGTCAATGTTAATCTTTGTCAGGAGAACATCACCATAAGCACCTTCAGCTACCTGCTTGGCTGTGCGGTTGGCATAGCGTCAAGTGTACTGCACGCTTTTAACAGACGACAACAAAAGCGCACTGCACCGCCGTTCACTGCCACCTTGTGCGGGACCACCTTCAAGAGTGCGGCTCGGGTGCCAAGGAACCTCGCCGCACTGACTATCTCGTCAAATGTGAGCGTATGGTGTACTGCAAAAGTAGTGCCGTTGTAAGCGTACAGTACGCTTTTATTGGGGGACGACACAAGTGCCCTTCGCATCAGTTAGCTGCTGTCTTCTCGTGCAAAACCACTAGAACAGGGGTTCTAAAACGTTCTCGCTTTGGGGAATCCCAACGACTTTTCCAGAGCGCCATGGAACTGAGAACTTTTTCTTGAACATGAAGAACATCGAAAAGAAGGAGATGGGGGGGGGGGGTGTAATGCCTCTTGATGCGTGCAACCGCAGCCTGTGTTGGCCTGTTCTCTTTCCTTTACTATCGAAGGCAACCACCATTGATGTAGAACTCCCGACAATACATAGAAGTGCGATCCCCTTCGCGCCATTCCGCAACTCTCGTAAAGCACCCGCCGACCATACACTGCATGCTTCAGGCACCGTGCAGCATAAGCAATGTGTTGACGCAAATGAAGCGCCGGATGTACAGAGGCCGGTTTTATTTTTTGCAAAACAGAAAAAGGAGGCATGCCAGTTGCACGGTGATACGGCCATAGATCGACACACCAGTCTTAAAGCTAAGCCTGAATGCTCGTGTAGCCCACAGCCAGCACGAAACGACACCTCTTACGCGTATCAAAGCGTTTGTTGTGCATTTTGATTACAAAACCGAGCGGTGGCAAATATCCGTGTATGAAAACTGTGCCATGTGATCGCCGACGCGCCATGAGCCATGAATAAAGCGCCGAGGTGCCTGTTAATGTTGCTTGCAGGGGCGCAGGTGGAAAATTTTTTCGGGCGGAAGGAGGGGAGGGGGGGAGGACCTTGATCTGAAGTGGGGGGCCGGGCAGGCAGATGTGGTCGAGTGTCATTTTGGGCTCTGTATAAAATTTGGGGGGTGCATGGGCTCGGTGTGCCGCCCCCTGGCTATGCCACTGGTTGCTTGTACTGGTTTGAACGCTCACGAGGATGAATTTCTGTCACCACAGGTCCACAAATCATGCAAGTTTCATGGCGCACACTAGATGACGAGTCTTTAGTGCTGCTACTACATGGGTCTCTCGCTACCCACAGACAACCGATGTGCGGATGCGGCGTGCGATGGCTTCGTTAAATGCAAAATGCAATGCAAACTTGCTTGTCTAAATAAAAAAATTGGTTGTTTACTGGGGTAAAACGAGAGTGGGTTGCATTTGTTCTGGTCGCCCGCGGAACCCAAAGATGTCCTTCATGGAACCCAGTTTGAGAACCCACGCGCTAGAGCAGCGCAGAGACCCGTCGCATGCAGGAAGACAGTTGATGCCACGTTGACGCAACAAGGTACTCGCCCACAGCAAATGCACGCGTAGGTGACCACACAGCAGCGTTGACACGAAAACCGCAGCGACTGGAGGAACATGCTACGCACAACAAAGAACCTGAGAGTCAACCCCGCTAAGCATGCCACTCGGTAGTTTTTGCCAAGCGACAGTAGCGCCAGAACACACAGCCTAGCATGTACAAGCAGCACGCTCGAGGCGTGGCAGCAAATTTTTGCAGGGTCACGCATATTTACAACAGTCCAAAGGAGATTATGGCAGCACCATGGGAGCCTTCATTAGAAAGATGCATAGAAGAAACACGCTCGGGCGAGTCTGTGTTTTGCAAACGTCTTATTTTTCTGGCATTCCTGGCACTGCTTGAAAAATCATGTGGTCAACTATGGCTTTTTTCCCCACTGAAGCTGACATGGGCATCAAAATTCTTGCTTGGAGCAGCTTGGTGCAGGAAAACGGAATCATATCAAAAATGCGCACAGTTGTCTTACCCCTGATGACGTGAGTCCCCCCCCCCCAGTGTGTACAGCTTTTTTTTCCTTTCAGAATAAAATGGCGCTATTATTTCAATTCAATAGGGTTCCTTGATTTCCCAAATTGCACAAAAGGAAGGCTTCACTGCATAGCCAAATGTCATCAGGCTCCTCAGGTGAGGATATTTAGACCCATATTCTGAAACGCTCCTTAACTCAGACCATTTCTTTACCTTACGTGAGGAGCCCTTCATGCCTCCTAGAGCTCCTTGAGGAAGCCAGCATGTTCTAAGAACTTCCTTCAACCTTTCTTTCCTAAGGGCCACCTCAGAATGGTAAGGCACGTGTTTCACAAGTCTGGGATCGAGAGTATGTGTGAAATACTGACTAAACGTCCGTTTTCAAGCAAGAATAAGGAATATTTTTGTGCATAGCAATGAATAACGTGTACACTGCTTTTTCGCGATATGGGTTCACAGCCTTTTTTGTTTACTTAACTTTCGCCTGTTGCAGCAGACAAAAACAGGATGCTCAAGCAACCTTGGAGCTCATTGCGTTCATTGATGCATTTCAACGGCCTGTTATGTGGGAGCGAGTAATAAAGATTGTTTAAAGAATTGAAGATGTGGGTGAGATTGATTTTCATAACCGAGCACTGTTAAGGTTGTGAAACTTCCTCACTTTGGTGCAAATCTGTCATGAATGTACTTATGTCCATGTAAATTATTATGTTTACATTCAAAACAAGAGTGCGTCAATCTCGTGCATCGCGCCTTTGTGGATATACCTGTTTTTTTGCAAAACGAGAATGTCTTACAGCAGTGGTTCCCAGGAACTTAAGTCCTGAAAGTATTCAGATATATGTGGACGATTTCCTGGTAGTCTTACATGTGGTGCCTCAGGATTGCATTCTGAGTTGTCACAAATGGTAGAAATATTTGAAGAATGTATATCGCCCCTCGTCATAACACGTGTGGTGCGATCTTGTGCGCATTCCAAATAAGCACGGAGGTGTGGCGTTACATCCAGCCGCACGCGAATGGCCAATGTGAACCGCCACAGACGTCACGGCCCTGCATTGACCAATCGCGTGCGGCTGGATGTAATGCCACGCCTCCGTGCTTATGTGGAATGCGTACAAGATCGCACCACACTCACGTGATAATCCCTTCTAGGATTCCGTCGGGTTCCTTGACCTTGAGCTCGATTTCACCCGTGACAATGTTTGCTGGACATATGAGCCAGGCTCGTACAAGCAATCCTACTGTTCTCACCTTCGCAAAGTAAACTTGTCAAAAGGGTTATTGATCGGGCTTGCTTCTCCAATGCATTAAAATGGTTATGCTGCCACAGAGTAGGCGCGAGCTTTCAGGCACAGATCACTCGCCTGTATCACGACGGATTACTAATCTCAGTGGCTGAGATAATCCGCAGAAAAGGAAAGGAGGGTTTCCTGGGCATACATTGTAGCGCATGCGGCTGCACCCCTGTGTTTGCTAAGACCAATGTGATTTTCTCTTACCCGGACGACCACACCTGCCCCATTGTGGAAGCAGCCCGCATGGCATGTGAAGAATGCCCATGTATAAGAAGCCACCGTTAGCCTAAGCCAAACAAGAACTGTCATTCCTGGAAGACGCCAGCACGAACGGTGGGCAATGAGGGGGCCTACCATTTCGCATTCTTCAAGTCCATTCTTTTTTCTCCATTCCTGTAAAATGCCTTGTCCTCTTCGCGCTGTGCAATCTTAACAGGAAAAATTTTGACAGCCGTTCAGCTGTATGTTCAAAAACATGCCTGGAAAGCAATTTTCCAACAATGACGAGGATACAATCAGAGCGAGCTTGTGCAGAAGTGCAAGGCATCGATCGAAAATACACACTGTTGCTGACAAAGTACTGCAGAGAAGTGTCCTTTCAGTGCAAGTAGCAAAGTAAGGAGGCCTGAAGGTAGCCCTAGCGCTACCTTAACTTGAGGGAGCACCAAAGAGGGCCTCAGTGAGGGAACCTTAGTAAGAAGCATTCCAGAATACATGATAAGGCATCCTCAAGCAGTTAAGGCCCCCTCACTGAGGTAAGGAGCATTTCAGAATACGGGCCTTAACCTTCCGCATTCATACAGAGCTCCACGGAGCTGTCATCATCATGAAGGGTCATCAAAATTTCAGTTACGTGCACTTTCATTACCTTTTGGTGAGGAGGCAGCCATGATATACAATGGGTTCTCAGAGGCGCCAATATAATGAAATGCAAGACACCAATGGCCCAACATAGACACCTGTGTCCACCTAATGTCAGCGATGAGTAATGAGCAAACAGGGAATGTCACTAGAGTCACTATTTCGACAAACGGACTTGTCTTCATCAAGTCTTTGTGGTTTTTGTCCAGTGACATCCCTGGATTCACTTCAAGCCTCCATCTTACCCTGAACGTTTGGACATCTACAGTTAAACCTGCTTATAACGAACCCCCATACAGTAAATTCCTTGGTATTACGAAACTTTTATGTTCTCTACGGTTATTACATAGAAGCACATGTATTTGTGACCCTTTATGTGACCAAGTGACAGGAGACAGACACCCTTAATATAATGAATTTTCCCCTTCGCCCACCTATTGATCTTGCCCCAAATTTTGCCACTTCAGCACGAGCAGCAGCCACATGCGTCTTCTGGAGTTGCCTGCTGATGACAGAGCACAAAGTGGCATCATACGCACGGCATGCACGGATATTGCGCACGAAGAGAGCTGGGCCTGCATACCTCGAGCTAGCGACCTTGCCGCCGCCCTTTCTTCCTGCTTCCTTCAAACCTCCGCGTGCAGGTGCCGCTGCGTCACTGTTTGGTTGCTGCAGAAGTCTCTGCACTCGACTTTGTTAAAGCGACACCAAGTGACACTATTAGAAAAGGAACTGTAGCAGCGCTGTAGCTGGCCGTAGGCTGAAACTGTTCATGTCTCTGTCTGTTTTCGCCATGACGCTACAGTGAACTAAAATAAACTGTAACGACACCACTCAATTGCTTGCTCTTTGTTTTCGACGTCGTGCATGCATGCAAGCACCCTCCTGTGTCCACGCATTCAGTCACTTTGGTGACTGAATGCGTGGACACAGGAGTGTGCCAAAACTAAAAATTCATATTTTCACGGAGTCGTGACGGTGATGAAGGCAGCAGTCGGTGCGTTCCAGATGAAACCTTTTATTTGGACGAACTTGTGGCTGGGAAATGAAAACTACAGCAATACACGCTGTACATTGATAGTGGCGAACAGAACGTCAGCTGTCAACAAAACTGAACCACGGCAAGGCACGCCGGCATTTTATAGATGCGGCATCAGACATTCGAGCCTTATCGCTGGTGGCCATGTTAGTTCCAGAATGATCTGAACTGTTTGCGTTTGCGCGGTCTAGCCTATAAGAAGATGCTAACATAATCTGGAAGGTTCCCAGATATTAGGGTGCAGCTTGCGCAAGGCAGCGGCTATGCGTGCAATGGAGTTAGATAAAAATAATAAAAGAAGTGCGCGTGGCAATATCAGCTAGGTTCGTATGACCGATATTCTACTGTAGGCTGAAATAGAAGAACTTGTGTGATGATTTGAAGCTGGGCATTTTAAAAACTCATAGACTTATAGAAGTTCCACTACTCCCTGTCACAGAACAACTGAAGCTTAACGCACTGTATAGGTGGATTGTGCATCATGGACAAGCTGGGCTAATTGATGCATCTTCGGTAGATACAACCGAGGGCTGGCACTAACAGCAGAAGCGAGTTTTTTTCTAGCATAGCAAGTAGAAGATGTGTGCAAATCATGTAATTATTGCTGGGCTGCTATTGAGAACATACCGTATTTACTCAAATCTAAGCCCATGTTTTTTCCAAAAGAACGATGTGCGTAAGTGGGGGGGTCGGCTTAGATTCGAGTACAATGATTAAGCTTTTTTTTCTGGCCTTGCGAATTTCGGGGGTCGGCTTAGAATCGGGGCCAGCCTAGATTCGAGTAAATACGGTAGTTGAAATCCCAGTACTGTCAGCACCAATTTGCCAAGAGGGCTGATTCCTGATTGGTTCAGAATGACACCATTACAGACAATATGGCGGATCGAGAAAATATCCAGAATGGCAACCTGGTAAGGATTTGGGGCCATATCGCAATTACATAAGGTATTGTTTCTTTACCCGTTCCATCAGGCGAGGAACTAGAACAAGCTGTGCACTTTTGAAAAGCCAGACCAATTTATCACACAATGTGCAAGGCTAATCTGTAAGCTTACACTTAATTTCTAATTTACCTTCTTCCGAAAGTGTTTTTAGAACAAATACAGAATTGAAAGCACTGAAGCTGTATCACTAAGACATAGCCTGCATAACAGTGCTTGCAGCATTACAACCCGGCTCTTTCGAGACATGGGGAACTATGTAGCACTTTGTATGCTCCGTAAAAGTGCTCCAAACAAAACAAAAGTTCAGGGGAAGATGGACGCTTGAAGAGATGAGGGATCGTCGAACAGAGAATGTTCAACAGGCATGCTCAGAAAAAGTGGTGTTAGTTTATTGTATGTTACGACTGCTGGACCCGCTGACACTATTCCACCTTTAGCTGGTCTGTAAATTATCATTGTATTTTGCACAAATAAAGGTATGTGCAACTGCACAGAAAGTAGTAATAACCTAAACTTACCAAAGCCCCAGATAAACTCGCACTGTTCATCAGATGTATGACACTTGCCCCGGTAGCAGAAACCACTGCCTTTCTTGCATTCCTGGCCAGCCTTCTTGTAGATGTTGGCTGGACACTGTGCAGCACAAGGTGTCTCATTCATTGTCAGCAATGTTGCGCAGCCCTCACCGGACTCACCTCCCCAGAATGGCCATCACAGAACTCGGGAATGTCGCATTCAGACTCGGGGATGCGACAAAGCTGGCCAGCAGCACGCAACTGCACGACAGAAAAATGTGCAAGGCATCTCCAGTGGTCAATTTTGTCACTCCATCTGGCCCATCTCTTAATATCCATTCCGTCACTCTAACTGACCATCTGTCCTTCTCGTGACATCGCTTGCACAGGTGCACTGCTTACGCTGCTTAGTAAAGACAGTGGCTGCAGTCAAAGGGAGCACCGCCGCCAGTTATTGTTACCACAAGCTTAGTGACCATAGAGATGTAGTCGCTCACATCACTGTGGCTAGTCTGTTGGTTCAATGTGTACCCAAGAACTCAACGTGTGGCCGACACCGCGCTGTACCGCAAAATATATTTCACATTTCTGGTTGCAGACATAGGCCGGCCAATGATTATGACTTTAGCACAAGCGTGGCGATGGCTGGAAAGATGAGAGCAGCCACCGACGAATGTGCCAGTGTGACTTTATGGCAACAATCTCATGGTGCTTACCATCTTCAACACCCTGTTGGCAGTGCGTCGGGCACAGAGACGTTGTAAACCTACTGCACGCTTTTAATAGGCGACAACACACACGCGGTGCACTGCCGTTCATTTTCGCCTCGAGCAGAACACCTAAAGCGCAAAAGCAAGCAGAGCCATCGGGGTCCCGTTGACCCAACATGATACACAGCCCACCCGTGTACTCTCAGAAGCAAGCGGGTTGCACACAAGGAAACTTGATTGCACAGGCACTCGCACTGTAAATGCGCGCATGCAAGTGCAGTCATGCGCAGTTATGGGGTGAGTAGGCAGCACGGTGCACACTAATCGCTGGCAACCTCTGGCACAACGGGCCCGAATTACAGAGAAGCAGCGTCAGTTTGTGTTCAGTAGCGATCGCATTACAGATGCATAAACATGCACAAAGGAAAGCTGAACGAGTCGTCCACTCTGGTAACATGTGTAGCCATTCTTTTCTATTTGCTCTGCTTGACCCACATTCGAAGAAACTTATTATATCTTTTTCTGGCAACGATCTTTAGAAAGTCGGCTTAGACTCAAGGCTGGCTTAGATCATCCAGGATATCGGCCACCCGTTTGTTCTCAAATCCACGCTGCTGTCGTCCACTCTCTTGGAGTGACAGCTATCATTTTTAATTCCGCTACACGCTCGGTTGTTCTGATCTTTTTTCTCCAGCTTCTATGTTGTCTTACAAGTGGCACACTTTTCACTTTAAGGAGAGCGACACATAGCCTGTCATGATTTGGTAATGCCTCCAGTAAGCTCTCCAGCCCATAGATATTCTTCCGCTAGATTTCCTTTTTATGAGTAGGCTCCCTGTCAAAATTGCCCCAGGTACACACACAGTCAAATCCAACTATATCCAAATTGGTAAATCTAATTACCCTTTATATTGAAATATTTTCGAACACAACAATGGATAGGAAAATCTAGGGCTACATCGAACCAGAATAGCCAGACTGGTTGATATGTTGCAGGTCGGGATACGCAAAACGTTTCGCCTCATGAATTTGGCTTCTCCTCACAGACTCTCCCGCATTCGGCAGAGTGAGAGGTGCTGTAGTGAACTGCCGGCCTCTCACTTAGTACTTGTCACCTGAAGAAATGGAAATAGTAGTTACACTGGCGCATTTCTTGAATGGTAAACGATTCACAAGCCTTCCCTACCAGAACGAAAAGATCCATGTTCAGGGGGAAGTGGCTTCATCGTGAGCAGTTACTGGAGCATTTTCCGAGAAGATGGAGGACAGCATAGGCAGAGAGTACGGGGTGGGTGGGGGGGGGGGGCTGCTTTGTGGGGGGCAGAGCCCCCCCTGGCGCCGGCCCAGAATATTTTTTTAAGAGCTTGGCTTAGGTCCCCAACCACTGACAAGGGACTTTTGGCTGTCCTGTCTGACAGCTAATTCACAGGGGGCTGTTTTGCCCACTTTTTTTTTTTCATTTCAGGCTTTTAAAAGTCTGATCATAGTCCACTGACAAGACAAACATTCACTACAAAATGCCCCTCAAACGAATTTGTATGTGCAGACTATGTTGTGCTGATGAACAACTGAAGCGATCATTTAAGCAATGACAAGTTAAAAAGTCTTGAACAACGTAGCGACCGGTTTTCCTAACACAAAAATGGTAATAAGAATACAAGGCAATCCGGCACAGTCAGCCAGTTAATGCTTTCGGAGACACTTGCTCTCCAATAAAAAGAGAGTAATTTCTCGGTCCTTACAAATGGGTACCTTTCGACATGCCTACCTATAAAAATGCCGAGAAAAGACGGTACGCATTTTTTATTTATCAGCAGAGGGTTTTACTACCAGATCGGTGACCAAAGAACAGCTCAAATATTCGTGCAGAAAACAACCTTTGGCGGAAGAAGTCGTAACCTCAGCTTCGCACTAGGTGTAGTTGTAGCGAATTGTATTTGCTACCTTCTGAGAATTATTTTTGGTCGTCTTAAATTGAATTCAACGGCGTAGTTAAAGCTACCTGTGCCAGCATTAGCCTACTCTCTCCTGTTTGGTGCATGTTTTAACAAAGTATAGCATGTCAATAAAAAAATTTGTGAGATCCCACGCATTGTGGGAATCAATTTCATGCGACGCAGTCAGCGAGTAGCAGCCTATGCGGCTTCTTCGCTAGGAGTCAAGCGTTATGAGGTCGATCGATGTTTTATGTGTAAATTGAAAAATAAATCTGAGGTCTCCACTAGAGGTCTTCATAAGGACATCTCAGTGTCGGCACCTAAGCGACTAGTTATATTAAATTATTTAATTTGAAAGTCAGTCTCTATCTTTATATATACCGGCTGTCCCAGCTAGCTTTGACCAAGATTAAAGAAAAACAAAAAAAAAAAGTGTGCTCTAGGAAAGTTCTACCTGTTGTATATTAGCGGTAGTCATGTGTACATACAACCTGTGTTTTTTTATGACTAAGCACTAATTAATTAATTGGGGGTTAATTAGCCGACTTTTTTACTCGGCAAAATATTAACTTTACGTTGTGCCTCACCTCAAATAACCCCAGAATCAGGCATTCATTTTTTGCTGAAATCTGACTGGTTGATTTTTCCGAGACGAAACAAAAGTGCGCGAAACACGCCAAATATGAAATACACGCACACTCGAGCGACACTACTCCAGCGCTTCCAAGCGTTCTTTAGTTGATACACGGCTGCATTCGCTCATCACTGCATTGTACAGGGCTTCACGCTCGATGATGGGCACGTCAGCAACAGGTTTTGATGCGCATCCATGAAATAGCATGAAGCTCTGTACAGTGAACGAATGCCGGTACATATATATATTGTAGCGCTAATGACAATCCAATTAACCCTATTGGACAGTGCACTGTTCGTGTTCTGATCGACGAAATTCGCCATCATATTCAGCTTGCTGTACTTTCTTCGTGTGCTCACCATATTATATTGCCACGTGCGTTTCTTTATCACTTTTGCTGTATTCGGTTTTCGGCCACAAAGACTGTCAGCAAGGCCCAGTGCGAACCGCGCCTCATTACTCGAGAAGCTTCGCGATGATTGTAGATCGTTTTGTTAAGATTGCGCGCAAGACGAGCACACTCGAGCTTATTCTAGAATTTGCACGACAGCCAGCGATAAGGCTGGAATATTCGACGGCACATGTTTAAATGCCGACACGCTTCACTGCTTGTCAGTTGATCGACGGTCGACGCTCTGTTCGCCGCTATCAGTGTATAGCTGTAGTTTGAGATTCAGTTTCCCGGCCACAAGTTCGGCCAAATAAAGAGTTTCATCTCTGACGTGCTGACTGCTGCCTTCGTCGACGTCAAGACCACGTGACATCTGGTGGAGGTGCTGGGTACGTTCATGTTCCGGACGCCCACGTCAAGCCGTGAACCCAGCCCCGCTCATGAAGAGGACACCAACATCGTCAGGGACAGTCGAGCAAGCCGGAGACTCAAAGGACTACCCCCTCAATTTGGACTCCTACCGAACAAGCCAAGAACCACCGCGACGAAGACAACAGGCACGATGACAGCCGCAGTATCCCCTGCAGCTGTCGTGATGCAGCCGCCCAGAGAGCCGCCTACCTTCCATGGATCGCCAAGCGATGACCCCGAAACCTGGCTGGAGACGTTCGAAAGGGTCTCAGCATTCAACAACTGGAACACCGAGGACAAGCTGCGCCACGTGTACTTTTACCTGGAAGACGCGGCAAGGACTTGGTTCGAGAATCGGTGATCCAATCTTCGAACCTGGGACATCTTTCGCAGCGCTTTCCTGGAAACATTCACAAGCGTCGTGCGAAAGGAACGGGCCACCGCATTACTGGAAACTCGGGTGCAGCTCCCGAATGAAAAGGTGACAATCTTCGCGGAAGAGATGAACCGACTGTTCCGCCATGCTGACCCTGACATGCCCGAAGAGAAGAAGGTTCGTTTCCTCATGCGAGGAGTAAAGGAAGAGCTCTTCGCTGGACTTATGAGGAATCCACCAAATACCGTCCAGGAATTCGTCTCAGAAGCCACGACCATCAAGAAGACGCTGGAGATGCGCACCCGGCAGTACAATGGCCGCGCATTTCAAGACAGCACAGCTGTTCATGCCCACGGATCCGACGACTTGCGCGAAACGATCCGAGCCATCGTGCGAGAGGAGCTGCGAAAGCTCGCACCTTTGGCACCGCCCGAAGTGACATCTGTTGCAAAATAGAGCGGAACGGAGCAACTTGGAGCGTGCCAGACTCTATAGAAGAGGAGGAAACCGAAGGGGATCAAGGGCGCGTGCACGTGGCCGGTGCGGCAGTTCGCCTTTAGTATTGCCATTAAACGGACGTCTCTCTTTCACGTCTGGGGAACCAGTCATTTCGTATCATTTGGTGCTGCGAAACCCGGGACTGCCCCTCGAGAGACGCCTTCACGTCACGGCCATGGCGAACTCGG
Organism: Rhipicephalus sanguineus; assembly: GCF_013339695.2. Lineage (NCBI taxonomy): Eukaryota > Metazoa > Arthropoda > Arachnida > Ixodida > Ixodidae > Rhipicephalus > Rhipicephalus sanguineus. Next base: position 217,159,922 of record NC_051178.1, read on the forward strand.
ACCGGCTGCGCAAGAAGCGCGGTGCCATAAGGGCTGGCGTCACGAGAGCGCTCACGCTTTTAACGGACCTGCTGCAGCAACCGGATCCTGACGCCTCTCAGATTAGCGGACACATGGATTACCTCAAGGACAAGGAGACAGCACTGTCACAGCTCGACGACGTCATCCTTGCGACCACGGACGAAGAGAACCTCGACCAGGAAGTAGGTACGGCGCAGGAATACAACGAGAAGATTCTGTACGCAGTATCACGCGCCAAGTTCTGGCTTCAAGAACGTGAGAGGAATGCCGGAACGCAGGCTCGAGCAACTGAACCCGGGGCTAGCTACCTCGGATATCCGAACTCCGGCGACGCAGCAGGCCAGGTGAGAGAGCACCGTCAGCGTTCTGTTAAACTACCGAAGCTACAGATACCGACTTTCGATGGTAGTCTGCGTGGATGGCAGTCTTTTTGGGACCATTTCGACGCCACCATCCACACGAACGCTGAGCTACCGCGGATTGAAAAGTTCAAGTACCTCCTCACCTACTTAACCGGCAGCGCGAAGCGGGCTATCGAAGGCATCCGCTTAGCCGAACAAAACTATGACCTTGCGATCAAGACGCTCACGGACCGCTTCGGACGCCGGGATCTGCTCGTGAACGAACATATCGATCATCTTCTCACGCTAAGCCCAGTGAAATGCTCATCAGAGGTCCAGAAGCTTCGTCTGCTGCACGACAATGTCCAATTTCACGTCAGCGCCTTAGAAGGGCTTGGAGTTTCGCCAGACCAGTACACCGTGGTGTTAAACCGTGTCCTTATGCGATGTCTGCCAGAGGATCTCGCCATAATATACAGGCAGAAGACCAAGGAAACAAATTGCGCATCCAGTATCGCCGAAACTCCTGAAGACAGAACGAGGCTCGCCAAGGAGATGCTAACCTTCCTCCGCATCCAAGTGGAAATCCGGGAAGAAGGCCGGCAGCTGTCGCGGCGTGCACTGCAAGACGAACCCAGGACCCACATGCCTGAAGAAATTTATGGCGCGGAACCTATACCGTCAGCGTCAGCTCTAACCGGGCCCACCTTGCCTGTCAGACCAGCGTGTCCGCTATGCCAAAGCAAGGATCATATGATCGTTTTCTGTAACGCTAACTTATCGGCTGAGGAGAAGCGTGCAAGGCTGCAGTACGCTAATTGCTGCTTCCGCTGCGGGACACGCAATCACATCGCCAGATTGTGCAAAAAATCCATCAACCTCAGGTGTGGTACCTGCCAGCGACGCCACCTGACGATTCTCTGTGAATTATCGAGGCCAGCCGAAGACCTTCAATCAAGCGGTAGATCCCCGGCATTTCATGAACCACCGCCCCAACCAATGCGAAACGTCACAACCGCCCAGAGTAGTCACGTCGAATCTACGCCTGTATTGTTGCAGACAGGCCGAGTTTGGGCAGAGTCTGGAGACCGACGACTACTCGTGCGGATACTGCTGGACAGCGGCAGTCAGCGCACATACATTCGTGCAGACGTGGCAAAAATACTTAAGTGCTCGGTCGTGGGTAATGAAGAGCTCTCCCTCGTCACATTTGGTGACTCCAAGTCACGAAGACGAATTTCTGCAGAGCGTGTCAAAGTGCGACTCCGCAGCCAGTTCGGCGCCTCATCAGTAACTCTGGAAGCCTTAACGATTCCTGAAATCTGTTCTGTAACAAGCCCACCGCTCAACCCCAACATTTCGCACCTGCTCGGCGAACGGGAGTACAACGTGGCCGACAGCTTTCAACCAACCACATGGCAACCAGAAGAAATAAGTGTCCTCATCGGGTCTGACGCCTATTGGCAAGTTACCACAGGGAAAATCGATCGCATCAGCGCGACTATAACAGCAATCGAAACTACCTTTGGGTGGATGGTGCAAGGCCCTATGACGTCCGACTTTCGTTCCCCAACAAGTGCATTATTTGTCGCGCTTGAGAAGTCTGAATCGGAGAACATCGACGTGTCGTCAATGCGGCGTTTGGATGCCATCGGGATCGACCAAGCATCTTCACGGACTCTAGAGAGCGACCCTCACATGTCTGCATTTAATCAAGGAATTTCGAAGCAAGATGGCCGTCATGAAGTGCCGCTGATGGTCAACCACCAGGGTTACCATCCGGAAGCAACAATCGCCGATTAGCCGAACGTCGACTGCGAATGCAGATCAACCGGTTCCGAGAGCAGTCGTCAATGCTAGAAAAATACGACCAAGCAATTTCAGCTTATTTCAACGATGGACATGCGGAGAAAGTACAAGCCGAGCAGCTGCTCAAGGACAACGTCTACTACATGCCCCATCACGCCGTGGTTCGTCTCGATGCTGTTACATGAAGCTTCGTGTCGTATTTGATACGTCATCGCACGAAGCCGGTCATGTTTGCCTAACGACGTACTCTCGAAAGGCGTGAAACTTGGTTCTGACGTCATCCAGCTTCTACAGAATTTTCGCTGCCACTCTGTAGTTCTCGCCGCCGACATAAAGAAGGCATACTGCAGCTTTTTATTCGGCCTGAAGACCGAGACCTGCTGCGGTTTTTGTGGCTGGAAAGTATTAGCCAACGAAAGCGAATGCCCTTAGAGGAACTGAAATCTCTGGAAGAAATGTTCGTCTCAGTGAACCAACCGTTCCCCACCTTGCACAAAGGGACAGAACCGTGGAACTGCCAAATGCTTCCCAAGGTGAACTTCGATATTGGCATGGACACGAACGTCGTAAACGTTGACGAGAACAAGGAGAATGCGGTTGCGGAGAAGGCCATGAATTCCTCATACATCAGACTGCCGCATTTAATCAACGACCTGAAGATCACAGGCCTCATGATCATGGACAAACCGCTTAAATCGTCCCCCTACCGCTGGCTCAGTTGGAAGAGCATTCGACCACGAATACGTCTAGCGAGCAAGCTCGACGAGCTCCAGCAATTGATCGCGTCCAAATTCGTACTGGGAAGTCGACACATCTCGGTGTCACAACGTGCTTCCGCCTCGGGGCTCGCGAATGCACTTCCATTGCAACGCAAGGCTCGTCATCGCCAGCGCCTATCAACTGAACTGCGGAAAGGACGCCAGCGAGCCTACCTATTTATGTTGCGGCCACGTTATCACTGTTCAAGCTGCACCATGGACGCGTGCGATTCCTATTGGCCCCCCTGGGAGGATGTTGCAAAATAGTGCGGAACGGAGCAACTTGGAGCGTGCCAGACTCTATAGAAGAGGAGGAAACCGAAGGGGATCAAGGGCGCGTGCATGTGGCCGGTGCGGCAGTTCGCCTTTAGTATTGCCATTAAACGGACGTCTCTCTTTCACGTCTGGGGAACCAGTCATTTCGTAACAACATCAATTGCTGACGTTGTACGCGAGGAGATCCAACAGTCATTGGGTGTTCCTCAGCCGGCAGCGCCGCAGCTCCAAGCAGTCAGCTATGCTGCTGCAGCCCGACGCAACGCCCCCCCCCCTCCTCGCCCACATCAAGACGCTGCACCGCCACAGCAGTTCCGCCACCAGGCATTACCGCCGCCAGCACCGATGTCATACCGCCCGCCAGCCGGCCCGCGATACATGCCAAGGAAGACCGACGTTTGGCGCGCCCCTGACAACCGCCCGCTCTGTTACCACTGCAGGGAGGCCGGCCACACGTACCGCCACTGTCAGTACCGACAGATGGGGCTTCGAGGATTCGCCGTCAACGCGCCGCGCCCGCAGCCAGGCGAACGGCCTCGCGACATCGACGACTACCTCACCGGAACACAGTGGCAAGAACGACGACCTTCCCGCTTGCCGTCGCCCGGCCGCTACATGTCACCGCACCGCCGGCAGTACACTGGCCCAACTCGAGGCCGGTCGCCTAGCCCGTATCCGGGAAACTAAGGGCAGCAACCGATGGAGGCGCGGTTGCCGTACGACGAAATGCTGAAGATCCTCCGCGGCCGCCGCCAACGACAACGCGACGAGACCTGCAGAACACGACGTGAAGCAGACGAAGCCCTGCCGACGAAACCTCGCTGACCGAAGAAGACCCGACGACGCAACATGAAAGCAGCGGAACATACTGACGCAGCCGTGACCCGACGCCGCGACCCAACCGTAACGCAAGACGACGAACTAGCGACCTCGACGTTCTCATCGACAGCCACAACGTCACCGCTCTCGTCGACACAGGGGCCGACTATTCCGTCGTCAGTGGGGCATTCGCCACCAAGCTGAAGAAAGTAAAGACCACTTGGAGTGGACCCGAAATCCGGACAGCTGGAGGCCACCTGATAATGGCGATTGGTGTCTGCACGGCGAGAGTCACCATCAATAACCGGACTTATCCTGCGAGCTTTGTAATCCTGCAAAACTGCTCCAGGGATGTAATACTTGGAATGGACCTCCTAAGTGATCACGATGCCTTCATCGACCTGAGGTCTGAATCGATAACACTAATCTCAGATAAAGCGCTCCCGCCCTGCGCGACGCCAGGGAACCATGCATTGAATGTGATAGAAGAGCAGGTGACCATTCCGCCGCGTTCCAGCGTCATTATTTCCGACGGCACCGAAAAACCTGTTTATCTTGAAGGCGTCATCGAGGGCGATCGGCACCTACTCCTGAACCGTCAAATTTGCGTCGCACGAGGTATGGCCGAGCTGCGTGACGGTAAAGCAAAGGTAGTGCTGACAAACTTCAGCCACGAATATAGGCACCTCAACATTGGTACGACGGTCGCCTACATCGAAGAATGTGTAGCCGCCAGCGATGCTTTCGCCCTCTTCGATGCTGCCGAACCTGCTTCGGCGAGTCGAGGTCCTGAACCAGATTTTGACGTCAACCCGAGCCTTCCGAAGGTCAAGCAAGATCAGCTCAAAGCCCTGCTCCTGCAATCCAAGGACTGCTTTTCATCGTCGTCCAGACTTCAGCAGACACCGATCGCAAGACATCGCATCATAACAGAAGAAAGTACCAGGCCACTTCGTCAGAGCCTGTACAGAGTTTCGACGCGAGAACGTTAGGCCATAAAGAAAGAAGTCGATGAAATGCTACGCGACGACATCATCCAGCCTTCAAAGAGTCCATGGGCGTCACCGGTGGTGTTAGTGAAGAAGAAGGATGGGACCCTACGTTTCTGCGTCGATTATCGTCGCCTGAACAAAATCACGAAAAAAAACGTGTACCCTCTCCCACGTATAGACGACGCCCTAGATCGACTCCACAACGCAAAGTACTTTTCTTCGATGGACCTCAAGACCGGCTACTGGCGAATCGAAGTCGACGAGAGAGACCAAGAAAAGACTGCCTTCATAACACTGGACGGCCTGTTCGAGTTCAAGGTCATGCCCTTTGGTCTTTGCTCGGCACCTGCGACTTTCCAACGAGTCATGGATACTGTATTAGCTGGCTTGAAGTGGCAGACTTGCCTTGTTTACTTGGACGACGTCGTTGTGTTTTCCTCGAACTTCGACGAACACCTCCAGAGACTTCAATCCATACTTCAAGCAATCAAGAACTCCGGGCTCACCCTGAAGCCAGAAAAGTGCCGCTTCGCGTACCAGAAGCTCTTGTTTTTGGGTCACGTGATCAGCAAGACTGGAGTGCTCCCAGACCCGCAGAAGACAGCTGCCATCACCGCTTTCCCGCCACCCACCGACAAGAAGGCCGTGCGCAGATTTCTTGGCTTGTGCGCCTATTACAGACGCTTTGTCAAAGATTTTTCACGTATAGCCGAGCCACTAACACAGCTCACGAAGACCGACGTCAAATTCAGGTGGCAAACAGCGCAAGTCGAAGCATTTCATGAACTCAAACGACGCCTGCAGACACCTCCGATACTTGCGCATTTTGACGAATACGCCGATACGGAGATTCACACCGATGCAAGCAGCGTAGGACTCGGCGCCATCCTTGTGCAGCCGATGGGTGGACTAGAAAGGGTTATCAGTTATGCTAGCCGGTCGCTGTCTAAGGCAGAGGCCAACTATTCCACAAAAGAAAAGGAGTGCCTCGCCATCATCTGGGCTACGTCAAAGTTTCGCCCCTACCTCTACAGCAGGCGCTTCAAAGTTGTGAGCGACCATCACGCCTTGTGTTGGCTAGCTAACTTGAAGGACCCTTCAGGTCGCCTCGCACGGTGGAGCCTAAGACTTCAAGAGTTTGACATTACCGTCGTGTACAAGTCCGGAAGGAAACACTCCGACGCCGACTGCCTGTCTCGTGCCCCCGTCGACCCAGCACCGCCCGATGACCCGGATGATGACAGCTTCTTGGGAGCCATAGGCGCCGACGACTTCGCCGAACAACAGCGAGCCGACCCGGAACTGAAGGGCCTCGTGGATTACCTCGAGGGCAGGACCACCGTTGTTCCGAAGGTATTCACGCGGGGACTGACGTTTTTCTTGTGCAACGGTGTTCTCCTAAAGAAGAACTTCTCACCGCTTCGAGCCGATTGCCTTATCGTGGTACCCTCGACATTGCGGCCAGAGGTCCTCCAGGCTCTCCACGACGACCCGACGTCTGGACACCTGGGTGTTTCTCGCATGCTAGCAAGAATACAGGAGAAGTACTACTGGCCACGCCTTTCCGCCGACGTCACCCGTTACATAAAGACCTGCCGGGACTGTCAGCGACGCAAGACACCACCCACTAGGCCAGCCGGACTTCTACAGCCTATCGAGCCACCTCGACGGCCGTTCCAGCAAATCGGGATGGACTTACTGGGGCTGTTCCCGACGTCCAATACCAGAAACAAGTGGATCGTCGTGGAAACTGACTACCTCACCCGCTACGCCGAGACAAAGGCCTTACCCAAAGGCAGTGCCGCCGAGGTAGCCAAGTTCTTCGTGGAGCACATCGTCTTGCGTCATGGCGCCCCAGAGGTCCTGATCACAGACAGAGGTACCGCCTTTACTGCGGACCTAACTCAGGCGATCTTCAAATAGAGCGAGACGAGCCACCGTCGCACCACCGCCTACCACCCGCAGACCAATGGCCTCACCGAGCGTCTAAATAAGACCATCGCCAACATGCTGGCCATGTACGTCGACGTCGAACACAAGACCTGGGACGCCATCCTTCCGTACGTGACCTTCGCGTAAAACACGGCCATACAAGAAACGACACAGATGACGATATACAAGTTGGTCTACGGATGGAGCCCGGCAACGTCGCTCGATGCCATGTTACCAAACGTGACCGACGAGTAAAACATCGACGTGACCAACAGCGCACCGAAGAAGCACGACAGCTTGCCCGACTACGGATCAAGAACCAGCAGACGACTGACAGCCGCCGCTACAACCTTCGACGACGCCACATGGAATACCAACCCGGTGACCGTGTATGGGTATGGACGCCAATACACCGACGGGGACTTAGTGAGAAGCTTCTTCGACGATACTTCGGACCGTACAGGGTACTTCGACGCCTCGGCGCACTCGACTACGAGGTTGTCCCTGACGGCATTACGAACTCTCAGCGGCGCCGTGCACGACCTGAAGTCGTCCATGTCATGCGCCTGAAACCATATTACGCGCGTTAGCGAATCTGAGGACTGTCGTTTTGCTTTATTACTGTACTTTCTTGCTTTTGCTTATTTATTGTACTTTGTTGCTTTATCCTTGTTATTTATTGTTGCATGTATTGGCCACCCCCCCCCTTCCCCGTGTTCTGTTGTAAGCATCGGGACGATGCTTTTTCAGAGGGGGGCATTGGCACTTCGTTTCTTTATCAGTTTTGCTGTATTCGGTTTTCGGCACAAAGACTGTCAGCAAGGCCCAGCGTGAATTGCGCCTCATTGTTCGAGAAGCTTCGCGATCATTGTAGATCGTTTTGTTAAGATTGCGCGCAAGACGCGCACACTCGAGCTTATTCTAGAATTTGCATGACAGCCAGCGATAACGCTGGAATATTCGACGGCACATGTTTAAATGCCGACGCACTTCACCACTTGTCAGTTGATCGACAATCGACGCTCTGTTCGCCGCTATCAGTGTATAGCTGTAGTTTGAGATTCAGTTTCCCGGCCACAAGTTCGGCCAAATAAAGTTTCATCTCTGACGTGCTGACTGCTGCCTTTGTCGACGTCACGACCACGTGACAATATTAGGCTGGGACTTCCTGTCAGCTGCTTCCGCTGTCATTTCGTGTGGTCCGCCCATTATTCGCATTACGGACACTGAGCATTCTAGTGCTTACGATTTCTCGTCGCCTCACCTTGTCGCAGCTGCGGATTTCTTACTGCCTCCAGCCCAACAACGTATTCTCACAATTAAATCAAGAGATACTATAGACGACGACACAGTAGTTATCCCTGATCAGCGGTGTATTTTTCGAGGAATCGCCTTCGCCTGTTGTCTAGTGCGGTTTTCACGTGGTCATGCCAGTCTCACCGCCTACAACACGACATCAGAGACGCAACTCCTGTCGGAGGTGTACATTGTTGCCAGGCTTATCGACACAGCACCGGTATGTGTCGTTACTGTATCGCCTCCCTCGTCAATCGCAAAGTGTACGCCCGCGGGAGGTTAATCTAATGCTCTCAAGGCCACTTTGAGTACCGATCTGACTCCAACCCAAACCCATGACTTACTGGCCATTTTAATGAAACACCAAGCTTGTTTTGACGTTTGTTCGGATGGCTTGGGTCAAACTACGGTGGCCTCTCATCGCATTGACACAGATGGGTCTCGTATCATTCGCCGTCGCCCTTACCGTGTGTCTTCTTCAGAACCCAGGGTTATCGAGGAACAAGTCAATGACAAGCTTGCACGCAACGTTATCAGGCCTTCAGCAAGCCCTTGGTCTTCTCCTGTTGTCCTAGTTAAGAAAGAGGATGGGTCAGTACGATTTCGTGTTGATTACAGGGCACTTAAACAAAATTACCCGGAAGGATGTATATCCTATGCATCGGATTGACGATGCCCTTGACATTTTACAGGGTGCCGATTATTTTTCAAGCCTCGACTTGTGATCTGTCTATTGGCAGATCCCGATGCACGAGTCTGATAAAAAAAGACCGCATTTGCTACACCTGATGGCCTCTTCAAATTCAATGTGATGCCGTTTGGGCTCTGCAATGCCCCAAGCACATTTGAGTGAATGATCGATAGGGTACTGTGGGACTTAAAATGAAAGACCTGTCTTTGTTACCTGGACGACATCATCATCTTTTCATCTAGCTTCTCACAACACCTATAACGTATAGACGAGGTACTAACGTGCCTAGCCAAAGCCGGTCTCTCTAGCTAAATACGAAGTGTCGGTTTTGCGAGCCGCAGCATCAAAGTGTTGGGTCACGTCGTCAGCAAGCTTGGTACTGAACCTGATCCTGACAAGGTGGCCGCTGTCTTGCACTTTCCTAAACCCACTATGCTAAAGGACCTTCGCAGCTTCCTTTGCTTAGCATCGTACTTCCGCCGGTTTGTCCGTGATTTCACCACTATCACAGCACCTCTTCACAAACTTCTGACCACAAGTGCATCCTTTGTTTGGACGGATGACTGTGAAGCTGCTTTCTAGACCCTCAAGTGATGCCGCACGTCCGGGCCAGTTCTTCGCCATTTCGATCCCACAGCACCTACTATCTTACACACTGACGCAAGTGGGCATGGAATCGGTGCTGTCCTGCTGCCGCATGACCAGACTTCGCAAGAGCAAGTAGTGGTTTACGCGAGTCGCACTCTCTCTCCAGTTGAATGGAATTACACCATCACTGAACAAGAATGTCTGGCCATCGTGTGGTCCGTGCAATAGTTTCGCCCTTATTTGTATGGCCGCCGTTTTACAATCGTGACAGACTATCATGCGCTCTGTTGGTTGTCCTCTCTGAAGAACTTGTCAGCACGCCTCGACCGTTGGTGCTCCGACTCCAGGAGTATGACTACATTGTCACATACAGGTCGGGTAGGAAACACTAAGATGCCGACGCTTTGTCGCGTTGCCCGCTGTCGCAAAATAACCATGACGCACCTACCTCCTGTGTGGCAGCTCTCATCGAAGCAACCACGCAGATGACCAGCCTTAGTCCGATCAAGTCCACTGCGCTGGATGACTTGCTTCAGTCCGCAGACCTTGCTGCGCTCCAACGTGCAGATACATACTGCCGCACAATCATTGATTGGCTCACTGGCTCGTCGCATGCTCCCAAAAGTCGCTTACAACGACAGCTCGTGCGTTTCATTCAAACTTCACAATGGAGCGCTCCTTTGGCACATTTACCATCCTCTCGGTAACCGATGGGTCCCAGACATCCCTCGCTCACTTCGACTACAAGCTTTAGAAGCCTTTCACGATGACCCGACGGCTGGCCACTAAGGTTTTCATAAAACCTACGATCGCATCAAGACTCGCTGCTTCTGGCCTGCCCTTTCCACTAGTGTTTTCAAGTATGTCGAGTCCTGTTCGTCATGCCAGCACCGAAAACGTTCGACATTTCTTCCCGCTGGCCCTTTACAACCTCTACCGTGCCCGTCCGCTCCCTTCGAGTTCGTAGGCATAGACTTATACGGACCTCTTCCGCTTACACCCGCCGGTCATCGCTGGATCGTTACTGCCGTAGACCACTTAACTCTCGCTATGCTGAAACGGCAGCTCTTCCTTCTGGTGCTGCCTCCGAAGTCGCCGACTTGTCCTGTGTGCCATTATCTTGCGCCACAGTGCCCCTCGAGTTCTCCTTAGTGACTGCGGCAAGACCTTTCTTTCTCATGTCCTCGCTGAAGTACTACAGGCCTCTGACGCCATCCATAAGACCACCTCCGCACATCACCCGCAGACAAATGGTCTCATTGAGCGTTTTCACCGAACTTTGTCAGACACGATCTCTATGTATGTTCAGCCCAATCACAAGAACTGGGACACAATACTGTCTTTCGTCACGTCTGCCTACAATACTGCCATACAACGCACTACAAGCTACAGCCCGTTTTTCCTCGTGTATGGCCGTGCACCGTCTTTTGTTCTGGACACCAGCTTCTTGTCCACGCCCTCTCTTCCATCAGCGTCCCTTCCAGAAGAATTCGCTGCCCGCGTCGCCCGCTGCCGTGAAATTGCCCGCGCCAACACCTCTACCATTCAGGCCAAGAAGAAAGTTCATTGTGATGAGACACGCAGAGTTGTGTCATTCCACCCAGGCGACGAAGTGCTCCTCTGGACACCTGTTTGCACACCGGGGCTCCGTGAAAAGTTCGTTCACTGATACCTGGGCCCTTACACCGTGCTTGAACGAACCTCTGCGGTGAATTATCGCGTCGCTTGTGTTAGTTCGGCTTCGGACCACCGCCGTCGCGGTACCGAGATCCCCCATGTGTCTCGCCTGAAGCCCTATATCCGGCATTCGTACCCTTACTAAATGGACGTGTTGCTGACTGCTTTCGTGAAGGGGGGAATTAGTATGAGCGCTGACTGTGTCGTTCATCATCTTCACTTGTGCATACAAATCACCGTAATCATCATCATCGTGTTGGCTCGCCGGTCCGATATATATATATATATATATTATATATTATACACACACACACATGGGGAGAGTGAGAGAGCCCCCCCCCCCCCCCCTCGCCTCTGGGAAAATGAAAACTCTCCGCCTATTGAGGACAGAGTATGTGCTTAGCCTGTGCTCAGTGCACTATGCAAATGTGCGTTATGCAAAAGCTTTGAACAATCTAAAAGCTGGTAAGATAGTGATTCTTTATGAAGAAAACACCCTGTGTCAGCTTTAGAAGATGGGACAAATCCAAGTAGTGCATCGTGGACGTGATAAAAATACCAGAAGCTGCTGTAAAGCTTCTAAATACCAGAAGCTTCTGTAAAAGGATTCATAGGTTGCCAGCCTGTCCAGCTTCTACACCAGATGGAACTTTCTTCACTGTAATGGACTCAAAGTGCGCGCCTCTCTGGTGGGTGGAAGTAATGATAATCAGTATTTCCTTTTCACGGAGCAAAAGAACAAGCATTGGACAGCACGGATGAGCATTGACCAAAAGAGCAGAAAACGAGAATGCGTCTGCCATGGACTATCTTCGAACTCGTCAATGTAAATACATAATGTAAATACAGTTTTGTTTCATCGTATGCCGTCACCATTTATTTTACAGGTGTCATTAGAGCGAGTAGAAACTGCTGCTTGACGCCATGTCTTCTCTCCCATAATTCCTCGTTGTCGTGCCTGTCATCATTCACTTCTCCGCCATTCTTCGTTCCCTTTGTTAACATGACAGCTGCCATGAAATGGAATAATCTGCTGTCGTCCGGAATGCTGGTGATGGTCAATGCAGTGAAACGTGGTGAAAAGAAGTCCGATGTTGCCACTGCACAAAACATCCAAAGAAGTGCACCGAGTACGCCCTACGAGTACCGATAGCTGCGTTCGAAGACGCTGTTTACAAAGATACTCTATTTTCTCGTGTATAACCTGCCCTGTATAAAACACACACAACCAACTACAAACCGTGGAAAAATAAAAAGTTAAAAGAAACACCCACCTTTTGTAGTCAAGCCACCTTCCTTGCAGTATTATGAATCAGTGCCATGAAGCAAACTTGTGCACCAAAATTCGCACCAAAAATGCGATAAATTCCTTAAAAGTATTATATTGAATTTTACAATACAGTAATCCCTCGTTAACTCGAAGCCGTCAAATCCGGGGAAATTTCGAGATAAGCGGTATTTCGAGTTAAGCAAAATGCTGAAAATCTTTGCCCAGGTCACTGTAAAAGAAAAGCAAGTGGGGGCAGGAAAAGCTCCACTGCACGAGACAGCTACTGTAGTAAAGGCACAAGAATTCGGAGGGAAAAAAGATTTATTACCAAGGACCAAAAGACTGCGTGATGCTCGCCTGTTTCGCGTTCGCGTTCAGTCCGAGAAAGGCGTTCTCCAGTTGCTCAACACATCGCATGAGCCGTTGGTTGCCACCGCTGCATTCGACCTTGTTGCGGAGCAAGCGCAGCATGTTACGTGTTTCTGTCGTCATAGGCACTTCTTGAGGCTCTTCCTCGTCTGCATGGTCATCTGCATCGTTCACGGCCATCTCAACGATATCGGTGTCTCACAGCATTCCGGTAGCGGGGACGTCCGCCTCGTAGAGCGCATACTCCTCAAAGGCGATCTCGCCATCTTCAGTATCGCTCACGCAGCCAGTTGCCTTGCGCACTTCATTGCAAAGCTCATCACAGCTGCTGAAATCTGCGCCAATGTCTTCTTCGATCGATTCCGGGACGCGAGAAAACCCTGCATGTGCGAAGTAGTTAGCAATCGCCAGCGGGCGTAGTTGGCGCCAGGCTTCGGCCATCAGATTGACTGCACCCAGCAGATCGATTTCATACTTTTCCCCATTGTCGTATGACAGCAGAATTCGGTGCAGCAGGCTTTTCCTATAATACTTGCGGGCCATCTCAATGACTCCCTGATCCATTGGCTGGAGAACGGACGTCAAGTTCACCGGCGGGAACTCCAGCGTAACAGCCGCCAAGTTGTCGATTTTTCTGTGACTGGGGCAGTTATCCACAACAAACAACACTTTCCGACCGTCTTTTGCCATCTTCCGGTCAAGCGCACGGACATGCTCTTTGAAAAGCGCCGCCGTCATCCAGGCCATTTTATTTGCGCGGTAGGTCACATCCCACGGGAGCCGTGCATTTCGGAAACACCTGGGATTCAGCGACTTGCCAATGATGAGGAGGGCAGTGATGCTACGCTACCGAGGACTTCTGATTTGGAGCAATTTTTGGAGCAGCAAAATTTCCGTTTTGGAGCACTTTGAAGCAGCAAAAATTTTCATCTTGGAGCACTTTGGAGCAGATAATTTTGCATCTGGGAGCACTCTGGAGCAGCAAATTTTACATCCAGGAGTGCACTACAGAAGCATATTGCATTAACATTCAAGCACCTCAATATTATTATGGGGCTCTTATGAAGGCTGGCAATATTTCGATTCATTGCAAATCTCATAGAAAAAAACGTGACTGATCCCTCCGTCATAGGAATCGGTATAACACGAAAGTGAAACGTGTCTTCACAGAAGTTGTGCTTATAGTGTAGTGACATATGAGAGCTTGTACAATGTCTATTCGTGTTTGGCAGCTATAACACCGTTTGATGTCGATGCACCCATGTTGGCGCCTAGTGGCATGTCGCCATCGCGACGACTAACGCCCATGATCATGATAAAACTGTTGTGGTAGCTGAAGTTGTGAACATATATTTGGAATCACGGAATCGTGAATCGCGCGTAAAGATGACATCAACAAGCTCATAATCAACACTGGTACCCGATATGCACTTCTTCAAAACGTCGTCAATTAAGGAGAGAAGCGGCAGTGTGTGCTTACTAGTAATGGGTTACTGACGCCTGTGTTCATGCATACACTACCACACTGCGCTTCAGCAACACTGGAGGCAGAGGTTCGTCGCTTGAGCCGCAAACGCGTGCGTCCCGCTGGCCTCTGTCTCACTCCACCAAGGCACAACATTCACCCATCGAAATCGTGTCCTTTTTGCAACGCGTATTGCAAAAAGGGCACAACAAGCGTTTTGTTGAGTTACGCGAGATCGAATCCAAGAGAGTTAGCTGCTAGCCTTACTTCGTTTAACAATACAATTTGTTCGTATCGCATTCATTGCTGTCACGTGTTATCTCGGGGGTGCTTGCAATAATGGATCGGGAGAGAGTGAGACGGGCACAGGAGACCGTGGTAGGACGGCAAAAACAAAGTTTATAATGAGCAAAAAGATGACATAAAAAAGCGTTAAAAACACTGAATAATTCAAACCAAAACCTATTTACATTTTTCCAAAAATCTCAGTTCGTATCTAGAACTGCCCTTAGCTAAACAATGCGTTCTAGCTAGGCTGAGACCAGTCTCATAAACTCAGTCTGGCCACTATGGGCCTTGCGGTAAGAGAACGTTCTTACAGCTCGTCGCGACGACTCGATGTTCCCGTTGCGTCAATCTCTCGTCGGGACCGTCACCGACGTCCTCAGTAGGCCTCCGAGTTTGTCGTCGGTTGCCTTCGTCGAGCCTACCGCTTGCTCTCGTCGCGTGTGTCCCCAGTAGTCTTCTCCGTCCTCGGTCCGTCGAGGTTAGGCCTAACTGGGCCTTGGTCCCTTGCTTCAGGACTCCACAGGTGACGGGCATCTCCTTGACTGCACTGTGGTCTGCAGCCGTCCTGCCGAGAAGAGAAGGGCTGCTGGCGATCCCGGAACTGCTGTATTGAGTGGCGAGGTGTCCGGGCAGCCTCGCTTGGAGCCTTCCAAGGTCGACGGCCACTCCCCGGGCCTTGCGTTCCGCCACCTCCAGAACCGAGTACCAGCCGCTCTCGCCGCGGATGCGACGCTTGCTCCTTCCTGATTTTCTCCGTCCGGCGCTCCACAGCACAGTCCCACGATCATCCTACTTCGTTCACCATCACGGCTCGGGTCGCATGCCACGAGCCCCTACCTGGCCAATCCTCTGCGTCGACGTGGCTGGTGCGCGTGCCATAGGGTGACTTTGCTTCTCGCGCACCGTCGCCGCGCTTACACGTTCGGCACGCGCCTCGTTCCCCTCCTTTACTCATCACAATTGCTTTGCCCTTAAAGGAGTCATGAAGCACCCCTTGGGCTTGTTGAAAAAACACATCCTGCGGAAAACTGACACGGCTATGAACTGCTCTGCAAAATATTACAGTCGTGCACGCCGCGTAAAGGCCACAAGCGGAGCGCGAAGTTGCCGTTTCCTCAGGCACCCTCTTTTCAAACAGAGGCCGGTTCTCACTCTCGTCGGTGGGCGGGGCGTCTGCACGTTGACGTCGTGGATCTGCCAGTTTACGTCGCAAGAGATATAGTATGCTTATTGGCCGATAGCCGGATGAGATGAGCTTCTTGCCACGGGGTGCTGCCACTTGCCCGCGCCGCACTCCTCAGTCTGCTAAATTTACACGGTAGCCGCATGCGCGTACGTGAATCACAGCGGGAGAGCAATCGCGTTTCATGACGTGCGCTGACGTAGCTTCTTTCCCCCGTGCCATCCCTCCCTGTCTAGCTTCAAGTGCGCTCGTCGGCATGAGAAAAGAGAGAAAGCGCTGAGAGCGTGCGCCAAACCCCCGTAACTCCGCTCATTCTTGACGGATTCGAGAAATTTTTGCGGCAATCGATTTGGGAGGCAGTAAACTCCGATACTGAGGTTATTAGATCATTACTTGGAAAAGTGGTTCATGACCCCTTTAAGCGAAACTGAGTTTTTTTAACGGTCAGCTATTGACCCTGGGAAGCGAGGGGTGGGCGTGTAACATGGCGTAGCCGCTTCACTGTGGGCCGTCAGCGACGGGCCCGCTACTGACAGCTGCGCATTTGCGGCTGCTCCGACCAGGAGATATGCTTTTATTAATGAGATTACATTTTTAAAAAAGCAAGCAAAAATTCGAATTGGAACCCTAGCACGTGAGCTCGAAAGTGCAGGGCCTTTTAGGGGGTATTTACCGCAGAGTGATTACAAACTAGGATGTGCTGGTGGATGGAATTACGAAAAGGCTCTTCTGGATGAAGATCCATGGATAAAGTATATCTAAGGAAAAGTGTCAACGCGTTCCCACCGTTTGCGTGCTCTTCCATAAATGCGAAGCAAGGAAAATTCCATATTGTTCCATATATCTACTAGTTGCTAGCGATGCCAGATTTCATTCCGCGATGTCCAGAAACAGAAGTGACAGACATTTTAGCGGCACGCATGTAGTTATTACTGATTATTGCTTTCCTTGCGTGCCGTGCGACGCTTGAAACGAGCTATCAGTAGCGTTTCTGGAACAGACGACATGCGCCAATGAATCGCCGTCGCACTTTCTCGCTACCGATAGGCCTAGACGGCACGAGCCTCTGCGGAGAGCGCATTTTGCCGTCGAGCCGACTTGCAGAACAGAAGCTGCGTCGGTACCGTGCACGGGGTCGTGGCTTACTCGGGACGCATGCGTGAGTGCCGTTTCTTCAGCGGAATAATTCTTGATCCATGGTTGCGACTTTGGCAGCCCCAATGTCAAGCTGCACATGTTCTGACGCGCCGGCGGTGCGATTGCCGGTGATAGACGCCCCCAAAACCGAGACTTTGGCGCAGGAGTGGAATCACTGGGAGGGGCAGCTTTTCATTGCCAGTAGCGTTGGCACCAAAAAGAATGGTTATCCTGTCTTTTCGTTGCTTAACGCCTGAGCACGCTGCGCCTTTTGGTGTGTATGTGTGGTTAGGCAGCATCTTGTAAAAGAGAGCGGCTTCGTCGAGGTTAAAAATGTCCTTGTCCGCGTACTCCTTTTGAAGCTCGGCGAGGCGTAGGTTGCGCCATGTGTTTGCAGCCTGTTTGTCGACAATGCCGCCTTCGCCGTGGATAGGCTTCGATGACACGTTATTTCGCTTCTTAAACCGCTTGAACCAGCCATTGCTGAAGCTGAAGTCCGCGTGACCCATCTGCAGTGCCAAAGCGTCTGCTTTTTCCATCATCATTTGGGTTGTCACGGGAAGATTGGCTGCTCGAACGTTTTGGAGCCACAACAGAAGTGCTGCTTCGACGTCCGGGAATTTGGACGCTCGAATGCGCTTCCGCTTGCTCGAAGCCTTCCAACACCTTTTGTTTGTTCTTAAGCACTCTCGAGAGGGTTGACAAAGGGATTGTGACGTCTTTGGCGATGCACGACTTGCTTCGACCTGCTTTTTCGACTTCTTTGATTAGCGCGACTTTTCGCTCCAACGTCAGAGATTTGCACTGCTTTGGGCAGGACATCTTGGTCGATATTCGGAAGCGTCCGTTGCACAGACCACTCACTACTCAGCAAAACTGAACTCAAGATGCGTCATGTGCAGATCGTAAGGAAAACAAAGAATACCAGCTCGTACATGCAAGGGCTAGGTTGCGTACTGACGGGCGCACGCTGGGAGAGTATTTCGGCAGCGCGTTGCAAAAGTCACTTGGTACACAGAGCTGCTTCGCACGCGGCGGTCGCGGTTGCCTAGGCGACGAAAACGCGGCCGCGGTGGCACTCCGACCGTCGTTGGGTTCTGCGGCAGTGCCATGTTTCCTTTTGTTATTACAACGTATTCAGTGGGCATTGCGATGACGCAGTAACTGCATGAGCTGCATGACTGCATGAGCTGCACGTCACAGCGCACAAATGCAACATTCAAGGGTAAAATTTAGCACAGCTTCAGTGACTTGGCGTCGCGAAGACTGATAAAGCTGCGGAGCTGGTGCCTTTTCCTTGGCTTTGGGGTGCCTTTTTTACTAAGTACTATTTTAGCTGTCGATACAGCGATGATAATATGACGCCGCTAAACGGTTCGTGAGCTCCTGCTTTGGCCACTTGCAAGCCAGGATCGGATTCCCTTTGTTGCTGGGTGGCCGAACGTCTCTTTTCCCAATGAGCTTTGTCGTACTGTTGCCGCGACACGCCTCACTCCCTCGAAACTCGAGGTCGGCCTGTCGTCGTTGGGCCCATGCTCTAGCAAATTCCCATCATCTTTTCCGCCGCGCCGCTTCTTCTCCCGAAGACAGAACCTTGTTCGTACTCGCCATACTCGTCGCCGAACGTCGTAATGCTCTGCGCCGACAGTGCATGCTTTTGTACTGCTTTGTTCACGCAGAATTTATTCTTGCAGCGACAACGAAATGAAGCAATGTTAGGGCTGCTAAATCAAGGTGTGCGGCCTAGAGGTAGGGGGCACTCTTGTAAGCTCAGTGCGAGCAGTTCGGCCGCATTAGGACACCACAATTAAAGCACAATATGCAACATGAACTGACGGTCGAATATCAACAACAAGCATGAAGATGTGCGTCTATCCTAGCCTCTCCTAACTCCATCGCACTGTATGTGTTTGTAGTCAGGGAACACCAAGCCCAGCTTTTTACTCTGCCGAAATGACATAACACTACAGCAGAAGGGGAGCGCATACTATCGATACGATGGCCAGAGCCACCGCGTCTACGTGTCTCGCTGGTCTCGCTCGCCTGGACAACGGCCAGACCCCGCCAACACCGCGCGTGCAGGCAGAGGGCAGCACAGCTGCACAGCAACGTGTACCTCGTGACTTCATCAACGCACTGTGGAAATACTCTCCCGTGCACGCTGCACACGCTGCCCAGTGCGCATAAGTCGCGCGCAGGTGCGCACACGTGATCACCCCCACAGTTGCTTGACAAGGCTGATAGGAAACGGCTGCGTCCGTGCGAATTTCAAATTCGCCCTTCACGACCGCGTTCGGCACGTATAGTAAGAGCTAAGCGTTCGCACGGAGCCCTCGTTTGCTGCTGGGAGTAGACTTTGCCTTCTGCCCTCCCGGTCAAGACTTCGAGATATCCGCTGTTCTCTCCGGAAAACGTTTCGAGATAAGAGGGGGCAAATACATAGCACCTATGGGAGGTTAATGCACAGCGAAAAAAAGTTTCGACTCAACCGAGATTTCGAGATATGCGAGTTCGAGTTAACGAGTGTTTACTGTATACAGTAAAACATGCATAAATGGAATTCGAAAAAAAAAGGGAATTAATTCGATAAATCCCAAATTTGATACAAAACTTTTAAAGGAATTACTATAACTTTGGTGCGAAAGTTGACTTGATGGGATTGCTTCACAATAATACAAGGAAGTCGGCTTCACGGCAATATGTGGGGATATCTTTTCTTTAGTTTTCATTTCTCCGCAGTTTGTAGGTAGGGGTGAGGGTTATATTCAGAGGCGAGTTATACGCCAGAAAATACAGTATCGATGTACACAGCGCATGAACATGTGCTGTGTACAACGCAGCAGTGCCATTGGAAGCCTCAAGTTTGCTTGGGCCCTAACGTTGGCATTGTTCTTCAATATAGTACTCAGTGCGCTTCTCGGGACACAGCGGTGACAACAGACTACTGTTCTCTGCCTTTAGCTTTGTTGATTAACACCAGCTTCGTGCAGAATGGCGGGCTCTTCCATTTCATGGCAGCGATTGCGTCAACAAAGGGAGCAAAGAATCGTCTAGATGCGAACGCCGACCTGGTGATCGCACGTGGCAGGGTCGCCGGGATCATGGGAGAAAGCACGTGATGGCAAGCGGTAGTTCCTACTCGCTTCACGTGGCACCCTCCTATATCCCACCGCTGGCTCTCCTAAATCTACGCAAAAAAGACTCCTCCCGCGAGGAAAAGGCAACTTTTTGGGGCATTGCATGCTGCCCGATGTTCAATATATAGTGTTCCGCCTACTTTAGTTCAAATAGCCATTGATTTTTCTTATGCATTGACATTAAAGCATCTTTTTGTTCAAGAGCAGTTCAATATAAAGAAAAATTTTAACAGTGCAAAAAAAAAAAATCACAAATGGACGAAGAGAGGCAGGTGTCGATACCGCACTTTTAATGTTTAGATTGACGATGAATTACCAACTCCCCCAAAGGCTCATGTTAGTTCAATGTAAAGGATTAATTTGAATTATCCAAATCTGAAATAGTTTGCTCTGACTGTATCAAAGTGATTCCCGTATTTCTGCGGGTTTCAGGTTGGTTGCCAATCATGAACTCTCTCTATTTTGCTGGACTATTCATCCATACCTTTGTTTTTCACATTTAGCCCTACTTTTTCATCTGAGGTCATTTTTCTGTAACTTGTCACCGTCACTGCTGATGTGGTCTGTAAATCGTCCTACGTTAAGCTTTATTCTTCCCAGCCTAGTCATCTGAACACTTCTTCTTGGCATTATAAGCCTGCAGTCAACGGCCTTGAAGAGACTCCTTGTATAATCCCTTCCTCTATTGCAATTATACTGCTTTTGTTGAGCAGAAGCAAAGTAGCTGTGGAATCTTTGTATATTCTGGCTAAAGTATTTATATCTGTTCCCATGGTGATGCTATGCTCCCAGGAGTGCTAATATCTCTAGTCAGTCAAATGCATCTTCACAGTCCATGGAAGCTATATAATGGGGTTTGTTGAATTGTCAATCACATGGCCGTGACCCGCTCTAGAGTATCCCTTCCTGAAGCTGGCTTGCTCTCTTGGTCCTATTCGAAATCCCCTTCGCAAATATTTTGTGCAGTGCTGAAAGTAAGCTAGTAATGGGTTGACAGTTATTCACATCTCCCTTTTTGTGTACTAATGAAATGTTGGCATTTTTCCAGCTCAGTGGCACCTTTGATGCTTTGGGCCATTGAGTGCTGAAAATTTCTTCCATATATATCCTCCATCTTTGGAACTTCAATGTCTTGTTCTACATTGCTTTTCACCAGAGGAAGGATAATTTATCTGTGAACTGCACAGTTCAGAATTGTTTTCTGCCATTTTTAGTATGCCATTGGAATTGCTGAAAATTTTGCCATGCTTATCTTTAAGCGCAGGCCACAAAAATGAGACATAACAATGATAGAACTAAAGCAGTAATACAGTGTAGACCGCTTATAACGTAAGTCACGGGAGTTGTAAAAATCCACGCTATAAGCGGTACTGCGTTATAACCAAAGCATGCTTTTTTCGGCCTTTGCCTATGCCAAAAGAGCAGCCCACCTTTCAAAAGCACTTTACTACACTTTTCACTCGTAGACACATTCAACATAATCACAACACAGCACGGAAACGAAGTTCTCAAGTCCGGCATCAACGGAAGAACGCCGTTATTTTCGTCTGGCGATGCTTGTGAACAGCGCTACGAACAATTTCGTCCTCCACAAAGCTTAAGCACTGAAGCGATTTCTTGCTCAAACTGTTCTTCGCGCAGTACGTTTTCACTTTTGCGCGGTATTCCAACGCGTCTTTGCACGAGAAATCTAGTTTTGGCGTCGGGTCAACCTCGTCTTCGCCGTCCGACTCGTCGTCCGTTGCAACCTCCGCACTACCGCGCACCGCTGCGACAATCACGTCATCTGTGCTCGCTTCCTCGGAGACAGAAAGCTCAGACTCCCCGGCATCGACAAATTCTTGGAAAGTGTCGGTGGCGGTTACAAAGTTGCTGTCAACGAGGCCGGACCACACGTCGTCAGTGTTGAGGGTCTCATCGGCGAGCGAAGTGTCGCTCTGCTCATCATCTTCCAGAGTCTCTGCATTGCGCCATTGCGCACGAAGCCTGCCCTCTTGAAACACTTGCTTATGGTATCGGCCTTTACCTGCCACCATGAAGCGACCACCATGTCAATTGCGCCCCTTAAGTTCACTTTAAGAGGCTGCTGCTGCTGCATGCTCAGCAAAACTCTCTCGCAAACTCTATGCGCTTTTTGTACAGCGCCTTTACGGTTGCGATGACACCCTGGTCGAGAGGTTGACTTTTTGCTGTCGTGTTGGCAGGCAAAAACTTTAGGTTGACGGCGGTCAATTTCGGCTTGACGTTGTGGACAGTGCAGTTGTCGCGGATAAGTATGACCCGTCGCTTCTCTGCCACCATATCCTCATCAAACTTGCAAAGCCAGCTGGTGAACAAATCCTGCATCATCCACGCATTTTTATTGGCTTTGTAGGTCACTGGCAGGCACTCTCGCTTTTTAAAGCAACGTGGCCTTGCCGATTTACCTATGACAAAGAGGCGGCGCTTGTCGCTCCCGTCCAAATTAGCGCAAAACAATACAGTTATGCGCTCCTTTGAGACCTTGCGGCTGGAGCAGGCCTCGCCTTTCAGCGCAAGCGTGCGGTTGAGCAAAAGGTTATAAAATAAGCCAGCTTCATCGGCATTATAAATGTCCCTGTCAGTATAGGTGGACAGCATACTCTTCAAGTTTAAGCGAAGCCAGACTTCGATAGACTCGTCGTCGACATCGCCGCTTTTTCCTCACACCACTTTGCAGCTGATGCCATGGCGATCTTTGAAACGCTGGATCCACCCGTTAAGTGGATTGAAGTCGTCGTGGCCTAAGAGACAGGGTTCGTACAGGTTCCACAAGGAGAAAATTAAAGGATATTCAAGGACTTTCAAGGCCCTAAAGGAGGATTTTCAAGGCCCTCTTCGAGAGGTAATTTTTTCCCCATGTCGAAGATCTTGAAACAGTGCTCTCAAAAGGTCTGACATTTATTGCACAAAGTAAAATACCTGTCACAATACAAATCTGCTTGTATTGCACGCAATAAAAAATAAATAGATATTGAAAGACGCAGGAAGACTTCACCAGGCAGGGCCAGCAACAGCGTTTATTCCGCGATGTCTGCCTCGGCTCAGAACAGCAACCAACCAACCCAATGGCGATGATGATGGTTATGTACAGGTGAGAACGATGAAGTACGATAAATGTGCTTACACTAATTTCTCCCCGTCTGCGAAGCGGCCAGCCTGGCCGCAACTCAAAGATCAGCTGAACGAGTAATGAAAGGCTTCATGCGTGACACGTGAACAATTTCTGTGCTGCGACCACGATGGTCAGTGACGGACTGAAGCGGGGTGACGAGATAGTTCACTGGGGAAGGTCGTCGTAGAACGGTGTATGGGCCAACGTACCGGTGAAGAAATTTCTCGCAGAGCCCTGACGCTCGAGTCGGGGTCCAACCTTATCTCCAGAATGAAATGTCACGTCGCGTCTTTTGCTATCGCAGCGACGTTTTCGTTCTTCTTGAGTGGCTTCCGTGTTGCGCCGAGCAATTTCACGGCATTGCGCGACTCGAGCTGCGAACTCTTGTGGTAGAGAAGTACTGGACGGAGCTGGACCAAAGAAGAATGCCGTGTCGAAGACTGGGGATGCAGATCGTCCATACACAAGGAAGAAAGAGCTGTAGCCGGTAGATCTTTGTGTCGCGGTATTATATGCGAAGGTGACAAATGGCAAAATATTGTCCCAGTTTTTGTGATCCGGACGTAGGTACATGGAGATCATGTCAGAGAGCGTTCGGTGAAAGCACTCAGTAAGACCGTTCGTCTGTGGGTGGTACGTAGAAGTGGTTTTATGCGTCGTTCTACAGGCCCGTAGGACTTCCTCAATGACGTGCGAAATGAAGGCTTTGCCCCGGTCACTCAGAAGAACGCGAGGAGCTCCATGGTGCAAGACGATGGACTGCAAGAAAAAGTCGGCGACTTCTGTAGCAGTACCGGACCGAAGAGACGCAGTCTCGGCGTATCTTGTCAAATGATCGACTGCAGTGACGATCCAACGGTGACCGTTAGACGTCAACGGCAAGAGACCATACAAGTCAATTCCGACAAATTCAAAAGGTGTTGTCGGACAGGGAAGAGGCTGCAGGAAACCGGCGGGTGGGGACGTGGACCGCTTACGGTGCTGACATGACGCGCACGAGCCCACGTATTTGGCTACCGACGTGGACAAGCCGGGCCAGAAACAGCGGTCAGGTGCAATCCAGTCGTGTCAGGTGCAGTCCATGTTTGTAGTCGTCATGGTGGAGCCACGTAGTCTGGAATTTGCTTTTTCCAGGCATTGCTTCACATATCCGCACATCACTTGCACCCCTTGCACTAACACGCAGACGGCACGCTCATTCCAAAAAGCGCTGGTAGCACATGGACACGACAACGTTAAAGCCCGCGCACAAACGCGGACGCCATGTTGAACTAGTTGGACAGAGACAATGGACATGCGATAGCGATGGGGCAACTGCGCTCGCAGCCGATACTACTTCCGCTAGCGCCGGTGGTGACGTTTTAAGTCACTGACACGACGTCTACAGTGAACGTTGCCTCCGAGACTCGCACCAAGTCCAATTTTGCCAGCTGCCTTAACGAGAGTTGGCTAAATAGGTATAAAAATTGGTACGGTTTCTTGGCTGAATTTCAGAACTCAAACAAAAGACAAAATTTCAGCAATGAAAACCGCTTTCATGATGACAAATACCAATTCAAGTTTAGCATTCAACAAATTCAAGGTTTTTCAAGGACTGCTCCGAAATTCAAGGTTTTTAAGGGCCTTGAAAACAGACTTTCAACTTTCAAGGGTATTCAAGGGTTTCAAGGACTTGTGCGCACCCTGAAGAGAGCTCCAAGAGACTTGGCCTTTTGTTGGAGCATGGGGCCACTTACTGGGATGCTCTGAGCCCTAACTTCGCGGAACCACCTGAACAGCGCTGCGTCCACGTCTTCATATTTCGACGTACGTATTCTCTTCCGTGACAGGGAAGACGAATCTTGCTGCAGTTGCTGCCGCAGTTTGTCCTTGTTCTTGTAGATGGTCGACACGATCGTGTCGGAAATGCCGTATTTCGCCGCCACCGACGCCTTCTTCAGCCCACTCTCGATGTCCCTAATAATGCATTCCTTAGTCTCCAGCGATAAGGCACGGCGTTTTTTCACGCCGCTTGAAGACGCCGCCGACGCCATGGCGACAGGAGCTTGACAACACACGTGCTCTGGGCTCTCAGACGCCAACTACGACACGGCGAAGCACACACAACAAATGCAAAGAGGCAAAAGAAGGAGGTCAAAGAAAAAAAAGTAAAAAAGTACGCCACCGCTTCTGTCCCGCACTCCGCGCAGCGCTCACCCGGATTGGACGCTGCCACGGTGACGAAAACATGCTCCCTCCTTCCAAGGTCTCCCCGTCTCCCTCACTACTGTACCCTCTCTTCTCCTCCGCAATGCTTGCCTTTTCGCGGCCGTCTCCACGTGCGCACCTGCGCGCTCCCGCCTGCTCCCGCTCCCCCTCCCAACGTGCCGGCGCGCCGGGAACGCCGCCGGCAAACCGTGCTCCGTTCACCGATTTTATGGTCGCGCGCCTAAAAAGTCCGCGCTATAACCAGTATTCTCCTTCGCGCGCCCACGCATTAAACGGTCGGCCTATACATTGAGTTCTATGGGCGCCATATCGGTGGTCAAAAAAACCCACATTATAACCGGTCCCGCGCTAAAAGCGGTTATGTATAAGTTGTCTGCACTGTACTGCAGCATTTGACATGAAAAACACTGCGTTCTGATTGTCGATGAAAGCACATGCTTAGTAGATCCCTTTGCAGATCTTGCATTGTAACAGATTAAAATGGCCTGCAGAATGCTATAAGATGATTTGCCCAGGACTAGTGGCAGCACTTACCTTGCAATTCTCACAGCATGGCCCTGCAGAACAGTTTGCTTCAACACGCAGTTTGCATGTGATTGGGTCACAGCAGGGGTCAGACTTCGCACACTCCTTGGATGACACAAAAAGATATTTTGAGGAAAAGACTCTACAGTAGTAATACGAAGAAATGGCAGGTTTCTAAATCCTTGTTTAACACTGTACCCAACATTGAATAACACTCGAGCACAGCAATGTGCCATAGAGACCCTATCTCACTTTCCGTCCATCGTATCCAAGGAGGTTAAAAAAAACTTCTGGAGTGGAGTTACAGCAGCACGATCGTCTCACCACGGAAGAACAGGGGCAGAAGGCACTCAAGAGCTCGACCTCGCCGTTCAGCTACGGGCCGTCCAGAGGGCCCGCGACGGCTCCTCCCCCGTAAGGGGGCTTTCCCAGTCGCCCCTCAGGACCACATCAAAGTTCATTGTCTGTCTGTCTGTGGAGGCGGTGCGCCACCACTGAAGCCGATGACCGCCATATTGCTCCAGGCCCAAAACGATTGGGTGGTCGCTTGGGCCCACGCGGAAGCTGGTGAATTTCTCCACTCCTTTGGTGACAAGTGAGTGTTGTGGGTGTCTCATTTGTTGGACTGCGATTCACTCGATAACCACTTTTACAATTTGTCGAAGATTGCCAAGCTGTACATAAAAAATGCTGGGCCTGCGAAAGTCACAGCGAAAACTGGAAGAGCGGCCTTTCTAGAGCCCGTTCTAAACTCTCTTGGGGAAACTAATACATGTACACTTGCAAGGTACCAACTACGCCGCGAATCATAATCTTTGAGAAGTAGGGAAGCATTCACTATGCCATTATTCGTCTTTCTGCTGATAAGCGAGGTAACCGGTACACATCTGTAAGGCATTATGTGAACTTTGTTGATGCTACATGTGCCTGATGACGATGAAGAATTATGGCTGAGTCTTTTGTAATGAGTTTGAAGCAATTAACGACCCAGTCACTCGTTGTGCAATTAGGATTGTGACGTTTGGTTGTTATTTTACTCTTCTGACATGCTATATACACATGTTAACGCGATTCCTTGCCCGACATGATGCCTGTATAGGATATTTTTGCAAAAGAGTTCCAGTCACCAGCGTGGCTCTGTGGTAGAATACTCGGCTGCAACGCAGAGGACCCGGGTTCAAATCCCAATCAAGCATTTTAATTTATTTCATTTTTTCTTGTTTCATGCGATAGTGGTTATGGACACAGGCAGCGGTGGACAACTACCCCACTGCCATTGTGATCTGCTAACAGCTTTCGCTGTAAAATCAGGCTTCACCACATTTCATGCGTGTTTTCATTAATGAGCATATCACATGTTTTCATATCGCATGTTTTCATTAATGAGCATATCAAAGAATATGGCTATCATTGTGAGATTGTCGAAGGCCTGTCGGATCACAAGGGTGTCGTAGTTGATTTTAACTTAACGACTGTACCTAACCTTCCTTTACACCAGACTGTTGTGAACTACGAGCATGCTGATGATAACTCCATAATCGAGATACTTGCATCCTCTTTTGATGAGTTTTTAAACAGCGCCAGTCCATTACCATGTCGATGTACTAGTGAACTGCTTTAATGAAATTGTTGGCCAGTTGTATTGCTAATTACATTCCAACAAAGTGTATAAAACGCAATCCCAAGCATCCTTGGTACACTCGCGATATTATACATCTGATTCGCCGTATCAGGCGTCTTCGCAAACATTCCAAACCTGGCAATCCAATAAAATCCTCTGTGTTACCTAAACTGAAAAGTAGTTTAAAATCTGCTATGTCAAGTGCGAAAAGCTTCTATTTTAATAATACTTTGTCGTCGTTCATGAAAGACAGGCCGTCAAAGTTTTGGAAAGCCATCAATCCCCCAAGTCAGAGCTGTCCTTCCTCATTTATTATTTCCGATAAACCATGCTCTGATAATCTCAGCATTTCTGAAGCATTTAATGACTATTTTAAATCAGTGTTCACACGTGATGATGGGCGTAGTCCCACATTTTTTACTAGCTCATCTCCACCACCTTTCCCAAGCATGCTAATTACTACTGCGGGCGTTCGTAACCTTGTACTCAAAATTGATACAACGAAAAGCGCCGGGCCAGATGGTATACCTAATATGTTTTTGAAACGTTATTCTGAATGGACCTCTCGGTATTTATCAGTCATTTTTTCAAAGTCTGTTGAGTCATCTACTGTCCCATTACTCTGGAAGTGCGCCAAGGTCGTTCCCATACATAAGGATGGCAATAAACAGGTGGTGTGCAACTATAGGCCAATTTCATTAATATCAACGTCCTGTAAACCTACTGGAACACATCATCTATAAATATATCGTCGAGTACTTGTCTGAACAGAATATTCTCTCACATGGCTTTCGTTCTGGTCTTTCGACGGTGACACAATTACTAGAATTCTCCCACGATATTGCATCCACACTCAATGCCCGAGGACAGCTTGATGCCATCTTCATTGACTATAGGAAAGCCTTTGATACAGTATGTCATAATAAGCTTCTCATTAAAATCAAGGAACTAATTCATGACACTAAACTTACAGACTGGATACAGGACTATCTGAGCTCAAGAACACAATTTGTTGCACTTAATCGTGCTCACTCATCTCAGGTCAGTGTTACATCCGGTGTACCACAAGGATCGGTACTGGGTCCATTACTCTTCATCATCTATATAAACGACGTCGTTAAAGTAACTGCTGGGACTTCTGTGAAATTGAGACTTTATGCCGATGACTGTGTCATATATTCTGATGTGGCTGGCACTCAAGATCAGTTGCAGTTAAATAAAGTTTTCGACCGTTTTTGCGAGTGGAGTAAGACATGGCAGATGTCACTGAACTTCAAAAAAACAGTCTCAATGACTTTCTCAAATAAAAAGCATCCGTTAAAGTTTTCATATTTTAGTTGTAACCACAAGCTCGAAAGTGTAGACACTTTCAAATACCTCGGTGTTACTTTCACCCCTGACTTGAAATGGCATGCTCACATTCTGAATATATCAAATAAGGCGTTAAGAAAGCTGGGTTACCTAAAGAGAAACCTTCGAGATGCAACTAGGGAATGTAAACTAGTAGCATACAGATCTCTGATAAGGCCTCTCCTAGAGTATGCGTCTGTCGTATGGGCACCGCATCATGCCAGTGACATAACTATGCTTGATTCTATTCAGAAAAAAGCCATAAGATTTATATGTAAGCGCTATGATCGCCATTTTTCACCTACATTATATGCTAATGAATTACAGCTAAAAAGTTTGGCTCTCCGACGCACTTGTGACCGTCTTGTCCTGTTGCATAAGATCGCTCATGGGGAAACATTTATCGATGCACCCATTGCCTTTACTAACCCTTCTTCTCGAATCACAAGGAGAAGTCACCACCTTAACATAGCTCCTTTGAAGTCATCCATTGATTGCTTCAAGTTTTTCCTTTTTTCCTCACACTATTGATACTTGGAATGGTCTTCCGGGCTCCCTGTGCGAGCTGTCAAATGATGAATTCGTTGAGCAATTGTCAAACTTTTTTCACTGATCAGCTGTGTATACTTTCCTGATGTTCTGCCCATTCAATGTGTATACTTGAGTGTGTATACTGAATGTGTATACTTTATCTGTGTTGTATTTAATGTGATTTAGTGTGACTTAATGTGTTGTATTTTATCTTGTGTTTGTACTCACTCCTGCAATATCTTGCTGTGCAAGATGGCAGTATTTGTAAATAAATAAATAAAATAAAAGAAATCCACCGGAAAAAATTTGGCAGATCCCACGCGTTCTGGGAATCGGTTTCATGTGAAGCAGTCAGCGAGTACTTCTATGCTGTATTTTATAGCTTTGAGCCAAGCGTTATGAGGTGGATCGACGTGTTTTTGTAAGTATAGTAGCTGTGTGCACATCGCGGGCCTATCAGGGACGTCGACAACATTGGCGTTTAAATGGGTAACTTATGGTGCAATGTAACGTCAGCTGTCACGTTAGAGTACATACGTTAGTATTATCGAAACTAAGTGCACTTTATGGCGCAATCATGTGAATATCATATGTAATTTTCATTAATGTATTCCTCTGGGGTCGAGCAATGCTTCGATATAGCTTGCTGAATCATAAGAATACAAATGTAATGTTTATTACACTGCTAAAAAAGCGGAGCCAACACTGGAACCACAGACGTTAATCTGATATGACGCCTGTATCGTAAGAGTACATATGTAGTGTGTATTGCTATCTTGCAAAATTAGATAGCCAGCTCCACAACCACAATTGACATTGCACTGACATTACGCCTACATAGACTGTTTTTCCAAACCAGTCTATAGACGTGGCGCGGCTCTGTGGTAGAATACCTGATTGCCACGCAGAATGCTTGGTTTCGATTCCTGCTGTGATCCTAATATTCATTCTTTCAATTCATTGGGTCAACGCTGCCGATGTCGGTTGCTCTCAAAGCTCTCGCATTTAAATTACCAATGTCTGTTCTCGACGTTCCTGGGCAGATATAAACTGTCCATCACATGTGGCGCATACCCGTACACCGCAGCCCGTGGTAAACGGGTATGTGCCACACATGTCTGAAGGAAAGGGTTTGTCGACGTACACGACAGGATTTTCACGTTACTCGGGTCATGACCTGACAGTCATATTCGTCAAATCCCCTTACCCTCCCATGCTGATTTTGGTCTACGCCAAGTTAAGGAGGCTATCATAAGAGCACCCAGACGTAGGCGGCTAGATAGATAGATCTATAGATACGTAGACAGAAACGCCCAATGTGCCAAAGGTTCGCTAAGAAATGCTTCACATTTAAAACTCCCGGAGCAGAGTAAGAACACGGCTGACAAGAACTGTTATTTTTAAAATTTTGTAAAAGAGCGTAAACAAGAGCTGCAGCAAACTGGTCAACTAGTCTGCTTTTGTGTCTTTTCTATTGCTTTGTTTAGTTTTTAAGGGTGCGTGTTTCATACGGTTAGTTTCGTGACTGTCTGCATTATGATGCATTTTGAAGTTCTCGTGGGATTGGTTGCTTATCTATTCACGTATAAACCACATTGTATATGCTTCTTTTTCCTTTTGAGGTTGTATGAAAGCCGGGGCTGAATAAAACTTTATGTACCACTTATTGGCTCTACCATGTGCTTCATTTCGGGAATGCTGCAAGCGAATTCTACGTATTATCAGACACGCTTCAGCCCATGTATTATGGCGTAAGAAACTGCCTTCTTCAATCTTGAAGGACAAAAAAAAATTGGGCCAATAAAGTGACACTAAATGTCCCGTTCTCATGCTGAAACGCCCCCACGGAAGCTCACAGTTGTGCTGCCCGCGCTCAAGCTGCGCTCCCTCTTGCCTGGAGCAAGATGGCTGCCAATCGGTTTCCCAGGCTTCACCTGCTCGCGTGGGCGCGTATAGGAGACCTCCACTCCAGAAGTTTTTTTTTCAACCTCCTTGGTCTAATCACACATACATACTGAACTGAACACCAGCTCTCAGGCAAACTATAACTCTGTAATCTTTACATTCACTTCAATTGCAATTCCTAATGGTATGTGCAGAAATCTTGAGGCCAAGCCAGCCCATCAAACAGTGATGCCACCAAGGACTTTTGATTTGGAGCAATTTCTGAACCAGCAAAATTATCAATTTGGTGCACTACTCTGGAGCACCAAAATTTTGATACTGGAGCACTTTGGAGCAGGTAATTTTGCATCTGGGAGCACCCCGAAGAGCCTATTTTCACAATCTGGAGCACATTGAAGAAGCAAGTTGCATTTTACGTTCGAACATCTGAATCTAGTTATTCTAGGTTCGAGCAACGATAGAGGGGGAACTAAAAAGAGAGAGAGAGAAAAAAGGACAGCTAGTACATTGTTTTAGCCATCGTTTTACACAAACGGGCGAAATAATTTTAAAAGATGTTTTTTCTTTTGCTCTATGCTGTACACGTGAAACAAGCAATCCCCAAGCTCTCCCATGGTGCTCGGCAGTATCCGATGTAAAAGAACTCAAAGTGAAACAGAGCGCTGGCGCTTGTAACGTATGTAGTTGTGCAGTCGAACACGGATATATCGAACCCACATATATCAAATTTTCGGCTATATTGAACTCGTAAATTATCCCCTTGAAAGTCCTCTGTAAAAGTATAGAAATTCGCACGTTTATATCGAATGGTATTTTTACCCGCCATCGGATATATCGAACACCGCGCGAGCTGGAAGGTGTGCTTCGGTACTCGCTGCGCCTCGCAACCTTTGCGGCACCGCGCCTCCGCCAACACCCGATACGCTTGAAAAACGTGAGGGCGAGAGGGCTCAGACTGTACTCCTGTTGGGTGCGTTCTCCAACTTGTGGAATGGCTTTTTCGTTACTTTTTTTTCTCTCTCTCTCTCTTTCTCATGCTTTCTCCACGTTACCGTTGGCTCGCAGAGCAGGAATGAAGGAGCCGGCGGCTTCCTCCTTTTGCTCAGCCAACCACAGCTCGCGCCTTTCGTACATTGCAGCTGCGCTCGCAGGTAGAACGGGTAGCCATCGCCACCATCGCGACTGATCGCGAGTGCTTTGTTGGCGGAGTCCACTTCTGTGAGTTGTCGCATGCCACCGCATTCCTCTTTTATGTGCATGCTGTGCAAAGGCGCTGCGGACTGCTTGAATTTTCGAGTTCTTGTGTAGCAATGGCCAGCGTCAAGAAGCGCAAGAACCTTTACTTTGCGACAAAGTTGAAAGCCATACAGCGTGTTGAGGCAGGCGAAAAAAATTCGATGGTGGCGGACGACATCAGGACGCTGCGGAGCATGCGGAGCATCTTGTTGAAGAACAAGGCATATATCAAGGCAAAGGCGGCAGAGCAGCTAACGTCGGAAGCCTGTCGTGTGCACGCTCCTGCCCACGGGAAAGTGGAACAGGCACTCCGTGCCTGGTTCTTAGAAGTGCGCACAAAGAACATTCCTGTGGATGGCCCAATGCTGATGGCTAAGACCAAATGGTTTGCCGCTGCACTCGGTGAAAACAATTTCACAGACAACACCGGGTGGCTTCACCGATTTAAGCAACGTTACATTATCGTCGGCAAAACCATTTCTGGCGAAAGCGAAGCAGTAAGCAGAGAGGACATCCAGCAGTAGATGACGAAGGAGTGGCCGGAAACCTCCGCAAGGTTTTCACCCATGGAAATCTTCAACGCCGACGAGATCGGTCTATTTTGGCAAATGCTGCCGAGCAAGACTCGACGTCTGTGGTAGCACGTGTCGCGGCGGCAAAATGAGTAAAGTCCGCGTGAGCGTTCTGCTGGAAGCCAACATGGATGGGTCTCGGAAGTTCCAGCCCTTTGCGATCGGGAAAGCAAGGGCACTGCGCTGTTTCAAGAACTCTAAGCAGCTCCCCGTTCGCTACGCCTCGAACAAGAAGCCGTGGATGACGCGTCAGCTGTTCACAGAATGGTTCCAAGCGTGAGATGTCAAGCTGGGCAAGTCAGGGCGCTGCGCTTGCCTTCTTGTGGACAACTGCTCGGCCCACCACACCACCTGCAAGCTCAAAAACATCGAGCTGAAGTTTCTGCTGGCCAATACGACAGCGAAGCTGCAACCACTCGACCAGGGCATCATCAAGTCCTTCAACGTGGGCTACAGGAGGCAACTCCTTGATAGGCTGCTGGTCAACCTCTGCATGGGCACCGAGCTGAAGGTTGACCTGCTTGGTGCCATTCAAATGATGACGGGCGCCTGGTGAGACGTGAAGACGGACAGAGTGGCCAACCGCTTCCTGAAGGCAGGCTTCGTGACGGCGGAACTTGCGGAAACTGGTGAAGACGGTGACGACAAGCGCATAGACGACGCATTTCGCGAGTTGTCGTCCCTCTTCCCGGCTGCCGTACCACCCGAAGTGCCTGCGGACAATTTCGTGGAAGCGGACTGCAATGTTCAAGCTGTTGCGAGCCTCACTGACGAGAACATGGTAGCTGCGGGCGCAGGGACCCAGGATGCCCAGGCCGACAGCTCAAGTGGCGACGAAGATCGTCTGGACGAGGCGGTGGCTACATGCGCGTACTTCGCCGCTGAAGTTGCGGCAGCGTTCGGCTTGATTCGCCGTTGTTGCAGCGACATGGAGGGAACTGGGCTGTCACACCTGGAAAGCCGCGATAAGATCGAGGCCAGCGTCTTCAACTTCATTTCGAAGACGAAGAAGCAGGCGAAGATAAGCGATTTTTTTTTTTCGCAAATAAAACATTCTGTTGCATCGTGTGTGCAGAATTAGTTGTCATTTTTAAATGTGCCGATTGTAGGTGATCGTCCACCACTGGTAAGGTCTGGGGGCCTGTATTTTTTTATATCGAACTAATTCGTGATCCCCTTCGAGTTTGATATATCCGTGTTTGACTGTATTCGTGAAACTTCTCTTTTACACAAATCATGACATCAAGGACAAAAGTAGCTTTTCTGAACAGTCTCGATGGTCATATGTGACGGAGACTAGCGCAAGGTGATTCAGGCGCGATGGCGCACGTGCGCGGGGCCCGGAAGGTTTTCCAATGGTGCCTTTGCAGGCAATCTCAGCACCAATCTCAGTAGTGCAATCCACATCGAGCAGAAAGCCATCCACAACGAGTAAAGGCGAGAAAACAGTGGGCGCTTTTTTGCGTGGACAGACCTTATAACATCAGTTCATGGCACACATGGCAGCCTGCAAGTTTTGAAAACACACAACTCTACATTCTAGTGTCCTGAGTAAAGGGGCACGACGCATGCGCGCAATGACGGAATGTTTTGATGGTGTGCGAGGAGCGGAAAATTCCTCGATTGTATGCACCGCTGCCACGTCCACGCACGAGATTGGTCGGAGGAGGGCTCGAAGCATGCGACCCGAGCCGTGGTGAAGAACCCAGGAAGAGAGAACGGGCATTGTCTGCGGGACACCGTTTGAAGCAGCACAAAGAAGCCAGCGTCTCACGGGTGAAGAGAGCGGTGGGTGCCGGGTCCGGAGGTGCAGCCCCACGAGTCTATGTCGACCTCAGCGATGACCGAGAAAAGCTACCACGGACTTGCTGCATCCTCGTCACAGTGGGTCCCAGAGCGCCTGCAGTGCTCCACCTACGTTGGCCGAACGGCTCGGACCCACAGGACAGTCCCCAGGGTGCCACGTCATTCCTTAAGCCACAGACTCACGTGGAACAAGGGACCGAGGAGGCAGCTAGGCCTAACCTGTCCACTTCCACTGATGGCCACGACGACGACCGGAAACTGGCAAAAAGTGATTCGCCGAGTTGCTGCGGAGCAACGGCAACCAGGGGACCTAATCGAGAGCATTGACGGCGAGCGCGACGCAACATGGATGACGAGGGATCGACTTTGACGCCGCGCCGACCGTCGTACGAGTAAGGAGGGTTCATTTTACACGCGACCGAGAGGTCAGTGTGGCCGGACTATTAGGATAGCCAGAGACATAGTTTAGGTCTAAGAATTCTTTTAATGAATTTTTATCGAAACGTATAAGGATGTACCCCCACATGTGTTTTAGGTATCGTAAAATTTAAATAGGATGTCTCTCCTTCCTCTGTATCTGTATTTTTATTTGTGCTCTTATTTGATGCATGATGGTCTTCGGAATGTGTTATTATTGTTATTATTTTGAGGAAACAATTGATGCTGTGTGTAGAAAGTCTACATAACACTCTGTCTGTTCATTTCTTGTCTGCTTTGATATACAGTGTTTTTGTTCACTTTTCTTGTTTTTTTTTTTTGTAATGTGAAGTTCTATGTATGGGATGGTTTTTGCTTTCAACTGCCTTCGCTGTTGCCTCGTACTTAAGGGCTGTGGCTTGGTCAAGCTGTCTATTACAGCTTTTTCTACAGATCCCTCGTCAATGTATTTTCTTGAGGCAGAAATAAAATTATTATTATTATTTTTGATTGTGCGAATTTTGAGTGTGGTTTAGTTTGTTTTTCGGATCGTGTTGGATAAAGTGTGTTTGCCGGGCCACCTCCGACTCCAGTCTGTCTCTCAATTTCCATCTCTCGCAAGCGCTCCTGAGATAATGTGACGTCTAGCAAGGAGGGTCTCAGATACCTCGTCAATAGTGGTGGTGGGGCCTGAGAACTCCCGTGACCCCTTTGACATTAAGTACTGCACAAGAGAGGCTGCGTCATGGCTAAAATTGGTATGCACGCGCAAGTAATGTTTATAGTATCTGTACGTGTTGCATCTGTTGTAAGGTTCCAAGCAGCATAGGACCGATAAACGTTGTGCGTAAGCGACCTTTCGTCTGCAGAATAATCCTGGGCCCACGGCTGTGGAGTTCAGTGGCCTCAAGATAAAGCCACACATGTCTTGGCACTCCGGCATGCGATTGTCGGTGATGGACAATATCAAACCAGAGACTCTGGTGCAGTTTGGCTCAATTTACATCAGTTTTATCAGGATGGTGCAGTAAATCTAATTTGGTGCAGTTGGCGCAGGAGTGGAATCCCTGATCAAAGAAGAAAACTTGAGTACAGTTGACTGGCTTACTTTTCAAGAACTTGTTCTAATTAAACAAAACTGCATTTCTTGACAGCTTAGCTCTGTGAACCCAAACCAGTGGTGTAGTAATGGATTTCTGAATGGACCTGTGAAACTGGGCATATACATAATGTAAAAGTCAACATTTATGTTTATCTTGCATGTCAGAAAGAGGGTTGCCAGATTTGGCTATTGATAGCAAAATCGGCCTTACTTTTGTCTGTTTTGGCATCAGAAAATTTGAATGGCTGCATGGCCATATTTTGGCTCAATATCCGATTTCTAGCATGATGGTTATTTGAACAATGCACAGACATTAAAGACTGCAGATAAGGAAATCAAGTTCTTTCTTCAGATCTACATGAGAAAAGTCCTATTTCACTACAAGTGTTGTGAAGCTGTTGTGACCTGCATTCCCAGAGGTGCTTAAAAAGTTCCTGAGGTAAAAGTAGCAGTGCAAACACACAAGACGAACCCCCCCCCCTCTCCATAGAAAAGACAGGGCCCAAAAGTTATCAGGAAAATGCAGCCCAGAAAGGCGGCCAATTTCTGTGTGACTGAGCGTACCTCCATAGTGCCACAGTCGCAGTCTTCGTCCTGTTCCTTGATGCCATTGCCACAGGAGCGGAAGTCTTCAAGCTGTGCAAGGAGCAAGAGGACATTGCTGAAGGAAGCTCCTTCATCACAGCGATTCCATGGACATAGTCCCGGTACGGCACAATAAGGTTTGCTACATCATCTGTGCAATACCAACAAAATACCAATTTGAAACATAATTGCACGGGTGAAACTTTTTAGTGGGGACTGCGGTAGAAAACATGCTAATCATTAAAAACTGCATATCCCATTCAGCAGCGGTGTGTGCAGTTGTGCACATCAACTTCGGAGGCATGTTTCTTCAAATGGCTTGAAACACAGTGTTTGTGCAGGCCTCCTGAGTGGACAATTAGCGGTCATTTAATTAATTGTGCTGCTTACTGCTGCAGAGGATAACTTTGCTGGAGACACTACCATGTGCGACGATCGTTCAACCCACCACATTCCAGGACCAATGTCAAGAGTATTATTTTTCTTTGCTCGAAACAAATACAACCAAAAAACAAACTGGGCACGCATTTTGGGCCTAATATTTGCTTCTTTTTATGGAAGAATTGAAGCTAACTAATTTCAGGATAAGTAGATATTTAATTGCATGCTAATTAACATTAATTACTGAAACTCTCATAAAACAACACATTCCTTCATTTTCTGTCTAGGAATGTAATATTGAGTGCCTTAGAATTATGCTATGTGAATTTGTCGCATTTGCAGACATTCGCACCTGAAGGGGACATACTGCATGCGAAAACATGAAGGCTTACAAAAGCCACCAAAGCATTGATTTCTCAAGATTATTTCTCAAGTGTCAGTGAGTTACCCTTTCCCAATACCAAAAGCACAGTCCTTGTCGTGGCAAGACGCTTGGTAAGCCAGAAAACATGCAAAAAGGAAATGCAGGTGGCTATGCCACCTTGATGGTCCCACACCAACTTTCTTCACTGGTTTATTCAGGACAATATTGAAATCGTCACAACTTGGTCTGATATCATGACGGTGTCTACGAGAGACTACACTGATCTTAATCAGTTAAAGTGCAGTACATTGTACTCTGAGGGAGCCAGAGGCTTAACGTACTACCGAGTCTGAGGAAATTTCGTTGAGCCAGTGTGACCACAATATGACAAAACACTCTGAAATCTCTGACATCCCACTGACGTTTGTGTGCAGAGATTTGAGTGCAAAATATAACAAGGAAGCTTTCATTTTCTTTTCTATTAATAAACTGACGGAGTTAGAGAAGAGCAGCTTATCGGTCTCAATTGGTTTCCCGTTTCACTTTAGTGTCCTCCCTGTCCAGGCCTGGCTGGCCATTTTGAGCTGGAAAGTGCAACGCTTGCAATGCACACTGTCTTCTGACAACAGTCGCGCTATGTGCCACCGAAAGAGCTGCAGTCTTGGAGTGAACGTTGTCCTCCACGATGAAGCAAAGACGTACAACACTGAGTGCATCTACGTAGATGAAGGTGCTGTGCCATGCAGCAACGAGTCTCGATGTCCTTCACGCCCGCCGCAGCATAAACTCCAGAGACAGGTGCGTCACGTGATCCTCCAGCTCCGGTATGGAAGAACACATTGAAGGAGTTTGGCTAGATGGGGTAAGTGGCAAAGATGTGAAGCTCACCTCCTGACATCACGGTCGCACGCCACTTTAAAATATTTTTTATCTGATAATGAATGAATCTGAAATATTCTTGCAGTAGAATAATCTCTATCGCACACGTAACAACTTCCAGTGCATAACTAAAATTTGCTATGTGGTCTGGCAAGGGGCCCTCTCAAGAAGGAACCCAGCCGATCAACTTAAAACAAATCAGTGCAACTGTGAGACCTGCTTTTGTTCCAGGAAAACCAGAAAGGAAAAAGAAGGGTGCTGCCCAGACTTTCTAGGGGCTGCTGCACAAGTCATGCTCAAACCTATTTCTTGAGATGAACATGGGCCGATGTCATCTCACTGGGCTTATAGTGTCACCCGAGTGGGCTCCTAGGAGCCAAAATATGCTGCTACTGTAGCATTGGGTGGATGAGTTCACTACCTGTTGCACAGTATGCGAGACTTATTCTTAAAGCTTTGCATTCACTTTTCATTCCACCTGCAGGAAGAAATACTGTATTTACTCGAATCTAAGCCGGTGTCTTTTTCGAAAAAATGACGTGTGAAAGTGGGGGGGGTGGGGGGTCGGCTTAGATTGGAGTACAATGATTAAGTTTTTTTTTTCTGGCCTTGCGAATTTCGGGAGTCCGCTTGGAATCAAGGCCGGCCTAGATTCAAGTAAATACGGTAAGTGAGCCAGCAATATTGAATTTTACGCATTGCTGACTCATTTTCAAATCTAAACAACGTTGAAAAACTCCCAAAGGTTGAAGGAAAGAAGATTACTTTTAAGGGCTCGTTAGACACAATATTAATGGCAACTAACAGACAGCAATGCCAAGGAAAGTATAGGGGGTGTTATTTGTAGTAACTAGAATATAAATGTGAAGAAAGTAAAGTGGACGAAAAGATAACTTGCCGCCGGCAGGGACCGAGCTCAGTGGTAGAGCATCGGACGTGTTATTCGAAGGTCGCAGGTTCGGTCCCTGCCGGCGGCAAGTTATCTTTTCGTCCACTTTACTTTCTTCACATTTATATTCTAATTACTACAAATAACACCCCCTATACTTTCCTTGGCATTGCTGTCTGTTAGTTGCCATTAATATTGTGTCTAACGAGCCCTTAAAAGTAATCTTCTTTCCTTCCTTCATAGCGAGGGTCTCGTTCTGGCAGACATGATGCCTTCAGGTAGTATGCGAGGGATTATTGGTCAGCTGCCTGCTCGTAAATAGATCACGTGCTACGTTACTCCAAAAAAAAGGCAGAAAAAAGAGTGTTCCACGCTCGCCGCCATGGCTGCGACTGGCGCTGACTGACACTCCTAAGTTTCAATTCACAGATATACCCCATAAAGTGGACGGGGAGATGACCGCCGCCGTAGCTCAGTGGTAGAGCATCGGACGCAGTTATTCGAAGGTCGCAGGTTCGGTCCCTGCCGGCGGCAAGTTATCTTTTCGTCCACTTTACTTTCTTCACATTTATATTCTAATTACTACAAATAACACCCCCTATACTTTCCTTGGCATTGCTGTCTGTTAGTTCCCAAAGGTTGAGCAGTATATAAGGTCACAAATCTATCTGCCCATGATGGTAAAAGCTGCAAAGGGCAAAAGGAGGAAAGGTCCAAGGTGTTTTTGCAGTGCATTGTGATTTAAAAATCTCGAACTTGCCCACATCGCTATTCTTTGCCTGTGTCCAGGAACTGCATCCAAAAACAATTTCACATGCCTCTACATCAGACATGTCAGTGTAGACAGACAAAAGCATTTGTGGCCCAGTGCCAGCAATGCTCTCAGTTTGAGCGAGTCACTTTGTTGCAAATGAGAACAGGATGGCAAGGCACCCTTGCACGGCAGGAGGTGCGGCTGCTCATCTGGTCTCTCATCTACAAAGCATGTCTCATCATCTGGCTGGCTGCTGCGACTCTCCTTGAGCAGAGTATGAAACATCAGCACTCAGTGAGTTGAATAAGATGTCTTTTTACCTCACCGCCCGACCTGAGTATCCCTCTTGGCAGAGCAGAGTCACGTGGTTGCGCATCCACCATATCCGTGGAAAGAAGCCAAACAAGGCATTTAATTTTGGTTTTGTTTGTGCCAGTATTATGACAGTTGCTCGTGATTGTGGATCCTGCGATCCCAATAAGCAAACTGAGGAACAAGTGGCAAGGAATGTTGTGTGTGGCCAGGGGAGAAGGACAGGCCTAGAGAAAAGGAATGTCACTAAGCTTGCTTAAAAGGCTTAGCGATGATAATGATGAACTGCGGCTTTCACAGCAGCAAGACACTGGCTTAATGTTGCTTTTATATATTTTCTATTTCATATTTTTAGCAACGTACAAGCAACGTCCGAGTGACAAAACATCTTATCACATAACACCAGTAGAGATTGCAAGACTTGCTTTGTACACATGCCTACTGCCATTCCAAGATTTCTGGGCTTTACTGACAAATGTTTGAAATGCCAATAAAAAGCATGACATTGTGCATCCATGACATGAGCAGAGGATATGTCTCATTATGACACCAGAAATACGTCTTTGCAAACCTGATGTGACCATCATGGACCCAGTTCTGCTGTGCTCGCGCTTGCTCTCTTTTGTGATGAACCAACTAGCTCTAAGCATCAGGCTGATCACCAGTAGACCACTTACACTAGACTAGTTTTTTTCTCTGATATGCAGCACTGCAGCCAATGTAGTCTGCAATATTGCCTATACTATCCTGTGCACGAGCAGAGATATTGTAGTTTGAAAAGTTTCTCAAAGAAGAGGGTCACGCACTGTGGGATATAATATGACATTTACAGCACTCAAACGATGACTAATTTTTGATATTATCATAAAGAACAGACAAAAAATAAAGCAAGTGTGCTGCTATGAGACGTGCAGCTGCATCTATAATTTAATTAGACAACGCAAACAGGTTTTCTCAAAAACCATCACATCTCACGTGTGCCAACTTGTCACTACACACACACTTGTCTTCCTGGATGGTGCCCAAACACAATCATCGTATATGACTGACAATATCGTGCATACTTTTGGAAGAAGAAATTTAAATGTACTGGAATGTTCAGCACCATGAAACAAGACTGTCAGCATTGTTTGTTTCCTTTCTAGCAGATGGCAATATACGAGAGAATTGTCTACAGAGGCAGTAGTGAATGTCTAGAAACGTGCTGACGCACTCATGTCAGGGCACAACAGAAAGACACATGAATTCTGCTGCTGTGTAAGCGATAGTTAGAAGAAAGAACCAGCACCAAACAGTCTGAAAAAATCGCCAGGCCTGCGGGCAACACGAAAGCACAGTCACAGCGAAAATTGGAAGCAGGGCAGGATTGTGGCAGGGCAGGATTGTGGCAGGGCAGGAAGTGGCAGCAGGGCAGGATTGGCCTAAAGATAAGTGGGCAACCGCATTGAGCATGCTTCTGGTGGGCGAGACACTCAAAGTGTACGGGCGACTATCTCCCGCGGACTCAATGGACTACGAGAAGGCCAAGAAAGCTTTACTACAACGATTCCGGTTTACAGCCGATGGGTACCGCGAGAAGTTTCGTTCGTGTAAGCCTGAGGACCTCGACACAGGCGGCCAGTTCGCTGTTCGTCTTCAAGGCTACTTTAATCGATGGATCGAAATGTCAGAAATAGATAAGACGTTTGAAAGCATACGAGACCTTCTGGTAGCACAGC
Source organism: Rhipicephalus sanguineus (assembly GCF_013339695.2). Taxonomy (NCBI): domain Eukaryota; kingdom Metazoa; phylum Arthropoda; class Arachnida; order Ixodida; family Ixodidae; genus Rhipicephalus; species Rhipicephalus sanguineus. The sequence goes on from NC_051178.1 coordinate 217,202,259, forward strand.
AGTTCCTGAAGAACTGTGATGACAGGCTGGTGGTGTTCATAAGAGAGAGAAACTGCAGAACCTTAGCGGAGATGTCGGAACCATTTCATGGAAGGTCAGTGACAATGCAATTTGGGTCAATTTGGAGAGACGCCCAGAGACCCGATTAATGCCGACGAAAGCAGATAGGGCAGGGTTCTGCAAAAAGCACTGCCAACAAAATGTTTCCTTTGCAACTAGGTACGACATGACGCTTCCACGTGTCACTGGAAGGTTGGACCACCTTTTCGCCACGCTTGTCAGAAGACGGGACATGTTGCTGCTAACTGTAAACGGTGCAGGCCCGTGAGTAACGTGACATGCGCGTTGGCCGACGAACCAGGAGGTGGGTCAACACAAGGGGAATGCGTGGGACAATGAGCGAGCCCATACACAGGAGTCTCGGAACACTGGCGAGTCATTACTTCTCGATGTGTTAGCAAAAGACAAAAGTCCTCAACGTCGAGACGGCGCACAGAAAAGTTATATGCCGACAACGAAAGGTTATGTCTTCGGACGTAAGGTGACAGTGCTGCGGGACACTGGTAGGAACACAGTCAAGTACCTGATACCTTGCTAACGGGAAAGACCGGAACTGTTGTCTTGGCGGACAGGACATCACTCGATCTCCCAGAGGCATGAGTCTATTTGTCATCACCGTATTATACAGGCAAACTACTAATGAGGTGTATGGAGCGACCCATGTGCCAAGTAATTATCAGGAATATCGTGGGAGCCCGAGAAGCCATTGACCCGAACCCAAAATGGCAGCACGGGGCCGAAGAGTCAGCAACTTCAGCGGAGAGAGGATCAAAAGACAACGATGTTTATGCCATCAACATGAACAGAAATCATAATTCCCGTGCAGTGGCTTCGTCTACGGAGTTGACTACCATCAAAGAAGGTCTACAGGGCCAACTCGAAAAGTCTGGGTCTTTGCACAAGAAGTTTGTTTCCCCTAATAGGCACCGGCGTAAGAAATGCAGAAGCTCCTCAAAGAAGAAGAGCGGCATGAGTTAGGCACTCCCAGATGAAGCTTGCGAACATGGAGTTCCAAGCTTCAGAGCCAGGCCACATAAAATCCGAGAAGAAAGAGAAAATGTTCACCAGCTAAGTAAAAGACCATCACTTTTTGTGGTCACTCTCTGTGGTCTTGATGTAAGGACCCCAAAAGGCAACATCAATCTACGCAGTGTGATCTTTTATTGCCAGCGTTTCGGCGAGGGCCACTTCTAACAAATGAAGACAGGAGCAAACAGACTGCTTTTGTCCAAGCGCCCGGAGAAAAAGAAGGACAGGCCGTTTCCGTGGCAGGCTGGCGCCGACAGAAACTGTATTCTGACGTATGTAGGCATAGCAAAGGTGACTGTCCGAGCATTGACCAACAAAGAAACAACTAAGACAAGATGGACACACGAGACAGAATTCGTTTTTTAAGGGATCCGCAGTTCTCCACCTACAAAGCCAGTATTAAGCGCGCCAGACATTCTTAGACGTTCGTACTGCGGTCTGATATGAACAAGGGCGCAGCATTCCCGCTAGAAAATCGCGTTACCTATGGACTCCACAGCATATCCCAGCAAGCTACTTCTCCTGTAACCAGGACAGTTTCATACAGTGTAGAGAGAAAGGTTAGCTTTGGTGCGAGCACTGCAAATGTTTTCTTGTGTGGAGTCTGTTAACGCACGAGTGATTGGGAAGCCTTAGTGTCCAGTGAATAACGGAAAGGTGAAAAGCATTTGCTTCCAGCAAATGCAAGGTGTTCGAAGGGACTGCGCTCCCAAATACGTTCGTGCAGAGGCATAAACATGCGTCCATGATCTGGTTTGCATCAAAGCAAGCGAAAGAAGCCCTTCGTTTCGCGTACAGCGCGACAACTTTAAGCGCCGCGTTCAACTTAACGACCGCAGTCTTTGTATTCTGGCCGGGAACAGAACGCTGTTTTGTTTTCCCTTCCGTGTCGATATTCGTCTTAGTTGTGGATGTGCATATGCATGAGGGGATGTGTTGAGCGTTATATTCGTACAGTCGAACCCACTTATAACGATCTATCGGTTATAATGACCATATTTGGGTGCACTTACGATTTTCCTATGCTAACCATTGAAGTAGCGTCCAGATATAGCGAACATTTTTCAAAGCCTCCTACTTTTACAACGAACACTTCAGACACGGTCGCGGTAAAAATACGGTGCATACAAAGCGAAAAAAAGTTAAAACATGCCTTCTAAAGCGTGACAGCGGCGCGCGCTCGCACGTGCTTCGCTCCAGTTTACTCGCGGCTGAGATACCCAGATCGGCGAGCACCGCACGCAGATTTCGGACGCTGCGAGCGACGTTGCTCACTTTCCAGGCGTTTCTTCAGTGGTAGAATGGCAGTGAGGAAAAAAAATAGTAGGCAGCATGAAGCCTTGCGGTCAACTTTCGCACAGTAACCTTTCCTGACGCCGTTCTCTGCAGCTACGCCCGCCTACGATGAACCAAACAATGCCGTGGAACGCAAGAAGGCATAACCGCGATAACTTTCCATCGCAAAAAGGTTCACTGCGTCCCTAAACTCGTCGACGCCACAATGTGCCGCGAAAAGTCGTCCGTCTTTTCGGTTACGGCAGAGACCGGTCGATCGGTGATTACGACTTCCGCGCGATTGCGGCGATGCCTTCGCGGATAAGCATCAGACAAGAGCGAAGGCGAGGTGGCGGCCGTCGATGAACGTGTCATTCTGCCTTATAGCCGACAACCTTATCACAGTCATCTGTAGATATATCTGCTCGGCTGCGCGCGTGGCGTACGCCGTACACTGAGGATTGACAGCGGTACGAGCGCGCCATGCTTAGCCATGCTGCCGTTCGCAAGTTCGCCGGCACCGCGTCGTGCGAGACCGCTTTAAAGTGCGTGTCACTTTGTAGAAACGAAAGTAGCTCGCTGTTGTTGAGCAGCGCGGGCACCGAGAAACGTCAATGCACTGACAGCAAGCGTATACTGCGTATTTGACTAGTAGGTGACAACTGAAGTGCGCCGCGCATCGTCGCGCAGGGCCGTGAGAACATCGTGGAGACGTAGAGTGCGCGTTGCTTGCAAAATGCGTTTTCGCCGCGTTGAACGAAGAGGCTGCAGTCGCCGTACCCATGCACGGTCCGGAGTGAAGCAAGCACGAAGAACGTACAAACGCGCGCATACGGCATACAGCAAGCGGCCCGGCAGTGACTCCGCGACCCGAGTAGGCGACGCGCTGCACGCAACTAGCCAGGGATGATCGGCTCCACGTCGTGGTACCACGCTTCGGTGAAACAGTGTCAGCTCATTGAAAAGGCGGTTAATTCACTCGTGAGCACGCAGCGGGCGTCGCTTCACGACGCGAAAAGGCTTAGCTTGTCACCGAAGGGGTTGTTAGCACTTTAATAAAAGTGCACAAAGAAAAAAAAAAAACGGCTTGGCCGCTAAGCGCACGTTTTTACGGCCGAGTCCATATACAACGAACTACTGATATAACGACCATTTTTCGCGACACTTTCGAATTCGTTATAAACGGGTTTGACTGTATAATACTTAAAACTCTGAATAGGATTGTACAGCCTGGAACGAGCTGTGTGTTATAGGGGTGCGCGCATGTATTGCCTTTTGTTCGGGTTCCCTCATGAACAAAAGACTTAAATGAGGGCCTGTGTTACGTGCGCGCGAATGAGTTGTGGTTTCTGCGCGTGAAGAATGGCGGTGGAAGAAGACGACGAGGATGCTGAGGCACACGCAAAAGGGGCACAAACACGAAGAGTCGCGTGCAGGAGAAGAAAAGGAAGAGGCAGACAGAGTGAGCCGTTCGATACAGTCGGGTGGCCGGACCCGGGTGTCGTACCACAGCGTCGCGGTCCACGAGTTGAGGCTTCGGGCTTCAGGTGGCTGCCAACTTCCTCCGTCTCCGAACGCTTCGCAAGCGCAAGCGTTAAGCTCCATCGACAGTCTTTAGGAGCCAGGGCCAACCTCCCCGAAGCTCCCCTCTCACTGCTCTGTACCTCACCTCGCCACCATGCCACAGCACTACTGCTCGCTCAACTCGATGGACTGTCAAGTGACACTTGACCCACTCACCCACTTGACAGTCCATCGAGTTGAGCCTGTGTCATCCTTGAGAGCATGACTTTGGTTTAAGATTAGGGACGCCAATTGGCTAGCTCGTGCTTCTTCTGTGTTTGTATAGTTTGTTTTGGTGTGTGTGTTTCTTGTGTGCATAAAGTGTTGTTCCAAACCTACAAGCAGCCTCGTCGGGTTGGTGGGAACGCCCGCGCTCCCAACCATCCACACCTTAAAGGGACACTAAAGAGAAACAATGAATTGGTTTAGATTGATAAAGTGTGCTCGGAGAACTCTTGTGTAGTTTATTTCACCACCACAGGTTTATTATTAGAGGAGAAAACCAAGTTCAAAGTTTCATTTTTAAATTTCGCGCCGAACTTTGTAATTCGTGACGTAAAAGATTTCAAAGAGCATTTAACGTATTTTGGCGCCACTGGCTCGACAAAATTTCCACAAACTCGTTATGTCAAGTCTCTGGCCGCCTCAGATGACAATGTATTTCGATTTAACCAATTAGGAACTACGTAGGCCCAAGAAGGCGCTGTCAAAAATATGTGACGTCACGGCAAATGGTGCGGGATTTCCAAGGTGGCGTCGCCACCTGTATTTTCTTTTTGCGCGTTTTCTTGCTTATTAAGTGTCTTCTCGCAGCAAGCGTAGCGTTTTTGGTATCGTGGAAGACTACTTTACTTATGCGAGAAAAATAGTTTTGCTCTTTAGTGTCCCTTTAAGAACCACACGTTCTCATTACAGCAGCCCACTCAGAAGCTGAACAAAAACCACAGCTCTAGCCTTCTTCTTAACTCAAGTGTTTGAAGCTGTTTGCGAATAGACATGCCTAAACTATCATTCAGAGGAAACCAGCCCACATTCGCCCCAACGAGACATGCAAGTGAAATGCAAAGGCTTACTGGCCCCGTAATCTACACAGGCATTGTGATATTTATTTGGCTGAAGCTCCACTAGACTGTGGGAAACCTCTCCAATTATGGTGGTGTTGCTCGCAATGCTGCAAACTTGGATGATATCAGGTCAAGCTCTGATACATGCAGTGGCTTCAAAAGCACATCTCTTCCAGCCAAGAGCTTTCTGTGGATGTTTAAACCAAAAGAGTCTGACAGGCATCAAAGATAAAGTGGCAGAATGGGCTTCCCTGGCAACAGATATACTGTACAGTTCAGAGTGTGCACCAGCAAGTGTGCACCAGCAAGTGTGCAGCCATGGCCTGATAGACTGGCCTTCGATTAATTTTGCAAACTGTGTGCTAGGTACCTCGATCAGGTATTTTCATGGATTATTTTCAACATCCCTGTTTAGACATGCTCTTTACTGAACAAACTGTCTTGCGAAACCACGCGCAACAACTTCTGTTGATTTGAAGGATGCATGATTAGAGACTCAAAGAAATCCAATGATTGTGCAATCACAACATCTCACACCTTCAACGGTGATGCCACTGAATCGTCAACACGGTAAGGACAACTGATACGGTTAAACATAATGTCCTATTTATCAATCTCCCTGGGGATTCTACCTGCTTGATAGAACAGTTTTCTCAGGAGAATAATCAAAGTGTATCACAACACCCTTCCTATTCTCCATGTATATTGCCCATGCATCTCTATTACGCACTGTTTATTAGAACTAACAGACAAGAGAGCTTTTCCTTGGCTCTCTTGTCTGTTAGTTCTCATTAATGTTGTGTCTAGCCCTCAAAATTTCCCTTCTTTCGTTCAATTATGCACAGTGCGTTTTATGTGCTGATGGCACTACCTTCATAATTTGAGCTTGACAGATTGTTGTGTGATGTCTTTTATTTCCCTTAATTATCAATCCAGGCATAACTCAATTCATAGTTTTCCAAACAATTTAAAACGTTCAGGGCGGAACGTGTACAGCCATTGCTGTATATGTTTTTTGCTGAGCCTTTTAACACTTTTGTGACCGCACCTATTCCCATCGACAGTATGTTATCGATAAATAAAAATTCAAATTTTGGTGCTCTCCGAGCACGTCTGGACAGATAGTGCCATCCAAAGGGTAAAAATAGAAGTATTTTATCAGTTTTACTCACGAGTTTCTTATCTCCACCGCGGGGGCACTTTTAACGCTCCTTCGCAGTCGGGGAGCTGAGTGCTTGTGGTCTCGATTATGGCTCCACAGGAATGGCGAATTTCGATGGATAGCCATGAACCTGAGCTGGAATCTCTGGGTGATGGTAGCAGCCCAGACTTCGATTGGTCAAACTTCAGTAGGGATGGCGAAAGTGCATCAAACCACCTCGGAACGTCAGCAGGCATCCGCTAGTAAGTTTCACTTTCTCCTCGGGCTGTTTTATTGCTGCTGCGCATTGATGGAAACATATCTGGTGTATTCTAAAGATCACAGCTCTTATCTGCAGGGTGTCAAGTTCGTTTCAGTGGGACCACTTGGCGCCGGCTGCCCTCTGTGAAGCCAACCCAGAGTGGATCTCGGCCGAGCACTCTGGAGTGCCGCACGGTGGTTCATCAAAGCCGTCGATATCTTCATGTTGTTTTTCACCCTTGAGGTCATCAGAGAGATATGCAACCATACAAATAGTTGTAAATGAGTGGGCGCATATTTTCGAAAAGCCAGTGTACAGTGAGAGGGACTGGTCCTGGAAGGAGGTCACTGAGGAGGATATGCGCGAGTTTGTCGGGCTTCTGGCGTACATGGGAATCTTATCACTGCATTGTTATTGCAGTTGACAACACATATTTCCAAACCTTCTTTCGTCGTCAGTGATGGCATGGAAAAGGTTCAAGGCGTTGCTTGCCTTCTTGAGTAACTCTGGTCCGGAGAAGACGATTGTCGCATCTCACGGGAAGCTTCACCACATGTCTTCTCTACTGCAACACATGAACAATTCATCCACGCTATTTTTTCTATCGCGTTGGAACCTTTTCATGGATGAGAGAATGGTGAAGTCTAAAGGCAGGTCTGGTACTCAGCGGTACTTGAGGGACAAAGCGTTCAAATGGGGATAAAATTATGGGTAGCTCCACATTCCCTCCCGTTGTGTCTCCTAAAACTGCCCCAGCACCAACCCCCCCTTCCCCCCCAGCAAATGAAAAATACCGCAACTGCACACTACGCTATGAAAAAAGGAAAGTTGGGCAGAAAACAAATGTTTTCTGCGAAACATGTGCAGCCAGCCTTTCTTTCAATGCGTCGAGAAACTGCTTCAGGCGGTGGCACGATAGGCACCAGTGGTTATATTTTTGTATATATGTAAATTAACTTCTGTACTTACAGAGGCTATATTTGCGGTATTATTCTATAAGGGACTTATATGCAAAGTGTATATTTCGATATCTTTTTATGTTTACCTTGTGCTGAGTAGCATTCATGTTTTTATGAATATTTTTGTTACATTTTTTTGTTTTGATAACTCTTTTGATAATATTCAAAATACATCTCGTTTGAAGTTAATACTGTTGGAAAGGCCAATTTTTCCTCTATCATTTGATAACCTACACTTCAGCATCAATCATTTTCTGTGGCAGCAAAAAAAAAAAAAATACATTTCTTGGACTGCCCAAAAACAACTGATTTTTGGGCGGTCACGAAAGTGTTAAATATGGAATACCATCACCTAGCCTGCTTCCCCACCTGGTCTCCAAACAAGTCGCAGCATACTACCTCGTAGATGTCAGACAGTTCTAGATTGTCACATGTACCCATCTGCGACTGTGTATTTTTTGCAAAGTAGAGCCAGCCTCTGAATGAATATTGTCATGGGGTCGTGACGTGGACGAAGGCAGCAGTCAGCTTGTTGAAGACTAGACTTTTTATTTGGGCGAACCTGTGCCCAGTGATACTACCAAGGACTTCTGATTTGGAGCAGTTTTTGGAGCTGCTAAATTTTTGTTTTGGAGCACTTTGGAGCAGGTGATTTTGCATCTGGGAGCACTCTGGAACAGCTAACTTCACATGTTAGAATACACTGGAGAAGCAAGTCGCACTTAAATTCAAGCACCCCAATAATTATTATGGGGCTATTATGAAGAGCTAGAACTATTTCGATTCATTGCAAATCTCATGGAGAAATTTCAGGAGCACTCCGTATTTCACTGATATTGCAAAAATAAGGGTGTCATGCAGTTGAGTGTTCTGGAATAACCTCTTGAGAGATTATTTTTGACACTGGCAAATAAACAGAATACTGGATCAATAAAATTGTACTTTATGAATCACACTCTAAACATGTCTCTGTGGTTATCAGCAGACTTGGTAGACAAACGCTGCGACGTACAACAGTGCCACACTGACCGTAATACCTTCCCCTAAAACGACACCAAGGCAAAAGCCCGGTTCTTTTTCTTCTCTATCGATTGTACCGCCGGATTAGCTAGCCTCAAAAAGCCAACCTCCTCCGACACTGCCTTCCGTCTTTCTGAGGCCTCTCTGAGCTGTAGCAAGAGCATTCTCGAAGGGCTTTCAGACTGTCGTTCGTGCATGCAGCGGGGTGCCTGGAAGATGATATCCGTTTCAAGTCGAACTTCAGCGAATGTGTCCGAAAATGCGTTCAACGGGGGGGGGGGGACCCACACAGTGGGACCTTCACAGTGGGCCTTTCGATGCCAGGGCCGTCAGCGACCAACAGCTGCGCATATTAAAACCGAATTGTGGCTGCTCCAATTAGGAGGCACGCTTTTATTAATGAGATGACAATTACAAAAAAAGTAAGGAAAAAATTGAAATTAGGCCGATAGTACTCATGAGCTCGAAAGGGCAGAACCTTTTGGGGGTATGTGCTGCTGAAAGGAATTACGAAAAAGCTCTTCTATGGACGTGAAGCCAGGAAAATTCGATATTGTTCTATATATATATTGCAAGCGTTGCCACATTTCATTCTGCGATGTCCAGAAACGGAATGAAGACATTTCAGTGGCATGCGTGTAGTTATTACTGTGCTGTGCGATGCTTGAGGCGAGCTATTAGCAGTGTTTCTGGAGCACAACAGCTCGCCAGTGAATCACCGCCACACTGGCTCGCTACCGATCGGCCTAGACGTAACGAGCCTCTGCAAAGAACGCGTCTTGCCGTCAAGCCGACTTGCACAAAGAAGATGCGTCGGCACCGTACCTAACAGACGATCCTCAAATAATCTCGAATGTTCCCAGACCATTCTGGCAAAGTTTGTGCAAGGCAGCAGCTACATGTGCAATGAGCCGGTAACATATTCTGATAATCCAGTGTCATCATGAACACGAATGACACCAAAGGTCACGAAGTGATGACATCGTCCCTTGGTCACAGGTGTGCCAACCGCAGAGTGACACTGTGTGAAATGCAGAGAGCCTCAGTGGGTCGTGGCCATGTCGTTCACTCAGCTGAGCTCCTAAGTATTAACTAAAGAGACTTCTGCACGTCCAGTGGATACAAACCATTACTCTCAATGAGGCTGCAAATATACTGAAATCAGGTACACTAAGCATGCCACCCGATATGTCTACCATTCCGATAAGAAATTAGTTTTTTCAAGGACGGAATTATCTGCAGATGTTTTGTGGTTTTGCATGAGTGTATAAAAATGTGTGCTGGGAAATTAAACCTGTGTTTGCGCTTTGTGCACCCTGTGTTGTCGTTAGCCTGCACAATACAACATGATGAGCACAAACAAAGGAGCTCAAATTTTCCACGATATTGTAACACTGAACACGGTATAAGCACGGCCTGCAAAGCCTTACCATAAGCGTTTGAATGAAGCCAAGCTACAAGCGCATGCACACACACTGCTGTACTGCGCACTACACTATCTTTTCCAGGCCCTCTGGACTGCTGACAAATCTAGGAGTGCGTGCCTTTGTCACGCCTTCGTCAGTACTTCCATGAGATGCCAGCGGTGTGCAGTGAATGGGCACTGACGAAGGTCCCTGAAGGTCACCGCAGTCCAAAAGAACCTGGAACACATCGTGTGGACATCACAGCGTCAGGGAGCCACTGCCACCCTGCTCCACTGCTTACCTGGCCAGGCTTGTTGAAAAGGCAGATGCCATGGCCGATGCGCAGTGCGTTTATGTACTCTTCCAGGCTGCATGATGAGAAGTGGTACGGCTGGATGTGGTTGGTTCCTCTGCAAAGTGAGCGCAACAAGTGTGTCACACTGCAGCACAGGCTCACTCGCAGCACAGGCTCACTCACAGAATGCCAGGTGCCATTATGCAACCCCACGAGTCCTGGCATTGGCAGCTTCCTGCAGAGAACATTTGCACAGCTCACTCACGAGTTCACAGGAAAGTTTTAGGGACATTGGCTGCAATAAAGCTTTGTCTCTTCTTGTTTTGAACCTCCCCTTCTTAAATGTCTTCTAGCTGGAGGTCTGCACATGATGGCAAAATATTTCGCTGTCGATGTATGGGTAGAGACGGGGATAAAGGAAAAATATGTGCAGTCGTGCTCAAAGTGACTTGCAACGAGGGAGCGTGTGGCCTCGTGAGATTGCGCATGGCTTCAACTTGTTCTCATTTGCCCCCAAAATAATGTTTCCTTATTTGGGATTATCCCGAAGTGAGAGAACAGCATTTAGCTATGAAAATAATCGCTAGTGGAAGCCATGTGCAGTCTTTGAACTCGTGAGGCCATGCACTCCTGTTTTGCAAGTCATATTGAGTGCGACTGTATTTGTCAAATGTTTTCAGAAGGCCCATTTATCTGACAAATGTTGCATGCACAGGTGCTCAAATATACAACTGCATATAACAAAGCAGCACTACACAAAACATAATGCCCTCAAGTAACATGGCCTGTTTGCTGGTGGATGTCATCAGTGAATCTGGTCAGACTGCTAAGCACCTCTCAGTTGCCGTGATGAATGTTCGGCGACTGTCAAGTGAGCCCATGGCACTTATTCGCCAATGCCTTCTCTCTAGGGGTGTGCGAATAGTGAAATTTAACCTCGAATCGAATTCGAATCGAATAGTGCCGAATAGTGGTCAAAAGTATCGAATATCGAATCGAATGTCGAATAGTATATTTACACGAAATGTGCATCGCCAGTTACGGCAAGACAAAGGAAAAATCAGAGACGCTACGGCGTGCCGACAGTCTTTTTACGCACTTGTTCGAGAGCGGCTTTTGTTTCAGTTTTTATGGGCACGCAAGAATGTTGATAGAAGAGGCGCCATTCCAGTCAGCAGCGCCACTCCTAACCTAACGACTACCAGAGGGGGGTACGGTAGCCAGTTTTTTTTCCCAATGTTAACGCAATACGGCTCATCTGACAACAGTAATGTTGTGCTTCATCGCAATGGGTGCTCCGGGCCAAAAAATCTTCGGACGCCCGTTCACAGCAGCGTTTTAACTGAGTGCCGGAACGATGGAAGTTCCTGAACCAGTGATTCGGTGCGGCAGTGGTGACTGCCCAGATTGAACAAATTTTTACATGCAAAGCCAATGAACGAGGGTTTTGCAGGCCAAAGTCAGGACGTTTTAGGCGCTTGCGAAATACGCGACCAAACTACGCAAGTAGTCCGTGCCTTCGTTTCGGGAACCAAGTTGTGAAGGGCTTGACAGTTTTCTCATGTGTTTTTCTACGTGCGAAAATGACATAATCTCCTTTAGGATCAGCATGCCCTCGCTTATGAACCCGGGTGTCGGTGAAAGCTTTAACGAAAGGCCTGCTGTAACGACGTTGACATTAGTTTTAGCCACCGCACCCTAACCAAGTTGCACCATTGGCCTTTGTGGCGTTTTAGATATTCGTCCTGTCGAATTATTCGAAACTTCGAATATTCGCACACCCCTACTTCTCTCTATTCTCTTTTTTTAGGTTGACAACGAGCAGTCCACCCACACTTGTGCTCCACAAGCTTGGCAGCACCTGTTTCAGTTGAGACATTAAGCTGAGATTCAGCAAAGAGCCACATGTAGGGTGGATTTTTCAGCAGCTACGGATGTGAGCCACATGTAACCAGCCAAGCTTGTACTTGTCCCTTCCTTTTACTTCCTTGCACTTGTAAACAAATAATTTACTGTGCCGTTACATCACCATCAAGATAAATGTGTTCCAGATGTGTGACAGGTACATAAAAAAAAAGCCCTAATCTCAGCAAGAAAGCAATGCTTTCTTGCTGAGATTAGCTTAACAGCTAGCTTACACTTTAACAGCTGTTTCTTGAAGTTTATAGCTAGGTCATCCTTGTGCTCAAGGAAGATTTGGATCTAGTTTCACATAAATTTGGCAACTTATCTTACCGCTTGAAACACACCACAACCAGTAACGTAGTTGGATCAGTGCACGTTTCCGAGCTTGGAAGCTAGAACGCTTGAGTACCCTCTTTGGTGGCATATTCGGCATTCAAACTGAAAGATGTCAGTTTCTTTAATAGCATTGCATGCCAGCACTTTCAAGCAATGAACTGCATGCCATCCAGATGCACCGTGGATGAAGTCTTCATTGGCTTACTCCCGTCTACCTGGGGCCGTCCCTGTGCCACCAGTCTTCATCCCTACCGAGCAGCCTTGATGGCTCTCGATGCCACCACATCCCAGGCGCTTGGACATTCCGCCTCCCATGAAAGCCTCGACCGCTCATAGGTCACCCACCACAGAGCTGGCAGCAGTTTACGCTTCCGAGGAGGCTGGCATCATTGTGGAGTTCCTGAAATTTCCTGGCAAACCCATCGAAAGGAATCCCGGCACCGAGGTTGACTTCTCCTTGCCACAATTCGGAATCATGCCCCACCGACCATGGAGGTTGCCCCTGCCGCCCAACTGGTCATCCCACCAGCAGTCCTCTTGGACTTTGAGGAGTAATTCTTGATGCATGTCAGTGGACATGGGCGCGCTGGTTGCCACCAAGCTGGCAACAGAACCAAGGTGAATAGTGGACGCTACCTTTCGACAGCCAGGCAGTCGGGCCCTGGTTCAGCCAGTAAAGGTGTTTCTCTTGTTGCTGCCTCCGTATCCTCTCTGAGGGCTCTGGCTGACCACTGGCCACATTATGGAACGGAGTTCAACTTGGTTATGGCACAACCATAGCTTGGCCTGTGTTATGACGGGTGCAGTCCCAAGTTTATGCCAGGGCATGTAATTAATCTCTTTTGTGCCACATATTTTTTGTAAAAACAGCAATAAATGAGTTCAGCTCAAGGACCGTCCTTTTCTCTCGCTGCTACAGTAAAAGCTCGTTAATTCGACTCTCGTTAATTCGGAAAATCGGTTAATTCGGACACGTCATCTGGTCCCTGTAAATATACGCATCACTCTATGAGACTGGGCGCTCGTTATTTCGGACAGATTTGACCGCAAATCGGATAATTCGGCGACTTTCGGGCCGCTGGCGAGGCTCGAAAACGAAAAAAAGAACAATTCGGAACAGGAGTGAAGCTCAAACGCAGCATCGCCATGGACATCAATTATCGACTTGGCTTGGATTGAGACTGGTTGAACGCCTTTTTTTTGCGTGTGGGTTTTGTTGCTTTGTTGCCGTTGGTGTGCTGCATCGTTGATCGCCGATTTATCGAGGAAAGTTTCAGTACGGCTCCTTTAGCTTGATCGTTGCTGGTGCTTTTGTGCCGACTTCTCGTGCGACCGCACTCTCCGCCGATGGCAACGCCGGCGAAGCGGCCCAAGTACGACTTCACCACCAAAGTAGAAATTTTGCGTGCTCTGAATAACGGGCTCTCCCGACAAGAAGTGATGAAGAGTGATGAAAGGGGATCCTTCAATCGGCGGCAAGAAGCAAGGAACGAGTAACCGTACTTTTATCCCCCAACGTGACGGGAACAGAGCGCTTGCCGCTTCTCGTTATCGGAAAGGTTCAAAAGCCACGCTGCTTTAAGAACAACAATCTCCCCGTGGATTACCGTGCCAACCGAAAAGCGTGGATGACGGGTGAAACTTTTGCGGTATGCAGACATCATGCGAGCTGCTGAGCACCTTGAAGGGCTCAGAAAAATTGTGTCCGCGCGAATTTCTGCTCGAAAACACAAGCATCCGCGATTACTTTGTTAAGTAAAGGTATGTTGAAAAAACTCGTGCATTTATTGTGTTTATTTCGACCATTCGATAATTCGGACATTCGGTTAATTCGGACATTTTTTCCGGTCCCTAGAAATCCGAATTAACGAGCTTTTACTGTATGTCGGTGTTTTGCAACGTTTACAGTAGGTGGTGGCATGCATTCCATTTGGCAGCAAAAACAAGAATGTGCATATTTTGAATTTATACTCGTTGGAAACTTGGGTATTTCAAAATGACACTGCCGACAGCATGTGATTCGTCAGCTTCTTTGCAAAAAAAAAAAAAAACTGATTTCAGCTATGAATTGTCCGACTCGAGGAGACATACAACTCCTTGTGCAATGAAGACGGCAATGTTGTGGGTGAACTTGGCTGGTCATCTGAGGTTGAAATCAATACTAACAGTGATGGCTCAAATTTTTATATGGCAAGGCAATGGTGCAAATTAGACAACTGTCTTAATGCCAGCTTCCTTTTTTTGTAGTGCGAAATTAACCAATTGACATTGTCTCTCATGCCTGCCAGCAAGAGAAAAGAAGGAGGCAAGGAAGTGCGCCGCTGTAGTGCCATATGCGCTTTCTTTCCACGCTTCCCTCACAAAAACTGCTACACATGTGACCACCACTCTGTTTGGGAAGCTTTAGAATTGTCTCAGAAAGTTCTGATAAGACTGCACGACTAGGGTTCATTCTGGAGCTAACGTAAGCACCAGTGGCAATGCTGGAATATTTGACCATGCATGTAAAAAGGGTTCACAGACAACCAGATTACCAACAACTGTGCTCGCTGCTATCATTGTGTATCACCCAATAAATACGTGCAGTCCACTTATAACGATATCGAGAAAAACGAAAAATATGATCGTTATAACCGGTGATCGCTATATCTGGACTGCCGTCAAAAAAAAAAAAAAAACGCGGGACGTACCTCTGTAGCTCCGATCCCGAATTTACCACTTGCACTAAAGAATAGATGTTCTAGAAAGCAGGATGTCAAAAACAAAGTTTTATTTGAAGCTCCAACGAGAGTGTCAAGCTTTAGGTGCACCTAAATAGTCTCAACATGGTCTAAAGAGTCTTGAAGTATCCGTGCGTCATTGCATGATGTACGAATGGTGCGTGCCGTTAACCACCATGGCAGCAAGAGCGCACAACACGCAAGCACCACAAAAACTGCACACGCCGGCCAAAGCTCGCTTCATGTAACGGAACATCACGAAACTTCATATCAAGGCCGGCGACTAGGACGGGCTCCTGTACGGCGGCGGCGGAGCATGGCTGACATAACGACCACTCCGATAAGTCTCAAGAGCGAACAATGACCCGCCAACCGTAACGGGAGACTTGAAGCTGTCCGCCAAGCATAGCGTGCCTGTGCTCAACACTTGCTTCGTGCTACAACGGAACTTTTGAAAAATTCAAAACTAGCATCGCGGCGCGCGCGCGGCCGGCGCGGGGCGCACAGCTT
This sequence comes from Rhipicephalus sanguineus, assembly GCF_013339695.2. NCBI lineage: Eukaryota > Metazoa > Arthropoda > Arachnida > Ixodida > Ixodidae > Rhipicephalus > Rhipicephalus sanguineus. The sequence goes on from NC_051178.1 coordinate 217,217,804, forward strand.
TGTCGGCACGGAGGCGGGCTCGGCAGACTGCCATTGGCTGCTTTAACTTTGAATCTCCATCGACCCTAGCGCCAATTTCGCCTTCAGTTACCGCCCCTTTCAAGCGGCCGCTAAACTAGCAAATTATTCAAGATGGTGTCGGTGACGTAATCATGACGTAATTCTTTGGGACGCCGGAGCGGCCGAGCGCCAACTTGCTTTTCGCCCCGTCTCGGCATCGCGCGTTTCAGGGGAACTTGTAACGATTATTATACACAGAAAATGCCGCCCAGACGGCAAATTTTGATCGTTATATCCGATATGCAGCCAATAACATATCGGTATATATGGTTTTTTTCCTGATAGACTTAATGCATAAAATGACCACACATAACTCGACCCATCATTATAACCGATATATCGTTATATGTGGTATCATTATAAGTGGACTGCACTGTAGCACAGTCTTCAACTGCTTGGTTCTGCACTGCCACAACTACATGACAACACCACAGGAAAGGAAAGAAACAAGTGCATGATTGTCAAAAGGCACATTATGTGAATCCTTCCTGTGGTGAGCCGAACCTCAGCAACGCATGCATCGTGCTGTATTCTGTGTTACATTTGTGTTTTATTGTTTTATTTGGTGTGTTACTTTAGTTGTTTATAATATTTGGCTGGCGGGTTGTGTAAAAGGTGTAAAAAAGTCACAGTTTCACCGCAAGGGCAAAGCAATGAATGCGATAGCAACAAATCGTAGTGTTACACAAAGTCAGGCTGGCAGCTAACTGTTTTGTATCCGATCTCGCGTAACTACAAAACGCTGGTGTAAGAGAATACGGCCGCTCCAGGGAGAGATGCTCTCTGCATAATCACTTCATGTTGAGAGAGCAGCATGTAGAAGGGTATACGAGCCACCCGCTGTGATGGCTTTCGAGAGAGCGCACGCGCGAGCGATCGCGACCTTAGATCTAAAGTTCAAGGTAGCGGCTGCTCGCGCGAAACCCCCCCCCCACCCCACCCCCCGTTTCCCACCTTGCGTCTTTTTTCATGGTCGTTAATGATGGCGGCGGTACGTTTCCTGTCCGCTTCGACGGCAGGCCTTCCGAGCAGGGTGATGTTATCGCATGCACCCTACGAGCGACGGAAACAGGCCAGCTTGTTTGATCTCTGCTTCGGCTTCGTCGCCCCCCGCTCGCGAGCTTTTACCCGCGGTAGAACAACAATGCGTGGGGGGATCTTATCAATTTAGACTTCATACTGGAAGGACATGACGGTGACAGCGACGGCAAAGTCGAGACTGTCCATATAATTGCTACTGCAATAATAAATGCTCACGTGTTTGTCGAACTAGGGCGTGTATTGCACCTGTTTGTTCCATTGGCATGAGAGAGACCCCTCAAAAAACATTATTGGCAAAAAAAACGGTTAACAATTACTCTTAAAACCTCGGCTACAGGCAAGTGAGTGTGCGCTATTGCTTTTTTTCAGCCTTGTTTTGTGGCTTTTTAGTAATATACAGCTGAATAAGGTCAAATTTTTCTTCTGGTTCAATATTCTGTATTTAAAGGCTCTGTAACCGTTCTATATTGATCTAGCTTAGGAGCGAATTCCAAAGCAGCAAAAGCTGTACCCATACTTTTTTTCATTCACGCTAAATTTCAAACATTGCACAAACGGTAAACATGGCTTGCTCAGTATTCTGAAAAACCAAATTAAGTGTTGTAGTTTTTGTACAGGCTTCTTTTTTTTTTTCTGTACTTACAAAACACAAAAAGTCCATTTTTACGCCGCTGGCGGCATACTGCTGCGGTGCCAGGGTGTTGAGCGGCAATAAATATGAGTTCATGTCGGGTTCAGGTTCAACATGTTTCATTTTGCTGCAGTTCACTTTCAGTTCAGAAAAATCAGAATTGATAACATCTTGCGAATTTCTTTGCAACAACCAGCTCGGCACAGTCAACTTCTGCACATTGACTTAAATATGCTAACCAGCTGAAATACTCGAAACATTACTGCTAAAAAAATTTCACATGCTTCCCAAGACAATTATTTTGTTTTCTTTTCAAACCATGCATTGTGCCAAGCTTATGGGACAACTGAGAGTTTTGCCAGGAGGCGGAAGGAATAGTCCGTTGGCTGATTGGAAATACAGAACGTGCTAAAGGTTGTCTACAGTGCAGCTGTGCCTGAAAGCGTGCACGTGGGTTCAAGAAATGGCAATAGTTGGCATTGCTGGTGGGCCTTTGCTGGTGCTTCAGATTTGTGAGGTGCAACTGCTTCTGCATCAGAGCGTACACAACACTTTGCTCGGGATTTTACAGCAGTTATGGCGTTTGCTTGCACGAAAAGAAACTGTGTCCTCTTGCGCAAGATGTTTTGTCTGGCGTATATCGTGGTTGTGGTGGTTCGCAGTCCCACGGGCACCCATGCCAATTGTATTTAGGGGTGTGTGGTAGTGATGTGCTTTGTCCCGGCTGGGACGACAATGCCTACCGTGTGTGGTGGGCAGGTTCGAGCCGAGGAAGCAGGCCTAAGCCCGAGGGCTGCGGAATCAACATGCACACTCCAAGTCCCCAACAGAAGTGACCCAGTTTACTGTCAGTACACCTTTTATGTACTACATCCTACAGAGGGCGCCCCATAACCTTCCAGAGGTGGTGTGTTCGGCGGAACTGGTGTGACGGCGCTGACAAACACTGAAAGCACCCAGACTAGCTAGTCTGGGCGCTTTCGTAGTCATCTCCATAACTTGCAAAACACCAAAATTGGCATAGCAGGGGATCAGTGTATGACGAACACCATTCACTGGTTATGACATGAATAACACAAAATGCCTGTCATGTACATCATGAAACTCTTTCCCTGTTATGCGGTTACGTGCCACATGTGATTCACAGTCGCAATCAACAAATTAACTGCAACATACACATTGAAACACAAGGCAAGTGAGGGAGCTGAAGACAGAACACCCCTGGAAGACGCTCCACTACCACCACTCATCCACGTGGTCCGCCAGAATGACACTGTGTTCTCTTAATTTAATGACACAGTGGTCTCTTGTCTGTCTGTCTGCCTGTCTCTGTCTGTCTGTCTAGATAGATAGATAGATAGATAGATAGATAGATCATAGATAGATAAATGATGATCACTAGGCTTCACTGATGTTCTACCAAATAGACATGTGCGCCGGACCCAAAATCACCGGCGGCGGTGCAGCACCGGGAGAGGGGGGGGGGGGGGCGAAGCAGTGAATGCGATAAGTGCACGCCGTAATGTTACATGAACGAGGGCTAGCAGCTAACTCTTTTTGTTCCGATCTCACTTAACTCTACAAAACGCTGGTGTATGGCAGTAGAGCCACTCCCGTGGGAGAAGCGGTTTTCAGTCAGTTTGTCGTATCAGTGGTCTGAGCCCGAAGCAATGAGATCACAGCGCTCATAGCACGTAGAAGGTACATGAGCCGTTCGCTGGGGGATGTCTGCCAAAAAAGCGCGCATCCCAGCGCTCTCGACCGCACCCTTATAGTCAAAGTTCACAGTTGCTGCTCGAGTTACGCAGTCCCTCTCCCCAGACATCCCTTCCTGCTCCTTCGCCCAGCAAATGACGGGCGGGGCGTTTCCTTCTGCTTGAGGAGCAATCCACGGCAGGCCTCGCACGCGGGTTGATGTTATTCCGTGTGACAGAGATGGCCAGCTTGTTTCATCTCTGCTTTAGCCATGTTCCTTGACAACGCTCGCGAGCTTTTACTCGCGGGTAGAACATACAATGCGCGCAGCAATGTTATCGATTTACAGAGTTTATACGGAACATGACGGCGACGGTGAAAACCTGTCCTGAGTGTCCATACAATTGCTAACGCAATAAAAAATATACGAACAACCGTCGAAGCGGGCTCGCCTTTTTCCTGGAAAGCTGCATCGTCTCCGCTGTAAAGAGTGCGTCCGTTGGAAGAATCATATAATCCGGCACCTTTTCCATTAGTTTCGTTCTCGCCTTCAATAGATTTCTTAGAGGGGACATCTCCTCGCCACTTATTTCTTCATAAAGCACGCGTAAAATGTCACCACTAAGCGAAGTGTTGAACCTATCATGATTTCGCACTTGTCGGCTGCAGTCTGTTATCTCTGCATGCGCGGTCGCAAACACACGAAATGGAGCGAAATCAGTTAATCGCGCACGATAGTCGTGCGAGAGAAGCAAGAGCGGGTGGGCGGCTGCATAGCAAAGCAGTATGGGAGGCAATTCACAACAGTTATTTCTCGTATATGGACCAGTCGGGAGTATGTAAAAGTATGAGACGGTGGCGCAAAAATGGACAAGGACGAAACAGGAAGAAGAGACGTATACAAGCGCACACTACCAACTGGTTTATTCTGGAAAAGACACTCAATATATATGCCATTACACACATGCGCAGACGGCCGAAATCAAAAGCGATCTTGCAAAAAAACAAACTCACTGCTGTGCAGGACGATAGAGGAAACGCTGACACACCCACTCCCGTACAATTTAATGAAATAGGCCTCAGCCAGTTCTCTTGCGACTGCGTCACAACTTCGCTTTAAGATTTTCCTGGATGAGAACAGGGGCACACATGCACCACAGTTGGTAGTGTGCGCTTGTATACGTCTCTTTTTCCTGTTTCGTCCTTGTCCATTTTTGCGCCACCGTCTTATACTTTAACTATGCACCAACTAGCCCCGCAACAAATTTTATTGGAGAGTATGTACCGTGATGATTTCACGTGAATCACTGTTCTGCCATCACGAAGTGCACCAAAAGACAAGAAACGCCTAGAGAGAATAACGTGCTCGTTGTTTTTGTTTTTTGTTGTATTTTCAGAGGCCGTTAGGGGCCCTTTATAAAAACAGGGCGTGCAAACATACACACAGGAGAGTAGTCAAGACACCAGAAACGCTGCTAACAACTGAAAGATCCCACAGTGGCGGAACCGAAGGTAGACCCAAATATTTATATGCTCATTCCCACGTAAGAGGCCACACCTATCAATCAAGTGCGAGTAGTGGTCTACGTGAGAGATAGCTGTTCACTCTCTCGACTTTTCTCTTATGTCTGTGTTTCCACGTCATGTCTTCTTCACATGAATACCTACCAACTAGCTCAGCAATATTCTAAGTTTGCCATTCTTTTTACTTCTGTATTTATTTATCGATTTACTCGAGTAAGAATGAAAGGAAAAAGTGTACTAAGGCACCGAAATATATATATTACTTACCTATTTTACTTATTTATGCACAGTGTACTAGGTCCAAGACTCCAGGAATATGCTATCCAGCGAGTTGGGTCGTCGCCCTTTAAGGCTGGAGGACGCAGCAATGTTAAAGTCAGGCAATACTCGTGATATTTCTGGAGAAGAAAAAGATACTACAACTTCTGGGCAGCTATTCTAGATGCGTTCATCCAAAGGAGATGCCCACAGTCCATTTCGGCAGAGCGCATTCAGTTGTAGAGCGCGCGCAGGAGGAACCGAGAGCTACAACATCTGGTTAGGAACTGTTTATTCGTTTCCCAAAAACGAGAGCGGCTCGCGGGGCGACGCAAAAGGGAAAGAGGAGGAATAGGAGAGAAGGAGCGCGGTTCGACTTGTCCCCTGTCTTCCCCGCGCTGCCCGACCGGCGGCGGCGGCATTGCACGAGAGTTTTTGTTTTCTTTCTTTGCGATGCCGCGGGCGCCGGCTTTGGGGCGCGACGTAAGGGGATGCGCTACAGAGCTCCCCCCCAAGTGAGGCGACCACTGCGACGAACGATTGTCAGTGCTGCAGGCAAAGTGGGCCCCAGTGAACCCTCAGCGCAGGACGGGATGGGGATGAGTGACAAAGGGACAGAGGGGAGAGGGGCACAGTGAGGCAAGATGCCGAAATAGAAGAGAGCGCGTTTTCACTGTACGCTGGCTTCAGCCGCTCGAGTGCTATAGTCTCACGCGATCCATTCATGTCCACATCAAAGTTCGAGGGGAGACGCTCCAGCACAGGGAAGGGTCCGAGGTAATGAGGCTGCAGTGAACCACGCACAGGCCCGTACCACACGAACACGTGCGATGCTCTTTCCAAGTCTGGCATGATGTAAGCTGCCCGGGCTGAGTTTGGACGCGTCGGCTGCGGTCGAAGATTCCGGAAAGCTGTGCGAAGCAGGCTCACATAGTCGCTGGCTGTAGGAGCGCTTGGGGTTGCTGTGGCGTCGAAGAAGTCGCCGGGGAGGCGAAGTGTGGTGCCATAAACAAGCTCTGCTGTGGCTCCCGACAGCTCTTCTTTGTATGCGGATCGGATGCCCAGAAGAGTGAGGGGAAGTGTCTCGACCCATTTGCTTCGGGACCCGTGCGCCGTCAATGCCGCTTTGAGGTGACGATGAAAGCGTTCGACGAGGCCGTTTGTTTGGGGGTGGTAAGCAGCTGTTCTCAAACGGGCCTGTTCCGAGGAGCTTTAGAAGTTCTGCGAAGAGCGATGACTCAAACTGACGGCCACGGTCAGTGAGTATTGTTGTCGGGCAGCCAAACCAGTGCGACCCAAGTGGAGACGAACGCTTCGGCGACTGTGGCTGCTGTAATGTCAGCAAGTGGCGTTGCCTCGGGCCACCAGGTGAAGCGGTCAACGCATGTCAACAAATACCGGTGGCCTTGACAAGGTGGAAGCGGCCCGACAATGTCAACGTGCACCACCGCGAACCGTTCATCAGGTTGCAGAAAACGGCGGGGTGGCGGTACCGGGTAGCGGTGAACTTTAGCACGCTGGCAAGGTGCACACGCGCGCACCCAATCGCGAACGTCCGCGTTCATGCGAGGCCAGACGAATCGAGCCGCGATGAGCTTTTGCGTTGCTCGAATTCCAGGGTGGGCGAGATTGTGCAATGAGTTGAAGGCTTGCTTGCGAAAGGCGACGGGTAGAAATGGCCGTGGTGTGCCTCCTGAGGTAGAGGTATCACAAACAATGGGTACACTCTGAAAGGTCACTGGCTCCAGTTGCAGAGAGGTCGTCGCGTTGCGCAGATATGTCAAATCCGGACAGCTTTCTTGCGCTGTTGCGAGCTCTCGGAGGTTGAACGGAAACGAGGCTGTCGAGCTGTTCGAATGACTGCGCGTGACGGCGTCCACGCGGCTAAGTGCGTCCGCCGGGGCGTTATCACAGCCGCTGATGTGTCGAATGTCCGTCGTAAACTCCGATATGAAGGAAAGCTGGCGTACCTCGCGTGGAGTGTATATGGACTCGGAACGACCGATGGAGTAGGTCAGGGGCTTGTGATCGGTGTAGATGGTGAACGATCGGCCTTCGAGCAGGTGGCGGAAATGGCGCACGGACAGGTACATGGCGAGGAGTTCGCGGCCGAACACACTGTAGCGGGTTTGGGCGGGGTTCATTGCGTCTAGAGAAGAAGGCAAGAGGTTGCCAGTCTCCATCAACTTCTTGTTGAAGAACCGCTCCCACCGCCGAGCTGGATGCGTCGGTCATGAGCGTCAATGGAGAGTCCGGATTTGGGTGAACGAGGAGGGTGGCTTCGGCCAAGGCACGCTTAATTGAAAGAAAGGCGTCCTCCGTGGCACTGTCCCATGCTAGTGGTGTGGCAGGCTGCTGTTTGCCGCAAAGCAAACGATCGAGCGGTTCCAGTAGGGCGGCGCAGTTTCTTACGAAGCGTCGGTAAAAATTCACCAGACCAAGAAACTGGTGGAGCTTGGTAAGCGATGTCGGCTTGGGAAACTCTACAATTGCATTCACTTTGTCGGGAAGTGGGCGGATGCCGTTGGTGTCCACATAATGGCCGAGGAATGCAAGAGCGTGCACTCCGAATTCACTCTTCCCGCTGTTGATGACAATTCCGTTGGCTGCCAGCCTGTCAAAGAGAAGCCGGAGGTGTTGCACATGCTCTTCGAAGGACGAGCTTGCTACAAGCAAATCGTCGACGTAGGCAAACACGAACGGTAGTCCGCATGTCACTGTGTCAATGAAGCGCTGTGAAGTTTGCGCAGCATTTCGGAGTCCGAATGGCATACGCAGAAATTCGAAAAGGCCGAATGGTGTCGTTATGGCTGTTTTGGGGATGTCTTCTTCAGCCACGGGGATTTGGTGGTATGCACGAACAAGATCGATTTTGGAAAATATGGTGGCACCGTGCAGAGCAGAGGTGAAATCTTGGATGTTGGGCAGTGGGTACCGGTCAGGGACGGTCTTGGTGTTCAGGAGCCGGTAGTCTCCGCATGGTCTCCAGTCACCTGACTTTTTAGGGACCAGGTGGAGGGGGGATGCCCAACTGCTGGATGACGGTCGAATTATGCCAAGTTCCAACATGTGCTCGAACTCAGCACTGGCCACTCTGAGCTTGTCAGGGGCAAGGCGCCGTGGACGGCAGAAAACAGGTGGGCCGGATGTTATTATATGGTGCTGAATGCCGTGAGCAACAGGTTGAGTCCAATCTGGTGGGGATCTCAGGGATGGGAATTCATTTTTCAAGGCGGCGAACGGTTCTGAGGCTACTGCAGCGCAGGAAGGTGCCACATCAGTAGTTGCGCCCGCAGCGATGCCTTGGACAGACAGGCTCGTGGCTGAGTCCAAGAAAATCGGCCCCTATTATTGCGGACCCGACGTCGGCGACTAAAAACACCCACCGGAACAGTCTGCGAAGCCCCAGGTTCAGCGTGAGGGAACGTTGTGCGTACACAGGAATGAGAGTGCCATTTACAGCTTGAAGGTATAAAATGGCAGGCAAAGTACGTTCTGACCTTGCTGCAGGAAGGACGCTGACCTGAGCTCCGGTGTCGATGAGAAATTTTTGTCCTGTGGTGTGATCGGCGACGTGGAAGAGGCGACATTCCTCGAGGCCCTGACCGCTTGTCGCCGCTAGTGGTCGGCCGGCGGGTTTCCCGTCCAAGCGCATGGCAACAGGCAGTGGCGGGCTTCGGCTCCAAAACGGCGATGGCAGTAGCACGAGCTTGGGCCTGTAGACTCACTCCGATCACGTTCCCTGGCACGGTGGGGGGTTGAGGATCGGCCACGTTGTCGCGAACATAGTCTTGTCGCGTGGCTGCCACGATTATTTCTTCGAGCCTGTCACAGGGGTGGTCGATGTGGGAAGGCGAGGTGGTAGCGGTTGTCAAATTAGAAGCAGCACATGACGACGGGGGTCGTGTAGAAGGAGTGCTGACGGCAGCGACTTGCAAGTACTGCGTCGCCACTTCCATGACTTTGTCGGCGAGTGCGGTGAGTGACGGTAAATCCATAGTGGAAGCGGCAGTGGCCAGCACCATTTGCACGTTGGACGGCAAGCGTTGGAGGAACAGCTTGCGTAGCACAGCATTGTCCATTGCGTGGGCGCGCGAACCGAGGAGCTGCATCATCTGACGAAGCAGCTGCATGGGCCTCCAGTCGCCGAGCTCCGCAGTTGAGAGCAACTGTTGAATTCGTGTCCGTTCCGATGCAGCGGTTCTGTTCGAGCAGCGCTGCCTTGAGTTCGTCGTAGGGAGCTGCCGGGAGGTTCGTCCTGAAGGAAACCAGTATGTCGGAGACCTCTTCTGCTGCAGCAGGCGGCAGTGCACTGACGACGTGGTGGAATTTTTGCAACTGCGATGTTATACGGCTGATGTGGAACTGCGATTCCACCTGCAGGAGCCAGACGGTTGGGTTGCGCTCCCAGTATTGTGGCAGGCGTAGGGATACCGCAGAGACTGCGTCACCGGGGGCATCTGCAGTGTGTGAATTCCGGCCGATGTTAGAGGGATCTGCCTGATCTTGTGGCATGGTGGTTCCTAGTGTCAGTTGTGCATCCGGCTCTGCGAGGGACATGACTCTAACCTGAATTAAGGGCGTGTATGCAACAGGGTCACCAAATTGTAGAGCGCGTGCAGGAGGAACCGAGAGCTACAACATCTGGTTAGGAACTGTTTATTCGTTTCCCAAAAACGAGAGCGGTTCGCGGGGCGACGCAAAAGGGAAAGAGGAGGAATAGGAGAGAAGGAGCGCGGTTCGACTTGTCCCCTGCTGTCACGTATCTTGGGAGCGCTTGCAAAGCGGAATGGATTTGGGAGAGAGAGAGAGAGGCCGGAGACCGTGGCGTCATGCAAACAAATCTTTATCACACAGCACGGCAAACAAAATTCTCACACCAAAAAATTTACATCAAAAGGTAACATTAGAAAAGGTGACGCTATAGCGCGCAATCACTAACAACACAAAGCGCAAAGCCTACAAGCTATGCTTAACTCCTCCGGACTCCAAAGTCTGGCCACTATGGCGCCTCAGTCTCGCTACGCGAATCGAATGTTCTTACGGTTCGTGTTGCCCGTCGCCTCGATTCGGTGCGAAGATCGACGTGCAGCCCTGTCGTCGCAGCTCCTGTCGACGCGTCAGAGTCGTCGTCGTCGATCCGCCGCCTCGCTCGTCGTTCTCATCGCCGATCCTCCGGCCCTTTGTCGAGAACACCGGTCTTTCCCAGTTAGGCCTACTGTCGGCCTCTCAGTGCCACTTGCTCGAACTGTCGACGTGGCTCTCCAGTGATTGTCGGTGGGTCGCCGCCGTCTTGCCGAGGTGTGGTAGTGCCGCAGGTGCCACGAGAACTGCGTGATGAGGCTGCCGCAAGCTCGGGACGCCTCGCTCGGTAGACCCCGAGGTTGACGGCCACCCTCCCGGGGCATGCACAACGCTGCCTCCAGAACTCAGTCCTGCTGCTCTCGTCGCGGGTGCGACGCTGGCCTGCACCACCTTGCTCCTCGACAACTCCACCGAACAATGACTTCTCTTCTCCTGTGGTCTTTCTCGACGGCTCGGGTCGCGTGGCACGCGCCTTTCTCCGGCCAATGGCTTGCGTCGACGTGGCGGGGGTGCACACCATCGGGTACTTTTCCATTCCCCACACACCATCGACGCCTTGCGCTGTCCGGCACACGCCCCGTGCCCCTTTACTCATGACACCTGTCTTCCCCGCGCTGCCCGACCGGCGGCGGCGGCATTGCACGAGAGTTTTTGTTTTCTTTCTTTGCCGATGCCACGGGCGCCGGCTTTGGGGCGCGACGTAAGGGGATGCGCTACACAGTGATTCGAAAAAGCGGTAAGTCGTGATGTCACCTCGCTCTTGACCACATCGCCACACCGAACCCGCCAACACATTCCTAGTGTAAGAAAAGAGTGGACGAAATGCACAGAAACAGGAACTTTTCAAGTCTGAATTTGCATATGAATGTGTCCCAGATGTTTGAGAATGATGCAGGGAATGCGTACCGACCTTACAGCTGCATTAGACGAGTGGCCGCATTAAACCTAAACCGATGGCTAACATGATGAAAAGACATGTGCACCGAAAATCGGATCTCTGAGGGCTGCGTTTGTTGCATTGAAGCGCATTTCGTCCCTATCATTTGTGTCGAGAGTGTTCAAAAGGCTTCGTGATGTCATGATGGCGCTACAGAACAAGAGCCGGAAACAGGGGGCGCACTTCTCGCCGAGCTTCCGCTATTCAGCGGCCGCTGAAATGGACAGTTCATTACATGGACACATCGAGGAGAGCTCCTCCGGCGAAGTGCTGTATTTTATTTCCAGATTCCCCATTCGAATTAAAAGAAAAGACTAACGGCGGCGCGCCGCAATTATTGCGCGGCGGCGGCGTGATCCCTCTTGGGACTTCGGCGGTGGCGCGAGCGGCGTGACCAAAATCAGGCGGCGGCGGCGGTGCACACCTCTACTACCAAACAACTGGATGGCTTCTTCCAAGCGAAAAATTACACCATCTCCCGCTAAAGGGGACCATGAGGCCATGCGAAGCTGGAGCACTTGCACGATCGCGTTTCGCTGGCGTTCGCTGGGCATGCTACTGACCTTGCGTCGTGGAATGCGAAGAGGAACACTACGCGCATTGTATCTTTCCTCTAGTCTGGACGTTAATTCTCGCAGGGCGTGCGGGGAACGTCGACAGGCGCGTGAGAGAGAGGCAGCGTAGGAGAGGAGAGAGAGGGGGAGGGGACACGCATGCGCTGGCCCTCATCGCGGCACTGCGCAGGAGAGAATTTCGGCATATCGAGCCTGCATTTCAGAGGAGCCAATCAAGGCAAGCGCTGGACTGAACGCGCGCAGCACTCTACCACATGAAGAAGAGGAGACTAGAGGAGGAGAGTAGCGTATGCGCCGTGAGAGCAGAAGCGAGAACGCAGGAGAAGCGCAAGCAGGTGCTGGTAGAGAAGTGGAGAGAGTAACGCGCAGCTATTGGAGAGAGGGAAGGAGGAGAGTCGCGCATGCGTAGTGTGACTGCAGACTACGCCGCGTGCGGATTACTTCGCATCTAAAAAGGTCTGCTTGTCATGGACAGTATGCATGCGCATATTACCGACACAATTGAAGAAAGTAAGCGCTATCGACTGCATGCCTGTAGTCATTCTGGATGGTAGGACGAAGATTTTACAGCCTTTAGATATCTCTGTCAAATGCAGCTTTCAAGCTGTACTGTCACATTTGTCAGTAGCTGGATGACAGACGGCAACCGTAGCTTTATGGCAACCAAACGCACGAGACATGCTACGTTTGGCGAGGTGGCCAGGTAGGTCGACGAAGCATGGGCCAGAATTGCCAGATTTCAAACAGTTGGCTTTGTTGCTTCTGCGCCTGTTAGCAATTATGATAGCAGCGACTCAGAAGATGGCGACGATGCCCCTGCCTACCGACGTGGCCACTGTTCAGAGGACAAGGATCAGCTTGAATAATGCACTGTGAAAGAATAAGTAAACTTTTTTCTGCTTATGTCACAACCCGCAGCACTTATACTGAAGCATTGGCTGGATTTGATTTATTCGTAATGGGTCAGCACATTGAATCGTAAAGTGTGCACGCCGAATCATGATTAATCGTGCACGAGAAAGAGGTGCGACTTGTATAGGAATCTCTTTGTCACAATATGCGCTTTAACAGGGGTGCATCTTGTACAAAGGTGCGGCTTATAATCCAAAAAATATGGTAGTTCCATCACATGAATTGTTGCTGCAGTGTCTGTTTGGTGGCAGCTTTCTGAAGGGATAACTGGCTACCGTAGGCTAGGTCATCAAAAGGTGGCTCACTGGCACAAGCGAATACGGATGATGGCCGCAATAAGAGGTAACAGCAATGAAGAGTCCTCTTGAAGAGACCACGTGTGGCACTTCAATATAGAAAGGTCATTCATTCTGATTGATGTCACTCAAAAATAAATTGTGCCGTTTAAAATGATGTTTAAAACTATGTTTGCATCCACCTGATTTTGTATTGGTTGAGGCCCCTGATCGACTGGGTGGGCATCAATATTTCTTGGAGCATCGGCAGCAGTAGCATTCACTAATTTTAGGGGCGTGACGTGTGCAGAGCCCTGCAATTGGGGTTAGTTGCATTTGACAGTATAAATAAGGTTATGTTTCACCAGAAATATTTCAGTCACCTTTTACATCTTGTAGCTTGGAGCCTTATCTAATGAAAATGTTAATTCCTATCGTTTGCTTCAAGCGTTGTGCAATAAGAAAAAGTCGAAGTGGATTATTCAAGGCAAACTTGCCGTTAACAAGATGCACACAGAAGACGAAGATGACGACATGGGTGGTCAAAGTGAATTGAATAATACTTATCTCCGAAAATCTGGCCTTCACAGCACTCGAACTTATATATAATGGCATAAATTAAATTTAAAATATTTAGTAGTGAATAATGGCAAAATAGCGGTGGCCATGCTTTTGCCATCGTTGGCACAAGCATGGGCTACGTGTGGCCCGAAGTTGGCCGTGACGTCGGCCCAATGCCATTGACAGAGCAGTTGCTGATGGTCAACAAACAGGCTGGCCATTTGCAAAAAACGACATTGGCCCAACTTATCTTGCCGGCCTCAAGCTGACTAATTTTTGAGCGGCCATGGACACCAGCCTACCTTCTGCCGAGCACGTTTTGTCGCTTGGGCTATAGCTTGACAAAGCTGCTATTTTAAACAGTGGTACAACAGAATGTAGCAATAAGATTGACACATTGAGCATTGGACATAGCATATGTGACTACTCTTCAGGAAGGATGTGTTGTTGATGCCCATTTTGAATATAGTCATGCACAACTCTCTTTCCGATATATCTTTTTATATCCATATGCCCTCATGCGAATTATTGGTTCCAGGGGTCACACGACACAACAAGCTCCATATAGATTGCCAACCTTCATTACACTTTCTGCAGTTGAAATGTGTCAGCACTTATACGATATTAATGTCCACCACTGCTTAACTGCAAAAATTTTGTGCTCCTCCATGAGAAATCGTATAGTACCCACTCGGGGAATCAAAACAGAGGAAGAAAGACACAGAGCTGTAGTTCGTGCTATTTTAAATATCAACTACCTGGATGTAATCGTCAATAAATGTTTTACACTACTTTAGGGGTAGCGACGGACAGATTGAGACGACCCTGCGGGATGCCATTGAGGTAGACACCGGTCTTCGATATGCTCCCAAAAAGTCAGAACTCTTGCTGTACTGGCCTACCCTCCAGGGCAGGCCTCCCAAGAGTTTCGTTGAAACAAGAGAAAGCGAAGAGATTCACCAAAGAGACCATCTCTATTGTCAATCGCATCCGAGTCATCGGAATGATTATCGAATCCAACGGGATGAATGGTGAAACTATGAACAGACTCGCTCAAAAGATCACCAACGCCGTCAGACTTCTCAAAAGGATCACAAACAGAAGAGGTGGACTGATTCTGAAGGAGGACAGCCTCATCAGGCTGATCCCACTCCTTGGTCATTTGTCACATTGCATATGTAGCGTCTATGCACAATTGGTATAAAGGCGAAAAGAATAAGATTGACACTATCATCCGCAGGGCATACAAAGTTGCCTTTAGCCTACCGGTATCCACCAGCACTGGGAGGTTACTCCAACTGGGGATCCATAACACTTTGGATGAGATAGCGGAAGCACGAAGAATATCACACCTCGAAATGCTCACCATCACCAGCATGGGAAGGCATATACAGTAGACTCTCAGTAAACGGAAATCTGTTAAACGGAACAGCTGCTTAAATGGAACAACTGCCTCTAATACGATTGGTTTCATACTTGGATTCTGCACTCCTGTTCATCTCTCAGTAAACGGAACTCCTCTTAAATGGAACACATTTTCTTGGTCCCTTCAGGTTCCGTTTAACGAGAGTCTACTGTATTACAAAAGTTGGGCATCGCGTATCACCGACAGCATGGTGACAAGGCAGACATCCCTAAGGGGATAAGAGAGAAGATACACGTCGTCCCGGTGCCAAGAAACATGAACCCGATTTACAACCCAGGTCGCAGAAAAGCCAGAGCTACACTCCTACTGAAAGCATACTGCACCGATAAGAATGCAGTTTCAGTGACCCACATGCTACCAGGACGTACGACGTTTTACTATCGTTGTGATCAACATGGAGAAAACGACAACGCACGCATGCAGCTATAGTGTCAAGACCCGACACCCGGAGGTAGCTGAAGAAATGGCCATTTCTCTGGCCATAACTGACGCTGACACTCAGACTGTACTCAGTGACTCGCGCACAGCTGTATGGAATTTCGCTAAGGGTAGGATTTCGATTGAAGCCCTTTGTATACTTGTGAATGCCAGCCAGGTTTCTCGGGCTACCTTGATCCGATTCCCCGCCCATACGGGCAAAGTCTGCCCGCACTTCCCCACCCTTGACGAGGCAGTGCACACCACCGCACGCGACGCAACAACCCGTGCAGGAGGAGATGGTCTTGTTGAAGAGTACGTGGACCGGGATCAACTTACGGGATTCAGTGATGTGATTGACTGAAGCTGTTTTGGAGCAGGTTTTTGGAGCAGCAAAAAGTGCGTTTTGGAGCAGGTAAAAGGGCTTTTGGAGCAGCCAAAAACGCGTTTGGGAGCAGAAAAAACAGCTTTTGGAGCAGCTAAAAGCTCACTGCCAAGTGGAAAAATGAATCGTGTGAGGCAAAACAGTTAAATAAGGAGGAACTCTTTTGAAATAAAAAGTTCTGTAAAGTAACGGGTGTTTGCATAACACCATTGTATCAACTAACAGACCCGTAAGAGTAAACATTGGCGTTGCGGTCTTATAATGGCTTAGGGTGGCCAAACAAACAACGCAGGTAGGGTTTCCCAACTGCAGTATTGTTGTACCGAGATTGTACTTACAACCTTGGTGATACGAATCTGAAGGGGGAGCGACAATATTCGTATCGCCCAAAATCTCGTATCATCAAAAAACTAACAAAACCTGTTTTCAAACCACGATATACGCACAAAACATTTATTTCCGTCAAAAGAACTCGCGTACGCCTTTCTGGGACGCACGTGAACGGACCAACAAGGGACGGCGCGAAAGCGCGCGTCAAAGCTTCGCATGAGGCCAACTGAAAACTAAGTGAAGTCCGCTCCACGATAGTGACAACCGAAGATCGACACGAACGCCGAAAGGCTTCGTGCCAGGGGCATAGGCAGAAATTTTAGATGTGAAGCATCTTATGGCGGAGTTCAATCCGGTGGCGGTGGTGGTGTGCGGCGTGACCACCCTTACTGCGCATGCGCAAACCTTCTCCACTTCCCCTCTCCACTCCCTCTCTCCCCTTCCCTCTCCACATCACCTTTCCCCTTTCAACCCTTCCCTTTCCCCCTCTCATGTCCCTTTCCCACCCCTCTCCACTCCTCCTCTCCCCTCCCCTTTCCCCATCTCCCCTCCCTCCCATTTCCGCCTCTCCCTCCCCTCCCCTTTCCCCTCTCATCACCTCTCCCCTTTCCCTTCCCCTCTCCACATCACCTCTCCCCGTTCCCTTTCCCCTCTCCCCTTTCCCCCTCACCACTCCACCTTTGAAACGCGGGCTCTACATGCTGAAACACTGCTTCGCATCGCCTCATGGTCCCCTTTAACGGGAGATGGTGTGATTTTTTCTTTCGGGGAGGGGGGCACCTCCTTGATTTGAAGTGGGGGCCGGGCAGGCAGAGTGGTCTAGTGTCATTTTGGGCTCTGTATGCCGTAGCGAAAAAAAAAAATTTCTTTTTTTTGGGGGGGGGGGCACCTCCCCCCCCCCCCCTGCTTGGCTACGACACTGCTTCGTGCCTTTTTTTTTACGACTATATAGCCTTTAATCTACCGCTGCGTTAGCCGCGTACCTTCGGAGCTCGTAGTCGCTATCGATGATCGCGCTGATAGCGACCGTGGTTTCGTGCGCGGCGGTTGCAGCAAACGGTAGTTCCGTTTTCAGTCCGCCTGCGCTGGCCGCGCACGTGCCTTCAAATCTACGTCGTTTGTTGCTATCTATGCACTTTTGTCCGCGGCGTTTGCGGGAGGCAGCGTCGCTTGGACTAGGTGGACGTTGGACGCGCGTGCACTTTCGGAGTTTCGTCGTCGCCTTACATGATAGTGTCAAGAGCGACCGTGGTTTCGCCCACAACGGTTGTGCATGGCAAACGATAATCACAGTTCTGACAGTGTGCTGCGCTGGCCGCGTACTTCCAAAGCTAACAACATTCTGCTCTAGGCCGTCGCTCGACGAATTCGGTATCAAAGTTCGTATAACCCGCCGCGACGCGGAAAAGTGTTCGGAACATCCAAATTTCGGCCCATTCGACACAATAGAATTCGGCTGGGGAATTTCACAAATTCATATCAGCCGGTTACGTTTACATTGACAGTGGTATAACACTGGTTCGAGTAGCGGAACTTAAAAAAGGGGGCAAAAATAAGGCATGGATGTCGCTGTACTAACAACTGAAATTTTCTACGGCGGTGCGGTCACACCAGCTCACGGCGAGCCGCTCCTTCCAAGGTGCATTTTTGGGGGGTAACACCAATTTACAGCAGCCTGGAGAGGGTTATGTCGGCCCCCAAAAGCCTGAGCAAGCCAAACCAGCGCTTAACGAGCCTTCCCATCAATCTGCGTCCGGTCAGGTCCCCCAGAAAGCGCCAGGCCGCGTGCCACGAAAAATGATGCAAGAACCCATTCCTCTCGCGGCACGAAAATTTTGCCGCGCGGCAGCTTTGGAGTGTCGCGTTTTGCCGCCGGCAGCGCGCTGCGTACGTTTTTACGCTTGTGTGCTTATAGTTTGGCGCAGTTTTGGCGCAGGACAGCGGAGATGTAGCAGGATGTAGTAGGTTTCACGTCTTGGCGCAGTTTGGCGCAATTGGCGCAGCTATCACATCACTGGGGATTACAACGAACTGACCAGGACGTTCTACTTGGCCCGGCGATTCTACCCTCCACCTCGTGGCAATCTATGCAGAGCTCAAGCAGTTACCTGGAGACAGCTGCAACTAAAACTTGCCCTAATCCACTGCTGTATCACCAAATATACCCCGAGATCTATAACACCAGCATCTGTAAGGTCTGCCAGACAGACACAGCTACGCTTAAGCATATATATGCTCTGGGAATGCGAGGCTAAAGCCAAACGTATTAATCCCGATGCTCTCTCGGCGAGGTGGGAAGCCGCTCTGCGCAGCTCCAAGCTCGCCGACCAACTCTGGGCAGTCCAGCAGGCCCGTGAAGAGGCGGAGAGGCAAGGCTTTGACATCCCGACATGGAAGACCTGAGCCCAGCCCATTAATCTACAGGACAATCAATAAAGTTCTTCCATCCATCCATTCTAATTATCAAGTGTGTCCTACCCCAAGCTTGCACTTTATTAAAATACTCACTGCAGGTGCAAATTGATAAGCAGGTGATTCCATTCACTGCTCCACCAAATGTGGTTGCATGTGCAAGTCAGATACCAAGCACTCATGAGTTGGAAATCTTATACAATAAGTTACACACGAGAATCCTAACACTTCAAGCAGGAATTAAATTGTGAAAAAGAATGTGTAATACTCATGCATTAAACCTTACAAGTTTACACTTGGGTGAATGCAAAAGACACTGACCACTATCGTCATGGCTCATTCCGAGATTGTGGCCGAGCATGTGAGTCACAGTGCTGGCCACTAGATGGGGCTCGTACACGTTTGTATCCTGCACATGCAAGCAGAGACAGTCATGTCATGTGCAAACAGTCAGTACTTGTGCACAGAGCTTCATCGGCACACTACTCACCTGGCTTATTCCCACAGCCTTTGCTGTGCACACGGTGTCGGGTATGGCCATGCCCACCTCTCGACTCGGAAAGTGGCGACCACTGCACACATTGCGTCCCCAGTGAACAGTCTGGCACAGCCCCTACGCAAGGGCTGCCCCGTTTATTAGGGATGGTCGATTTTTAATCAATTAACGCGTGTGCCGTTAATCGATGGAGTTTTTTTTTGTCAATTAATTGATTAATCAACATTTTCTTGCAGACACTTTCAAAAATGGTGAAACGCTGTTTATAGTTCATGTTCATTCACTTAAGTTCATTTATTTGTATGGTAGGAACAAAGATAAAAAACACAAGTGCATAACACTGTGATAAATCATGGTATCTGTTTTGTTGAATACTGAACGTAACTGGTTCTAATGATTAGTGCAAGACTAAACAACCTATGGTACCAAACCAAACAACACAGAAATCCAGGGACACATTGAAATTTAAATTTTATTCTGCAACAACAGTACTGCTATGGGAAGGGCAGGTGAAAGCTGTTAGAACAGCTTGAGGAGCCCTGACCCCCTGGTGCACAGGATTGCAAAGAAGAGTGTGGCTAAGTACAACCTACCAAGAAAAATACAAGTCTCAGAACGAGGCTAAAGAAAGGAGATTACAATGAAGGCATAGAAAAGAGGTAGTCGTCACATCATTATACAGACACTAATCGTAGTTCTTTTAATGTTATTTTCCGTTATCATCTGGTTTAGAAGTGTAGGAAGTTGAAATTTTAAAATTTTATATCCGTAATTTGTTCTGCATTTTGATATATACCACACTTCAGGATGACATACATTATAAGCAGGAAAGCTTTTCTGCAACCTTGCTAACCTAGCAACCGAGCCTATACAGACGACATAGTTTGTAATCATGTATTGATGTAATCTGAATGATGTGGTGCTTTCAAGTAGCTTTGCTGTGTGGCAGCGATATGGCACTTTACATGCTAGATGCAAAGCTTTCTTTTGCAAGACGGTAAGTTTGCTAATGTTTACAGTTGTTGTTGACCGCACAAGAAAGGCATAATACAATGAAGAGGATAACAACGAGTTATATATGAGCACGTCAACAGAAGTAGGAAAGTAGTAGCAATGGTGGTGCATAATGCCGATTGTCTTAGACAGTTTACTGATATGGTTCATGTGATCATCCCATGACATGTTTTATGAAAAAATACACGCCTAATGAAATAAGGCGTTTTATAACTTCAGTTTCCGAGTTATTCAACGAAATGATGGGAAGCTGGACTTGTGTGTGCGGTGGGGTTGAAATAAGACAGTTTTATTTGTTTATTATGAGCCCATGCATAACTTCAGACAGTGCGTTATTTGCTCGACTACCTAAATCGCTGCTACCTTTGCTTGAAAAAAATAAAATCCTATCAGCGCATATTATATAATGGGCTGATTCAATACAGACTATTTCATTAATATAAAGTATAAACAAAAACGGTACCAGGAAGCTTCCTTGCCTGTTTTAATGGATTTAATATTTGGTAAAGCTTTCCTTCAATTACAACGAATTGGGAAGTAATTTGTGCCTCTTACACCAACCAGCTTGTGTAGGAGATTTTTATGGTTAATGAGGTCGAAGGCCTTTGGAAAGCCCAGAAAAAGACCAAGTACCCTATTTCTGGATTCGAAATTTTCCAGAATGAATTCTTTTTGTGCCAGTAGCGTGAGCTCTGTAGACTTATTTTTACGGAAACCATATTGTGCTGAAATTATCAAGTTGAACTGGTCAGTAAAAGAGGTCAGGCGTTTCAAAATTATTTTCTCTAAACCTTTTGAAAAACAGGTAGAAACACAGGTAGTATAGGATGGTAGTTCACCCTTTTTAAAAATAACTGTCACTTTTGCTATTTGCGTATTTCCAATTTAAGAGTTCTGTGGACAAACATATGTTAAAAATGTAGGTAAAGCAGTGTGCTAGTATATCAATAACATATTTAACAAGTTTCATTTTAATATTGCCCACGTAAGCACCTTTGCTATTGCTGAGCGTTAAAAAGGTCGCTAATAATTCACTCCCTGAAGCTTGATGGACACTTTAAAGGAGTGCTGACATAAAATTTGCAAAAACTTGAGTTTTTTGCTCTTAATCAGTGACAACTGACTCATTAATAGTGGCAATGAAACTCGTTTGTCCCAGCGTGAGACGAATGTTTAGTTATATGCTCATACATTATGACAGGAGGCTGTCTCAATTTCAAAGAGCACTCAAGAGCCCCGTGACGTACTCGGCCTATGTGTGAACAAATTCTATCAGCGGAGATCATCTGCCACGTGGTCAGCATTGCTGTGTTGTATGCCGCGTTGAGTGCTGTGAGTGCTTGTTTCCTCGATCATCTAACTACACTGCTTATCTAGTGCGGCAATTGATGAAGGAGCCAAGAGGAGTCTAAAGATCAGTTAGAAAACCACAATTCATTGCACGAATCCTGCCAGTGGCTGCAATATTGTTTTCGTCGTCCATCTGAGGTGACGATTTCCGTGAGCCTTGGAGCAGCCGCAGTATTAGGCGTGCTGAAACATTTGCGTTCTCATCCTTTGTCAAGTAGCAAGTTGAGAATTGACGAATCACAACTTTGGTTCTATGCAACAGTGTGTATGTGCAACATGTAAGTGGTGTGATGTACGCTTTTCTTAGATCGGGCAATGGCGCATTCTAAAGGCATACCAACTCCACGCACGTACGTCAGAGAGCCAAAGCAGTTGTCGGTCCATTACGCAGTACGATCCCGACAGTAGAGAGCTTTAGACTGCCTGTAGACTTCCTAACATTTGCGGACACCTGGTTACCAGAGCTAAACGGCTGCAGCAGCAGCAGTGGAGCCGGTAGCGACATATTGTGGCGTTTCGTCCAGCTACAATATGAATTTCGTTTTGTTTTCTCTGTGGCATCCCTATTCTTGTCAAAAAAAAAAAGATAATGAGAATAGTGTGAGTCGATAATGATCTCACTGCCAATGCTTTACACTGAGTTAGTAAGCAAGTAAGCCACTGCAATGTTATGTTTGTGGGTCTCTGGTTAGGTTCTGCATAATCAGGTGTCCCTACCAGCATTGTCCATCTTGTACATGTCTCCGGTAATCCAGCCAGAATTCATGACTATGTTATTTACAAAGGGTACCCGCATGATCAACTCATCACTTCTTGCTTCAATTTCTGATTCAGCACGAACTTCAAAACGTAATTAAAATACTGTTTCGGCTGTATTTGCAGCCGATATTGTACAGATGGCACCACTATGTGGCCATGAGTGCTATGCAACAGTCAAATTGTGTTTGGATTTTTGTGTTACGACTCCCTTAAGCGATGACTGTTGAACAAGGAGTGCAGCTGGCACGTTATGAAACATAGCATGAAATGCCACTATAAAATGGCACTTGTTGCATATGTTGAGGTTGATCGTAAAGAAACCATGCAGGATAACAAAAAACATGAGCACTTTGTCATGTGTCTTCCATAGTCCTGCATCGTTCCTTTTTGGTACACCACAAGATATGCAGTAGCACCAGTCTTGTTAGTGGCACTTGTTGAGTGAAACAACACAGAACTAAACAAGAAATAAGAAAAAACGAAACTAGTGAAAAATGAGTTCTAGTGAAAATATGCCAGGAACTACAATATGTAAAACTAGAAGAAAAAAGTTACAGGTTTTGGGTTTTCGAACGCCATGCTATTTCTAACAGAGCAAATAAATGTCAACTGGTTGAGACCACACAGCATGAAACTCTATGGCTAAGATGTTTGATACACCACCACCGTGCTTGAACGCTAGAATTGCTGTTTGGGTGACAACCAATTACAGTCGCTGACCGTTTATTCGGACGCTGAAAATTCAGACATGCTCATTTATTCGGACACGTTCGCAGCACTGCCACTCGTCCCATTGAAGAAATGTAAACTCACGACGGAAAATTCGGACACCCCACCATGTGCCATTCGATTTTTCGTACTCCGGCTGGCTGATCAGTATGACGTTGAACGCCATGACAAGCTGCCAGCAATGTTTACGATATTTTGCTTTTTGCAAGCCAAGCAAAGATCGGAATCGGCTCGGTGCGGCATTTGAGGTGAATGACAATGCGTACGAGTACGACACGGATCCTAACTCGGACAAAGAGAGTATGACAACACGAGCGCTGCAAAGTCAACTAGCCCAACGTCGTTCCCTTTAGGCGTTTGAGAGTTTGCGTTGTCAGATGTTTCTGTGGCTAGGCCTGATCCGCATCCCGAGCTTTGTGTCTCACTCCCTTGCTTGTTGCTTGGTGTGCGAGGCCTGATCTGCTGAAGTTGCTCCGACGCCACCTGTTCCATGTGTGCCGTCGGAACTAAAGAAACGCACTACCAGGCCCTGACGACTGGTGAGAAAAGCAGCGATAACTCGAACCAGCACATGTGGACGGTGACTGCCGAAATGACGCGCCTCCCACACCACAGCCATCAAATGCGGATTTAGCGTAGGCCGTTGCAGTGCTATTGCCGACCCACAGGGGTGGCCAAACATTGGCTGAAATACAGGCCGACTTGGTCGCGCGTAAGCGTACATGTGTACAGACGCGCACTGACAAGTTTTTTCCAGCTGCTGGGCCAACAAAAGTGCTTTTTTCTGGTGAATCCTTTTTTTCGGACTCCCGATTATTCAGACTTCTCGGCAGTTCCCGCCGAGTCCGAACAAACGGTCTGCGATTGTACCTCTAGGTCTTACAACAATGCTTTCATCCCCTTCAGTTCCCATTGCCACTTGATCAGTATGGTCCGTTCAAAGAGATGCCCAAACAACAACAGACCAAACGAAGCAACTTGAATGGCCAAACAATTAGCGAGTGAGAATATTTGCTCGGATGCTGCAGATGTTGCTGCAACTGACAACTTCACTGCTATGCACATGGCTGCTCACACTTGAACTCAAATTTTTATTATTTTGCAAGTAGCACACGGAAGCTTATATACATCACTTGATAAGGTTACAAACCATCCTTAAAGGGACACTGAAGGCAAATAACAATTTATGTCAGAGTGAAAGCTCAATGTATAAAAACGTCTAAAATGGCAATATTATCAACAGCAGTGCCCTACTTTCCGAGAAATTAAGCTTAAATGTATCACACGATAAGCGCCACGAGCGGAACATTTTGGAAGTGATCCCGATGACGTGGGAGAGTCTGAATACAATTAATCACTCGTAATCAAACTAGCAGCAATAAAAAAAGAACCTTCCGTGCATCAAAAGACGTAATAAAATACTGTTTGTTTGTTTCCATTTGATTCATGGAAAAAAGAACCTCTTTGGTGTTGCCATGGGGAACGGCACGCGTGGTTCAAAGGTTCCATTTTTGCCGAACTGCACTTCGCTCGGCGCCCTGCTTCGCTCACGCGGTCGCCTCTCAGTGATAGTTTCGGTATTGCGTACTGCCGCGTGTGTTTTGTGCGATCGTGAAAGTCGCTCTGACAGAAAGTTCGACAAAATGCCGCATACACGTGATGTTGCCGGATGCCCGAATGGTGCACGCTGCCAGTGCACGCTGCCGCGCAGTAAAGGCAGGCAACGTTGGGCACCCGCAACAGTGACGTGAGAAAGACAGCTTTCAGGCGGGCGATTTGAAGTGCGCTAACGCGATGCGGACCATTAAAACGTGATTTTACTTCAAAGTAAGCACTTCCTTGGCACAAAAGTAGCACTACGAGGTTTCTGGACCGCTATTTCAACAATCAACGTCGACTTAATATTTGCCTTTAGTGTCCCTTTAAACGGTCCCTTCACTAGAACTTTTTTGGCACAGACGCCTGCCTCACCTGCACCATGATAAGCAGCAATCCACCAAAGGAATTTGATCGCCAAAACCTGTTATATATTTTGCACTAGTTTCAGCGCGATAGTGTTAAAGAGCTCGTTCTGCAGAAATTCTGGTGTTGGCGTCATTGGTAGTGAGCGAAAAATAAGCGTTGTACGCAACCAAAAAATCTAGAAAGATGCAAATAAAGTAAATAATAAAAACCTTTGGTTCGAGTGAGAATCAAACCCAGGCCTTCTTCGTGGCAAGCAGGTGTTCTACTACAGAGCCACGACATTGATTGAAACAGCTTCGAGAAAAAAAAAAAACACTATATGAATGTCTTGTAGTGGGAGGAGTTCCCTTAACACATGTAATATTGTGTGGCAGAAGTGTAGAATTGTACCAGGCATCAAAACACATGAATTGCACAATGAGTGGGTGTTTTAAAGGCCCATCATTACAAAACGCTCAGAGTATTTAATCATCATCATCAGCGAAAGCATCAACAAAGTGAGCAGCTGGGTAGGTTTGCGTGTTGCCCTACGGACATGCAGTGGGCCCTTTGCTGATTCGCAAAAGGAAGAATTATGGCATAGTGGGCACTCAACAACTGTACTTGCAGTAGGCATTCTCGGATAGTTTGAAGCGGCCAATCTTACGCGCACAGACATACGTTTCCTTGCAGCACGGTTGTGGTGTGCATCAAGAACCGAAGCCAGGCTAGCAGTTGAGAAGGCAATGCGCACGGGGCCCGATTATGCTATTGCGTTCTACTCTTGAAGGCAAAGCTCAAGCGTCCTCCAAGTTTTTATTAAGTAAATTACACAGGATAAAAATAGCATGCACATATTGTACTGCAAGCAGGAAACCCAGCATGCTGATCACTTCTTGTCAAGTTATTTTTCTTCTGTATACAACTGCATAGTGTATCAGCTTAGTGAAGCACTGAGCTGCAGTTTCTGTTTGTATAATGGTGCAAATGCAGTAACCAATGGGTAGTCCATGTGGGACACTGTGCACACGCCTACCCTACAACATAAAAGAAATTCTTAAAACCCAGAATGTCTCCAGCGGGCTGGGCTGGACGTAACATTCAAAAACAGCATGCCTGGCATGCAAAGGCATCTACCACTTACCAACTCTTCATACCAGCGCAATAACCATGAAGTAATCATCGGAGTACCGTGCTGCATGACTGAAGCACAAATACCAGCACGCAATCTTCGCATCAGAGCGTGTGGTATCTTTTAAAGCTGCTGCTTCACGGGCAAAGCTTTCCACGTCTATTGAAAACTATCACAAACACTTTTTACTAATATGATTTGGGCATCTACAACAAGGAAAAATAAGCAGAAAATATATTCACATGCCAAGGCTGGCTGCATGACTTAATGCATGTGGGATTACTTGGACGATTACTTGGGACTCGAGAAATCAGTCAACACCAGACAAGCCGCTCCATCTGGCCCACCATGCACTTTCTGTAGCCTCACAGCTGCCATCTGGCTCAGCTAGATTCTAGTACAATTTCAGGATTTTCAGCTACCACTGTTTGTTCTGTGATCCACTCTTCCTATTAGAGTTGTGCCTGTCATTTTTTGTTCCACCGCACACTGTGTGGTTGTTCTCAAGTTTCTTTGTTATTCTTCAGACTTGTACCCCACTTGATAGAATTGGCAAAATACAAGATACCCTTCGGCTGATTCTAGGGTCTGGTTGTCTGTTTTGAATTCTTGCTTTATTCCCCAGGATTATCTCTGTTTTTGCATATTGATTTTTCACCCTACTCTGATGCTTTCTGGGATTAGGTCTTGAACCATATTTTGCAATTTGTCACTGTCATTGCTGAAGCGGATGTTGTTGTTGTCAACAAACCATAAATTGCTTTCTCCTTTAATCTGCATTCCCCCTTTTTTTTTTCCCAATGCAGTCGTTAAAATACCTCCTCTAAACATGCAGTGGATAACAACAAGGAGATTGTGCCTCCATGTCAGACCGCTTACTGTAAATTATTTTTTAAATGAAATGCACTCAGTTTGAATTCCTGTGCAGTCACATTGCTATTCGGCAGTGTGTCTTTGATAAGGGCTGCTTCTACAAGGCTTCCTCGTATTTTATAGTGAACACTAGGCTTGTGTGAATATTCGAGCACATCGAATGAATACTACAGTATTCGAATTCGCTTCGACTCAAATTCAAATAATTGGAAATTTTGAAGTAATCAAAATGAACGAACAGGTGTATATTAACCTGCATGTACCCTTCCTGTAAAGGTGGCTTCACTGCACAGGACGAGTGCCATGCCGTGCACACACCTTTAAAGAGAAAATCCGCACTGCTGCGAAGCCCCACTTCAAGGTTAAATGAACATGTTACTCCCACATCGATTCACCATTTATTAAAAACCGGAGAAAAAGAGAAAACTCCAACCATAAATTTATTTTAGATACCCGACGTTTCGAAGGCTGACCGGTTTCTTCTTCAGGTGTGAGACGGCCCGAGACGCACGGCGCTTATATACGCCTTCTTGCCGACACTTGTCGCAAGCCTTGACAATAGAGGGAGGGCCACGGCCTCTGGATAAAAAGCGCACGGTACGGCCTGCCGCGTCGGGCGGTTTTCTATGGGAGAGCGCGTGTTGGCCCTAGTTGCAGTTGCGGCCGCTGCGGCGCGACGGGGCGGGGAAGCGGAAACGGGTGCCAGCGGCTCCGTTGGGGCAGCAGCCGCAGCAAATTAGTTGGTGGTGGTCACAACAGCGATCTCACTCAGCTGTTCTAAGCGTTTTTTTTCTATCTGATCTATCGCAGTCATGACATATCATGCATTCAGTTGAGTCCGTTCGCGTAATCTGGTTAAATAGCCACTTAAGTTTCCGTGTACGTGCCGAGCTCCTGGCATTTTTTTTCCAGGACTAACTTTTTGCTTTGTGTCTGAAAAAATATTCCGCAATGCGCGTAGCAACATTATATGGCGCTGAATGTGTGAAAAAGTGGTTGTTATATTTATGTGCGTGTAATGAATGCATCGTTTGTTATTTTAACATATTGATTTCCGTGACATTTCTTCAGCACCTTTCTGAAAATGCTTGACAAGTATTCATTTGAAACATCTGACAATACACGTTCACGTTCTTTATACACAGGAAGTGCATGTAAAAACATACGTTGAATCTTTTTCATGATGTCTTATACATGATATTGTGCCGAAAAGTAGTTCAGCTTCGGATGCTTGATACTAGCGGATTCTACAAATATAGTGACGAACTCGTCGTAACTTTGTTGAAAAGGCTGCGGAATTCATTAGAAGTGGCTTGCAAATATTCTTGACAGTTCTTAGCAGGGCAATGTCATCAAATTGATGTATATATAAGGCCGATCACTGGAGTGGCTAATATCTCTAAGAATCAAGCTACAACTGAAGTTTTCTTTAACTCAAGATACAAAACCATATCGTGGTTTTGTATCTTGAGTTATGTCTTGGTCTGGAACGCACCCCCCCCCCTGCACACACTTCTTTTTGTTGTTGTTTACCGTATAGCTGTCAAAAGCGACCCACCTTAACTTGGTCCCTGTGAGTCGCTCGCAATGTGTGTGTTGGCTGCCACGTATATTTGTTTGAAATGAAGTCTTGTCGTCGCCCACCAGCCGCTTTTCTGCACTTTTTTTGTCATCGCATGTTTTGCTGAGGTAAGTTTAAGTCTGTGCCCCGTACCGCTAATGACCACAGACAACCCAACTGTCTGAATAAAAAAGATACACGTGCTTTTCACGGCAACCAACATCAGTACCACATGGCATTGCGGGGCAACGCACGCCCCCGCAACGCGACAGCGTTCGTAAACAACCGGAACCGATGACAAAGGTGCCGCCGGCTGAAAGGTGGGAACTAAAAAAAAACAAGAGATAAGAGAAAACGGGCAGGTGGTACGTGTAACGGCTGCTGGATTTCAGCAACGTTTGCAACAAGCCGCCGTTTTCAGCTAGCAGGGATGAGCCCTGAATTCATAATAAATAAAATAACTTCTCACATTTTGTCCAGATTTTATGTTCACCGTTGAATTCGTTGCACGATCATGAAAACGGCGTAACGGGAAGATACAGAAATACTGAAAAGCGCAGGAATGCAAGCATTTGTGTTCGTGTGTTTTTCAGGCTTTTAATCACTCTTCCTGTCTGACCGTTTTCATATTAATTAATCCGTAACAGCTCGCAAAATTGTCAGTATTGAAGATGTAGTCACTGAAATTTCAAAGTGACTCGAATCTCCTTCTATGAGATGGTTGCACATATGATAAGAATTATTTCATGGCAGTTGCATGCGATACCGTACCGTATGTGTACTATAAACATGTTTGGAGGAAGGAAGAAGTTTATATTATTTTGTGTCAAATAAACAGTGGCCGCTGCAGTTTCTGAGATCACGTTTTTGAAATGAAATAATTAAATCTGAAGCAACATACTCAGAGCCAAAATAAAGAATTTCGATGCATCAGGAAAGGTGCAGCGCCTCCAGGTTGGTTAGTTGTGGTCTTCTAGGATACCAGAAAAATATGTCCACGCGATTACTCCTGCAAAAAGCGATCGGTGCGCGAAGTTGCATCTTTGGCAAGGCAAGAAAATTCCCAAGCGCTGCAAGAATGTACAAGAAATATTGGTAATTAACTGATGTGTGCACGCTAGATAAATTTTAGAAGAAGATTTCGGGAGTCACATGAAGACGCACGCGCTCAAGCATAACTGCCGCAAGCGCGCCGCGCATGTGATCCCCCGGGCGTCCGCGAAACCCGTCCCCGCCCGGTGGCGCCGCGGCGGTGGTCCGGGAAACTAGGCCCGTCACGCCGGTTTCGGAGCACGCGGCAGGCCGCACCCGTGCGCTTTTTATCCAGCGGCCGTGGGGAGGGCAATGTCCCCGTGGTGCGGTTGATGTTTCCCGCTGTATGTTGTTTATGCCACGACTCAAGGAGGAGCCACCGGCACAAGCTGCTTTCTTGTTCCAGGATCACCGCATCGTCAGGACTAATGCAGTGGTCAAACTTCTCGCAGTGCTCCGCCACTGCTCTCCGTTCGCTGTTCAATTGACGGAGATCGTTCTTGTGCTGCCGCATTCTTTCTCGAAAGTTCTTTGTTTCCCCAACGTACGAGGCGGGGCAGTCGGAGCACGCGATCCTGTGCACGACGCCCTGCGCTTTTTCCGCAGGTGTGCGGTCTTTGAGTCGAGGGATGAAGCTGCCGATGGTGGTGGACGGCTTGTGGGCTACGTCAACCTCTGCCTTTCTGAGTATGCGCGCTATTGTTTCGCTGGCGCACGCTATGTAGGGAATCGACACGGGGCGTCGCTGCAGCGTCGCCACTGGTGTCCTGCTTCCCCAGTCTTTCTTCATGCACAGGGCCTTGCGGATAAACGCCTTTGTATAGCTGTTGGTGCTGAGGTCACGGATTATTTTCGCTCTTTCTTCCTACTGCCGTCGTGGTGACGAGCTGATTCTTTCGGCCCTGTTGACGACGCTTTGCACAACGGAGGACTTATGGCAGGCGGGTTGGTTCGAGATGAAGTGGAGATAGCTCCCCATGTGTGTTGGTTTCCTGAAGACGGAGAAGGAGAGGCTCTGTCGTTACCTTCTCACCAACAAATCCAGGAACGGGAGGGTTGAATGAATCCCCATTTTCGTTGTGAATTGTATGTGGGGATCCATGAAATTCAAGCGGGCGAGCAGGCTGCTGACCTTGCCGGACTTTACCACACAGAAGCAATCATCCACATAGCGTTTTGGTTTTGGGGTCATACTTGGTTTTGGGGTCATACGCGGCAAGCGCTCGCTTTTTGATATCCTCCATCACGAGCGCTGCCACTGTTGCCGATATAGCGACCCCCAGTGGCTGTCCCACTGGTCCGTCTGTAAAACACGTTGCTGAAAGAGAAGTAAGTGCTTGAGAGGCAAAATTCCAACAGCTGGCATATCTGGTCTACCGAAAGTGGCGTTCTGTCGTTCAGGGTGAAGTCGCCTTCGAGAGCCTCGTGCGTCACAGCCAGTGCGAGGGGTTTGGGCACGTTGGTGAAAAGGGAAACCACATCGAAAGACACCATACGGTCGGTTTCCTCAAGCCTAACGTTGGATGCCAGTTGTACGAAATGCCCCGAGTGGCGGATGTAGGTTTCTGTCTTCCCGGTCAGAGGCAGGATTATCTTGTGAAGATAGGCTGACAGAGCCCGTAGGGGGGAGCGGGTCGACGTAGGCAGGGGTCGACGTAGCCCAGAAGCTGTCCACCACCATCGGCAGCTTCATCCCTCGACCCAAAGACCGCGCACCTGCGGAAAAAGCGCAGGGCGTCGTGCACAGGATCGCGTGCTCCGACTTCCCCGCTTCATACAGTGGGGAAACAAAGAACTTTCAAGAAAGAATGCGGCAGCACAAGAACGATCTCCGTCAATTGAACAGCGAACGGAGAGCAGTGGCGGAGCACTGCGAGAAGTTTGACCACTGCATTAGTCCTGACGATGCGGTGATCCTGGAACAAGAAAGCAGCTTGTGCCGGTGGCTCCTCCTTGAGTCGTGGCATATACAACATACAGCGGGAAACATCAACCGCACCACGGAGACATTGCCCTCCCTCTATTGTCAAGGCTTGCGACAAGTGTCGGCAAGAAGGCGTATATAAGCGCCGTGCGTCTCGGGCCGTCTCACCCCTGAAGAAGAAGCCGGTCAGGCTTCGAAACGTCGGGTATTTAAAATAAGTTTATGGTTCGAGTTTTCTCTTTTTCTCCCGTTTTCTATTACCCAACCAGGCAGACTTTTGCCGAATGTTTACCTTTAAATCATTTTTAAGTTTAAAAGGTTGTTATACCAGCTTATATGCTCTAAGTGTAGTAAATTTAAGACGTAACATATTTTACAGATTATCACTTGCATTCTACCAAAAGTGAAATCCTGCTGCTATTGAAAGTTGCTTCCACTTCCTTTGAACTAAAAAGAATGACATTTGCACATGACATTTGCATATGCTATATATACTCATACCTGCCAACCTCACAGCATGAAAATTCGGGAGACCGCAGCGGCAGGCGGGGGGGGGAGTGGTTTTTTTTTTCTTTTTGCATAGCAGAAATTACTGAGACTAGAGACTGACATCAGAAACGGGTAAGGATGTTTGTTTTGAGCTGCTTGAACCAAAACTTCTTTACTTGTGAAGGCACCAAGGCAGTTCACAGGTGCACGTGGTACAGAATCCGTACTTGTCACCTTTTCGCGAAGTCACAAAGCACGGAAACCCACCTGCGTATGAGTCCAGAAACACTTGCAAGTACTTTGATTTTGACGCCGTCATCGACCTTCTAACTGAACTCTGGAAACACGGAATACCCACGGCAGATGGCGTAGCGTACAAAACGCGGGAGCCAAGATGGAGACGCAAAAGTTCTGGCTAGGCTCAATGGAAACAAATGGCGCAAATGAACTGAACAGTGACCGGAGCGGCAAGGTTGCAACACGCGGCTCTGTTTCTCCCAAGCACGCCGATATCGAGAGTGCAAAGCACAATGGGGGCTGCTTACTTACTGCCGGCCTGCCGGCCACCCCTCCTTTGGAAAATGGAATGTGCTCGATAGTCCGACAGTCTCGCCGTCTCGTTATCGGAGCACCCGTGCAGTGCCGCGGCTCCGGCCGCCGTGCACTTTTGGC
This sequence comes from Rhipicephalus sanguineus, assembly GCF_013339695.2. NCBI lineage: Eukaryota > Metazoa > Arthropoda > Arachnida > Ixodida > Ixodidae > Rhipicephalus > Rhipicephalus sanguineus. The sequence continues at coordinate 217,250,303 of NC_051178.1, forward strand.
AATCTTTTTCTGTTGAGACTGTACCTCTTACCTCGCCTTCTTTCGGTACGGTGGCGAGCACTTCACGCGGCCAGCCTTCGCCGAGATGTGCAGTGCCCAGAATGTATTCAGCGGTACTCTACGATATGGTTGCAATGAAATAGAAGTGTGGTGGCGAGTGCCACAGCAGGAAAGGCTGCCGTACGTGCATGATTTTAAAAAAAGAGTGAAAAAAAAAACCCGCCTCTGCTGTGGTGGCCACTTTTCGGGAGATTTGAGATGACATTCATACAATCGGGAGATTAGGTCCAAATTCGGGAGTCTCCCGGACAATTCGGGAGAGTTGGCAGGTATGTATACTATTCGAATTCGATTTGAAATTGTTCAACCAAATCACTATTTGTTTCGAATTCGCTTCGAAGCTAGAATTTACTATTCCCACAAGCCTAGTGAACGCAACTGTATCACTGAAGAGCAGAATCTGCCTGCGCACTGCATTGGTTTCTTGGTCTCACTGACCATTACTTGAACTTCATTCCACATTATGCGGACATTGTTCAATCACTGCATTCCATGTTGCATGAAGGCCAAACATTTAATTGGTCGCATGAAGTCAATTTGGCATTCAACAATATCAAAGAAGTACTACCTATTCAAATCTTTGACAAGAAGCTTCCAATAGTCATAACGACTGATGCTTCCAACATAGAATTGGGTGCCATGTTTCAACAATGCAAAGATGACCAGTTAGTTACAACTGCTTTTGTTTTGAGAACTTTGTCTCCTGCTAAATGCAGATATTCTGCTGGTGAGCGTGAAGCCCTAGCATGCCTCCTTGCTGTGATAAGATTAGTTTGCCGTTCCGGCGCCCGGGGGCGTCGATGTTGCAATGAAATAAAACGGTGCACATGACCAGACAGTCATGTACGGAAACCGCCAACGTACGTGTGTGTGATTCGGTCTGGTGACCGGCACGGCCCAGGACTACCCGGTTGTCACAAGTGGCGACGAGGTCGACTGACGAACCAGACCGGCACAGCACAATCACACGTCGTCATGCCTGTCGTTGGGAAGCTGGATTCGTTCGACCCGAGTACATCAGAGTGGGCGGAATAACGTGAGCGGGCCGAGCTGTACTTCATCGCGAACCGCATCCCGAGCGACAAGCAGACAGCTGTATTTTTGACATGCTGCAGTCCAGAGACTTATTCTCTGCTACGAGGCCTCCTAGCATGAAGTAGGCCCACCCAAGCAGGACTGACCGAAATTTTTACCACACTTGGCAAGCACTACGCCCCTCGCGTATCAGAAGTAGTGGCAAGTTCCAAGTTTTTCTCGAGGCGTCGAAAAGAGGGGGAGACCGTAAGTGACTACATTGCCTCGTTGAAGAAATTAGCCGAAGACTGCAATTTCGCAACATTTTGAGAGTGCATGTTGGGCGACCAGATAGTCAGCGGAATCAATGACGTAACCATGCAAACACGGCTGCTGGAAACGACGTGTTTAACCTTCGAAACTGCAAAGGACACCGTCGTAGCTATGGAAGCTGCGCGTAAAGATTCACGCGCATTGAGCTGTCAGCAAGCACAGCTACTATCTGACGAAGCTCCGGAGCAAGTGAACGTTGTTGCCTCGGGGAAAAATGATAGCTGCTACTTTCGCTGCGGGGGAGGTCATGCTATGCGTTGGTGTAGGCACGGCAACACGATCTGTCACAACTGCCATCAAAAAGGGCACCTTGCAAGAGTTTGCAGAGTTCAGCCGGGAAGTAGAAATTTTGACCGGAGCCAGTCTAGTCGCAGCCGGTCTAGTCGCGTGAACAACCTGGGCGACCTGCCTGTCTCTGCTGAAGAGCCTGAAGTTTTCGACTTCTGGACGCTTCACACAGCTAGTTCGGAGCCAATGCGCATAGCGGTTGAAGTTAACGGCGTAACGCTCGATATGGAGATGGACACCGGCGCAAGTATGTCGACCATTGATGATGGCAAGTTTGCCGAGCTTTTTCTGTCGGTGCCGTTGGAGCCATCGAGTGTGCAGCTGAGAAGTTTTTTTGGCGACATGAAACGCGTCCAGGGAAAGCTGGAAGCAATGGTCAAACTTGACGACAAGGAGCGCCAGCTACCACTATTTGTCGTGAAAGGGGCGTGTCCTACGCTGTTTGGACGAAGCTGGATGAAGGCCTTCAAGCTAGGCATCACTCAGACGGAGGGAGTCAACATCGTGAAGTCTACGGAAGACCTGGTAAGCCAATACCCCGAAGTTTTTTCGGAGCAGCTTGGCACGTTTCACAGCGTTGCAGCTTCTATATCCGTACAAAAGGGCGCGAAGCCACGTTTTGTCAAGGCACGTCCGATACCATTTGCTTTGCGTGATCGGGTTTTTGAAGAACTACAGAGGATGGAACGGGAAGGCGTTATCAAACCGGTGAAAACTTCTCAGTGGGCCGCGCCCATCGTTCCTATATTGACGCGCGACGGCCGGGTTCGGGTCTGCGGCGATTTTAAGACTACCATAAACCCGGTGACAGTCGTCGAGTCCTACCCTATTCCTAGGATTGAGGAACTTTTTGCGCAGCTTACAGGGGGCAAAAGTTCACAAAGCTTGACTTGCAAGACGCCTACCAGCAAGTCCCACTCGATGAGGAGTGCCAAGAGCTAGTCACCATTAACACTCCGAGGGGGTTATACCGATTCACAAGGCTGCCGTTCAGGGTTTCATCAGCTCCGGCTATCCTTCTTCCTTTTAAGCTCCTTCTTCCTTTTAAGAATCACCTCCCCCCCCGAGATACATGACATCCTTTAAGTGCTGGCATAGTCCACATGCAGCCGTGACCACGGTATCTCCGGGAACGGCCAGGGCATGACAGGCACTGGTCGTGACACTCTTTGATGCTCCTGGCAAATACGGCACCTTTGAATGGTTATCGCTATATTGTCACATGGTCGTGACGTCGACGAAGACAGCAGTCGGCGTTTTCAAGATGAAACTGTTTATTTGGCCGAACTTGTGGCCGGGAAACGGAAAGTTAACTTACAGCGATACACACTGTATGCACTGATAGCAGCGTACAGAGCATCGACCGTCGATCAACTGACAAGCGGTCAAGCACGTCGGCATTGCTTGCAATATGTGATGGATTTGGGAGAGTGAGCGAGGCCGGAGACCGTGGCGTCACGGCAAACAAACTTTATATCCCACACCACGGTAAACCAAAAAATTAACAAACTAAAAATTTACAATCAGGAGTAACATGTGCAAAAACGCCAAGCGGTACAAAAGAATACAAAAAACACTTCTAACTAAGCTCGGCTCTACTGGCCCGAAAGTCTGGCCACTATGGCGTCCCAGTCTCGCCACGCTACAGTGGCTAGAATAGGGAAGTGTGAAGACCGCGCCGCCTGCGCTGACGCTCTCCACCGATGTCTCGACCGGCGCTGTCTAGGTGGCGCTGGTTGTAGCTTACACGTCTCTCGCTCGGCTCGCTGCAGCGAAGCTGTCATGTCAAGGCTGATTTGTGGCGGATATGGTTTTGTTTGAGCAGTAAATTTTTATTAGTGTCTCTACTATAATGCAGGGTGTAAGTGCCTCATAAAGAAATGAAATTTGCGGGAGATATTATCAAGCATTATCACCGTATGGTATGACCGTACGCACAGTATCATAAGTGAAGCTTTACATCTTTCGCAAACATCGCGGCTAGCTAAGCTTGCGACTGCTTGTGATCGTTCCTTGATGCCGAGAAATATAACCAATTAACAATTTGGGGGGATTGTCATTTCACAAGGTTATAAGCAACCTCAAGAAGCACGAAAAAAATGCTACTATGACATTGATATCAATTTCCTTCATGTTGTTATAAAGTATACCTAACATTTTGCATGAGGTAGTTTTCAAGAACTTAATTATTCTTGCGTATTCACAGTGGAAATATTTTTCACTTAACAAGTGCACAGAAAATCGGAGAGCATTTTACTCTTCTTACACATTTTATTTGAAGTTGGGGGCATCAAAGTAGGGAAGAAAGCTAGCACACTACAGGGTGATGCACATCACACCGTTCTTCGAAACTTGAGGTGCTTTTATCTTTCTCTTGCAGAACTTCTCTGTTTAGAGATTTCGTGAAGAAGTGAAGCCGTGTGAGAACAAAAAACTTGATTATGTTGCTCGTCAGATCTTGCTTGTGTGAGTCGCACGCTATACGGATGGTACGGTCTGCACTGTTCAACTATAGTGTCCCTTTGGAGCTTATTATAACTGAACCACGATGTGAATGTGTCCTCCAGTTCCTCCACAAATGAAAATAGTTCAGGTGACAGGTACAAAAGCCCTCCAACATCACAGAATGCTGTGAATGACGCAAGATCCTTATCTGCATTCTCGAGGGATCTGAGCACCTGCTCAAAACAGTCCCGGCTTTTCGTTGCCATAACTTTCCTCCATGCCTCATAGCCAGCCAAATAGTACACCAGTCTTCCGTCACTGACTTGCAGAGGATACGCATGGTCGGAAAGGAGAGTCGATGCCTGTAGTACACTTGAAGCATCGTCCAGGTTTCCAGTGTCCAGTAAATCGTCGACATGGATGGCCACTTCATCAGTTCCAACTAATGACGTAAGTGTGTCACCTGCACAGTTGCCCGTGTCTGGTGCTTTTACCAAATTGTAAAAGCTAAGGGAATTCACGGCAGTAAGGAGCTTGGTCGATGTGGGATGATCATTGCACCCGGATATCTGACAAATTATCCCGAATAGCTTTTCGATTGGATCCCTGGGATTGGAACGGCAGCATTCTTTTCCAAAGGCTTGTCTGCTCTTTACGCTGCCACTGCTGGATATTACGCTGTCACTGCTGGAACAAATAGTCGTCGTTCGGGACTCCAAACTATGAAAGCTTCTGCTTGCACGATTTGTACCCAGTTGAGCATCTGGGCACAAAACAGTGGCTCTCACGTCTGCTCATGGCACACACTCCGCAAAAGACATAACGTAAACACGACAAGGCTGTCCGACCAGCAAATGCAGCACGAAAGAACAGCGTAAAAGGCAAAATAATCACGTCTAACTGGCGAGTTGCAGCGTTGAACAACGTGCGCAGCCTGAAAGCCTGACGTGTATACGACAGCGCGCGCCACCTAGCGGAAACATCGCAAGGCGGCGTCACTACCTCCCATTGCAGCCGCTTGACGGTGATGACACTTCTAGTATTCTAGCCACTGTAGCCATGCAAATCGAACGTTCTTACTTCGTGTGTGTTCGTCGCCTCGATCCAGTGCCAAAGTCGACGTTCGGCCCCGTCGTCACAGCTGCTGTCGACGTCTTCGGGTCGTCATCGTCGATCCGCCGCCTTGCTAGTCGTCCTCGTCGCCGATCCTCCGGCCCTTTGTCGAGAACATCTGTCTCGTCCAGTTAGGCCCAACTCCTGGCCTCCCCTTGGTGCCACTGGGTCGAACTGCCGATGTGGCTCTCTGGTGATTGTCAGTGGGCCGCCGTCGTCTTGCCGAGCTGTGGGAGTGCCGTAGGTGCCCTGCGAACTGCTGTGATGGGGCTGATGCAAGCTCAGGGAGCCTCACTTGGATGACACCAAGGTCGACGGCCACCCTCCCGAGCCTCTCGTGCCGCTGCCCCCAGAACGGGGCCCTGCTGCTCTCGTCGCGGGTGCGACGCTGGCTTGCAACACCTTGCTCCTCGACGACTCCACCGAACAATGCCTGCTTGTTCCTCTGGGGTTCCGCACCTCAGTTCGGGTCGCGTGGCACGCGCCTTTCTCCGGCCAATGGCTTGCGTCGACGTGGCGGGGGTGCACACCATCGGGTACTTTTCCATTCCCCGCACACCATCGACGCATTGCGCTGTCCGGCACGCGCCCGGTGCCCCTTTACTCATGACACAGGAACACCTATTTTTTTATCGCAGTCGATGCGATAAGTGGATTGAAGTGTTCCCGCTCTCCACACCCTCGGCTGAAGCAACTATTTCCTGCATGAGAATTATGTTTGCAAACCAAGGCCTTCCAGATGTGGTCGTGTCGGATAATGGGCCAGCATTTACCAGTGAGTTCTACTCCACATTCCTCAAGAAAAATGGGGTGAGGCGAATGCTGGTGGCGCCGTATCATCCAGCGTCAAACGGTGCTGCAGAGCGGGCAGTGCAGACTGTCAAAAACAAGTTGCGGAAGGCTGGCCCTGGAGATATTCGCACTCAAATTGCCCGCATGCTCCTGACTTACAGGTCAACGCCTCACGAGGTCATGGGTTGCTGTCCGTCGGAGCTGTTGCTGGGGCGGAAGCTGAGGACTGCGTTGGACCTGCTACACCCAGACCTCAGGACTAAGGTGCAACAGAAGATACCTAAGCAGAAAATCAGATGCGACCAAGGAACAAGACCCAGGGTTTTGGGTCACCCTGGTGACCAGGTGTTCACAAAAAACTTCCGTCCAGGTCCGCGAACTTCTGCGTGGCTCCCTGCAGTCGTCACCGAACAACGCACTTCGTCCATGGATGTTCTACTGGAGGACGGACGGCGTTTAACTCGACATCTGGATCACATCCGCCAGCCCCCTGAGGAACTAAGTGCAGACAACCAAGAGTCAGGCAGCCCAGTAGCTACAGGTCTTGCTCCAAGCTTGGACGTGGGTCAGAGGCAGCTAACTCCGGATCGCCTGCACGACACCGAGTCTAGGCAAGATCCCAGAGAAGACGTGGCGAGGAAAACGGAACTTGCTGTCACAACACCCAGTACTCCTGTCCTGCGTCGAAGTACGAGAATTCGACGACCAGTATCGCACTACTCACCTTAAACAAATTGTTTGCATCCATTAATAAAGGGGGGAGGGATGTGATAAGATTAGTTTGCCGCTCCGGCGCCCGGGGGTGTCGATGTTGCAATGACATAAATACGGCGCACATGACCAGACAGTCATGTGTGGAACCCGCCAATGTACGTGTGTGTGATTCGGTCCGGTGACTGGCATGGCCCAGGACTACCCGGTTATCACACTTGCTCGCGAGAAATGGCATGTATACTTATGGGGTAGACATTTTAGATTACACATTGATAATCAAGCACTTACTACCTTATATTGCCGATTATAAGGCGACTCCAATTATAAGTAGATCCCCCAACTTGCAACCCCTTCTAGGGGAAAAAAAAAAGTTGACTCCGAACTCAGCCTCATGCAGCGGCCATAGCTCACCAATAAGTTTTTCAGAAGAGGGAGTGATGCAAAGAAACATTTATTTGCCCGTGAAACATTGCTTACGACTCGTCATCGCTTGAGAGAAGGATGCAGTCATGGTCATTGCCATCGTGTGAGCCACTGCTGCTGCTCACCGTCGGAACGGGTGCCGGTGGTCGTGAACCCAATCTCGAACCGCCTCCTCAACGGCAGGGTATCGTCCAGACTTTGGCCCTGAAAGGAAGCGCGTGTAGCAGCGCACGCGAAGATCTTGGTCCTTTGTTTTCTCCATTCCCTCACACACTTTTCCGACACATCAAACTTGCGCCCTGCTTCAAGGTTGCTTTCCGACTCTGCGTAGAGGATCGCTTGCCTCTTGAAAGCAGCGCTATACTGTTGCCGGTGTAGCGGTGGCATCTTGGCGTCCCGTTTGGCAGCGTCGCAAATCGTGCACACCACTGCTAGCAAGCGAAGCGAAATGCAGAAATGGCAAACAGGTGTGAGTGCAAAAAGACGTGAAGACGCTTGTGGGCGCATGTGACTGGTCATGTGGTTTAGTTCCCCGCAAAGTGTTGCCAGCCCACACGGACGCCGGTGGTTTGTCAACGAATAGTTTCTATCCTCTTTATTCATAGAGCATCGTTCGCCCTCTATCAAAGGTTTGAAATGCTGCTTTCGAGACCATGTTTCCCAAGCAGTTCGCATTAATGCCGCGCGGCGGTGATTTTTAAATGTGCTCCGTAGTTTCGCCTCGCGTGGTTTTGCTATAGTTTCACGATCGTCGTGGCAGATTGCAAAAATGTCTGGCTCCGGAAGCAGCACGCGCGCCTTGGGAGATAGCTGTTGCCGCGACTCCGCTGCCTCTGCGGCTGATGTTATCGATGCGTCGAATAGCAGGAAATCCGAGGACGACGACCTTTCGTCGGACCCTACAGATAAGTCGACTTTACGATTCCATGTATAGGTCGACCCCCAAACTTTGGAAGGTCATTTTATGAAAAAAAAACGTCGACTAATAATCGGCAATATACGGTACATTAATTTCTGCTGGGCAGACATTCATTGCGCATTTCATGCTGGTGCGCCAGACTCTTGTACTACAACTTCCCTGTACAGTACTGCAGGGGTTCAAATAATGTTGTAGCGTATGCACTTTCTCAATTGCCTTGGAAACTTCCAATCTCTCCAGAACTAGAGGAAGAGATAATCTCTCTTGTCATTTCATGCATTAGTAAGGCCGACTTACAAGCAGCAACTGCTGAAGATACTACTTTGCAACAAGTGCTTCCATATATTGCTAATGGCTGGCCAGAAAAATCTCATCCCCCAATGCTACTGCCCTACTTCGCGGTGAGAAGTGAACCGTCCTGTGCGGACAACTTAGTCTTCTTGCGCAGAAAGAGTCAGCATTCCTGCTTCACTGTGCGATACAATCATACAGCTGGCTCATGATGAAAGTCACCCTTGAATTGTCAGGACTAAGCAGTGACTTATAGAAGGATACTAGTGGCCTTGCTTAGATAACCAAGTTGAACAACGTGCAGTCCACAACTGCATTGTATGTCAAAGAGCAGACAAATCTGCTAAACCAGTTTTTGCACCCTTCCATGGCCAACTGAACCTTGGGACATTGCCGGTTCACATGAACGTGCTCCTTTCGACTGCAGATTTGCAATTACATTACTCGACTACCACTCTAAGTGGCCGGAGGTTTGCTTTAACCATGCAGCCACTTCTGAAATAGTAGTTGCATTTCTGTCAGCACTTTTCAGTAGGGAAGGCTTCCCAGAAGCAATTGTCACGGACAACAGTCCTGCTCCTCGAACTACTATCCACAAGCTAACGGTCAAGTTGAACGATTCAACCGCGTTTTGAAAAAGCAAATTCAGTTCACTCAACTTGAATGCCGCCCACTGAAACAAGCTGTAACCGAGTATTTCGGCACATATTGCTTTATGCCTCAAGCTACTACAGGCTTGTTGCCTGTACAACTTCTGCATAATCGCCAACTGCATTCTGGAATGGACATTACAGGGCTACACCCAAAGTCTCTCGCTCCTTCTCCAATTTTGATCCTGCGAGAACACGAGTGTTCCATAGGCAGCTGCCAACTAAGGAGCGCACAGATTCTAAACGTGGAGCAAAACTTTCTTCCAAGCTACAAGTGGGCCTCGGGGTTCTTTCTGCCAGGGAAGCAGAATAAATACAGGGGTCCCTATACAATCCTTAGTCAAATGAGATTCAATTCCTTCCACCTTAGCAATGGCAATGACTGGAGTGCATCAAAGCTAATTGTTATACCCCTGTCACACGGCAAAGCTAACGTGATTTACAACATTAGGTGAACTTAATGTCATTTTACCTGGCTCGTGCCACACGACGAAAACAAATATCATTTTAAAATGATGACCATGACGTTAGCCCTCCTGAGCCGTGACTTCGGGAGAAATAAAAATCGATTAAAACTTGCATGTAACATGCGAGTATCCTCGAAAACAATTTTTAACACTAAAAAGCTGCTCCCAGCATATAAACACAGCCGTGTTACACAACTTGCCACAGCTGCACGACACAAACGAAGTCAAGCTAAGAACCAATCGAAACCGAACACAGCCGACGATATGACCGGGCATGAATACAGTAAACCGAAGCATGCGAGCACGACTGACACTCCGGCTGCAGAAATGAGACGGCGGAAGCTAATTTGTGCAGTCACCACCTCGATCACCAAAACACGTGCAATCGGACAATCAACACCCGCGATACAGGCAACAACGAAAACAGAGCACAAATGAAACATGGCCGGCATCCAGCCACTGTAGTTGAGAGTAGCTTTCTTTTAGGAACTTTTGCACATGCTGCTACGTCATCAAATGAGCAATAAGTTAATCTAGTAAAGTGTAAGATATATACAATTTACAAAAGTTACTTGTACATAATTGAACAGCCATCTCCCTAAAAAGTCCCTGGCGTCGAGATTACGCATTCGGACCGAAATCGAATGCAAATGTGTTTCGCGAACCAATTCGACAGGAAATGTCCTTTTCATCGAATGGCATTAGTTTCACCGTGTGACAGCAAACGAATGACGATTTGCCGTGTGACAGGGTATTAACTCAGCCCGCAGAGTTCATGTCTTCCACCTAACGCATCATCCATGCACCAGAATAATTCCTCCCAGCTACCTTCACAACAGTCGGCTGATGTGCCAGCCCCAGTGCACATCCTATCAAAGATATGTCATGTATGGAAACTCTCCGACAGTAAGCATGTAGGTGAGCCCCAAGGCTCTTCTGAGCTGGTTAAGGCTCCGTCGGTGAATCCAACCCTCCTGCAGCCCTTGTCCCAAACGACGCCATAAAAAGCCGGCGCATCATAAGGATTATGTTTCGTAAGTATACACGTTATTCTTGTAATACTCTCATTTTTCATATATACTACTTACAATATATTTTTGCATACTTTCTTTTACTGCATAATCCCAAGTGCGAGGAACTCACACTAAGTTCCTAATTATTCGTACGTGGGCACATGCAATGGAAAATGTTTTAGTCAAACTACTTGAACCACATGAAACCGTCCTATAAAGAATAAACACATTCCTACATGTGATAACTATTGTATAATGTTGTAATTTTATTTTGAAAATTTTTCTACTAGTTATTTTCAGTGGTTGTGTGCCAAATTTTCAGGTGCACCAAAGCATTCTACTGCATGCGAAGTTTTGAGTGCCTTGATATTGTATAATGTTTTATACACAGTACAACTGCGACTGCCTACTGTAGCGTTAGTTCTGTATAATTTGATTGCGTTATCCTATACAGATCCACAAGAGTTTATATCTTCTTTCCTTTCTAGGGGGAGATGTTAGTAATCTTGTTCACTTCCGACCAGTTTCGATAACTTGTGGTAGGTCACAGAGCACCGTACAACGATCATTACCTGTAACCAATTGTTCTGCCCACTCTCTGAACAAACGACAGTCCCCTCCTCTCCGTGGTCAGATGTGCCTGCTAACGCTCCGGCGCTATCTGCCTACACCGGACGTGTATCCGGCCGACGACACAACAGCAACAAATTTCAGCATCTGCAGATTTAGTATGTTCCAGGAAAAGTCCTTGAGCTCAGCACAAAGACCTAATTATGAAAAGCAGTTCCATATTGAAGAAGCTTTCCAAATGACAGAAGCCTCATACGTGAGCAAGTGAGTGGCATCAACAGCCTGCTTGTACAGATTCTTGGCGGAGTAGTCGACAAAGTTGAGCAGGGCCTGGCGAATGTCAGTCGTGTGCTCCACCTGGTCCCCCGTTGCCCACGTCTCCAGGTAGACAATCGAGACCCGTGTATTCACCGTCCGAAAGTACTGCACAGTTAGAGACAAGCTTATCATTGCACAAGTGGCGTAAGAACACATTTGTTAGATACAGAAAATGAGGCACTCAGTGTTTGCAAACAGTCAAAAAGTGTTCACGCCATTTCAGCTGCTCCAATGATAATTTGGGTGCAGTTGTCATTATGCTTATCAAAAACAGGTGTGCACTTGCATGAGCAGCAACACTGTGCATGAACTCCACCTTTACCATTGCAGATGTTATTCACAGGGCGGTCATTGATAATTCTGCCAGACTGTCCCACGTAGATAGTACTACATGACAGAGGAATTCTTCAGATTACTCTTTGTGCAGGCTCCCCAAACCTCCTGTGCTGCACATGACCGACTGTTGCTCCAGAGAAGTGCCTAGTTTGGCAACCTGCATTTCTACGGAATGGTGGCCATTTTTTGCGTTCATGATTTGTACTAGCCTGAAGAGGCTCTTTCTTGTACCCAGACTTGGTATGATGACCACAGCAATCGAAATGATTGATGTTTGCGAGTAACCTGAAGTCTTAAGGCTCGAGTTTCGAAACTGATAGGCATCATGTGTTGGCAAGATCTGTACAAAGCATCTGAAAGAATTAAGTTGCTGCACTAGCTTGCTGTAAGCAGAAGTTGACAATTGTCCCTATGAGTGGGGTCACACATTCGATGTGATGCCATTGATTTATTGTGCAGGAAGATGTCATATGGGTGTACTCATTGGGGGCAAGCTAATCTAAATTCTTACTTTAAGCTTACTTGAACTATCAAAATTAAATGCACACAATACAGAGGAAATGACTGCCTTGTTGTTGCAAATTTGGACCGAACAAAAGTGTCATTCTTCGCAAGGTCGTTGATGGCAGTTTTTTTTTTCTCCCTCTGCTGAAGAAATTGTGCACAGCCTTTCGGATCAGTCAAAGTTGGTTCTAATTAGTGAAGCTTTGGCAACAGGAACTGAAATGAAGTATCTTTCGATGTTGGTTGGCGTTGCATTAACGAAAAAGTGCAGTTATCAGTTTTTATTTTATAAACGAGACTGGAAGAGATGTCACCTCTTGATGCTTGAGAGCGATCTGTATGAGCGTTTTATCAGAATCTTGGAGTGCAACGAAACTGTATAGATGGCTGTTGTCTCCACCCGGCAGAATCAGTTATCAATGCAGTGGAAAAAATGAAATCCTCATTCTGCGAGCGATAGCACAAATTTAGGCTTCAGTCAAGCTTCCGGCGGCATGTTAAAGAATGTTTTTAAAAGTAAAGTACATGCATAATGTGGGAACCTCTTATAGCCATAGGTCGGCAAACTCACTCATGAGTCGACTGACTCAGACTCATTCAGACTCAGATTGAGCCGTGAGTCTGAGTGAGTCCAGGTGAGCAATATTTTGGTGAGCTTGAGTCCGAGTGAGTCCGGTTGAGAAAAATTTTAGTGAGTCTGAGTCCAAGTGAGTCCGGTCGAGGAAATCTTTGCTGAGTTTGAGTCCGAGTGAGCCGTAAGCGCAAAATATATTTCTTGAGTGAGTCTGAGTGAGCTCAACACCTTTATGCCGACCTATCGTTCTATCTACACCACTTCAGCATTACTATCCGCCTTATGTCAGCTCGTGTTTATGCTCCCGTCGACTCACACATACTTCAAAGCCCTAGAGTTCATACGCCAGCTCAGTATTTATTGATCAGAGGCGTGGGTCACAGGCTGCTATGTCCTGCCCCCGAAATCTCTCTCACAGGAAGTTCTTGATAAAAATATCTCGTGTGAGTCATCATTTTCAATAAAAGTGTCCTTACTGGATTGCAACCACTGATAATTCATATTTGAAGGTACGAGGTCAAAAGGCGCCAAGCAGAGCACCAATTATGCGAGATATTTGTGTGAAAGAGCATTGAAATCATGGTCAATAAAGCCAATTGTACGCTAACAGACTCGTGAGTCAACTCACTCAGACTCAAAAAGAGCCGTGAGTGTGAGTCTGAGTGAGTCCGAGTGAGTAATAATTTGGTGAGTCTGAGTCCTAGTGAGTCCGGTTGAGCAAAATTTTCGTGAGTGTGAGTCCGAGTGAGCTCTTAGGGCAAAATTTATTTCATGAGTGCGTCTGAGTGAGCTCCACATTTTTTGCCGACCTATGCTTATAGCCTACATAAGTCGACACTCAGGTAGGCACGATGTTTGTGTTCAATGCAGATAATTTTGCTCATCATAGCCTCGCCATAGCGCCGAGATAACATACTAAGCTGGAGCCTTCTGTATGAGAACCATGTAGTCGGCGAGGGCAATGGATGCTCCACCAAACATGTAGAACATTTGTTCGAGCGCACTGTTTACTGCTTTTCATGGTTAATATATGAAAAACGTGTGTTATGCTTTTTTTTAAGTTGTTATTTCAGGAAAACGGGCGACATTGGGTTAAACGGGCAACGTCACAATGCACATCAAAATTACCAGGTTAAAAAAAACAGTTATTATCAGTGTGTATGGGCTATAGTGATGGTAGCACTCTGCCATCTGCTTGAACATCACTTCCCACAGCACTCAAGTTCAGCAGGTCTCGGACGTGGTGTCCCACAAGCACACGTGCTCTTAGACAATAAAAAAAAAAAGAAAAAAAGTGGCCTCGTACATCGCGGCCACCACGGCTGCTGCCAACGCATCCACGAAGTGATTGCAAAATGGTTGCTGCAATAGGAGCAACTGCACCAAACACCTGCCCAAAATTCCCCCAGCACACGGAGATAGCTTGTCCTGTCAGTCAAAAGGTCCTCGTCCCTCCCGAGGAGGCACAGGGGGGTCGTGCCCACTCGCTAATTCGTGATGTCATTGTCACATGATCCGTAATCCCCGCTTCTCCCTCGTGTGAATACCCCTTAAAGTACAATCGCCAGGTAGACAGTTGATCACATGGGATCACTAAGGGACATGCACGAAAAAAGTCACTCTACCTAAGCGAAATAACGACAAGGACAATACCGTAGATCACCGCTCACGCAAGAAACCCAACCGCTTAGGTGACAATGCTATCGATGGCTTCCTAATACAGACAGATGGTCTCTTCTTTATATTGACCAATGACTGTGTTGCCCGAGAAACCACTTCAGGCGCCAGTTTCTCCAACTCCATGTTCATGCATGCGGTTACCAACCTTTGTTTCACAACACAGTCATTGTTGGTCGATATAAAGAGATCACACATCTGATTGTTGAAACGAAACTTATCTATGCACTTGGTGATTTGTGTATTTGTGTATCGTCTCACCCTAGAATAAAAAAGTGTCACCACTGCAGCCCTTCTTGATAAACTCCTTAAAGGGACACTAATGGCGGTTAAGTCGATGTTCCCATTGCTGAAACAACATTCCAGAAACCTCATAGTGCTTTTTTTTGTGCCAAGGAAATGCTTGTTTTGAAAGAAAATCACGTTTTAGTGGTCCGCACAGCGTTAGCACACTTCAAATCGCCCGCCTAAAAAGACCTCCTGACGTAGAGTTTGCCTTGGCCAACATTGCCTGCCTTTACTGCCCGGCAGCTGACGCTGCGATTTCAGCTCTGAAGGGCACATTACAAACCTTGCCCAAATTGTGGTTGATCTCGTAATCCTCAGCACGAAAGCACAACGAGCACACACACAGATTTCTTGGTTGTTTAGCACACTATCGCATAGGCACGGCACTCAGCCACTTAGGTGTAGGGGTTTATTTGTGGCACCCATTGGAAAGCCACGTCGGTTTCTTTGCCGCAGCTGCAGCTGTTCAAGCGGCGCACACCATTCAGGCACCCGGCAACATACCACGACACGGCATTTTGTCGAACTTCCCGCTAGAGCGACTTTCATGAGCGCGCAAAACACATGCAAAAGTACGTGATAACAAAACTACCACTGAGATGCGACTGGAGAGCAGCCCGGCAAAAACAAAACATTTAAACCGCCCATGCTCTTCTCCTTGGTAACACCACGTGCTTTTCTCCATGAATGAAACAGAAACGCACAAGCAGAATTTTATTACGTCATCTAATGTAGAGAATGTTACTTTTTTATTATAGGTAGCTTGAGTGCTAGTGATTAATTGTACTCTGGACACTTGACGTCATAGAGTTTCTTACAATAACCTAGAGAGCAAACTGGCACTGCGATCGTTCAACCACCATGGGAATGATGGGAAGTACAGGCTTCGGAATGGATTTCATTAACTAGCGAACTGTCTACGGATCTTTTTCTACAGTTTCAGTTTCGTTCTTCGCGATGCCTGGGTAGTGTGGTGCGTTACAAAGCACTCAAGCAGTGCCTTTGTTGTTCAAAGAGGCTGAAGACCGCTATATGTCTTGATGTGCTGTTTCGTTGCAGCTTTACAGGTTGTATATGGCAGTTTTAGTAAAGCGTCGTTCCCTCACCGCTGCGCACAGATGTAGCGTCCCATGCCAGTGCAGGTATTTGCATAGAGTTCACGTTTTGTGATAAGCATTACTTGTCAAAACTCTTTCAAATCGACTGCAAAATGACGGCGAAGCTAAGTAGATGCACCGTTGCGCTCCTATGACTCGACTTCACAACAAAACGAGAGATGCGTTGGGGGCAGGCAACTTAGACAGACGCATCTGGCATTGCAGCAGATGGTACGTTAAGTGTTTCTCACTCAATATGCTACTGTTATTTCCGTAAATAGATAATGCGTACTTTCGAGGGAAGGCAAGCGCGCTTGTTTCAAGTGTTGTAAACAAAATAATTCATTATATTGTGATGTCAAATCTGGAACACAATTGCAGAGCAATGCATACCCTGGTGGTTGAATTCGTGCAGGTTTCACTTTCAACTCACGGTCACGGAAACTTTTTGCGATAAGTATTACGTACAAAAGAACGAAGCAAGTTTTAATGGGGAATAACTTCATATCGCTTTGTTTTAGACTCGGCAAACAAGCGTCGCGAATCTCAAGTACTTAATGCATCCAAAGCAAATCCGAAGCCTGTACTTCCCATCATTCCCATGGTGGTTGAAGCGCCGCTTAAGGAGCCGGCGTAGACACTAGCGCCAGATTCCACTCTAGGCATTATTGTAAGAAACTCTATGCTTGACGTCATCGGACTCATTCCAAAATGCCCCACTGGTGGTGCATGTCGTGTCCTACATTTACCTTAATTTCCCGATTAGTAGAGCACTGCTGTTGATAATACTGACATTTTAGGCATTTAAAAACATTCACCTTTCACTCTAACATATATTGTTATTTACCTCTAGTGTTCCAATTGTTTAATGTTGAATTCCAATGACAGATTCAGAGCAGCCGAATGGCGAGCAAGCACTCACCTCTAGAGCAATGCCCCCTAATCCCCGGTTGTAACACAACTCTTGCTGCCAAAGCAAAGCATACATTCTAACCACGAGACGCTGGCTTAACATCCTGTCAAATTTCCGCTTATAATCAGCAGCTTCAGCATTTCTGTCTGTACATGATTTATTGGTTGTATTGAAGCTGTGACTATTTAGAACCGGAAGCAATGCCCTGTGACATGCTGTCACGCATCTCGGGAGCGCTTGCAATGTGTGATGGAGTTGGGAGAGAGAGAGAGAGAGTCGGGAGACCATGGTGTCACAGCAAATCAAACTTTATCTCACACACCACGGGAAACCAAAATAAACACTAACACGCACTCAATATTTACGACAAGAAGTACCATTAGGAAATGCGACGCTATTGCGCAATCACTAACAGACAATCGCAAAACATTCGAGCTATGTCTAGCTCCTCTCTACTCGAGCGCCTGGCCACTATGGCCTCTCAGTCAGTCGCGCTTCTTACTCCGTTCGTGGAGTCCGTTGACTCGATCCAGTTCCAAAGTCGACGCCCAGTGCCGTCGTCGCAGCTCCTGTCGACGTCTCAGGGCCGTCGCCGCCGATCAGACACCTCGCTGATCGTCTTCCTCGCCGACGCCTCGTTCTCCGTCGAGAACACCGGTCCCTCCCAGCTAGGCCTAACTGTCGGCCTCTCCTCAGTGCCACTGGCTCAAACTGTCGACGTGGCTCTCCGGTGATTGTCGGTGGGTTGCCGTCTCGTCGAGCTGGGGTAGTGCCGCAGGTGCCATGAGAACTGCGTGATGAGGCTGCCGCAAGCCCGGGACACCTCGCTCGGTAGACACCAAGGTCGACGGCCACCCTCCCGGGACATGCACAACGCTGCCTCCAGAACTCAGCCCTGCTGTCCCCGTCGCGGGCGCGATGCTGGCTTGCACCACCTTTCTCTTCGCCGACTCCACCGAACAATGACTGCTTGTTCCTCTGGGGTTCCGCACCTCAGTTCGGGTCGCGTGGCACGCGCCTTTCTTCGGCCAATGGCTTGCGTCGACGTGGCGGGGGTGCACACCATCGGGTACTTTTCCATTCCCCACACAACATCGACGCATTGCGCTGTCCAGCACGCGCCCCATGCCCCTTTACTCATGACACTGGGCCCCCTTTTAAGAGTTTTTTCTTAAAAAACTGCTTTGGTCCTCCTCTTCAGGGTTGCGGCCCTCTACTCTTCTTTTGGTATCTGGTAACTTCTGCCTTCCACCCTCTTGTCTTGTGTTCACACTTACTTTCACTGTACACTGCTCATCACCATGCACTTCCGCGAACACCTCACCAAACACTGCACTCAACTGTTCACGCTATCCACAAGTTCATCGTTTGTAACACTCTAGACTACAGTCTCTACACCTGCCGAAATAACTTCTCACAATACGCAACACTCACCCTTCTAAAAAATACACAAGTTCAATTACTCCCAAGCTTTACTCAAAAATAGCCGTACAATAATATTCTCAAAACCTATTCACTGCACAGAATTTATATTTCACAGAATCCTTCTTAACACCATAGCAGCCACCAGTTTACTTTCCCATGCTTAAACCTGTGCTTTTTCACATTTCGTGTCTTCTTCAGTTTTTTCCGGCGTCTGTTCGCCGCCCATTGTCTCGCCCGCTCACTACAGCTGATGACTCTAACCCGACGCCTCTTCCAACCAACTTTCTCTGACTTCGTCCTCCCTCTATATCTGACCCTGGTTACATGCACCACACTCTCTGCATCCCAACAATTCCAACCTGCCTTACGCATTTTCGCAACATTCTTCTTCATTCGCTTTACGCGTCTGCCATTGACAACTTGGGGAGCTTTCCTTGCGTCCTGATAATTGCTACCAGTTTTCAGCAGTTTTGGAGCTGTCCTCATTTCTTTTACTTTCACGCTTTTACCCTCGTGCATCTGAGGCACTCCAATGCTCTGCCTGCCCGCTGGCATTACATCTTGCGAAAGCTGACCGCTTCTTCCTTCACCGGGCATACCCATCAGCGACGAGCTATATCCTATCTCCACGTTGCCTGGATGCATCGCGTTCTTTTCTTCTATGCCCCCTTCAGGAACACTGGCATAGGACTCACTAGTCGTTGATTTACTCCCCCTATATGCAACATTTGGGTCCTTTTTCTTCAGCTCATTCTTAAAAGGACTGTTCTTATTTGCCCACCTAGCGTGCTCACTATGGCTGTTTCCTCTGTTTCTCGTCACGGGACGCCTCTTTGAACTAACTTTCCCAGGCTGCGTCCTACATTTATGCCCGACACTGGTTTCTTGCACGACCCTCTCTGCATTCAAATAATTACAACCCACTCGACGCATTTTCGCAGTGTTCTTTCTCCTTCGTCTTACGCGTCTATTGTTCACAGCTCGGGCATCTTTTCTTGCGTCCTGATGCTTGAAACCACTTTTCACTACCCTTGAAGCTGTCGGTGTCCCCTTCACTTTTACGCGCTTACCACCCTGCGTATGAGACGCTCCATTCAACCCAGTCCTCTCTGCTGTTTTCTCTCGTGCTTGTGACACTCTTTTACTTTGAGTGTGTGCATGCTCATCAACGAAGAGCTATACTCTGCTTCCCTGCTGTCTGGAGGCGTCGAGTTCTATACCTCCGTGCCCTCTTCAACAACACTGGCATGCAGCTCACTACTCCTTTTACTCTCCCTATATGCAACAACTCGGACCTTTGTCTTCTGATCATTCCTAACCAAACTGTTCCCATTTGCACAACTAGTGTGCTCACTGCCCTTTTGCTCATCGGAAACAAAACTCTGAAAATCAGGCGCATTGACTTCTCCCAATGAAATCTCTATCGGCCTTCTCTCATCTGGCCCAATGCACCCTTTGGCTTGTTTGGCTTGTGCCAATCGCAGTTGAAGCTCGAGTTCCTGCTTCTCTCGAGCATAAGCTTCTAACACTGCGGCATGTTTTGCCTCGAGATCGGCGCATCTTGCGAGGCGTGCCTTGCCTCGAGATCGGCTTCATGCTCCTCTCTCTTATTCTCCCACTCTTTTCGAACCCGTTCCTTCTCGTCCTCAATAAACTTTAGAGCTTGCTCCTTATTGAGCTTTCTCTCCCGAATGACTCTTGATACCTTCCCCCAATCCATCCTTGCAACCCCCGACGATACCTGACTGGGCCCAACGCTGGAAAAATCCTGGCACAGGCTCGCCACTTATTGTGTCACGTATCTCGGGAGCGCTTGCAATGTGTGATGGAGTTGGGAGAGAGAGAGAGAGTCGGGAGACCATGGTGTCACAGCAAATCAAACTTTATCTCACACACCACGGCAAACCAAAATAAACACTAACACGCACTCAACATTTACGACAAGAAGTACCATTAGGAAATGCGACGCTATTGCGCAATCACTAACAGACAATCGCAAAACATTCGAGCTATGTCTAGCTCCTCTCTACTCGAGCGCCTGGCCACTATGGCCTCTCAGTCAGTCGCGCTTCTTACTCCGTTCATGGAGTCCGTTGACTCGATCCAGTTCCAAAGTCGACGCCCAGTCCCGTCGTCGCAGCTCCTGTCGACGTCTCAGGGCCGTCGCCGTCGATCAGACGCCTCACTGACCGTCTTCCTCGCCGACGCCTCGTTCTCCGACGAGAACACCGGTCCCTCCCAGCTAGGCCTAACTGTCGGCCTCTCCTCAGTGCCACTGGCTCAAACTGTCGACGTGGCTCTCCGGTGATTGTCGGTGGGTTGCTGTCTCGTCGAGCTGGGGTAGTGCCGCAGGTGCCATGAGAACTGCGTGATGAGGCTGCCGCAAGCCCGGGACGCCTCGCTTGGTCGACACCAAGGTCGACGGCCACCCTCCCGGGGCATGCACAACGCTGCCTCCAGAACTCAGCCCTGCTGTCCCCGTCGTGGGCGCGACGCTGGCTTGCACCACCTTTCTCTTCGCCGACTCCACCGAACAATGACTGCTTGTTCCTCTGGGGTTCCGCACCTCAGTTCGGGTCGCGTGGCACGCGCCTTTCTCCGGCCAATGGCTTGCGTCGACGTGGCGGGGGTGCACACCATCGGGTACTTTTCCATTCCCCGCACAACATCGACGCATTACGCTGTCCGGCACGCGACCCGTGCCCCTTTACTCATGACACATGCTGAGTTGTTCATCTCCTTCACTATGACCACAAAAACTCACAAGCACAGTGCCAGAGCTTGGCTGAGGGAAACACACCACACAGATTTCTGGCCCACTCAGTCGATTTTCAGTGAGTAGTGTTTCCTGCTCCATGAGGCGACTGCTGCTTTGAATGAACTTGGACTTTCTCATAACAATAAAAGGAGTAGAAAAATTCGGCAGATCCCACGTGTTGTGGGAATCGGTTTCATGTGAAGCAGTCAGCGAGTACTTCTATGCTGTATTTTATAGCTTTGAGCCAAGCGTTACGAGGTGGATCGACATGTTTTTGCAAGTGTAGTAGCTGTGTGTACATCGTGGGCTTATCAGGGACGTTGACAACATTGGCGTTTAAGGGGTAACTTATGGTGCAATGTAACATCAGGCATCACGTTAGAGTACATACGTTAGTATTATCGAAACTAAGTGCACTTTATGGTGAAATCATGTGAATATCATACGTAACTTTTGTTAAGCAATGCTACAATATAGCTTGCTAAATCATAGGAATACAAATGTAATGTTTATTAGACTGTTATAAAAGCGCAGCGAACACTGGAACCACAGACGTTAATCTGATATGACGCCTGTATTGTAGGAGTAGATATGTAGTGTTTATTGCTTTCTTTAAAATTAGCTAGCCAGCACGACAACCACAATTGACGCTGCACCGACATTACACCTGCATGGGCTGTTTTTCCAAACCAATTTATAGACCTGACGTGGCTCTGTGGTAGAATACCTGATTGCCACGCAGAATGGTTGGGTTCGATTCCTGCTGGGATTCTAATTTCTAAATGCGAAGCATTTCTTAGCGAACCTCAGGCACATTGGCCTTTTCTTTCTTTCTTTCTTTCTTTCTTTCTTTCTTTCTTTCTTTCTTTCTTTCTGTCTGTCTGTCTGTCTGCCTGCCTGCCTGCCTGCCTGCCTGCCTGCCTGCCTGCCTGTCTGTCTGTCTGTCTGTCTGTCTGTCTATCTATCTATCTATCTATCTATCTATCTATCTATCTAGCCGCCTACACCTGGGTGCTTTCCTGGTCGTCTCCATAACTTGTAATATACCAAAATTGGCATAGCAGGGGATCAGTGTATGACGAACACGATTCACTGGTCATGGCATGAATAATGCAAAATACCTGTCGCGTACGTCATGAAACCCGTTCTCTCAGTCACGTGTGGCACATACCCGCATATCAGAGTTCATGTTATGCGGGTATGTGCCACAGGTGATACAGAGTCTCAACCAACACAGTAACGGTGAACACACACATTGACACGCAAGGAAAGTGATAATAATAATAATTGTTGGGGTTTTATGTCCCAAAACCACGATATGATTATGAGAGACGCCATAGCGAAGAGCTCTGAAAATTTTGACCATCTGGTATTCTTTAAAGGGGCACTGACACAAAATTTCGCGGCCGAGATAGCCTGCAGGATCGATTCCCGTGAACATGCGTATATCATCTGCAAAATATCAACAGCGAATATAGCTTGGAAGGTATTTTAAATGAATATTGAAGTTTGCGTGAGCGATCAACACCCTCGCTCTATCGGCACTCTCATAGGGGACCCGTTGCTTCCATCACGTGACCATGCTGCAACAAGTTATGATGACGTCATAGCCGCCATGTTTTTTGCCGCGTTTTCTCGTTTTCTCCAGCAGCCTACTTCTCAGTGGCTGCTCGGGAACCGTGCGGAAGTGCGTCACAGTTCTGTGTGCTGACGTGATCAAGCACTGCACCCGCTAGGCGGTGATAGTTGCACCCAGAGGCTTGTCGTTTTTGAAACTGAAACTGACACTGGTCGGTAATGAGGAGCCTGTAATCAATTATCTGTCGCGCACTGCAGCAAACGATGTGCCATGTTATGACTAACAGGCCCCCAGCAATACATTGCAGCAAAAAAACGCGAGGCCAAAATTTTTGTGTCAGTACCCATTTATTGTTGGCCGAGATTGCACAGTACACGGGCATCTAGCATTTTGCCTCCATCGAAATGCGACCGCCGCGGCCGGGATAGAACCCGCGACCTTCGGGTCAGCAGCCGAGCACTGTAACCGCTACACCACCGCGCCTGACTCAAGGAAAGTGAGGGAGCTACAGAACACCCCTGGAAGACACTCAACTACCATCCGCGTGGATTTTTGGGCTCGTTGGTTATATACTTCAGAATGGCGCATAGCGCTAACACACACAGACGAGGACACGGACCCATTAGCCAAGAGGCGTGCACAATGTGTGAAGAAACATCAGTATCCATTTGTGCCATGTGTAAATAATGTAGTGTATCGGTTCCCGTTTTCTTGCGGCAAGGTCTACGTTGGGCAGTCGGGGAGATGCCTGAATGATAGGCTAAGGGAACATAAGCAGAAGTTGGGCCGTTATCGTGATGGGCACGTGTCTGTGCATTGTAATGATTGTGGGTGTGAAGCGTTGTTTAAAGGGACACTAAAGAGCACAACGATTTTTCTCGCATTAGTAAAGTAGTCTTCCACTATACCAAGAACACCACGCTTGCTGCGAGAAGATGCTTAATAAGCGAGCAAACGCGCAAAAAGAAAATACAGGTGGCGACGCCATCTTGGAATTCCCGCACCATTTGCCGTGACGTCACATATTTTTGACGGCGCCTGCTTGGGCCTACGTAGTTCCTAATCCGTTAAATCGAAGTACATTGTCCTCTGAAGGGGCCAGAGACTCGACATAGCGAGTTTGTGGAAATTTTGTCGAGCCAGCGGCGCCAAAATACGTTAAATGCTCTTTGAAACCTTTTACGTGACGAATTACAAAGTTCGGCGCGAAATTTAAAAATGAAACTTTGAACTTGGTTTTCTCCTGTAATAATAAACCTATGGTGGTGAAATAAACTACACTAGAGCTCTCCGAGCACACTTTATCAATCTAAACCAATTCATTGTTTCTCTTTAGTGTCCCTTCAAAGAGTGCACAGTGGTATATAGGAATGCAGATAAGACTACCAGAGAGATTGTGGAAGCCGCCATGATCGCAACGACCGGTGATAGCTGCGTCAGCTGCCAGTCGGTGGCGCTGAATGCTAATGAATTGGCCTTTCTTGACGCTGCAGGTTTTCATGTGCGATGAGTGGTGTTTTTGCGTACGGATCTATTTATACTGTTGCTTTCAAAAATAAACAATCAGTTGAAAGTTAGCGCTTGTCCTGTTGTCTCTTCCTCGTCTGTGTGTGTTAGCGCTATGCCCCATTCTGGAACTACCATCCGCTCGTCCACGTGGTTCGCAACGTGGACTACATAGATCACACACAAAAAAAAAAAACGGGGTGAATGCTTCACTACAGTAAATCTGCCAAGAGAACCAGGCCTCTCATCATTACCAGTGACTTCAGCATTGACTTATCAAGACCCAACAACGCCTGATCCTTAAACTGCGTGGAAGACGGCTTGGATGTGCACAGGGCATCAAAAGACCTCGCAGCCACGCCCAGGACAGGAGGCATCATAGATCATTTTATCGTATGAGGCATCCAGAATTTCTACCAGCTGCGCTATACCTCGCACTTCACTACACTTGGACCCCTCGTAGCCGCGATCACGAACGGATCCGATAAGTCCGGTCCAGCTGCTGGTGCTCACTGATTAGGGTGATGATGACCTTGATCAAGAACTGTCAAGAACTCATCCTACACATACACATGGGTTCGTGAAACGTGCGTGCGTTCTCCGTCATAATGGACAAGTATAAGCATAACAACTGTAACACAACTGTAACAACTGCAACTCTGACTGTAACGTACGTGCAGTGTGCCTGCGCGTTCCACTCGGCTGCGTACCATATATCTAGGGAAACTTTCCTAAATGAAGCTTAGTTGTGAGTAATGCCTGTCCTGTGCATCTGTGTTCCTTCTTTGTCATGTTCGGATTCGAGCTATCCAGTATTGAAGAATATAAGCACTACATATCAGTCTGGTGTCGGTAACGCCCATGTTGCTCTTGGCATCGTTATGCAACTGTAAACAACTGTCGAGAGTAACGATATGACGACGCGATGTTCGGCTGGGCCGGCGACTAACTGCCCGGCCATGTTTATTGATACTATATATATACAACTGATACCCCTTAGTGGCGCCGTCTGTTAGTGTGTTAGGGTAAGTGACGCCACCTAGGATTAATATAACAAAATACAACAACACTACATCTCTCTTTCCAAGATCTACAAATTCAGTCTTTTGGGTGGGGCCACACGCCTCCCGGATCTGGTAACCTTGTGCGGTATGCTGTCAGTGTCTGCGCCAGTACTCGTATCGTACTGGCCATGTGATGGTTCCTCCTCGCTGAGTCTGAGCTCCTGGTTTGGGCTCGAGCTCGGAAAGGAGACTGGGGATGACGCAATGAGATCTGGGGAATAAGGCACGAGATGCTGTCGGTTTCGTTGTATAACTCTGCTGGGAGTTTCCACAGTGTAGGATCGGGGACGCTGGCCCTGGCTAAGAACTTGGGCCCGGCACTCCGCATCAGTTACCCACACTTCGTCTCCTGAAGAGAGGTCCCGGAGCTCTCACGCCCCATGCCGACGGTTAAGTCCCGAGTTTGCCTTTCCTTAGCCGCAGCGCCCTTTTGGAAGACGACGTCTGGTCGAGGTAGGTCCAGTGACAGCTTGGCCGGGTCCCTAGGAATGCGTGTCCGTAACCGTCGCCCCATGAGAAGTTGGGAGGGGCTGTACCCGTGACCCCTGGCGTGTCACAATACGCCAGCAGTGCCAGGAACCGGTCATTGCTCTTGCGGAAAAGATCCTTCACAGTCTTAACAGCCCGTTCCACCGCACCATTCGATTGAGGATAACCAGGACTGCTAGTGATGTGTCTAAACCCATAGCTCTGGGCAAAACTTGAGAACTCGTGTGACGAGAACTGGGGGCCATTATCACTTCAAAGCACTTCCGGTATGCCGAATCGAGCCATGACACTCTTGATAGCCGATATCACCGCTTGGCTGGAAGTGTTGCGTAGCGTGATAACCTCTGGATAGCGTGAATAGTAGTTCACGAGCAGCAGAAAATTTTGTCCCTCCAAGTGGAACAAATCTGCACCCACTTGTTGCCATGGGTACTCCATTGAAGCTGTTGGCAGGAGAGGCTCGGCACGCTGGACCCTGGTAGTTGCACAACGTTCACATGATTCCACCATAGACACGATATGTTTGCCTATATGAGGCCACCAAACAGCATCACGCGCACGTGCCTTGCATCGGTTCACACCCTGATGACCCTCGTGAAGTGAATCCAAGACATCCTTCTGCAGAGCCTCCGGAATCAACAGACGTCCTCCTTTAAGGAGCAGTCCATTGCACACTGTCAGCTCCCCTTGGTACCTCCAATACTTTGAGAGGTTTGATGGCACTTTGTTTTCCTGAGGCCAACCTTGCCTGCAGTACTTCACGAGGGTAACGCACTCGCCATCCATCAACTGGTGCTGACGAACCGCTTTAAGGCTAACTGGTGCGCCTTCCGCGATGTTGCCGACGACCTCACTGACGTACAACTCCACTTGGTTTCCTTCTGCTGGAGACGCTGATGTGACGGGGGCTCTTGAGAGGGTATCAACCGTTGCCAGCAGCTTCCCTGGAACGTACAATACCGTGTACAGGTACCTCACGAGTTTCAGTCAAATCCTTTGGATCCTTGGTGGTAGAGCATCGACATCCATGGAACCAAGCAAGCACGTGTGCGGTGAGTGATCGGTCTCGATGCTGAAGTTTAAGCCCCGGACATACTCGTCAAACCGCTTGACAGCCCATGCAGCTGCCAAGCCCTCCTTTTCCATTTAGCTGTACCTTTGCTCTGTTGGTGTGAGGGAGCGTGATGCGTAGGCCACGGCTCTGCGCTCTCCGCTCGGTTGGTCTTGTAGCAAAACGGCACCTAAGCCAAACGAACTGGAATCTGCGGATACGATGGTCGGGTACAGTGGGTGGTAGTTAGCCATGCAGATGTTGGACGACATCATGTCTTTCAACTTTTGGAAGGCAACCTGCTGGGCCAGTCCCCACGGCCAGTCACTTCTTTTGTTGAGCAGTCCTCGAATGGGTGCCGTCACCTCTGACAGATGGGGTAAGAACCGTCCCACGTGGTTTACCATGCCCAATAGTCTGCGACGTCGACAGGAGGTTCCATGCTCTTGACCTTCATCTTAACACAGCGCACACACACGAACACAGAAGAATAAGGAAACGACGACACGAGCGCTGACTATCAACTGAAATTTTTATTCACCACACACATATAAATATACACATTGAAGGGTCACATGATGAAACATATGCGTATCAGTTTACACTTTTATGACATTAGGCGCGAGTTCGGCAGAACAAGATGCTCTTGACAGCAGCAAGCTTGTCTGGGTCCTGCGAAATACCGCTGCCGCAGATAACTACACCGAGGAACTTTGCGCTTGTGACGATGAATTGACATTTCCACTTGTTCAGGGTCAGCCCGGCGTTTCTCAGTCAAGCCAGCGCTGATTGGAGCCGGCTGTCATGTTCTGCACGGTCGTGGCCAAAAACCAAAATGTCGTCGATCATGTTTACGACGCCTTCTTGACCCTCAAGAATGTAACTCATTTGGCGCCGAAAGTATTCGGGGGCGGACGTTATCCCGAACGGCAGTCGACGGTAGCAATAACGTCTGAACAGCGTTATGGATGTTGTTAATTCTTCAGACTCTTCTGCCAGTTTTACTTGATGAAAACTTGACGTAGCGTCAAGCTTCGAGAACACCTGAGCATTACCCAGTAGTCCCAAAACTTGGTCTACGGTGGGCAAGATATGGCGCTCACGCAACACTACCTGGTTCAACTTGGTGAGGTCGACGCAAATGCGACATGAACCGGATGCCTTCGGTATGACGACCATACCGGCGCACCACGGAGTAGGCTTTGTCACGCGTCTGATCACGCCCTCCGCTTCAAGCCTGTCAAGCTCCACCTTAACGACACCGTGTAAAGGGATGGGCACACGTCTTGGTACGAGCAGCGAATAGGGGACAGCATCTGGTTTTAGGCGTATAGTGTACGCTTCTTGCAGCTCGCCCAAACCACAGAACAGCTTGTCTGATGCCGCCTGGTTGCCTTGCGTCTCGACCACCGGATCCATGAACTTGACCACACCCAGCTCTTGGATAGCAGGAAATCCCAGAAGTGGCATGACCTGTGACCGAAGCACGTAAAGTCGTTGCGTCGCCGACTTGTTCTTCCATTGCAGAGTGGCGGTAAACGTTCCCAGCACGTCCAGCGGTTGTCCCGCCGGTCCTGAAAGTTCCCCATCCGGCGGCTCAAGATATGACAGAATTCCAGAAAATGTACTGGGGAAGACTGTGACCTCGGTGCCGCTGTCAACACTGAAGCGTAGAGGCATTCCGTCCACTTTTACATTCACGAACTTGGCCCGCTCTTCGCTGTTCGAACCGACAGCACCCAATTCCACAGCGGAAAGTTGCTTGCTAGCCCGGCAAACCACTACGAAATGGCCCTTCTTTACACATTTGTTACAGGTTGCTCGGCGTGCGGGACATTCTGAGCGCAAATGTAAGGACCGGCCACAAAATCCACAAGGTGAAGAAGCATGCATCCATGGGGCAGCTGCGTTGCGCATCTCTCGCTGCTGTGGGCGGTTCTGCATGACTTTCGCTGCATCCACGTTTATCGATTCGTGATGCGTTATCACTGCTGGCGAACATGCTGAAAAGTTTGCCCTTTCCTTCTCTGCGTCTTCTGCTTGATGGACACAAATGCGCGCTTCATCTAATGTAAGCTTTGGATTGCGGCAGAGCTTATCTGATAACTTGATGTCACGAAGGCCAACGACAAAACGGTCGCGGACCAGTCGCTCCTCTATGTCCCGTGCAGAGTAATTGCATCGTTTCACCATATTTCCCAGTGCCGTGAAGAACGCATCAGCTGTCTCGCCTGCCTGTTGAACACGTCGGTGGAACCGTGCGCTCTCGTACAGTTCGTTGGCGGGGTGTAAGAAGTATCCGTCCAGCTTACCAACGATGACGCTGTACTTTGAATAGTCTTCGTCCCGTACTTGCAATGAACACAAAATGTTCCGTGACCTGGTGCCCATGCAGTATAGCAGCGTTCTGACGCGAACTTCATTGTCCGCTGCATGAAGACCCGTTGCAAAACTGTAGTCGTCGAACTGCTGACGCCACCTCTGCCAAGCCGCTGGGTTCTCGAAGTCGAAATGGGGTGGCGGTTGCAAGTTGGGCCCAGCGACCATGGCCACCATGGCTTTCCCGCCGGTCGCCGCAGGTAGCTCGCTGTCCTTGTTCTTCTCGCCCAGAGGCATTTTTACTATGATGCAGACCCCACTTCTGACACCATGTCGAGAGTAACGATATGACGACGCGACGTTCGGCTGGGCCGGCGACTAACTGCCCGGCCATGTTTATTGATACTATATATATACACCTGTAACCCCTTAGTGGCGCCGTCTGTTAGTGTGTTAGGGTAAGTGACGCCACCTAGGTTTAATATAACAAAATACAACAACACTACATCATCATACATATGTGACTCTTCAACATATGAGTGCGTGTACCACTTCCACAGTTCTCTAGCGTCATTCCATAACGTTTCGCTCAATGTGAAAAATTACGCCACAGTCACCATCCCACGCGTGCTTCACATAACATTGATTCCCACGGTACGTGGGATCTGCCAAATTTTTATTCTTTCCATTCGTCGGGTCAACGCTGCTGATGTTGGTTTTTCCTAAAGCTCTCGCACTTAAATTTCCAATGTCTGTTCTCGCTGTTCCTAAGTAAATATAAACTGTCAATCACCTGTGGCGCATACCCATACACTGCGGCCCGTGGTAAACAGGTATGTGCCACATGTGTCTGGAGGAAAGGGTTTGATGACGTATGTGACAGTATTGTCACGGGGTCGTGACGGTCGTGACGTCGATGAAGACAACAGTTGGCGTAGTCAAGATGAAACTCTTTATTTGGCCGAACTTGTGCCCGGGAAATGAAAACTCAGACTACAGCAATACACGCTGCACACTGATAGCAGCGAACTGGGCGTCAGCCGTCGAACAACTCACAAGCGGTCAAGTGCGTCGTCTTTTATACAGGCGCTATCGAACTTTCCAGTGATATCGCTGGTGGCGGCGTTATTTCTCGACAAAGCTGGAACATTCGCGTGCGGCGTGCAATCTTAACAAAACGATCTACTACAATCGCGAAGCTTCTCGAACACTGCTTCGCGGACAGTGTCGAGCGTTGATAACCGTCCTTGCTGGTCAAACCCGAATACATCAAAATAAAACAAGAAGTGGGCGTGGCAGTATTTTCACGTTACTCGTGCCATGACCCGACAGTCATATTCATCAAATCCTCTGATCTTCCCATGCCAATTTTGGTCTACACTGTGGAGATAGGTTTGCACTAGGCTTACCTACGAGCGCGACCGTGTAGGGACGCGACGTTCTCCACTGCCGCGGCCTGCGACGACGCTGCGGCCGGGTTCGTCGTTTTCTCCGACACGGCGCAGAAACCACACACGAGGCAGGGTAACAACAACAACGGGTTTATTAACCCAAGATGCAGCACAGTGCGACACTCACGGGCTTGCAGGCCGTATAGGGAACTCCGCAAGACCGAGCAAGTACGCTTGCCTACGGCGCGACGACTCACGTACGAGGGCCGAAGTCGAACGCACGAACGAGAAGCTGCCTGCTCAGCAGCGCGTCAACCTCTCGTCAAGGCCTGAGAGCATCTCCCGCCACGAGCGAATCGTCGGGCGCATCTTAGTTCGTAGGAGAGGAGGATGTCACCAGCGGCCCAATGGGAAATGGCGCTGCGTTGTGACGTAGGCCCGCGCAGCGCGCCAGCGTAGCGTGCCCAGACATGCCAGCGCGGGACGGAGCCGATGCTTGGCTCGCCCAAAGAGGCGCCCTGGCTGCCATCTTGGCGATTGCCGGTGCCTATGTGCGCCCGGGCTACGCGGCCGGCACGCGCGCGGCAGCTGGGGAACGAGGCGCCAGGTAGGGGGACGCTCTCGATCCCCACAACACCAAGTTAAGGAGGCGATCATGAGAGCACCCAGATGTAGGTGGGTGCCCGGACGGACGGACGGACGGACAGACAGACAGACAGATAGATAGATAGAAATGCTCAAAGTGCCAAATGTTCGCTAAGAAATGCTTTGCATTTAAAGCTTGCTTCAATGTTGCCATTAGAAATGAACATAAAAGAATAAAAGGGTACAGTGAAATTGCTTTGCTAAGCCTAAGTGGAATGATGACAGTACTCACCATGTCTACACAGTTGATTATTTGTATGGCATCGCTCATCACCTCCGTACGGGTGCTGTTACGGGCATCAAACTGAAAGCACAAACAATCAACCTAGCATCACTTTTCTTCTCAGGAACACCTTACAACACTTCCGATGCAAATGAAAAAGACACACAAACCGTACCATTCAAAACGCAAGTTTAGTGCCTATCGTGGACAGTGTAGCAGATAATATCCCTGGGTAATTTGATTTTAGACATAAAAAGAATTCATTCTGGTGTACTGAATGGAAGTAGTATATTGTTATGGAGTGACGCGAACATGAGCTCACCCAGTCATTCCTCACACAGTCAATCAAACCACCAAGTCACATGCAGTCATTCAAACGCAGGCACGCCTGTGGAGCCAGGTGTTAAGGTTGAGCCAGCACAGCCCATCATCGGTGCATGGTGAGAGTGGGCAAAAGGCAGTGCCACTCCCCACAGAGCAGTGCCCTCGTACAGCATCGCAAGAGACACCACAGCAAAGAGCTGTCTCTTTTCTATCCTCGTTGGGAACTACAACCGAGGATAAGAACACCGTCACAAAGATATCTGTATTATGTTTAGAGTGGACCTTAAAGGACCCCTGACAGCAAAATTTTTGTTGGTGTCTTTTTTACTGTAATTTGTAGCTTTGGGTCTGGTAATCCCTAAGTTAATTCGTAAATGCTCTAGCATATCGTATAACTAATTCTAGCGTAGTTAATTGTGACCATTTTAGCGTCACTTCAAAACGGCTGCCTAAAAACCACAAGAAACTAGCGACCCATGCGGGGAGTGTCAAAGACCACGTGCACTCAAGCTGTGGCGACGTAGAAAGCGCGGTTTTCAAATCGGGGCCCCGCGTGCGGTAGAGATTGAAAGTATGTGGGTGCCTCGGTATGGGTTAAACTTGTTAAGCGCGTGACCCCTCACGAAAACTACCTCCAGAGCAGCCCGACAACAGAGCGAGAGGGGTGCGGAACAATAGGCCTCGCCAGTCGTCGTATTGTGCACGTGCGCCCCGCAAACCTTCTGTGACGTCCACAATACTCGCTTTACTCGTGGAACGTCACGCGGGGCCTCTATCTACGTCATACCAGGATGTCGCAAGGTGCAGCCAACTCAAGTGAGCACTCATGCTTACTTTAAAACCAAATTAAGATATCTTAAAGGCAACGTTCGTCGCTAATAATCGGTCAGATGTGCCCCCGTATACAGGAAAGTCAAACAACACAAACATCTCGAGGTTTCAATTTTGGTGTCAGGGGTCCTTTAAGGAGAGTCATGCGTAACTGTTGCACTGTAACATTCACATGTATATTTAGAGTGCACACAATGATGTGTAAATATTGGAAATGGATGAAATGACTCTTCACTAACTTGTGCTAACCATTATAAACCACAAAAAGAAAGAAAATAAAAAAAATAGAGGGAATATGATGTATAATGGTATTGGTTATGCGACGCCATCAGAGAAGGCACTGTGATTTGTAGCTGTGATGTCATGTATAGTATAAGTGCACTGTGCAATAAAAAGAGTCAGTTGTCGGTAGCTCACAGTGGTGTTCATGACATGCCTGAGTTTGTTGCCATCGGACTAGCAGCCCACCGCGGCGCGACACCACACCGATGGTCTCTACCAGTTCAAGGTCATGCCATTCAGACTCTGCGATGCCCTGGCAACTTTCGAACGCAGGATGAACTCCCTGCTCCAAGAATGTAAGTGTTCCCTCTGTTTAAGATACTTAGATGATGTCACTGTCTATTCACATATGCTTGACATCCATCTCACATGTCTGCTGGCCATTCTGGATGTTTTTCAAAGAGCCGTTCTCCAGCTGAATTCTACAAAGTGTCTTTTTGGACCGCACCAAATCACTTCACTTGGCACCCTTGGTAGTGCTGCACTTGTTAAAATGGACCCCAACACAGTGCGAGCATTGCAAGGATCTCCGGTGCAACACTCAACAAAGGATGTCCAATGTTTTGTAGGATTATGTTTGTACTTGCGTCGCTTTGTCCGCAACTTAGACGACATCACCCGGCCACTAACCGATTTCCTAAAGGAGCACTGAGAGCAAAATTTTTGTTTGAATCCTTTATGGTTCAATTAGCAGCTAAATAATCTCGAACTTGAATTGTAAGTGCTCTGTCGTATAATATGTTTAATGCTAGTAACATATGTTATGACCAATACTGGCGACTTTCAAAACGTGCTTCGATATTAATCATAAGAAACCAGAGCCCCACCGTGGTGAAGCAGCATAAGAGTATGTGCACCCAAGTTTTGATGACGTTGAGAGTGCGCCTTTTGAATCGGAGTCCTGTGTTTGAGAGAGAACGAAACTGTCATAGACTATTGACCACCAATCATGACGACACCATGTAGGAAGTCGTGGCACCAAGGTTCGTGCGTGTGGTTAGGTCGAAGGACACACTTGGACTGGGGCACCGAAGCAAGCCGGCTGACCACGCCGAAACAAATGGTTTGTTACTAAGACTTCAGTCAAGTACCATTGGTTACGTAACAATGCTCGGTTAAAACATGGCAGCAGTGGCAGTGTCAACGATGTAGCGAATCACACAGGACAGGCGACCAAGCGATGAGAATATCATGAGTAAAGGGGCACGACACATGCGCCCAATGATGGAATGTTTCGATGGTGTGCGAGGAGCAAAAAATTCCTCGATGGCGTGCACCGCTGCCACAACCACGCACATGATTGGTCGGAGGAACGCTCAAGGCACGCGACCCGAGCCGTGGTGAAGAACCCAGGAAGAAAGAATGGGCACTGTCTGTGGGGCACCATTTGAAGCAGCACGAAGAAGCCAGAGCCTCACGGGTGAAGAGAGTGGCAGGTGCCGGGTCCGTGGGTGCAGCCCCACGAGTCTGTGTTGACCTCGGCAATGACCGAGAAAGTGAACTTGCCGCATCCTCGTCACAGCAGATCCCGGAGCACCTGCAATGCTCCACCTACGTTGGCTGAACAGGACAGTCCCCTGGGTGCCACGTCATCACTTAAGCCTCAGACTCGCGTGGAACAAGGGACCAAGGAGGCAGCTAGGCCTAACCCGTCTGCTTCCACTGATGGCCCTGATGACAACCGGCACACCGGCAACAAGTGGTTCACCGAGTTGCTGCGGAGCAGGGCTGGGCAAAGATACTTTGAAATTGTATCGCGATACGATACAAGATACTCAGGCAGGAAGTATTTGAGATACAGATACAAGATACTGGAACACTGATTGTAGCCGTTACGATACATTCCAATTGTATCTTAAGATACTTCGATACATTCTGAAATTTGTTAATATATATATATCTATATAATGCAGCATTAAACACCTATGCACATAAATGTTCACTTGAAAATTTATTAACTGCGACCAATTGTGTTCCATTTGAATGAAAACTCTGTTAGTTTCTCAAATGTTTTGTACTTCTTGTTCAAGGTATATCAGTTTCATTCCAAAACAACTTATTGGCGCTGTTTTAGCTGCTTAACATGACAGCTCTTTATATATTTCGCTGATAGCGGTTCTTGCTTGTAGCTTTTGTAACTGATGGGAGCTAGTCGCTGCTCTGCTTGCTGACCAGCAAGCGGGTGGCCAAGTAACCACATGAACTTCAATAAGAAGCCTCCGCACGATGGTGCAAATACCGCTGTGGAGTTCTACCTTGCCGGTAAACATATTACGGTTTTCGCAATAACGGATCACCGGACAGGTGTACGTCACCAAGAACATGTGCAGCCCAGAAACGTTTCAGACGTATTGTACAGTTGCGCAAAGCGCTGTTCACGTTATTGACATTTATAGATCCGATTACCTGGTGATCACTGATTAGCAACAGTAAAAGGATTCAGGGAAGCCTAAACACCGAAAACAAATATATCTAAGTAAAATAGAAAAGCAGTTCCGTATCAAACACAGCGAATAAGTATAGAAATACGATATAGGAGGCACCCGTAAGAGCTAATAATAATTGTTGCGTTTTACATCGAAAAACCACGATATGATTATGAAAGGTGGTATATGGAGGACTCCGGAAATTTTGACCACCTGGGGTTCTAAAACCTGCATATAAGCACACGAGCCTCCACTATTTTCCCTCCATCGAAATCCGGCTACCG
Source organism: Rhipicephalus sanguineus (assembly GCF_013339695.2). Lineage (NCBI taxonomy): Eukaryota > Metazoa > Arthropoda > Arachnida > Ixodida > Ixodidae > Rhipicephalus > Rhipicephalus sanguineus. The sequence continues at coordinate 217,285,699 of NC_051178.1, forward strand.
CGACCTTCTGGCCAGCAGTCAAGCGCCATAAGCACTGGACCACCGCGGCGGGTAACCCCTAATAGCTACGACAATAAAATTCACTGCCTATAGACAATGGCGTAAAACGACTCTTTGGGACGCTGATGAGAAAAACGGAGCATGTGGTATAACAGTGTTTCTCGAATATCTTTGCCAACGTATTTAAGATGGTGCCTAATAATTTACGTTATTATAATGCAAGCTCAAATTTGCTAATTTACTTAGCAGTGAGCAGAATTATCATTACTGTATACTCCAGGCGCGCCCGAATTATTATATATTTGTTCTCAACATCACCTTTACATAACAGTAAATTCAAGTGGAATGTAAGTATATAAACTTATATTCCACTTGAAGAAGAAAAGCAGCAGAAATGACGCGGACAGTTAAAACTAGGAATACAGCAGAGAACTTACATTGGCTGCACGTTAAAGGCATATTGCAGTAAGCAGGCCGGCAGAAAAAAAAAACAATCTAGAGACATAGGTAATGTACGGGATGGAAAAGAAAGACAGCTAAGAAATAACTTCTGCTAACAATCAAATTATGGTTTTAAAAACTCTTTGAATAAAAGAAAAACAGACGTACGCCAAGATAGCGTCTGTTAGGTGAATGCCTGTTCTTTTAAATCCAGCATCAGTACTGTTGGTGCTACAGCTGCTAGAATCTTATTTGCATATAAGTCAATCTCATTGCATGTAATGCAAACTTACATTCACGAGATCCTTCAAATGGCTGAAGTGTGAAAGCCACGAGAGGCAAAGCAACACGCCATTCTTGCATTCTTCAGACTTCGTAACGAAGCACCACACAAGAGGAACTTCGATAATGACTTTACAGCGGCATCAGCATGTGTGCGAAAGACGCTGCACACATTGTAGTACGCGGCACAGGATAGTGGCTAAGTGCCAAGTGTCATGGCACTGACAAAACTAAAAAAAAAATCGATTAAACCAAAATTCGGCTAGGCACACACGTTCGCGCGCTTGTCTGTCGAGACGACGCGAGCGCCGCCTCGTAACTCTGCTCAACCAATATATTGGGACGCTCAGAGCTAATCGCCTATCCTCGCTGGAAAACTCTTGCGGAAAGATAAAATAATGTCACTGCCTTTAGTTTTATTCCGGTGACTTAGTGGCAGCAGCATCAGCTTGAGAAGCTCGAGCTCAGCCAACGTTTATTGCTTCGCATGGTGGCGGTGCGATCGCAGTATCTTGTATCTTAAGATACACGATACATTCTTCAATGTATCGGAAATACAGATACAGATACTTGTTTTGCGAGACGTATCGTGATACAGATACAAGATACCCAAAAAGTATCTAAAATAGTATCGAAGATACATGTATCTTCGATACTGCCCAGCACTGCTGCGGAGCAACGGCGACCGTGGGACCTCATCGAAAGCATCGACGGCGAGCGCGACACAACATGGATGACGAGCGATCGACTTTGAAGCCGCGCCGACCGTCGTACAAGTAAGCACACTTCTGTATGGACGCGACCGAGAGGCCAGTGTGGCCAGACTATTTTTGAAGCTAGGGATTGTGCTTAGCTAAAGAATTCTTGGGATGAACTTTATTTATATGTATTTTTTAGTGCATGAATTTTGTGTGAGGATTGACCGTGTTGCTTAAGATACTGAGTGTTTGCCGCGCCACCTCACACTCCAGTCTCTCTCTCAATTCCATCCCTCACAAGCACTCCCGAGATAACGTGACAGAGAATCTATGTATTTATCAACTCTCAGCATGGCTGATGGAGGGGAAGGAGACACCACACAAAGGGCCACCACAGTGCACCAGCAAAACGGCAAGAACTTCTTCAATCCCTTCGCTGTTGAGCTGCCCGAGAAGCTCGATTTCTGGGACCCAACAGATTGGAAACACTGGAGAGCTCGATGGGAAAGTTACTGATTTGTGTCTTCATTGCATCTACGCGATGAAACAATGCAACTGAACACATTTCTCTATGCCATAGGGAAAGAGGCGGAAGACATTTTTACATCACTGAAGTTGACAGGTGCTGAAATGGCAGACTACGCTACAGTTAAATGCAAGAATGTGGAGCATTTCATACCGTGCATGAACGTAATCTATGAGGGGGCAAGATTTAACAGTCATGTTCAACAACCCAGTGAGCTGATCGAAGCATTTATAACAAACTTGCACAAACTGGCCAAGACCAGTGAACATGGCGAAATCAAGGATGAGCTCATCCGCAAAAGTCTCGCGGTAGGACTGTTGGATGTCGGGCTCAACGAAAAGATGCAGCTGAATCCTAAGCTGGCCCTGCAGTCAGCCACGAAAATGGCATGGAACTCGTAAGTAGTGAAGCAACAGCAAATGGAGATTCGTCGCAAGGAGCACTCGGCAGTTGCAATCGACAAGGCCAGGAAGTCAGACAACTGAAAGAGCAGCTATAAAGAAAAAAGAAGTCTCCTCGAACGCCTCGGAGTCAACTCAAAGCGCAACGAAAGGCGAGGATACTGCCAGTGGTGTGGACGAGACCGCCACCACACGAAAGCGCAGTGCCCAGCCATGGGCAAGATATGCCACAGCTGCGTGAAGAAAGGTCACTACGTGGTAGACTGCCTCTCAAGCACAGGCTTGGGTGACATGCCGAACCCTTTGACTGGTCGAATGCAGTGTATGGAAGTGCATCTCGGTGATGTTCAAAGCACGATGACTGAGTAGCCTTGGAAAGTGAAAGCAAAGCTGAACCACACAGCTCTCATTTTCAAAGTCGACAGAGGCACTGACGTCACGGCAGTTCACTTAAAGACTACAGCAAGGACATCATGGGACGCTTGAAGACAAGAAAGCAAGCACTGACTGGCCCAGTTCAAGTTCCAATAGCCACAGCAGGCTACTTCACAGCCACTATAGAATGGCAATGCAAAAAAGTTTAAGAGAAGCTCTTCGTGATCAAAAGGCTGAGAGAATCTCCTCTTAGTCGTCCCGCAATAGCGTCATTGGGAATCTTTCAGAGGCCATTGGAGCTAGCAGAAACACAAGAGAGTGACATCTCTGACATCCTAGCCCAGTACCCCAAGCTGACGTCAGGACTTGGACAGATGGAGACCACGTACTGCATCAAGGTGATCAGAAATGCTAAACCCTACACAGTCAAGTACCAAAGGCGAATGCCTGTTCCTCTTCTTCCTCTCGTCAAGATGGAACTCAAAAGGATGGAAGACCTTGGTGTCATACAAAAGGTGGAACAAGCAACTGAGTGGTGCTTCCTGATGGTGGTGGCTAGCAAACAGAATGATGAACTGAGAATATGTGTAGACTATGACCAGCTGAACCAACAGATCATTTGTTAACACATGCTGGTGCCAACAGTCGATGAATGCCTTGCCAGACTAGCTACGTGCAAAAGTCTTCATCCGCTCAGACGTGTGTGCAGGCTACTGGCAAGTTCCTCTCTCTGAAGTCACATGAGTTGACAACATTCATTACACCATTCAGGCAGTTCCAGTTCCTCATGCTTCCCTTTGGCATTTCTATGGCACCGGAATTTTATCAGCAAAGATGCTGTTTTGGAGCAGATTTGTAGCAGACAAAATGGAGTTCAGGATTACTTGAAGTAGTCCTGCAGTAAGACTGCAACTTTTTGTGCATATGTGCATATTGAGCAACCACGAAATGCTGATCTAACGTAAACAAGAAGACAATACCAAGAGTCAGACAGCAGCCACTAAATAGGCTGTTAGCATGAAATAATGTCACATGCAGACTTGAATGCGCATTGTGGTGAAGCATTAGTGACAAGGCGAGCATAGCATGATTTCTGTGCATGACAGCTGTCAAAACATCATTCCCTTCTAGCTTTTGAGAGGGGAAAGGGGTGATCAGCCCTACAGACAGAATCACTTGTCTACATATTATGAACAGTTATCCAATAAGAGTGACTAGTTTCCAGGGTATGGACGAAGTGCCGAACCATCAATAACACGTGCATAGTTTGGTCAGGCCCATTATAAGAAGGAAAAGCACATGGGAGGGTTCTGCGGCACACAAAGTGCTGAGCCGACTTTCAAAGGTAGGCATCACACTCTTCGTCAACAAATGCACATTTCGACAGAGTGTAGTCAAGTTCCTGGGGCATATAGTTTCCGCATAAGGTGTCCAGGCAGACTCAGACAAAGTGGAGGCCACTACAATGACAGACACACCAAAGGACACGTCTGAAGTCAGGTCATTCCTTGGATCAGCAAACCATCAAGCAAAGTTCCTCCCATGTCTTGCTGACATGACTAAGCCACCGAGAGACCTCATGCATGCAGATGCAGAGTGGCCCAGCACAACACCGAAGCTTTGAAAGCGTGAAGCAGGTGCTAAGTACAGCACCAGTTCTCATGCATTACAAGAGAAGAAGGCCACACATGCTGTCAGTAGATGCATCGTGTTACGGATTAGAAGCAGTTCTCCAACAGCAGTCGCAGAGAAAAGCTGCTGCTTGTCGCACAGGGCTGGGCAAAGATACTTTGGAATTGTATCGCGATACGATACAAGATACTCAACCAAGAAGTATTTGAGATACAGATACAAGATGCTACCGCAATAATTGTATACGATACGATACTTTTCAATTGTATCATAAGATACTTCGATACATTCGCAAATTATAGATCTAAATTAAGCCAACGCCCATGCACAAAAATTTTTGCTTATAAATTTCTTAGCTTCAACCAAATATTTTAGTTTGAATGAAATGTCTGTTAGCATCTCAAAAGTTTCCTCCTTCTTCCTGAAAGTATATTAGTTTCTTTTCGCGAAACAACTTATTGCAGTTGCTTTAGCTCACATTACAGCTCTTTATACACTATGGTTTTTGCTTGTCGCTGTTGTAGTTGATGGGAGCCACTGCTCTGCATCTAGCGGGTTGCCATCTAATTACAAGAACTTCAATGAGAAGCTAAAGTGAATGCTTGGGCGTATTGGTATGACAAAGTGGAAAGAAAACCACACAAAAGACTGAGTAAACAATACCAGTGTGGAGTTTTAACTTGTCCATAAAGGTATTACCGTTTACGCAATACCGGATGATCGGACTGGTGTACAACAGCAACAACGCCGGTAGCGACATTTTATTTCTTCTGACACATCATGTATACATAAATGAGATAAATGTGCAATGACTTTTCATATTCTACTTATCTGCTGGCGTAAAGAGTTCGTTAGGGACGTACTCACTAACATGCTACCTTTTAACAATTCTACGAGAGGACATGCGCACCCCAGAAACGTCACAGACGTATTGTATAGTTCCACAAAGCATCGCAGGACACCTCCGCTATTCACACTTATTGCAAGTTATAGCTCCGATTACCTAATGATTATTAACAACAAAAAATTTAGGGAGGCCTGAAAAAGGAAAAGAAACATATCTAAGTAATATAGACGGTTCGATATCGAACAATCACAGTGAATAAGTACAGAAACATGATACAGGCGGCACCCCTAATAGTTAGGATAATTAAGCATGATGTATCGTCAACTAACCTGTTAAGCTAAGACAATAGAAAATTCAGTGTTTATGGAAAATAGCCTAGAACATTTTGTTGCGATGCTCATGAAAAAAACGGAGCATTTGGTATAACAATGTTTCTCGAATCACGTTTCTTACATCTTTGAGATAACTTCTAATAATTTCCGCTATTATCATGCAAAGTCAATTTCGCTGTTTTGCTCATAGTAAGCTTATTGTTTTGTAACTGTATACTCCAGGCACGCACAGATTATTATGTATTTGTCCTCAACATTGCCTTGACATAACTGTAAACTCAAGAGGAATGTAAATATGTAAGCTGTAGTTCAAATGACGCAGGCAATTAAAAGTAAAAATAAAGCAGACAGCGCATCTTGGCCGCACGTTACAAAAGACCAGAAAAACAATACAGAGACATAGATGATGGGTGGGATACAAAAGAAGAACAGCTAAGAAAGTGCTTGTGCTCAACTTGTGATTTGAAAAACTCTTTGGAAAAGGTACAGTACGCAAAGACATCTTCCGTTAGGTAAATGACTGTTCTATTAGATGTAGCATCAGTACCGGTGGTGTTAAGAGTCTTATTTGTATGTTCATCCATGAGATCCTTGAAATCGCTCATGAGCCACAAGCTGCAAAGCAACCCCATTCTTGCATCATTCAGACATCGTAACGAGGCGCCAGGCAAGAGAAACTTCGATAACGACACCATGGTAGTATCGAAATTTCTGCGATAGACGGCGGATGCATCAGAGTACACGGCACAGGACAGTGGCTAAGGGCAAGTGTCATGGCACTGCCACAACTAAAAAGGAAAAAAAAATGGAGAAAACAAAAGTTGGGTTGGGCGTAGACGTTCGTGCGCTTGTTTCTGTCGACACGGCGCGAGTGCCACCACGAGACTTTGCTCTCAGCCTTATCACTAGCCCTTGCTGGAGTACTCTGGCAAAAAGATAAACGAATGTCACTGCCTTTACCTTTATTCCGGTGGTTTAGTGGCAGCATTATCAAACTTGAGAAGCCAAGTTCAGCCAACATTTATTGTTTCACTTGGTGTTGTTGCGATTGCAGTATTTTGTATCTCAAGGTACACGATACATTATTAAATGTACCGGGAATACAGATACTGATACACGCCTTGCGAGATGTACCGCGATGCAGATACAAGATATTTAATGAGTGTCTAAGATAGTATCTGAGATACAAGTATCTGAGATACCGCCCAGCACTGCTGCTGCATATGCATCACATTCACGGTCGGAAACAGGACAGAGATTTGCACAAATCGAGAAAGGAAGCCCTAGCCATCAGTTGGACATGTGAAGAATACTGCAAGTACCATCTGGGATCACCGTTTCACATCGAAACACATCCTAAGCACCTTATGATTGTACAATCTCTCACACGCCAGGAGACAAAGTGTTCACAGCTGACCTGCTATCTAGAAAGCCACAGCAGAGCCCTGCTACAGATGCCAGCAGAGACCTCAAAAGCACTGTAGCACTAGAGTTAGCACTTTGAAGTGCTAACTCTAGAGCAACTGCCAGCATCATGCCATATGCTAGGAAGAATAAGGCTCAGGATTCAGGAGGACACTGTGCTAAGTATAGTGGTGATCCTATGCCATGGCCACTTGTACACGGTCTAGTACCGGAACTCAACCGCTACACAGCCGAGACATACCGCGAGTAGCAGGTGAACTGTTGCTAGTCAAAGGCTTGCTCTTCAAGGGCAACAGGCTCGTTATTCCACCCAGTCTCAGGCTGGAAGTGCTCGAAAGACTTCACAAAGGTGCAACAAGGTGTCATGCATGAGCAAGACAACCCGTCTGGTGGCCTGGCAATGGGAAGGAGGTAAAAGACTACGTGCATAAGTGTAGGTATGCAAGAACACAGCAAGCCTACCACTTCTCCAGACACCACTTCCTGAGTATCCTGGTATCCACAAGACACCTCTGGCATTGATATTTTCTCATTGGAAGGGAAAGAATACATCGTGGTCATCAACTACACATCTACATCCTTTGAGCTGGAACAACTACGTGGCACAACCCCTAAACATGTGATCAATGTTCTGGAACCAATCATAGTACGATTTGGAGTGCCAAGAAATTTTTGCATGGACAATGGTCCACAGTTTGCCTCATGGGAGTACAGGTCGCTGATGAAATCATGGGGCTCAGATTTATGCCCAAAGTAACAGCATGCCGAATGCACAGTGCAAACAGCCCATCAGCTCCTGAAGAAATCTCACAGCATAAACATGGCATGGCACACTGGCAGTGGCAGGCCAGCAGGACTTCTAATGGGACGCCACATCAACACAACTCTGCCATCATCATCATCATCAGCCTGACTGTGCCCACTGCAGGGCCTGTCCCATGTTCCACCAATCAAGCCGGTTCTGTGCTTGCTGCAACCCCAGTGTACCCACAAACTTCCTAATCTCATCTGCCCACCTCACTTTCTCTCGCACGTTTGCCTTCCCTTGGAATGACCAGCGGTCATCTTGCCTATGCGCTACATGCCCTGCCCATGGCCATTTCTTCTTGATTTTGACCAAGATATCCTTGACCCACTCTGCTCTCTTTTGTCCCTTCAGGTTAGCATCGGAATCTGGGCTAGTTGGTGGGTGATCATTATCCTTTCCATTGCTTGCTGTGCCATCCTCAATGTAAGTGAAGCCCTCTTTGTAAGCCTCCAGGTTCCTGCTTCATAGGCAAGTACCGGTAAGGTGCAGTTGTTATATACCTTTCTTTTGAGCAACAGTGGTAAACTACCACTCATGACTTGAGAATGCCTGCCAAATGTGCTCCATCCCACTCTTATTCTTCTGGTTCCTTCAGTCCCATGGTTCGACTCTGCGGTCACTACCTGTCCTAAGTAGACATATTCCTGTACCACTTCCAGTGCCTCACTACCTATCGCAAAGTGCTGTGCTCTTCCAAGACTGTAGCACATTGCTTTAGTTTTCTGCATATTAATTTTCAGACCCACCACTCTGCTTTCCTTAAATTCAGTAAACATGAGTTGCAATTCGTCTCCCGAGTTACACACCAATACAATGTGATCAGAAAATCACCGGCTACCAAGGCACTCTCCATTAACTCTTATCCCTAACTCTTCCCAATCCGTGAAAACCTTCTGTTAGCACGTGGTGAATAGCATTGGGGAGATTGTGTCTCCCTGTCTTACACCTTTCTTTATTGGAATTTTGTCACTTTATTAATGGAGGACCATAGGTCGGCAAACTCACTCATGAGTCGACTCACTCAGACCGGGCCATGAGTCTGAGTGAGTCTGGGTGAGTAATATTTTGGCGAGTTTGAGTCCGAGTGAGTGCGGTTGAAGAAAATTTTATTGAGACTGAGAGTGAGTCCAGTTGGAGTCCAGGTGAGTAATATTTTGGCGAATTTGAGTCCGAGTGAGTGCGGAAGAAAATTTTATTGAGTCTGAGAGTGAGCCCAGTTAGGGAGCCCAGTTTGGCGAGTCTGAGTCCGAGTGAGCTCTAAGCGCAAATTTTTTTCTTGAGTGAGTGCGAGTGAGCTCTACCTTTTGTTGCCGAAGTATGGTCCTGTATACTCATTTTCAGCATTACTGTCAGCCTTATATCGGCTTACGTTTATACTTAAGTCTATTCACTTATATCTCAGCACACTAGCATTCATGCGTTGCCTCAATATTTATTGATCAGAGGCGTGAGTTAGGGGAAGGGGTGCCATGACCTCCCCCCCCAAACTCTTTCATGGGTAGCTCTTAGGAAAAATATCTCGTGTGAGTCGCATATTTTATAAAGCTGTACTTACTGGATTGATGTATGATAATGATGATACATGACGATAACTCATATCTGAAGATGCAAGATCCAAAGACGTATCGTAGAGAACCGATTGTGTGAGATATTGGCATTAAAGAGGATTGACACCATAATTAAAAAAGCTATTTTTATGCCAACACTCATGTGTCGACTCACTGAAGCTTACTCAGACTCAGGTGAAGCCACGAGTCTGAGTCTACGTGAGTCCAGCTGAGTAATATGTTGGTGAGTTTGAGTGAGGCCGGCTAAGAAAAAGTTTAGTGAGTGTGAGTCCGAGTGAGTCCGGTTGAGGAAACTTTTGGTGAGTGTGAGTCCGAGTGAGCACTCAAAGCAAAATATCTTTCTTGAATGAGTCTGACTGAGCTCCAATTTTTTTGCTGACCTATAGGACTACGGTGTCTGTGGAGCCATTGTAGATTTCTTCCAGTGTTTCTACATATGGTTTGTCAACACTGTGATTCCACAGTGCCGGCATGACTGCTGATATCTCGACCAATCTATGAAGGCTATATACGTATAGGGGTTGGTTATATTCCGCACATTTCTCTTTCCCCTGAATGATTGTGTGAATATGGTCTACTGTCACAGCTGCATCTTACCAGTACCACGGCCGCTGGATGAAAAAGCGCACGGGCACGGCCTGCCGCGTGCTCCGAAACCGGCGTGACTGGGCTACTTTCCCGGACCACCGCCACGGCACCACGGGGGGGGGGGGAACGAGTTTTGCACACGCCCGCTGGATCACATGCGTAGCACGCTTACAGCAGGTTATGCTTGAGCACGTGCGTCTTCATGTGACGACGCACGAAATCTTCTTTAAAATCAATTTAGCATGTACATATAAGTCAATTACCGACCTTTCTTGTACATATACTTGCAGCTCTTGGGAATTGGCCTTGCCCAAGATGCAACTTTGCGCACCGATCGCTTTTTGCGGAAGAAGTAATCATGGACATATTTTTCTGGTATCCTAAAGACCACAACTAACCAACCTGGAGGCGCTGCACTTTTCTTAATGCATCGAAATTCTTTATTTTGGCTCTGAGTGCGTTGCTTCAGATTTAGTCATTTCATTTCGAAAAACTGATCTCAAAAATTGAAGCCACCACTGTTTATTTTACACAAAATAAGATAAACCTTTTTCTTCCTCCAAACATGTTTACAGTACACATACAATATGGTATCGCATGCAAATGCCATGGAATAATGCTTAGCATGTGTGCGACCATCCCATATGAGGAGATTCGAGCCATTTTGAAATTTCAGTGACTATAGCTTCAATACTGACAATTGGGCGAGCTGTTACGGATTAATTAATATGAAAACGGTGAGACGGAAAGAGTGATGAAAAGATTGAAAAACACACGAACACAACTGCTTGCATTCCTGCGCTTTTCAGTATTTCTGTCTCTTCCCGTTACGCCGTTTTCATGATCGTGTAACGAATTCAACAGTGAACATAAAATCTGGACATAATGTGAGAAGTTATTTTATTTATCATGAATTCAGGGCTCATCCCTGCTGGCTGCAAACAGTGGCTGGTTGCAAACGTTGTTGCATCCAGCGGCCATGACACCACCTTCCCGTTTTCTCTTATCTCTCGTTTTTTTTAGTTCCCACCTTTCAGGCTCGTAAGATTTTATCTCAATTCTTCTTTGACAGGAATAAATATTGTGACCAATAAGTGCACCGTTTTATCTCTAGGTTCGCTCTTTTTCTCTATTTCTTGAAAATCCGTGACCTCGGCACCAACGGCTATACAAAGGCGTTTATCCGCAAGGCCCTGTGCATGAAGAAAGACTGGGGAAGCAGGACACCAGTGGCGACGCTGCAGCGACGCCCCGTGTCGATTCCCTACATAGCGTGCGCCAGCGAAACAATAGCGCGCATACTCAGAAAGGCAGAGGTCGACGTAGCCCACAAGCCGTCCACCACCATCGGCAGCTTCATCCCTCGACTCAAAGACAGCGCGCCTGCGGAAAAAGCGCAGGGCGTCGTGCACAGGATCGCGTGCTCCGACTGCCCCGCCTCGTACGTTGGGGAAACAAAGAACTTTCGAGAAAGAATGCGGCAGCACAAGAACGATCTCCGTCAATTGAACAGCGAACGGAGAGCAGTGGCGGAGCACTGCGAGAAGTTTGACCACTGCATTAGTCCTGACGATGCGGTGATCCTGGAACAAGAAAGCAGCTTGTGCCGGTGGCTCCTCCTTGAGTCGTGGCATATACAACATACAGCGGGAAACATCAACCGCACCACGGAGACATTGCCCTCCCTCTATTGTCAAGGCTTGCGACAAGTGTCGGCAAGAAGGCGTATATAAGCGCCGTGCGTCTCGGGCCGTCTCACCCCTGAAGAAGAAACCGGTCAGGCTTCGAAACGTCGGGTATTTAAAATAAGTTTATGGTTCGAGTTTTCTCTTTTTCTCCCGTTTTCTATTACCCAACCAGGCAGACTTCTGCCGAATGCTTACCTTTAAGTTCGATACCATTGTTATGGGTCTAATGCATAGGCCTACAGTAAATTTCATCGAAATCGGGATGGTGACCGAGTCCTTGTGTTCGATCTTATATGGACACACCCAAAACCTAATTATACAATGTTAGCTAATGCATCACGAAACAAGTGGTTATTATTAGTACTAACAATGTCACCGGGAAGTCTGTTCCACTCCTTTGATGTACGAGGCAAAAATTAATTGAAGAAAGCTTTTGTGTTGCATGGAGGGATGCCTACTTAGTGAAAGTCATCAATGCAGTGGGATATGTGCTGTCGGCGAAGAAGTAGTTGGTCATGCAGGAAGGAATGGTGATACATCTTGTGAAATAGCGTTAAACGGAAAACTTTTCTATGACATGTTAAAGGAGGGAGTGCAAGGGAAGTTTTCATGGTTTAGATGCTTGTGGTTATGTTATAATTAGACAATATAAAACGAACGGAGTTACTCTGAACAAGTTCAAGGGAAGGAAATTACTAGATTATCATAGCTGGGGTCCCATACGGCTGTAGCATATTCTAGTTAAGAACGTATTAGTGTCTTATAAAGTTGAAGTTTTAAGCCAGATGGAGCATTAAAAAAGTTACGTCGTAAATAGCCAAGCATGCAGTTAGCGTTGTTAATAATGTATTCAATATGTTGTGACCAGTTTAGATTAGTCGTTATGTGAACTCCAAGACACTTATATGAGTTACCGTATATTGCCGATTATAAGTCGACGTTTTTTTCGTAAAATGACCTTCCAAAGTTCGGGGGTCGACCTATACATGGAATCGTAAAGTGGACTTATCTGTGGGGTCCGACGAAAGGCCGTCGTCCTCGGATTTCCTGCTATTCGACACATCGACAACATCAGCCACAGAGGCAGCGGAGTCGCAGCAACAGCTATCTCCCAACGCGCGCGCGCGCCACTTCCGGAGCCGGACCTTTTTGCGATCTGCCACAACGATTGCGAAACTATAGCAAAACCACGCGAGGCGAAACTACGGAGCACGTTTAAAAATCACCGCCGCGCGGCATTAATGCGAACTGCTTGGGAAACATGGTCTCGAAAGCAGCATTTCAAACCTTTGATAGAGGGCGAACGATGCTCTATGAATATAGAGGATAGAAACTATTCGTTGACAAACCATCGGCGTCCGTGTGGGCTGGCAACACTTTGCGGGGAACTAAACCACATGACCAGTCACATGCGCCCACAAGGCGTCTTCACGTCTTTTTGCACTCACACCTGTTTGCCATTTCTGCATTTCGCTTCGCTTGCTAGCAGTGGTGTGCGCGATTTGTGACGCTGCCAAACGGGACGCCAAGATGCCACCGCTACACCGGCAACAGTATAGCGCTGCTTTCAAGAGGCAAGCGATCCTCTACGCAGAGTCGGAAAGCAACCTTGAAGCAGGGCGCAAGTTTGATGTGTCGGAAAAGTGTGTGAGGGAATGGAGAAAACAAAGGACCAAGATCTTCGCGTGCGCTGCTACACGCGCTTCCTTTCAGGGCCAAAGTCTGGACGATACCCTGCCGTTGAGGAGGCGGTTCGAGATTGGGTTCACGACCACCGGCACCCGTTCCGACGGTGAGCAGCAGCAGTGGCTCACACGATGGCAATGACCGTGACTGCGTCCTTCTCTCAAGCGATGACGAGTCGTAAGCAATGTTTCACGGGCAAATAAATGTTTCTTTGCATCACTCCCTCTTCTGAAAAACTTATTGGTGAGCTATGGCCGCTGCATGAGGCTGAGTTCGGAGTCAACTTTTTTTTTTCCCCTAGAAGGGGTTGCAAGTTGGGGGGTCGACTTATAATTGGCAATATACAGTAATTTAAACTTATTTGCAGGATATTGATACCATTCCAATTTACTGAAATTGAGCCGTTAAAAGAAGAATACTGTGTTCAGTTACGAAGGAATAATTATATGCTGTTCAGTAATTGGGGGCAGGGTGGTCTTTAGTTAGTTTCCCTAGAGAGGTACTGACATGAAGTTTCACGGCCGAGATAGAGTGCGGGACTGATTCCAGTGAACATGCATATATCACCTACCAAATCTCAACAACGAAAATAGCTCAGGAGATAATTTATATTAATTTTGAAGTTCGTGTGCATGATCCAGCACTATACGCTGCACCTCTGGACATTGACATCATCTAAAGTGGCTTGAAAGCGATCCCCAACTTCCGAGACGTCACCACTGTGCCCAAGCTCCAAGCTGGTGCAGCTAGTATGATGATGTCATAGTCACCATTGTGCTTTCGTCGCGTTTGTGCCCGCAGGCTAACATACGGCAGCAGCTCAGGATTCCGTGCCCGATGTGTGGAAGCTTCAAGAAAGTCAGTGCCGACAGCAATAAGGCTGGCGCAGCACGTGCGGCAGGTGAAAGAACGACAGGCAGGCAGCGTGGAAGTGTCGCAGCTGTGTGCCATTTCGCATGCTAGATGGTGTTAGCTGCACCCGACGGCTTGTCATTCTTGGAGGTCTCCCAAAGCAAAACTGATACTGGTCAGTAATAAACAGACTGTAATTAATTACCTGTCGCGCACTACAGCAGGCGATGTGCCAGGTTATGACTAAGAGGCCCCCAACATCACATTGCAAGACAAAAAGCCACGCCAAAATTTTTTGGGTCAGTGCGCCTTTAACTTCAAGAAAAGGTGATTGATTTGATGCATAGTTTGCCAATCTATTGCTCACAGTTGCAAAATTGTAATGTAATAAAATGTCACATCAATATCTTTTATGGAGAAAGCAAAAAAAACAGTAAACACAAAGCTGTAAAAAGCTTTCCTTCCTCACAAACATGAAATCTTGTCGCAGCAGCATCTGCTAAAAATTGCCCAATACTCCTCATCTCTCCAGTATGTACATCCAAAAGAGCCATAAGGCCACCTTGAAATATGTGTGCGACAGTTCACTGTATGAGTTAAATGCAAAAGTAGTCTTTTTGTGGAGAAAAACTATGGTATTTCTAAATCTCTTTTGAATAGATATTCAGATACAATGCACAAGTGCTTCCTCCGAACCTTTACAGAAGTGGGAACATGTTACGGGTCCTTTCTCAATAAAGCTTGACAAGTGATTTCTGTTGAATAAAGCCGGCTTGCGTTGCCCGAACTCAATTCCTGGCCTGATTGGCTTAATACAAATTTTTGCAATACAGACAGCTAACTACAATCTGTTAGCCTCTGAATGTAACACTGATCTCCTATCAACACAGATCAAGAGAAATAGTGGTGCACATATTACCTCCAGATGCAAAAGCATGTGTTGTCAGCCATCTCGTTATAGATTACTTCAGTGCCTTGCTCAATCCTGTACAGTCAAAGGAACATAAGCAAAAAAAGAAAAACCCTGGTAGGAACTCACCATAGCTTGGTCAAGTACAAGGGCCAGCTCAATAAATTTGTACACTTCTCGTACGTCTCTCTGCAACGAGGGTGAAAGAAAAGTGGGCCATCAATGAACCACACAATATGTCGCTTGGAACCACATAGGTTCCATGGATGCATCGTGTTTCATCCAGCATAAATACCTACTATGCATCATCTGCCGCCAACAGATAAGCCCGTGAATATGTATTATTGCTAGAGAAAAACAGTGTGAAACATGTTGCAGCAAATTTCACATTTTTCATATGCCTGCAGACAATGCTTCGAGGGCCAGTAAACAGGCGCAAACCTTTTTTTTTACACCTCCAAAACAAGCTCGCTCATTCGCCGAGAAGGCCGCGGGCGATCCCATTTTGAAAAACAATTCATGCGCCCCTATCCTGCGCCCGACTCTTTCCCACAAGGTGATTTAATCTTGCCCACGGGAAAACTTTACGTAGCACTGACCTTGCCGATTGGTCCACTGCACTACAAAACTGTGCTTTGGCCCTTTCAGTCATTGCATCTGTTGCGTGTTTGGTTACATTGTCAGTGCCGCGCACCGCACTTCCTCACCGCATCACCTGTGAGCAACTGCCACGGTCAACACGTGCAGGCAGCCTTGCTCGGTCGTTGGCTGTGCGTCTATGATGCAATCACTGACATCGAGTTGCGCTGCTGACTCACCACGATGCACTACACCTCTTCCTCTGAGCGACGAAGGGTGGTGAGGCCAAGCGAGAAACCGAAACCAGCCAAAAATAATTGTAACTTCCATATTATTGCACTCATACACAAATATCTTGCAGCAGCATATTCACATCGCAGAACTGCCCAGTTATATCTTCTTCACAAATTTTGGACCGCAGGTTTGTTTACTGGCCCTCTGCCATTCTGTGTGCAAACCTTGCGCAAGAATTCGAAGTAGAGCTGGTTGTTGGCCTAGTATGTTATGCATACTTGGAAGTAGAAGGACAAGAACAAACATCCAGCAGGCACTTAGTAATACAGAAAGAGAGAGAGGGTAAGGATAAAAGAGGCAAGGAAACGCATGACAGCACCGTGTCCGCATTCAAATATTTTAGTAAAGTGTCCGCAACTGCAGCGTTCGCTACACACTACAGTACAGCGTACACTAAAAAGTGCTCGTCCACAACACATTTAGTCGGCCATTTCGCAATACTGGCTGAAAAGACAAGCACAACACACAGTCACACATGTTATGAGACAGTTTATGGATATGAGAGATTACGGCTGTGTTTCTCTAATCTGAAGTAGCGTGGTCTTGAGGGTCAGATCCGCCGAGCGCAGCGCAGCACGTACGCAGTACTGCTCTCTCTTGAGATGGAAAGAAAGCACTTTATTTGCAGCCCTCAGAGAGTGTGGGTGACCCCTCTGCTTCCCCCTTTGACGTTGGCTGGAGCTTCCTGCGGCGGCCTGGTAACCATTCGGGAAGCTGCCTTAAACAAGCTCATAGGCTGATGAGGTCAACAGCTTAGAACAGATGGGAGGGATTTGTCACTCCGTGCTGGGAGCGGGGGAAGATTCCGGGGGAGTGGAAGAGAGCAAACTTGGTGGAAAGGACTAGAGAACCTTAGGCGAACATCGTTAGGTAACAAGAAAACACCGCAGGGATCTCCCATATGATCTTTAAGGAGGGAAGCGGGGCTAAATGGCAACTTTTGAACTGCTGCACTAATTCTGATGAAAGTTTCAGGGATTGCTCATCTTCTTAATGTTAGGACATATTTCAATGTTCAGCACCCTAGTGTGAATACAAAAAGATCTATAGCTGTCATAACGATCAATCATGTATGCTAACTTAGGAAAATATCATTTCAAAAATAATAAAAATGTGCAAGTTATTCATAATTTTCAGTCTTCTAGAAGGTTTGTAGTGCAGGATAAGGCCAGTCACATATTTATTATGAAATTTTGTAAAAATTCTATCGCTCTAAGCGAAAATTAGTTTTTTTCTTGTCACTGCATATCAGACTAGTGAATTCTTTGTGTGCTAGAAACTACTTAGGCATTAGAAAAGTACCTTATCTTGTTCCTGACAAAGTCTCAGTCAAGAAACAACCTTGTAAGCAGCTTTTGGCGAGGAAGTTAAGAAATTATGGTTATTCTAAGAGGCTCGTTCCCCCAAAAATTGCAAACTGAGACAAATGAGTTTAAATATTTCACAACCTGCTATTTATTTCGATGGTCAAAAAAAGAAAACAAACTTATCAAAGTGACTTCCTGCATAAATAAGGCCCTTCCTCATCTATATGACACTGTTCTTTGAGAATTTCATGCAATTGTCTTCAATTTTTCACATTTTTCGAGCTGTGAATGTTCCTCAAACATGTGTTGGCTACAAAACGGACCACGTGCTGATCACAATGAACTCCCAGGAAAACAAACATATAAGCCAAGTGGCACACAAACACAGCAGCAGTAACTCAGAATTGGCATGAAATCAGTGGCGGATGGTCATGTGATACTTTTCCGCCAATTTCAGCAACTCTGCTGTCGGCGCGCGGCTCAAAATTTGCCTTTTTAATTTATTTGTTTGTCCTCTGATGTACTCTTGGAAGAAGTTTTTCCGTGACAAAAAAGCGTGAAAAACAAACAATCTAACATGGGCATTCACTTCACGTTCAGCTTCTTGCCTGCTTTGAAGCCGCGTCTTGAAATGGGCGTTTCAGAGATGATCTCCCCAGCATATTCGCGCGACCCTCTCATAAGAAGAATTTTTTAAGTTCTTTTCTGCTCAATAAAAGTTCTTGACTGACTGACTGACTTTTCTGCTGTAGGGATGACAACCAAACATGGCGAGCACGTTCTTTAATGAACCATCCATCCGAAACAACTCAAATTCAAAAACGCATATTTTTTTTTGAAAATCGGGTTTTTAGCCCTGCATCCTTCCTTAAAGGGGCACTGACATGAAATTTCAAGCTCGAGATGTGTCCTTCATTTGATTGTTCGGTATGCATAAGTATTTTTGACCAAGTTTGAATGGCGTCTGTCACCTGGAAGTTATTCTATTTCGAGGGCAAAGATTGTACAAAAGCTCAAAGGGCTTTCATCATCCTGCGACATCGACACTACTGTGACGTGTTCGGTGTGGCGCATACCATCCTGAGTGACGATGCACTAGCAGCAATGATGTCGACAATTCGAGTGTTTTTATCGTGGCGCCGACGCCTGGAAACGCTCTCACTCATGCCTGATCTTCGTCGGGCCGCTTTGAATGATTTCATGAAATTGCAAGACGCAAACCACCAAGAAAAGACAGGCAAAAGGAAATAGCATGATTCGACGTGTGTTCGTCAGTCAGTATGTCGGGGAATTGTGTTGTTGAAAGCGCTGAAAATGCGGAATGAGTGTGTCGTGTCATTACACGTGAGGTACACGCCGACACGACGACAAGCTATCAAAGTGGAGTAGTGTAATAGATAAATATCATCGCTAACAAGTAACATGCAGGTAGCGTTAATAGTAGGGGTGTGCGAATATTCGAAATTTCGAATATTTTTCGAATAGTGTTTGCTATTCGATTCGATTCGCACTGAAGTTTTACTATTCGAACTATTCGAACTTCCCAAAAACAAATACAGTCAACGTCCGATCAAAAGTGAACCCTTCAGATTTTTAATATGCTTCACCTCATTACACTCTCGTATTGCGGCAAAGCTGCCTTTTAAGCTCCATTACGGTCGAACTTTGTCAAGAGACAATCAACGTCCGAATGGAAGTGGTCCCTAGATTTTCATTATGCTTCACCTCATCACACCCCGGTATTGCGTCAAAGCTGCCTTTCAAGCTCCGTTACGGCCGAACTTTGCCAAGAGACAGTCAACGTCCGATTGGAAGTGGTCCCTAGATTTTCGATATCCTTCACCTCATCACATCCCGGTATTGCGGCAAAGCTGCCTTTCACGCTCTGCTACGGTCGCAAATGTACTAACTCAAGAAACGCTGGTTCCAACATGGAGATGAAAGATGTGGCAGAGGTGGGGGCTGTTTTGGACCTGAAATTTGGGCAGGAAGTCCGAAAAATCGGAAGCCGAAGCTTTTTAGCATCCAAAATTTCAGATGTTCTTATATATCGACGTCTACGAGGCAGATTTGGAATTCCGGAATTGAAGGGAGCATACCCTTATCCGCCACATCAGTTAGGCTTCCAGAGAAGTTGAAAGAGGAGGAGAGGCTGAGGAAATGGCATCTTCGCCTATCACGTGTAAAGTGTTGTCGGCAACACTTTGGTCGCACCAAATCACGTACATAAATAGAATTCGACCTCTACATTGTCTCATTCTTGATAAGACAACTATGAAACACCACCCTGCCAGTGCTTCAACAACCTAGTGAAAAGAAACACTTTCGTGTTGCTATCTCATAAGAATATGCTTAGCAATCCTCTCCAACTTTTTTTTCTGCAATTTCGCTTCGAAGTATTCGAAAAATATTCTAGAAATATTCGAGAAATATTCGAAAAATATTCGATTCGATTCGCACTCCCACCTCAATATTCGAATTCACTTCGCACCCAAAATTTTGCTATTCGCACAGCTCTAGTTAATAGTGAATTTTAGTTCGTCCGTAGACTTCGTTGCACTAGCGTAATGCTGGGTTACTGCAGCTGTCACCGTAAGAGGCCGGATAGGTGGGGCCATCTGGCGGTGCAAAGAAGAACCTTGCAAGCACAGAATTCTTATTGTAGAAACCTAACGTATTCTATTTTTCCGCTGGTGTGCATTCTCTATACCGATATTCCATAGACCCCTTTGCGTATACTGGAATGCCGTGCACGCTAGAATTCTCTAATATAGCTAATTGAGATACACCAGCGAGCATGGCCCAAGCATGCGTCCCCAGGCACCTCCTCATTGCTGCTTGGAACGGCGTCCATTTTTGAATCGCTGTTTTGCAAAGCGTCGAAGCAAAAATGATTCGCGACATCGCGAATCGTGGCGATTCAAAGTTGACGCGGTGATTCTGGCAAAAGAAAGGAACCCTCGCTGGCGGCTCCTCCTCGAATCCTGGCACATTCAGTAGACAACAGGAAACACCAACCGCTCTACGGGGACATTGCCCTCCCTCTCCTGCCAGGGCTTGTGAAGAGTCACGGCAAGCCATGCATGCATCCTCTATCAATCCTCCTTCCCCCTCCCCAAGACTCTGCGCTTTGCTCCTGATAGGACTGCAGAAATAAGCATCTTTTCCTCCACAGAACCACAAACAGCAACAACAACTATATTTAAGCGCCGCACATGCGGCACATCTAGGGCCTTCTCACCCTTGACGAAGAAGCCGGTCAGGCTTCGAAACATCGCGGGTTTTTCTTAAAATCAATTTTTGGCTGGAGTTTCCTCATTTCTCCACAGTTCGTTGTAGGCCGGCGCCGACTTGTCGAAGGTGGACCTGTTCCACCGACTAAATGGTGATGGTGGGGAAGACCGGGAATAAGTAGAAATACCTGCACCTGGCCGGTCCTCACGTGGGACGAGCGTTGCATGAGGGGCAGGACCTCTGGCAAAACATGGTCAACCACTTTCTATCATGTACCCATAAAAGTTCGAATCAAGAACCTTTCAAGCCCACCGATCGTTGGAACAGAGCGAAAATCAGTATCAGTAGTTACGTGCTTCCTTTACTTGCATCATGAGCATAGATTCTCCGCCTTTGAAAAAGCGAAAAATACGTCAATGCACGTTCTGGAAAGAGTGGAGATCTCAACCCGAGTACGAGAGCTGGCTCCTGCCCGTGGACGACGATGCCACAGCCGCAAGGTGCACCATATGTGCAAGCACGTTTACGGTTAAATTTGATGGCGTCAGCGCTGTGAAGCATCATTCATCAATGCAGAAACATAAACAGAAAAGCCTCGCCTTGAAACAGTCGGGTACAGTCAAAAAGTTCTTTGTTCCAGCCATTTCTAGCGCAGAAGATCACGTGACTGCTGCGGAACTGGGCACCATATTCCATGAAATCACGCACAACTACAGTTACCTGTCAATGGACTGCGGCAGCAAGTTGGCACCGAAAGTCTTCTCAGATTCAGACGTTGCTTCCAGAATGTGACTCAGAAGAACAAAGATGGAACACCGCGTGAAAGATGTACTGGCGCCTTACGCAGTGGAGTGCATAGTCGAAAAACTTCGTCCAGCAGGCCGCAACCTTCCGTTCGCTCTCTCCACTGACGCTTCCAACAAGGGAAACAGAAAACTTTTCCCCATTGCAGTGCGTTTCTACGATGTGAGTGGTGCCAGAATAACTGATGCTCTCGTCGACTTTTGTGAGCAGGCGGACGAGACTTCCGGCAGCATCTGCGAACTTTTGGCAACAAGTTTGGAGAAGGTAGGCCTTTCTTTGGAGCGAGCTGTAGCGTATAGCGCAGATAATGCTTCTGTGAATTATGGGAAACATAACTCAGTTTTCCAGAGGATGCAGAAAGATCAGCCGACGTTGTTGAAGGCCAATTGCAATTGCCATGTTGTGCATAACACTGTCAAGCACGCAGTCAAGTCTTTAAAGTTTGATGTCGAAACTCTTGTACTAAAGGTATTCAAATAAATTTTTTCTAGCTTGAAATGTGTAGAGGAATTGAAAACGTTCTTTGAATTTTGTGATCAGGAATATAGCAAAGTATTGTGTCATATTTCGGTCCGCTGGTTAAGCTTGTTTACAGCCTTAGACAGATTAATTAAGAACTGGACACCCATCAGGTCATACATTCTGAGTCAAGGAGAGGAGGAGTACGAAAAAATAATCTGGAGATTTATAGGCAACCAAGCCGATGGACTTTCAGAGAGTGTCCGGAGTGCTCCATGCACTCGTTCCTCTCAATGTTCCATTCAGCAATCCTCACCCTCGAAAAGAGTCACCTTGAGCCGACAGAACTTTACGCTGTAATGACTAAGCTCAGGAAACAGCTGATTAATCGAAGGGATGATATGTTCTTCGGTGCCAAGGCTAATCTGGGACTTGAAATCCTTCCTGGTGGAGAAGTTGCAAAGCTGGACCTTGTGAATGTCTATGACAGGGCCCTTGCGTACCTCAAAAAGTGGTTTGACTTCGAGAACTCCCTGTTTAAGATGCTCGCCGAATTGGATTTGCGCAAAGGTGCAACCACTATATTGGTGGTAATAAATGCGGGCAACCTTTTTGGCATTGACTCTCAAGAGGAAGGGGACGAACTCTACTCAGAGCTTTGTCTTTTGAAGGATGCTCTGCCTGGACTTCTAAAATGTGACGAGAAATCAAGCTCGATGTGGCTGAAGTTCTTAAAAGAGGTAAAGTGCCCCCTCTTGCAGAACCTAATGGAGCATGTCTACTCGATTCCCTGCAGCAATGCGTTCGTGGAACGCGTCTTCAGCGTTATGGGAAACTTGTGGACGGATGAAAAAAACCAGCTAAGCATCCCAATGGTTAAAGCGGAACTTTGTGTGCGGTATAATGTGGTGTACAGCTGTGAAGAATTTATAAAGATGGCGAGAGAAAACAAGAAGCTCATCCGAGCCGCTAAGTCGAATTCTAAGTACATATTCGAGTTCCGCGAATAGGAGAAGGCAAGCACATAGGATTTGTTTTTATGCGTTGTGAGTGTACTGCACATTATTGCGCGTGTAGGTATACATGCATTGTATACTTTTTAAAGGAGCACTGAACAGCTCAGAAAAGATGACGAAAACATCGAAATTCTACTCGGAAGACACCGCTATTCCGATAAACAGACTTCATTACGCACATTTTTGAACAGTTGGCCGTATTTTTGTTTGTGTGCGGTGGCTGTATGCCAGCGCGAGCCACGATGTCACTTGTCACCGCGGCAGATGAAGAAAGGTGCACGTGTTCGTGTCCGTTACCTCCCTTTCTCTACCTCTCCTTTATATCCCACTCTCCCTCTTCCACAAAGACGCTGAGATGTTACCCCTTCTTTAGGGGCTTTATCCCACCTGGAAACATTGTTCGCTGCAGGTGCCGCTCGTAGTGGTTTTAGGAACCGTAGTGGCGGCTGAGCGGGTTGAGAGACACGGGCGACAAAATGGCATTGTTGGCACGCCAGTTCCAGGCACGGCCGTTCGAGGAAGTTCAAGGCACGCTAGTTCAAGGCGTGGCGGTTTGTGAAAAACACATTAAATTCATCATTTTCTGCAAGTTTCTGTCTGAAATGAAGGTTATGTCTACGGATTTCAGCACCCAATTTTTTAGTTTGGCTGAAAACCTCGGCGGCAAATATTTTGTTCAGCATACATAATCCCTTTAACGCTCGTTTGACTTTGAGTGCAAACATTATAAGACTCATGGTATTTGTGCGCTTGCCACCAGAGACTAATTGATTCGCTCAGTGCTGTGTTTGTATGTACGTGGACATATTATGTTGACGTTGAAGGTGGGTACAATAAATGTCATCCCATGTCTAAGATTTAACATGGAGTTTGTTTGTTTTCCATGCAACCTCAACTTCGTGACCCCCCGCTGACGGGTTGGTTTTTTTTTTCAGGGAAAGGTGGCAACCCTAGTGCCAGGCAAGGGAGGCTTCCCCCCTGCTCGCCAAGCACCGTGGGACAGTGGGAGACGGGAGAGTCGTGACCAGGCATGTGGACAGCAGAACTAGGCGAAAACCCGCGCAATGGCAATGGGTAAGCCTCAATCTCACAAAGGGAAGAAGTGCATAACACCACCATAAATGGTAGTCGGAGCAGGTAAGCATGATAACAAGACTAAGGAGCTGCCACCTGACAGTCTCGTCGCCCTCCCCACTCAGTCGTGTGATCGTCAGCCAAACTTTAACAGAATTATCATTCTGGGTCGTCATAAGGACAAGATTACCCTCCTCATTGTAGAAGCTGAGCCTATCAATGCTCTTGGTGATATCTGCGTTAGCTAGCCATTCATATCAGTGTCAACTAAAGATGGAGTTTTCCTCCGTATGCGTGGCTATCGCGTGTTATGATGCTGTTTTATAGGTGACTCCCTCGCGCATGTCTCTTGTTACCACCACGTAATCTGTGTTCACTGTTGTTGCGTTTGTGGTGTATATAGGGTGGTCGGGTCTAAAGATTGTTGCTCCTAGTAGTGCTGCGTGTGTGTGTGTCTTCTTCGTGCCTTTGCTTGTCCTTGTGTCGAATTTGCACTGCAACCATTTGCTTCTGATGATTTGCCCACAAGCCCACTTTGCCACTACACGCCCACTTTGCCACTCTCGGTGTCTCCAGTGCTTGAAACTGCTTCAAAAAATGAGTGTATGCGGTCATCATGTTGGGTGAGGAATCACATTAACAGACGTGGCAGAAGCGTAGAATCGCACCAGGCATCACACCATGTGAATAACAGAAAGCTGAGCTAGTGGGCAGGTTTAACACGAACACTCTGTCAATTGCGCAATGACTTTAAAGCTGCCTATATACAACATTAGAAAGAATTCAGCCTTCATTCGTCATCATCATCCACAGCCACAGCATCAACAAAGCGTGAAGCTACGCAAATGCGGGTACTATTGCCTTACAGGTGTGTAGTGAGCATACGCAAAATGGTAAATTATGGCATAGTGGGTGCCTCACAATGCTTGCAGTAGGTGTGAAACATGTAGGTGTGAAACAGTGTGAAACATGCAGTAGGTGTGAAACATGAAACTTGCAGTAGGTGTGTTTACAACGACCAATGTTATGTACACAGACACTGCACGGTTGAGGTGTCCACCGAGAAGCGAAGCATGACAAGTGAATGAATGAGCAGGTGATGCGAACGGGGCCTGAAATGCTATTGTGTTCCACTCTTGAATGCTACGCTTAAGTGCCTGCATTTTCTTCTTCTTTTTGCTTGGGCTACACTGAAAAACATTGAGCACATCTCACATTATAAGTATCCATATGTGTGGTTTGTATGTATGCATTCATACATAATTTATGAGCTGCATGCATGCTAGTCCCATAAAAAGCTATCTGGTAAAAATGTTTTGTCCATGGCAGTTGAGACGTTTATTAAGCACATTTTCAACATGCACCAATATCATTAAAATATTGTAAGAACACTTACCTTGTCAGCCCGAGGCTGGATTCTAGTCTGCAATGCAAGCAGTCAAGCATTACGGTATTTCATAAATAAACAGACCCTGAACACCTCTCAAAGGCAGAACACTTGGGGATATATGCAGCATTGCCCACTAAATCCTTTGGACCAATGTGGAGAATTGCCATGCACTGGTAGTAATAGCTCTCCACAAAGCTCCATATGCTAAAAGTGTTGGTCATATATAAGTTTAGGTTCAAATAGCTGCTCTAAAAAATGTCTTCACAACAGGGCCTGTGGTATTTTACCTGAAGACACAAGAACTTTTCAAGGGCTGTCAAATCTGAAAGATAAGCTGCAATAGCAATAGAGAAAATGGCCACATGTGACAGGAGGCAAGCCAGAAAAGAAGTCCACCTAAACCAATATGGGCCAAATATGAGAAAGCACTGAAATGCCACAATGATGTACATACCAGTAAAAAGACAATGCTGTGCATAGTGCAAATAAGAAGACGCTGCTTCAAGCTGTGCAGAAGACAGGCCTCGAAGCACACATTTTATACAAACAAGCATTAAAGGACTCCCGACACCAAAATACTTAAGCTTGAGATGTTCTGCTCACATAGGCACGTTTGAACAGGTTTTAGAAGGAAACATAGCATTAAAGGTGGCGCATTACATGCCAAACATCCTGGACATTGTGCTCGACCCTCTTAAATTCTGTTCTAAAAAATTGTGGGCAACCATTTCAGTGCACTACTTGACCTCCAACAGTATTTTTGCGATGAAACTTTTTTTTCTGTCCTTATGGGCGATTTGAATATTGCCAAGCTGGGCGAAGCGCAGGTTGCTGAAAGATTTCTTAAAAATACACTGCTAAACATAAAGCCTCAAATTCTGCTGGTTGCTAGAAAAGCAACAGCGGTTTTTTATTCGCACCCATTAGCGTCCGTTAGCTCGACTCGCAAAATGCTCTGTAGTAAAGCAACACGGCAATTCTGCACACACTTTGGCAATTATTTCAAAACTTTATGGAGCCTATAAGCACAGTATAACTGCATCACACAGCTGTATGGTTGCCAGTAAACGTGTCAAGAAAGTTTGGAGCTCGATGACCGAGTAGGTGCAAACGTAGAAAAATGTGTCATGTTCCCGCACATGCAGACGGGTGATGTGGACCAAGGAAAAATAGATGCTTGCACTAATTTGGAAGGGTAGTCAGAGGAAATCCTGTATCTTATGCTTGACTCTTCGGCAGAGGTGAACTTTGTTCCGGGGATTGCATGCAGCATTCGTGGGTCGGCCACATCCCTTGGAGGCGCGTAACCTAAGCTACACTGCTTCTTCGTCATGCCTCACATGAAGAGCCTGTACAACAGAAACTGAACGGCATTGCCTTAAATTTACGGCGCTGAAGGCATGGCATCCAACGTGGATGACAACAGAGAGCATGTGGGGATAACTCTTTGACTGCGTACATTTTAGGTAGGCTTGAAATGGAGGCAAGACAATGACAGTATTGCTTATCTGACGGTGGCCAACGTGAACAAGTTCCAGTGGGTGTGCCCGTGTTTATACACCTGCGAAGGTAAGCATCAATAATTTTCATTTGTTTGTTTACGAATTAATAGGAAAGTCTCATGCCTCCTTTTTCAAGGGATGCACTTGTTCCTTTTATGACTATTTCGAACTGTCAAGCAAAATAATGCTGTTTTCGATTATGTTTCTGATGCAAAAACAAGTGCACCTCCCAAAAAAGAAGGCACGAGACATAACTTTCTGGTCAATTTGTACATGAACAAATGAAAGCAGTTTAAAATTACTGATGCTTACCTGCACAGGTAAAAGCTAATGCAATGGTGTTAATGAGGACTTCTCATTTGGAGCAATTTTTGGAGCAGCAAAATTTCCATCTTGGAGCACTTTGGAGCAGGTAATTTTGCATCTGGAGCACTCTGGAGCAGCTAACTTCACATCAGTATACTGGAGAAGCAAGTTGCATTTACATTCAAGCACCTGAATAATCTTATGAAGAGATGGAAATATTTTGATTTGTAGCAAATCCCACAGAGAAAATCATCTCAGAAGCACCACACATTTCACTCGATAATTAAGAAATAAGGGCGTCATGCAGTTGAGTGTTCAGAATAAACCTCTTCAGCGATTATTTTCGACACTAGCTAACCAACAGAATACTGCATCAATAAAATTGTACTTATGAAATAACACTCTAAATATATTTATGGTTATCAGTAGAGGCCATATTTTTAGGCGTTAAGAAAGCTCGTTTTAGGTGCCAAAATGAGGTAGGCAAAACAACGCTTGATGCATCCACCATCGTAAACATAGGCACAATAAACTTTCACATAAATGCAAATAATTTCAAATGAAGATGTACGCGACCTCCATCTACGACAGGAAAACAAAAATGTTATTGCTTAAGATGGCACAAAGGCGCCAACAGCTGAACATAGCTGTGAAATTGTGCTTTGTGTTCTGCAGACTGTGTGTTCCGAGGCCGTGTTCTGCAGGGTGAGTCAAGTGTCCACTGTCGAATCAACACACTTCTGCGCGTCATGACTGAGAAGGGCGGAGCAGGAGCAGACAATCAGGTTGCTAAACGACCGGAGGGATTCGGGATTCCTCCTATTGGCCAAGTCGAATCGCGTAGAACCAATTTCTCCCCTGGCAGTGAACAATGGGCGTAGCCAGGCAGAGGGGTTCAACCCCTCCCGCTCCCCAAAACTTTTCAGTTTTGCATTTGTTTATTACACACCCACACATACAAATGCATGCAGAAACATACATACATAAAGTATGGCTGAACCCCCCCCTCCCCTGAAAAAATTTCCTGGCTATGCCACTGCAGTGAACACTTTAAAAAGTAAATTACAAACAAAACAAAAGCTGCGTGCACATCACATTTTTCTTTCTTTTTTTTTGCTGCTCTTCACTCTCCTTTCCGTGGTTTCGCATTTGCCAACCGCTCGCGCCATGTCAGTGCGGCGGTGAATGCTCAGTGGCGTGTCCCACTTCCCTGCTGCTAGTCGTCGTTTCTGGGAGTTGGTTGAACTAGAAGACTAGCTTGAACCCCATAGTTCCCAACAGTCGATGTTACGCGGTAACACGAATAACCGTCTCAAACAGCATGTGGGAGCCAACCTTGAGGCTAAATAGCGTTCCTATAAGCGCCAATTTTGAAAATAGCCATTTATAAGCATTTGTACGCATTTAGGTACGAATGCCAAAAATAGGCATTTATAGGCACTATAAAAACACTAAACAGCCCTCCTTAACCTCCAATTCATGCTCATATATCAAAATGGCGCGATACGAGCGCAAGGAACAAAATAGGCATTTGCCTAAAATCCGGTCTCTATTTATCCGCAGACGTGGTAGACAAACGCTTCGATGTACAACAGTGCCTCAATGCTAGAGTCACACTGTCCCTAATGCATTCTCCTAAGACGACTCCAAGGCAATGGCCAGGCACTTTTTCCTCTCGATCGATTCTATTGCTGGATGCAACTTGACGTCACTCAGCTAGCCTCAGACACTCCCTTCCCTCTCTCTGAGGCCTCTCTGTGCTGCAGCAAGAGCATGCCCACAGTGCTTCCAGGCTCTTGTTTGTACATGTGCCAGGTTGCCTGAACAATAGATATCTGCTTCAAGTCGAGCTTCTGAGAGGGTGTCCGAAAGTGCGTTCAACGGGGAACTACATCATTTAACAAACTTCGTTGTCCTTTTACAGCAAAGCTGTGTATGGCTAGGACGTTCCATTTGTATGCCGAAAACCAGAGACGTGCATATTACTTGTAAATCAATTCTATCTTGTAGTGTAATTTTGTAATATAAGCGATTACATTTCAAATCTGAAATGTTAGGGGTAATTCAATTACATTTTCTTGTAATTGATTATTGGTAATCAATTACTTTCTTTTTCCAAAATCAAGCTGTAACCAGTCTTTACGGCAGTTCTCATCCCGAAAAATATGTGACCACTCTGTAGGAACCTCCCCCTCCTGCGTCTGTCCTGTCGGTCCCTACAGAGACTATTTTTTCACCTTTTCCTTGGCCTTACTGGCGACGCCTTACCCTAGCGCCAGCGAGAGCGAAGCACGGCACTTCAGAGGACATGGACACTAGCACTGAAGGACTGTGCAACTGCTAGCTGGTGCGCAAAATGTTCGTACGTTCTAATACCGCCCTTCCCTGCAGTGTATGCACTGAGAGAGTGCTCAGTGTAGCAGCTGACCTCTTAGAGAGCAAATGTGAAAGAAACAGCAACGACAACCTTGAAAAACAACTCCTGTTGAAAGTTACCGCGTAACAATATATCACAGAAGACACAGTAAGCCTCTCAGCCTTCACACAAGCCTCCTCGAGCCTTACTCTACCATGCAAGCCTCGGCAGTTCGTTCCAGTTTGAGTAAACTTGTGTTATTGTGTTACGGCAATACAATTTTGAACGAAAGTAAGGTAAAAGCAATCGACTACATGTCTGTAATTGCTCAGTTACTCTTCTGGTGCTGTAATTCATCACAGCAATTGATGAAATTTTAAAGCAAGTAATTGCAACTGGTTACTTATTTTCTGTAACATGTACAAGTTTACCGAAAACCCTCTAGGGAGCAGTGAAAAAAACTCGCAGGGCCCTTTATGACAATACGGTATTCGCTGGAACTAGCTGGTTCACAGCTAACCCTGGTTTGAGCAGTGGAACTTAAAATGAGGGGCAAAAAGAAGACAGACAAGGACGTTGCTGTCTGTCTTCTTTTTGACCCTCATATTAAGTTTCGCTGCTCAGACCAGTCTCGTATGCATTTGCCTAAGACGGCCCGAAGGCGAAAGCCATCTTCTTTTTCGTTCTCTTCTCACTCAATGTACTGATCCTCCCCCACCCTCCTCCAAAAGCTTTCTGCACCTGACGTGGTTTTGCACTGCCACCACGATCAAAAGCATTGATGCAACCTTTCTGCACCTCACCAGGTTTTGCACTGCCTCCGTGATCGGCGCACCGATCACTGAGGCAGTGCAACTTGTGACATCATCTTGACGTCATGGTGTATGACGTTATCATGAGATGATTTTTTGCATCACTCATCTTGACGCCGATGGTCAATTTTTGTGTTTGACGATGCATCTAAGGCTTTCATATCAATATTGCACGTTGAGCGTTAACAACCTGGCCTTACATACCAAACTGGCCTCCACCATGCCACCTTTGTCCCGTGTGCTAAACAGCTTCGCCGATCGTCCCCCTGACAGAGTGGAATGGCTTCTCAATATTTTTTAGATGCGCTGCTCGAAGGGTGCAGTCGCTGGTGCACATGCTATCTTGAGGCGTTAGGAGATGGCTCTAAACTTGCTGTGCTCTCAATGCTTACTTTGCGTTTAGAAAACTAAC
Organism: Rhipicephalus sanguineus; assembly: GCF_013339695.2. Classification (NCBI taxonomy): domain Eukaryota; kingdom Metazoa; phylum Arthropoda; class Arachnida; order Ixodida; family Ixodidae; genus Rhipicephalus; species Rhipicephalus sanguineus. The sequence goes on from NC_051178.1 coordinate 217,316,303, forward strand.
AGCACGAAAATCGCTTCAGTCCTTGGAGTGGCCATATTCCCTTAAATCAGCGTGTTGTTGAGTCACGCGAGATCGAATCCAAAAGAGTTAGCTGCTAGCCTTACTTCGTATAACAATACAATTTGCTGGTATCGCATTCATAGTGTCGCCCTTAAGCAAAACAGTGACCCTTTTTTTTTAACCATCAGCTAGTGACCTTGGCAAGCGAGGGGCGGACATGTAACATGGCGTAGCCACTTCGTGCCATATATCTACTGGTGTAGCCACTATTGGCGTAGCCACCACATATCTATTGGCATAGCCACCACATGGTGTAGCCACTACTGTTACGTATATCTATTGCTACCGTTCTCCGATTTCATTCCGTGATGTCCAGAAAGAGAAGTGACAAAAATTTTGCCGGCACGCATGTAATTATTACTGAACACTGCTTTAATTACGTGCCGTGCGATACTTGAAATGAGCTATTAGCAGCATTTCTTGAACAGATGAGGTTTGCCTAAGATCGCCACCACACTTTCTCTTTACCGATAGGCCTAGACGTCACGAGCCTCTGCAAGATGCCGTCGATCCAGTTTCAACAACAGAAGCTGCATCGGCACCGTGCATGGTATTGTGGCTTACTCAGGACACATGCGTGAGCGCTGTTTATTCAGCAGAATAATTCTTGGTCCATGGTTGTGAATTAAACATCCCCAAGATCAAGCTGCACTGTTTTGACATGCTGGCAGTGCAATTGCAGTGATAGACACCTTTAAAACAGAGAGCGTGGCATAGTTTGGTGCAATATCCATCGATATTATCAAGATGACGCAGTAAATGAAATTTGCGCACTTTGGTGCAGTTGGCACGTCACCGATCTCGGGGGCGTGTGCTTTGAAGATAGATTGTGAGGGCGCAGGTAGGCACAGCAAACATAGTTTAATTACACACAGGAAAACTAGACGAAAACTCAACACTCAAACACTCAACTAACAGTGAAAACCTTATAAACACTAAAAACAAATCTCCAAAAGTAAACTAACAATAGAATAATCAGTTCTCGCTATGCCTAACCACAGTCACTAAATGCCGTCTGGCCACTTTCACCTTGCAGTCGGGTCATAGCCAAAGTGCAACGTTCTTATGGTACATTCGACTGGGCGCTGCCACGCTCTGACTCATATTGCTACGACACCTGGGAAGCTCAAGATCGGAAACGGAGAAAACTTGTCTGAGCCGAACGTACAGCCTCTCGCTGGAGCAACCAGAAACCGAAAGCGGAAGTACGTAATTCGAGACGTAAAAGCAGGTCTCCCGTGTCAGTCGGTAATTCCTGTGGAACTAAAGTGGAAAGAAACATTACATTTTGTGGTATTTATTTCATTCCATTGCTTACCTCCTTCTTGGTATATGTCGGGACTGCGCTTCCAACATAATGACTTTATAGGTATTCTTTTCGGGAAACACTGAACTGCTTTAGACTGATAAAGTGTACTCTGACAACTCGAATGTCATTCATCTTACCATTATGAGTTTATTAATTGAGGAGAAAATCAAGGCCAAAGTTCAATTTTTAAGTTTCGCCCTGAAAACTCAGCGCGTGACGTCACGAATTTGAAACCGTATTTGTCGTATTTCGGGGACTTTCGCTCAACGAAATTTCCTCAAACTTGGTATGTTAAGTCCATGGCCCCCTCACAGGTCAGTGTACTTCATTTTTACTGATTAGGAACGACGTAGGCCCTAGTAGATACTGTCAGGATCTATGACGTCACGGTGTCTGCTGTGCAAATTTCAAGGTGGCGTCGCCACCCGCATTTTCTTTTTGTGCGTTGTATCACTTGCCAATAGCCTTGTCGCAGCGAGCGTCGTGATTTTGGAATTATAAAAGAGTAATTTACTGATGATAGAAAAATTGTTTTTCTCTTCAGTGCCATTTTAAGTTAGTTCCACATACGTTGTGCATACATATACATTTCATATTTTATTAAAAAAGACGCTTTTCTTTATGTGGGGCAATCGATTTGGGGAAGCTTTATGAGGGACAAGTAATGAACTTTTTTTGCTTCTTGCATATGGGGCTACTTGATTTATCTGAATCAGGTGAGCTAATAGTAAATAGACCAGGCGCTTATATAGTTAACATATTGCTATTCTGTGCTTTATTTGCATTCGTTATAATTTTATATCCCAAATGTTATTCTATAATTTCAGAAATAAATGTAATATAATAAATTTATACCTCTAACTTGTCATCGCAAGAGCGATCACAGAGCTCCAAAGCAGGGAAACGTAGTTGAAAGTTTCAGCCTTAGGCAAAAGGAGTTAAACAAAAGGAGTGCACGAATGAAGTCTGGTTGCATAGAATTCCTATAAAGACACCTTCTCTTTCCATGGTTCCGTCACGGCTTCCAGTGTTTGTGTGACGCGAGATGGACATGCACAGCCTACTTTTTCTGCCCACATTGCTAACTTCTGAGCTTTCGTCTTGTTCCGCTATATCAGGGGTCTCAAGCTCACCCCAGCTAACGGGCCGCATTCCCTAAAATTTACTCAGAAGGGGGGAGGAGGGAACAGGTTCTCAGCTAACGCTGCCACTTGGAATAACTTTTCCATATCTCATATATGGGTCATTTCTCAAGGGTATTTGGCAGCAGAAATCCAACATATGGATACCTATCTCTAAAATGACTGACGCCGATTCTGAAATGTAGAGTTTTGTTTCACGGTTATGTATCAGGGGTAGCCTCACGAAAAAAAAATGATTTAGCCCAGTCATGCACATAGGTCAGCAGGAAATGCGGACCTCACTCAGACTCATTCATGGAATATATTTTGTCCTTAGGGCTCACTTGTACTTAGACTCACCAAAACTTTCCTCAACCGGACTCACTCGGACTCAGACTCACTCAATTTTTTCTCAACCGGACTCACTCGGGCTCAGACTCACCTAAATATTACTCACTCGGACTCACTCAGACTCCGACTCACGGATCGATTTGAGTCTGAATTAGTTGACTCATGAGTCCGTTAGCGTATAATTAGCTTTTGCGATCAGGATGTCAATGCACTTAAACGCCAATATCTCGCATAATCTGTGCTGTACAATGCGCATTTTGATCTACCTTCACATACGAGCTATCAGTGATTGCAATACAGTAAGGACATTTTTATTGAAAGATATGACTCACACGAGATAAAAACTTGCTTTGAAAAATTTTGCGGGGTGGGGGTGAGGGTCAAGGCACGCCTCTGATCACTAAATATTGAGCTGGCGTGTGAATGCTATAGTGCGTTGAAGTATCTGTGAGCAGAAGTGAGTATCAACGTGAGCCATTATAAGCTATAGTATTAATGCTGAAGTTGAGTAGTTAACTCACGCCTGTGTAGCTTAAGAACGTACTTATAAAGAAACAAAATGGGACGAAGACAGTCATGTGCGGGCCATGGGCCGTAGCAGGAGGTCCGCGGGCCGCGTGTTTGAGACCCCTGTGCTATATAGTACGAGAGCTACATGATACTCCCGCAACACCTGTCACAATGTAATGGCTAACATGCAGTGCCCTCGCGCGGCTCTATTGCCTTGTGTGTTGTGGCGTCACGCCTGAGGACTGAAAGATGGGGACGCGGAAAATAAAGAGTTAGTAGTTTGTTTTGGGCTCTCGTAGCACTATGTCTTATTTTTGCTATCTAGTCCCCGGCTATCTCCCGGCCATCTGCGCATGTATCAACTGGCGACGAAGATAAAAAAGAATGTTCTCGTGAGTTCCTGTCGCTCCACCATCCGTCCAAATGCCAAATTTCGGCAATCTTGAGCCTTTCGAGGGAGGAGGCGATGACTGGCCCTGCTACGTGGACCGGTTGAAGGCATTCTTCACGGCGAATGACATTGCTGAAGACAAGCGAACAGCCGTCTTCATCAGCTGCTGCGGGCAGAAAACGTATGCGTTGCTTCGCAATTTGGTCAAGCCTGACTAGCCAAGTGACAAGACGTTGGACGAGATTCTGTTGGTGCTAGGAAACCACTACTGCCCGAAGCCTTCTGCTGTTGTGCAGCGGTTCCGTTTCAACTCGCGCGTTCGCGCTGAAGGAGAGTCCGTCAGCAACTTCATTGCAGCGCTCAAGAGCCTTTCCGAGCACTGCAACTTCGGCAAAGAGCTTGAAAACATGCTCCGCGACCGCGTCGTGTGTGGCATCAACAACGCAGACGTCCAAACAAGATTGCTGGAAAAAGCGGACCTGACTTTCGAAGACGCAGTGCAGACCGCCCTAGCAGCAATGGAAGCAGCAAAGAAGGATGCAGGGGAGATAGCGCAAGCTCACGCTAGCACCTTCTTTTCCACCCTCCGCGTCTCGGCAGCGCCGGTGGGCGTGTCCTGTTATCGCTGCGGGGATGCACACCTGGCGTCCGCTTGCCGGCATGTGAAGACCGTCTGCAGTTACTGCCACAAACGCGGCCACTTGGCGAAAGTTTGCAATACGAAACGAAAAGACGAGCAATCACAGAGTGACGGGTCTCCCAGGCCGCGTTCGTTCGCGGGTCGAAGTTCACTGTCGGCGAGCAACCGTCATCGCGTAAATACTGTCCAGGATGAAGCCTCCACTACAGCTTCGCCCGCCGAAGTTTTCAACATGTGGTTAGTTGACTACACCAAGGCGCCTCCACCTTTTACCGTCAGTGTTGAAGTTTGCGGCAAGCCGCTACGCATGGAAGTGGACACGGAGGCGAGCGTCTCAGTCATTGCCAAGTCGCGTTTGCTACAGCTTCTACCTTCAATTCCGGTGCAGCCGTCTCAAGTATTTCTGCGAAGCTATTCCGGGGATTTAAAGAAGGTACAAGGCAAAGCTGATGTCCATGTAAAGTTTCATGGCAAGGAGGCTCACCTACCGATTTTTCTGGCCGGAAACGAATCACCCACTCTGCTCGGACGCAACTGGATGCAAGAATTGGGCATCGGCGTCTCCGACGTTGAAGTGAACATTCATGCACTTGCTGATGTGAAACACGTAGTGCAAGATTACACTGAAGTGTTTGAAGAAGGTTTGGGTACGTTCAAGGGTGCGACAGCTTCACTACATGTACCTTCAGATGCTCCACCACGGTTCTTCAAGCCACGCCCACTGCCGTATGCTTTGACAGACGGAGTCACGCAAGAAATTCAGCGATTAATAAGAGATTCCATCATTGTTCCGGTGAAGACAGCTAGGTGGGCTGCCCCAATTGTTCCCGTGACAAAAAGGGATGGGCGCATCAGAATCTGTGGGGACTTTGGAGTCGCGACGGTGGAACGCTACCCTATTCCAAGGATTGAGGACTTGTGGACTGTGCTGGCTGGAGGTGAGAAATTTACAAAGTTGGACTTGCGTGATGCATACCAGCAAGTCGTCCTGGATGAGGCCTCTAGAGAGTACGTCATGATTTCAACGCACATGGGGTTGTTTCAATACACCCGCTTACCTTTTGGGGTCTCATCTGCTCCAGCTATTTTTCAACGCGAGATGGAGAACTTGCTCAGGGGTCTGCCACATGTAGTGGTCTATTTTGACGACATTCTCATAACTGGTGCAAATGATGCCGAGCACTGTCGCAACCTCCGTGCGGTACTAGGCAAACTTCAAGAATCTGGCCTCAAGTTGAAACTCGAGAAGTGCCACTTCTTCATACCCCAAGTTGAGTATCTCGGGCACATTATCAGTAAGGAAGGCCTCTCTCCGAACATGGACAAGGTGTCTGTCATTCTGCACACTCCTGTGCCACAAGATGTCAAGGAACTTCAAAGCTTCTTGGGACTCGTCAACTTCTATCGGCGTTTCTTGCCCAACCTTTCTGCAATTCTCCGTCCGTTGCACTTGCTTCTTGGTGATGGAAAGAAGTGGCAGTGGGGAAAGGACCAGCAAGATGCTTTCACTGCCTGCAAGCATCTGGTGACTTCTGCTCCAGTTCTTGTACATTTCCACCCAGACAGACCTGTATGTCTCAGCTGTGATGCATCACTTTATGGTATAGGCGCAGTTTTGGCGCACAAAGATGCTGATGGCCGAGAACGTCCAATTGCTTTTGCTTCTAGAAGTTTATCAAAAGTAGAGCAAAACTATAGTCAACTTGACAAGGAAGCATTGGCCTTAGTGTTTGGCGTGGATCGGTTCCACCAGTACTTAGGGGCATACTGTTTGAAGCACACACTGACCACAAGCCACTTCTTGGACTTCTGGGTGCCAACAAGCCTGTTCCTGTGCAAGCTTCGCCAAGAGTGGTCAGATGGGCCCTGAAGCTCTCCGCGTACAATTACAAACTTGTCTACAAACCTGGCAAAGAGCTCGGGCATGCCGATGCGCTTAGTAGACTGCCGCTGCCCAGCGATTGCACTGCATTTCCTCGCCCTGCTGAGATCTTCATGCTGGAGGAGGCATATCCACAACTCCTCTCACCAGCTGTTGTAGCACGAGCCACAAGGGACAATCCGGTATTGAGCCATGTTGTCCTATCTGTGTTGAAAGGAGAAAGCCTCCCAGCGGGACCAGAGTGGGAACCCTTCAGTGCCAGAAGTGCAGAACTCAGTCTCCATGAAGGCTGTCTACTATGGGGATCAAGAGTCGTGATTCCGAAAAAATTGCTGGCCCAGGTACTTGGTGTGCTCCATGCCAGCCACCCGGGTATTGAGAAGAGCAAGATGATCGCCAGGAGCCATGTCTGGTGGCCAGGCATTGACAATGACATCGCAAACAGTGTGAAGAGCTGCGCTACATGCCAGGCTCAACATAGAGCTGCCCAGCCAGTGCAGCAGACACCCTGGCCTTTTCCACAGCGACCCTGGTCTAGGCTTCACATTGATTTCGGGGGACCATTTCTAGGGCATACCTTCTTGGTTATAGTGGACACCTTCTCGAAATGGATAGAAGTCTTCCCTGTGTCTTCCACATCAGCAGACGCTACCATTTCCGCCTTGAGAATGGCATTCGCCCAGCACGGCCTCCCTGACATCATAGTTTCGGACAATGGTCCTGCTTTTACCAGTGCACAGTACCTGGACTTCTTGACTCGAAATGGAATACGTCGCATGCTGGTACCGCCGTATCACCCTGCGTCCAACGATGCCGCAGAGCGAGCAGTACAGACTGTCAAAAACAAACTCAAGAAATCTGGGTCGGGCAACTTCCAAACACAACTGTCCCGGTTCTTATTCCACTACAGGACTACACCTCACGAAGTAACGGTTCGGCCACCGTGCGAACTCCTCACAGGGAGAGCCTTCAAGACAACGTTGGATGTCTTGCGACCAAGCCTGCAGATGTCGGTACTTGTAAGGCAACTTAAGCAGAAGTTGTATGCCGACAGAGGATCCCGGCCAGCTCCGTCATTGCAACCAGGAGACAGCGTGTATGCGCGAAACTTTCGACAGGGAGCACCATGGGTGCGGGCCAGTGTTGTCGATGTCACCCCGCCGTCGGCCCGCGTCATTCTCGACGATAGGTTTATATGGCACCGACACGGTGACCACTTGCGTCTTGCCCAGACAGGGCCACCGGGTACATCTGAAACGGATGCGCTTCACCATGCTAGTGCTGCGGCCATACCACAATGGGAACAGCCTCCTCTCCGTGAATCAACTGTTCCGGACATGCCGGAGCAAGAGGCTGTCGAGCCGTCTACAAGTTCGCCTGAGAGGGGCTGTGCCATAAACACTGACATTACTGCAAGCAACAGTGGTGTTCATGTGGGGAGTGACTCTTCCGTGGCTGCGCCTTGCACACCAGTGTTGCGACGCAGCAACAGGTCGAGGAAACCAGTGCGTAGGTACTCCCCGTAGTTATTCTTCTTAAGAGGGGAGGAGTGTCACAATGTAATGGCTAACATGCAGTGCCCTCGCGCGGCTCTATTGCCTTGTGTGTTGTGGCGTCACGCCTGAGGACTGAAAGATGGGGACGCGGAAAATAAAGAGTTAGTTTGTTTTGGGCTCTCATAGCGTTATGTCTTATTTTTGCTATCTAGTCCCCGGCTATTTCCCGGCCATCTGCGCATGTATCAACACTGTTGGAATGCGCAGGAATAGCATAGGTTCATTAAACAAGCCATAGGGCAAGGTATATTCGCTTGACGAAATATCTGGCTTGAAAAAGTCAATTACGAATTCCGCGCCGGCTGATGTCCCTTTACTTCGAACCACATGCGTCCAATGAGTAAGAGTCGAGAAGCTTATTCGCGCCTTTAATACCAAACTGGAACAAACCCCGAAAATAGGTAGAAATCGCTTCGTCTACTTTCTGCCAGTTTTGCCCGCATAATCCAATGAGCACTTTCTACCAGTACAACATACAACATCATTAGGAAGGCATAAACCATTATAGTATGTAAAAAAAGAGCACAGTGCAAACCGTGCATAACATACACTGCTGAAGACTGCAAGACGAAGCGCTCAAAGAGGAGTTTTGTAGATGAAAGTGGCACGACATTCGAGAATGAGAGAAGTGAAGGGATGAGCTGGACAGCTATGTTCATTCTGCAGAGGTCCACAAAGATATTCTAAATTTGCTCGAGTGGTGAAAGTTAAGAACAATTACTGCCAACGCCTTCACAATTTGCAAGGCAGATCTGCACCCCTGCGGCTAGCGCAAGCAGTGCAAGAAACTTTAGCGCGGCAGGATATCTGATGCAATAGCGTATGGTGTGTTTAAAGCCGCAATCTCTTGACAATTTAATTTTTTGCACAATAACATGTGAACAAATAAACTACAAAATATGCCACAAAAATCTTATAGACGGCATATACCAGCAGTGGTGTGATATATGAAAATAATGCTATGACAAATTGTTTTTTTTTTCTTCCTTTTGGCTGCTTATACGTATTTCTAAAAGTACACGGTGTGCATGCTGTTCATTATACTTTTTATATATAGGTTTGTGTATTTACAACAACGTAATAAATTTGGTTTCTTCCTCTATTTCTCTTCCTGTGGCGAGGTGCTACATATCCAGAAGAATGCACGATCGGCTTTGTCGTTAGAACATGCTTCAAACTTCAACAGAGAGTGTAATAAAAACAAAGTGAAGAGGGCGTTCTGTCTCCTCTGTTTTTATTGCGCTCCCTATCAAAACTGAACTTATGTTGCAAATCACTTTCCTTGCTACAATATTATCTGCTACAAAACTTCCTTGATGATCCCCATTGTACTTGCAGAAAAAATAGGTTCAGTATACCACTGCTGAACAAACATTCATTGTACCCAGTATGTCCACTCAACTGTTTCCACCGTGAGCCCCTCTTTACGAGAAATTACCGTAGGTTAAAGTATAATTGTTGACGAAACATGCGCCAACAAAGCGTAGATATTACCACTTAAAAAAACCTTGTTGTCGATTCCACGTTCGGTCAATACCACCTAGATTAGTGGCTCGGACCCCTGTCGGGCCCGATCTGCGGTTGGGCCAGGCCGGGCCAGGTAGGCGAAACTTTTTCTCGGGTTCGGGCCGGGCCCGGGTCTCACTTTGAGTCAACGGGCCGGGTTTGGGCGGGTAAACTTGAATGAGTTCCGGGCCAAGGCTGGGCCCGGGCCGAGAATCACGGCCTGTGCAGTGCTCTAGTTCACACACCTTGCACGCGCTGTTGTCTGCTCGCCGTGCACGTGCAGCTTCACGTGTCGCTTGCTCTGAAGGCTTAGAAAGATAGCAGAGATGGAAAAAGCATTTTCACGGTGTGAATGTCGTCACCACAGGAGGGCGGTTGATCGACCACCTTTGCGGGACCAAGCAGGTCATCAAGGGCGATGCTGTTTGTGCGAGCACTACGTGCGTGCCAATGGTGAACGGCCACATTTCCATGACATGAATAGGGAGGTGACGCGCGAGTTGTGTAATTATGTTACCAGTAAAATGCACCTTCGTTGCAGCGGTCGTGTCTGCTCGGAGCTGTCAGCAAACATCCATCACGCTTACGCGTGCGTTTTCGATTGATAACTTTCGATTGCTTGGATGAAGTTTGTCGTGCGACTTTAAATTGATTATGAGCTCAATGTGAAGAGCATAAATTTACATCTGCCCTGTTGAGTCCCTGGCCACATTGCAATGCGCAGTGTTCAGTTTCATGGGAGTTTCCCTTTTGCCGAGGTTTGTATCGAATCATACAAATCGAATGAATGTCAAATCGCAAGTTTAATGTCACCTTGGATTTTTTTAGAGCTTCCTTTGATAGCATAATGATACACGCAAAGAAAAAAAAACTTCATGCCCACTTCGATCATGCATGTTTCTTGCAGATGCATGTTTCATTTAGGATAATATCGACGCCTGATTACACACCGTGTTCGCCGATTCGAATGTCGCTTTGGTTGTTTCGACAGCATCATACCATACAATACCCACTGGGATTGTGCACGTAGCATAAAAGAGAACATAAAAAGAAAAGAAATAGCTACATTACGTTCAAGAATGCTTGCACTGAAAGTAAGAATGATTATCTTGTAAAGGATTCGCGATTTTTGCTCTTTCGAGTTTTCAGGTTTTCTGGTGTCCATTTCACGTTTTCTGACTCCACTAAACAATGATGGTGTCGCTCGGTTGCAACAGGTGCACATCGAAGCTTGTGAGTCAGCATAAGCGACGGCAACCAGCAAGTCTTCAGCAAGAAGAGCCGCTTGAAAGCAATACTGCAATTGAAAACGGTACGTAAAATAAGTGGCCTATTTCATAAATTGCGTTGCATACATGGTCGGTATTTCGGTTTCCACTTATTGCTGATACAATAACACTGTAGATTGTGTACTGTAACACCGTGCCTGTCGGCATCTACGGCAGGAGGCGTTTTGGCGCTTTGCAATGAGAGTGATTTATTGTGATAAAATCACCCATGCACAGCTTCGCCTCGGCAACAGATGCGTTCATGTCTATTAGGAGATTGACAGCGTGATTTTCAATGTGCAAAAAAAGCATTCTTGACCACATGAGTAAGGAGCACGTTTCACCCAATTGTAATTGCAAACATGAGACGCCCGCTCCCGACCGGTCGTGGCCGAGATATCTGCTGCCTTTCGATGCCTTCGCGTCCCCTGACAAAATACTAATGTGAGTGCCCCCAGAAAGTTATTGCATCTCCAAATGTAGGAAAACGACGATGTCGACCCTGTATGCACTGAAATTCAGAAAATGGCTTGTTACCTTTGCGTAAAATTTCCAATTGTGCAATTATTGCTGGGCCATGCCCTTTTTTTTTTTTTGAAAAGTAAAACCAACCGCTTCAATAAAGCCGATTCCTGCATTCCTTTGCAATACAAAATATTCTATCGCTTTCCCAAAAAAAGAAATGTAAACAATACTAAATGGTGCTCGCTTTGCACACGGACTTGAACCGCTAGCACATTAACGTTGTATAATTTCATTTGCAGAAGAACTCAGCAATGATTCCAGGTATTTGTGCTGCATCCCTAGGCATATCAAGTCTTGTTGTAATTTCGATTACGTCTGTGTATAAACTATCTGCATAAATTCCCAAATAACATCATAAGCCATGAATATTTGTATGAAAACGCGCATGTTGGATGCGCTTGCGAAACCAAATCCAAAATCGCCTGCAAACGGACTACTTGGCGTAGTAACACATGCAGAAGCTCCGCCCACATAGCTTTGGCTGTGCTATCACAGAAAGCTGTCACCAGGTAAAGAAGGACCGAAAGCGCCGAACACAATCTGGACGCGTCGTGCGTGGAGTGTCAACACCTAAAGTATTTCTTACACCGTGGTCACGACAAGGATGTCCAAACTCCAGAACCGAGCGTTCGCACCTCTCATAGATCTGTGAGCATGACACCGTTGGCGTAGGGCTTCCATCGCTTCCGGCTCCTCTCGCAGCCGCCATTGCCTTTCCCGTTCCCTAGTACGGCAGCTTCGCACTAGTCGTGCCAAATCTTTCTATCTTTTGTAGCGTTAGCTACAATGGCCTAGCCGAGCCAGTTTCATGTGCCTCCTCAAGAGCCGTGCTGCGCATGCGCAAAAATAAGAGATTTCACACAGCTGACGCACCGGAGCCGGCACCTCCCGCGCACTCCGCCGCCGCTGGTCTGCGCTTCCCAGAGGAGTGATGTCGTAGCCATGGCAGACATAGTGGCGCCAGCGCGCGCACACCTATTCGCCTTTGCTGTGCAGTCGCCGTCTGACACTGCGCTGGAGCTGCTTGATAGCGCTTCTGAATGGAGTTTGCCAGTGTGGTTTAGCCATGGAGAAGGAGAGCGCGAATGCTGCTCAACGGCGCAGAAGAGCGGAGACGCGTAACTCATCGGATCCCGAAGTAGTTGCCTAGCAAAATAAATATACATGTGCCACAAAATACGTACACCGTGTGTGTGTCATTGGAGCAGCAGTAAGCATGATAATCAAGCTAATCCTGGACAATCAGGAAAGCTAAAAACAATCAGCTGAACCTTTGCTAACGCTACGTTATCCTGGCATAGCCGAGCTAAGCCACTGCAACATTTTTTATGTCTTTATTCCCATCATTTCTATTTCTCTCTCTTTCTATAGCTTTCTTTCTATAGCTTTCTTTCGATCTCTCTTTCAGTGAACCAGTGGTGAGTAGTGGGATTTCCTCCTCCTCACCACCACATCTCTCCTCCTCACGTTCACTTACCTTTCCCACCCCCTTGCAGTGATGGAAGCGACATTTTGCTTTTTGGAGCACATTCTGGAGCAGAAAAAGTCACAGTTTCGCCGCAAGGGCGAAGCAATGTATGCGATAGCAAGAAATCGAAATGTCACATGAAGAACCAGAAGCAGCTGGATACTTGCAGCGATATTTGCCGCTGAAGCACAAAGAAGGACGCCCTAAATGAACGCACAGGCATGCACAGGGCAAGCGTGAACTAACAACTGTCACAGTTGTTACGCCTATGTGCTTGAGCAGCACGCTGCAAGTGTCGACAATGGAGAATCAGACGCTTGCTTGCTTCCTTGCTTGACCCTTAATTCTTGGCTCTTACCCGCTACAGGGGATTGGCGATGAAACCGGCGGTTATATGAGTGGGGACATTTAGAATTTAGGCGCTCTTAGATATTCCTTCTTTTAAACTGCGGCGTGTGGAGTGACCCTCTGTGTCTCCTACCACAGGGGGCGTCTGATGCAAGGTGTGCCCGGTGTTCTTTGTCTTTTTTTTTTCCTTCCACATCCCGAGTGGGTACAGAAAATGGCCACTTTGTCGTGCGCGTCTCAAGGGCAGTATTTGAAATGAAAGAACATTACGAATGCTGCGTCTGCAAGTGTCGACAATGGAGAATCAGACGCTCTTAGATATTTCTTTTAAACTGTGGCACGTGGAGTTACCCCCTGCATCTTCAGCCACACGGGGGTGTCTGATGCAAGGTGTCCCCGGTGTTCTTTCTTTTTTTTCTTTCCTCATCATGAGTGGGTACAGAAAATGGCTACTTTGTTGTGCGCGACTCAAGGGCAGTTTTCAAATTCAAAGAAAATTAGGAGCGTTGCGTGACAGAAAACACGCTCACGCTCCTCTGAGATTTGCTTACCACCAGGGCTACATGGTGTATATAAATAGCTTGCCGTTATTTCGTCGGCGCATACATGGCGTGTGGCTGAGTTGTCTAACGCAGCGCGCTGAGGAGCGAGGGGTTGCTGGTTCAAATCCGGGGTCAGGTACTTCATAATTTTTTCTTATCCTTTATTTTTCTTTGTGCCTTTTTTATATATATACATACATATACATATCCGGGACATGACGGCGACAGCAAAAATCAACCAAGAGTGTCCATATAATTTCTATCGCAATAAAAATACTAGTTTGGAGAAGCTATCGGCATTTTTGGAGCAGATGGCAAAATATTCCGAACGACTCCTGCAGTTTAAAGCACTATTTAGGCATCTCATAAGTATTAATACTTATTATTAAACATATTGCACATACAATTATCACTGCAAATTACAACAAACAAATAATTAAGCAGATGGGTGGTCACTGAATACTAAGTAAGATGAGCTATATACTTAAATTTTTCGGTACTTGTGGCAGAGATGATATAAAACGATAAAGCCAAGTCCCAAATCACAAAAGAAACCACTACCACGTTGTCATGAGTAAAGGGGGCACGGGGCGTGTGCCGGACAGCGGAATGCGTCGATGGTGTGCGGGGAATGGAAAAGTACCCGATGGTGTGCACCCCCGCCACGTCCACGCACGCCATTGGTCGGAGAAAGGCGCGTGCCACGCGACTCGAGCTGAGGTGAGAGACCCCGGAAGAACAAGCAGTCACTGTTCGGTGGAGTTGGCCAAGAGGAAGGTGGTGCCAGCCAGCATCGCGTCCGCGACGGGAACAGCAGGGCCGAGTTCTGGAGGCAGCGTTGTGTATGTCCCGGGAGGGTGGCCGTCGACCTTGGTGTCTACCGAGCGAGGCTTCCCGGGCTTGCGGCAGCCTCATCACGCAGTTCTCGTGGCACCTGCGGCACTACCCCAGCTCGACGAGACTGCAACCCACCGACAATCACGGAGCCACTTCGGTAGTTGGACCAGGGGGATGAAACTTCGCGGTTTTTCTGTCCCGTGACCGCAGCGTTCCTAATGTTCAGGGGCTGTACTACCTATGAGCGTAAATGGACGTTGTTGTTCCATTTTATATTTATTACCAGGTTACTTATTAACTACGGAGTTTTTAATACGCAAGTAAACCTAAAATTTGCAGTTCGAGATTGCGAAAATGCGAGCGCCACCCGGAGTGGAAAGCGGGAACTGCGCCGTCCTATCTCTCACGGCGAAAAGGGGGCGTTTCTTGTCGCGCGCCCATGTATGCTACGGCCTACGGTGTCCCAAAGGCGGCTTTTACCACCGTAAAGTTCGTTTCAGCGAAACCCTTGCAAGCTTCAGCGAAACAGACGCATGAATGGATTCGCGCCGTCATCACAAATCGTGCTGTGCAGAGTGGTGTCGAAATTTTTCACGCCACCCGGCATAAAATTCTTTCGGATCCCGACGGATGAAAAGTACGATCTGCATGCTGCTGGTTTTGTTTTTCTGCGCTTGCACGGCATATCGGGATGCGACTAAAGACGTAGCATATTCAAGTTGTGTTTTTACTGTATAAATGGTATGTTTAGGCAATAAAACATTCAAACTCTGCTCTTTATTCTTGTTTAATTTATGTGCACACATAAACAAAAACAAAGTCTTACTTAGAATAAGTGCTGCAAAAATAGGTGGATGGGCAAACCTTCATCAATCAGAACGCAACGATTGCCGCTTTGATCATGTGGCGAATTGCACTACAGGAAGAAGGTCGCGCGCTCGCCATTTGAATACCTTTCACTCGCTCAATTTGGCGCTAAATCGCCCCCCCCCCCCCCGCCCCTCGCCACTTGCATCCTTAGTCCTCATCAAGATGGCGTCCCCCAGTGCGTGTCTGCAATGCGCCGATATGTTTTAGTACCGCCCCCAAACACTAGGCGTTCGTCTGGCGCTGCGAGCGAATATCGCGTTCCATGGAAGATATAGGAAGTTTCACTCCCCTGTTTGGACCCCGTGGTACTGAGGAGAGGCCGACAGTTAGGCCTAGCTGGGAGGGACCGGTGTTCTCGACGGAGAACGAGGCGTCGGCAATGAAGATGATCAGCGAGGCACCTGATCACCGACGACGGCCCTGAGACGTCGACAGGAGCTTCGACGACGGGACAGCGCGTCGACTTTGGAACTGGATCAAGCCATCGGACACCACGATCCGTAAGAACGTTCCATTAGTATCGCGACTGACTGAGAGGCCATAGTGGCCAGACTTTCGAGTTGAGAGGAGTTAGACATAGCTCGAATCCCTTGTATTTTAGTTAGCGAGTGCGCACTAACTTAGCATGTTTGCACTTGTTACTTTTTGTCGTAAATTTTGAGTGCGTGTTTATTTTTTTGGTTTGTCATGGTGTGTGAGATAAAGTTTGGTTTGCTGTGACACCACGGTCTCCCGACTCTCTCTCTCTCCCAATTCCGTTCTGCATTGCAAGCGCTCCCGAGATACATGACACACGTACAGCAGTTTATAATCAGTAATAGAGCAAAGTAATCTGTTATTTTCGTATTTCACCGGGATAGCCTGCATTGAAAAAAAAAGAAGAAAAAAAAAGAAACTAAGAGTGGATAGGTTAAAAAAAACCCTTGCCATTTTTTGTAGCAAAAATGAGGCTGGAGCTGACAAAGTGATAAATGTGATCAGTCACACATCACAGTCGTCCCACCAGCAGTTAGTAATCAGTAAGATATCGAACTAATCTCATACATATTTTACCAAAATAGTATGCCTGTCAGGTTAAAATATACAGCTAAATCGAATATGGGTATATCAACAATGCCACTACTTGTGGCATTGTCGATGTGCTAGTATGGAGCTAGTATAGAAACTCCATACTAGTATGCTATACAGTTGAACCCCTTTATAAGAGACACTGATATAAGAGACACGTGGGGTATAAGAGACACCAGTGTGCTACATAAAAGTAAGGGTTGATAGGAAAATGCATAACTTAGTACCCTGCTTATAAGAGACACCTCATATAACAGGCAAGAATTCCTCCCCCATGCGTGCCTCTTATAAAGGGGTTCAACTGTAGTCGAACTTTTTTTGGCAATGAAGGCTACGGGGGCAGAGCTACTGCACATGTACTGGTCTGCGAAATAGTCCGGTTTGGCATGCGTTTCGAATTTAGTTTCAGTTTGCGAACCTTCCATATCTTCTGTGACGGCTGTTCGATTATTCGAGCGGCCATGGTGAATAATGACATTGCATACTATTTGCTTTGTCTGCTTAGACAGCCATTTGTTAGTGAAATTCGTCACAAGCTCCCTTGGTGAGTAATTGGAAAAGCTAGAGTGTGACAAGTGCTCACCTGAAGACGAAGACACTATTTTGACTGTGAGGTGCACATAAAAGGTACGACGTTTTCACACGTACAAAAACATGAAATGACACTGCGTAAAGTAAAACAAATATAAATTTTATATCTCCTTGGTGCGTGCTGTGCCTCTTTTCAAACAGTGTCCCATAGAAAATCGAATAGTGTTGTTGTTTTTAATCCTCACGCAGAAAACACGGACGCAATTGTGGGACTATATTCTTCAATGGTAGCATACGCGTAGTTTGGCTCTGCAGCCTTCTTTTTATTGCCAAAAAAGGTTGTCTGCGAGTATATAATGATAGTAGACAGCTTGTTTTTTGTTTTGTTTTTGTTTTGATCATGTGCTTAAAGTTCATTGTTTTCAGTTTACCAGCGCCATTTCGGAGCAGGTCCGGAGCAATTACTAACGAAAATTACAGTTTGGAGCAGCATGGAGCAGCATTTCTCTTTTGGAACAGTTTGGAGCAATTGGAGCAGCACTGGCATCACTGCCCTTGCTACACTATACTACACAAGGCTATGCTATGCTCTCCTAGCATGCCTGGATAGCAGAGTGATGAAGACGCTCGCCTTCGGATTCAGGGTACGTGGGCTCGAATCCCGCCTCGTCAAGAATTCTTTTTCGGCAACAGCACATATCCGTTCACGATGATGATAGTTTTCGTATGGGCCACACGCACAAATTACGGCTTGCCTAAACAGCTTCGCTGTCAACAGTCGTAAGGTAGCGAGGTGGGAAAGTGGGAAAGGTGCAAATAGTGCCCTAAAATGATTGTAGGGCAGAATCTGAGAGGGCCAAGCACAATGTCTGGGATGTTTGACATGGAATGACCCAGGTATTTTAATACGGTTTTAAAGTACGTACGAGTGCTCATCTGAGTTGGCAGCATCTCATGACATCATGATCAATATGATGCAATAAGTTGTGACTCAGGCTGGCTGTTTTGGCCATACTTCAAGTATTGTAGACATCAAAGACAAGCTTGCACGTGCACACACCACCACCCACCACCACCAATGGGGTCCTTCATCTCTCCCTTTTCCCTTGATTTGCTGTCAGGCTGCTCTCTCGTTGGTTCTTTAGGCCAGTGAAGAATATTTTTTTTATGTGGGGGCTCTGTCACATGTCGTTTTATGGTATGTGTTCTGTGGTACACAGAAATTTCAGCAACGAGAATGCGTCTGGTGTGTCAAACCTGGACTGATAATCGGTGCCCACGATGTTTCATTCTTTACCACATGCGGTGCCCCAATTTCTAGCATTAATTACAGCATTAATTATATGTTACGTCAGATCATTTACGAATCAATTACTATCAGACACAGACTTTTAAAACATGAATGTAAAAAAAAATGGCTGTCAGGGGTCCTTTAAGGTGTGTCATAATGAAAAAGTAACAAATACACGCTGGTGTGACTTGCCTTGTATCTGGGCAGAGGTGGGAGAGTCTTGCGGAAGTGCTTGAAGCCCCACTCGTGCATGCGCGAGTTACCTGCGTGCACAGTTTGCAAGGTTGCCCTACATTTAACACACTACAAGGTAGCACAAGTACACTGCTCACTTGAAGAAAAGCTCACTGCTAAACCATCATGCAAGTCAGCAGCAGATAGTTGATTAACTATGAATGCAGGATTGCCCAACTCTTAAGCAGGTCTTGAGCTAAGCCGCTCTATGTGAAATGCGCTCCCATCAGCAAAACTGACCCATAAGACAGTGCACGCCTTTTACCAAGCACCAAAAGCACACAAATGTTTCTAATCAAGTTGAATGGTCCCTTGGAGGACAGCGACAGTGACAGCCAGAAAAGCTCTATTAGAAGAGTAATTCATACCGCATGCACACACACATTTCTACGCAAGTTCATGTGTCCAGCAGCTGATATTAAGGTGGGGTTTTCTTTCTATGACGTCCCTATCCATCTTCTGATGGCAATGTGTCCTCCACATGACCAAGACTACCTATTCGCTTCATGCAGATGATGTACCACTTTGCTAGCTTGCTGCCATCAGTGAATTGTTAAAATCCCGTCTGATGCCATTGACCGTGGTGACGTGCTTGTACAACCATCTGCACACTGTCCCACCTTTGCATCATCAGGGCTGACCTGGATTGAAAATGGCTATGAATTCCGACATCTGAAACAATTCTGGTTCCAAAGGCACCAAGTTGGCTTGCCTCTCTCTGTTGAAGTGGCTTTCTCTGAAGCCCCCTCTGCCCTGCCATCCGCCCCTTCATAGCCACAGCCGTCGCTGGCTTGGCTGAAAAAGCTTTCTTTGACACCCATTCCACTTCGTTGGGACAGTTACCATGCGTTGGATAGAGACAAGTCCACCGTTCGCTGTCGACCACATCACATATCTCTAGCCTCACGGAAGAAAATGTCGACGACATGTTGACATAGAAGATAATGCACCCCTTCATTTAGTCCTTGGTCATCCCCCGCCGTTCTAGTTAAAAAAAAAAAAATGGCTCCGTGCTGTTTAGCATAGATTACCAAGCACTCAACAAGATCACACACAAGGATATGTACTGTGCAAGGTGCCGAGTACCGGATTTTCCAGTGTATGAGACACGTCTTTATCCAAAATTTTCGGAGGTGCGTCTTATACGTACTAGAGCAGCTGGATGTGAATGATACGTAATAAATGTAATAATGAAGAGTCAACATTCAGAAACTAGAGTTACATAGCAAAAGTAAATAAAACGGAAAGACAAAAAAATACGTCGCCACATGAGTTTTGAGCTCACGGAGACCGTGCGAGTTTCAGAGGCTACACTCGGTTAGCGAAAATGGCGTGAGATGGCGATAGTTTCACGAGTGCCGGTTTGGCGGTTCAGCCAATCGTTCAGCAAGTTAGGCCAGCGGGCAGTGTCGCATTTGCAACTTGGTTCGTTCGGCTCGTCTGCTTCTTTGTCGTTCAGCGTTCACCTGCAGTATGCTGCCTAAACTGAAGAGCTACACAACGAAGGTTAAGCTCACTGCTGTGAAGTATATGGAGAAGCATGGAAACCGGGTAACAGGCCGTCATTTCGACGTCACCGAGAAGAAGATTCGCTCATGGCGGCAGTCAGCAGGCAAGCTCCAGGCCATGAAAAGCGATAAAAAAAGCTGGCCGCGGCAAGAAAGCACAATGGCGAGACCTCCAAGGATGACTGCACACATGGGTATTGGAGCAGCGTGCCAGCTGCACCTCAAAGTGCAGACGCTGGCTAAATAAAGGGGCGCCGTTGGTTTTGTTGGTGGGCCATCAAAGCATTGGCGATGACAGACTGCACAAGTATGTGTCAGAATCTGCCAGCAGACTTCTTCGAAGAGAAGCCGGACAGATTTCAAGCTTTCACCAAGAAAGCAATTGAAAATGACAGTGTCTGCAACAGCCACATTATAAATGTGGATGAGGTGGTACTCACTTTTGACATTCCTAGGGAAAGGAGTGTGGCATCGAAAGGTGAGTAGACCACCACCATTAAATCCACCGGCCACGAAAAGGAGCACTTGACTGTTGTGCTCGCATGCTGCGCTGACGGGCAAAAGCTTCCGCCCATGATCATATTTAAAAAAAAAGACGATGCCCAAGGAGACAAATGTCCAGGGCTGGATGGACGTGATCGGCAGGTAGCTGGAGAAGTGCTTCTCAACGCAACCAGATGGTTTTTTTCATTCCAAGAAGGGCCTTCTGGTTATGGACAGCGTGCGGGCGCACATAACCGGGCTGACGCTGAAACGCATCAAAGGCAAAAACTGCACCGCAAAGGCAAAAACTGCAAAAACTGGGATGACCAAAATGCTTCAGCCCTTGGACGTCGCGGTGAACCGCAGTTATAAAGCTATTCTGCGGCGCACGTGGGAGTCGTGGATGACGGAAGGCAACCACAGCGACACTGCGACCAGACACATGAGGCATGCTACGTTCAGTGAAGTTACAAAGTGGATGCGCGATGCCTGGCGTGCGGTGTCGGAAGCCACCGAGACTGCGGGGTTCCGAAAGGCAGGCCTGCTAGCTTCTGCAGCGCCTGACCACGACGACGAAAGCAGCAGCGACTCCCGACGAAGAAGCCCCAGCGTCGCTGCCGCCAGAGCTCGCTGAACAGTTTCAAAGTGCCTCCGAAGACGAAGACTTTCACGGCTTCAAAGAATAAAATGTCTTTCCTGCATTCATGCAGGATGTTTCAGTGGGTGTGCAATATTCTTGCTCGCAAATTTCGTGCTTTATAAGTTTTCTTACAGACTAGCGCCCAGAAGCGTAAGTACGGAATTTCACTATGTTCGCTCGGCCGTACGTAATGAAGTTTCTTTGCGGGAAGTGAGTAAATGCAGGTGCGTCTTATATAATAATTTTTACTCGGAAACTTGCGAAAATTTGGGGGTGCGTCTTATACAACGGTGTGTCTTATACACTGGAAAATACGGTGCTTCTCGAGTCTCGATCTGCATTGGGGCTACTGGCCAGCAAACCTATACACGAGGACGATACAGGAAAAACAGCATTTGCAATACCAGATGCGAGTTGGATGTAATGCCATGCAATGTTCCCGCAACATTCGAGCACATGACTGACACCGTCCTGAAGTCGAAGACTTGCTTGTGCTATCTGGACGGTATTGTTGTTTCCTTGTCAACATTCTCTGAACACTTGCAATGTCTGGGCCACAGTGTAAGAAAAATGATTCAGGTGCTGACACTCTGCCCCCGGCGCAAACAGATTGTGTTGGAGGCTTTTGATTATGCCGCTGTTAAGATTATGTTTTTGGAATGTAATTTCTGAATTCATTGTTAATTTCTCTCTACTCGTATTATACTGAAGCCACTGGCCAATCTTAACTACATGTTTTTCTTTTGTCATTGTTTGTATTATGTTGTGCATCACTGTGCAGTATAGACGATTTTTCACAGCTGGTTTGGTCAATCAAAACTAGATGGCGCCACCACACCGCAGCCATCCCCTTGCCGTAGCCTTTGGCAGCGCTGCTCAATATGTCTCCATCCGCATTGTGTCATCTGCTCTGCATCTCCATAGCGTCTGCAGGCACGTGAGTTAAAGAGAGCAGACGGCAGCATCAGAAAACCCAACATCGCGGCACCTGTGGATGTAGTTTCCTTCCACCTCGAATTTATCACATCGTCATCCTGTGTTGTGTGGCCCGTAAGTTCAAAACCTATGCACTTATTTGCTTTATATTTGCGTCCTGAAGCTTCGAGAGCAATATATTCGTCGGCATTTTGCAGTGTTTCCAAGATTCATACTCATATTCTTGGAGACAAGGCTTAGCAGGCATGGCTAAATAAACACAGCTGATTTCAATAATAAAGACAAAGCATACCTCCCGTTCTTTCCCCAGCGTGAGCTGACACAAAGCCATAGTTGATTTCACCATTTATTTATCGCTGTGAGGAGAGTGGGCGAGTAGCTAATAAGGCGGCAACAGGGGCTAGTTGGGACGTCTTCATGCTTGTAGTGCGCTGCCAGTAGACACGGATGAGAAAAAATAAACGAGAAAAACAACACAGGGTGATGCGCAAACTCACAACTACTTTATTTCGATCATATGATCAGCCTTATGTACATACAAGAAAGAAGGAACACGAAATGATTGAGGGGGGGGGGGTTCAGTGATAGGATGTAGAACACAAAAAATAACAGAAATAAACATATCAGGGCTTCAAACAATGTCACCGAAAACGTGTCAAGAAATTACGTATGCGGTGATACGGTTTCCTTCAAAAAGTTAAATTTCTTTTTGAGAAAGGGCGATCGAGGGTGTGGTGATGCACCCTTCGCTGATATGCGTGTAAAATGCTTCGGTAATTTCCTTCTCTGTCTGACCTAAGGATCGTGCCAAAACTTTTGTGTCGGGGAACATTGCCGTGCACTTACATTCTGTGCAGTGGGAAGCCAAATGACCAGGGTGTGTTAGCAGCGATGCAGCGTAATTATGCTCTTTTAGTCTCTCATTAATGCACCTCCCCGTTTGGCCTATGTACTTCCTATTGCAGGAGAGGGGGATGCTGTAAACGACGCCTTCTGAGCATTCCACAAATTAGTTTCTGTGCCTAACACTACAGCTAGTTTCCTTCCTCCCGGTTTCGCCACTGTTGACCCTTTTGCAAAGCCCTTTTAGTTTGTTTGGCGCTGAAAAAACAACTTGTACGTCAAACTTTGACATGACTTTCTTAATCTTATGGAAGAGATTATGGATGTATGGAATGACAGCCGGTCTATCCAAGCTCCCACTCGACCTTGAGGGTTGCTCTATCTTCCCAGTAGTGAGGATTGCAAGGGCCTTTTCAGCAACCGAGCAGATAACGTTATCTGGGTACAAAGCCTTTTTTAACCTGGAAGTCTGTGCTTCAAAGCTGGCTAGTACCGTGTGGAAGCATGACTTCTTGATAGCTTGCTGCACACAAAACAAAGCCACTGCTCTTTGGGCTTTGCAAAAGGGTCAACAGTGGTGAAAGCGGGAGGAAGGAAACTAGCTGTAGTGTTAGGCACAGAAACAAATTTGTGGAATGCTAAGAAGGTGTCGTTTACGGCGTCCCCCTCTCCTGCAATAGGAAGTACATAGGCCAAACGGGGAGGTGCACTAATGAGAGACTAAAAGAGCATAATTACGCTGCATCGCTGCTAACACACCCTGGTCATTTGGCTTCCCACTGCGCAGAATGTAAGTGCACGGCGATGTTCCCCGACATAAAAGTTTTGACACTATCATTAGGTCAGACAGAGAGGGAAAATACGGAAGCATTTTACACGCATATCAGCGAAGGGTGCGTTAGCACACCCTCGATCGCCCTTTCTCAAAAAGAAATTTAAATTTCTGAACGAAACCGTATCACCGCATACGTAATTTCTTGACACGTTTTCGGTGACATTGTTTGAAGCCCTGATATGTTTATTTCTCTTATTTTTTGTGTTCTACATCCTATCACTGAACCCTTCCCCCCCCCCATCATTTCGTGTTCCTTCTTTCTTGTATGTACATAAGGCTGATCATATGATCGAAATAAAGTAGTTGTGAGTTTGCGCATCACCCTGTGTTTTCCTCGTTTCTTTTTTCTCGTCCGTGTCCACTGGCAGCGCACTACGTACAAGCATGAAGGGCGAGTAGCAAGCGTGAATTCGGATCGAAGCGGGTGCTCGCGTCTGCATTGGTGCTGCCATGTTGGCTTGTAACCCCAGCTACTGGCAGTAGTTAATACAACAATTAAAGGCATAAGACATAAATGCAAAAAAAAACATATCACTTATCACTGTGGAGTAGTATGTAACAAACAAATGCAAATGTCTCAACACTGTTAACTTTGAGGCGATTCCATGTAGAACTATGTTTCGTTGTGCAAGCCTGTGACTTGTTACACTCTGCTGCAACCAGCTTGTGTGGTACGGCCATGGCCACTTCGCTGGCCCAATGTGTTGGCTGGGGCAAATGTCTGGGGGAATACGGCGCACCCTTGAGCGAGCATCATAGCTCGCTCAGGGGTACGCCGTATTCGCATTTGTCTGCCCACTGTGCCGCTAATGGCTGCTCACCGGAGTTCTGCCGCACGACCACTGTTTTTGGATACAATGAGGCGCGAATCAGAGAGATAGCTGAAGCCTTTGCTATCAGCAAAAATGGTGACACATGTGTCAGCACTCCATCGATTGTGTTGCTCGATTGCGAGATGGCTTCCTTGGACAATACTTAAATTTGCTGGATGCCTGCACTCTCTTGTCATGTGCTTAGGGTGCGCGCGCATTCCTGTTCTTTCCTTTGTTTTTCTTTTCTTTGTGCTCGAATAAAGCATTAAGTTGTCGGCCAGCGCTCGTGTTGTGCAGTCTCTTCTTTGTGTCTCGTTTTTTGCGCTGTTCAATGTGAATGCAAGAGAATTGGATGGGCATGCCCTTTTCATAGAGATAAACATACATCAGCGTTGGCTCGAGGAGCGCTCCGTCTGCAATGTAATTATTAAAATAAACGTAAGACAAAGTGCTGCAAGGGATGTGCTGTTCCGATCGTGATGCATAATTTGTTCTGATAAAGATGCTCAGGATGGTGCTTCGCCATTAATGGTCATTTCATTTATCATTCTGCTCTGGTTGGGTTCCAAGCAGCCTGCTATTTATTTTATGCATACCACCGGCTGAGCGTTGATTAACTGGCTTACAGAATGCTTCCAAGGCTGCTGGAGTGCACGTGTCTCAATCAGGCACATGAGGTCCTTCCATGGCTCATTCCACTGAACTACAAAAGGCAGCTATTTTACAACTTGAAAAATGCACTGTATGCACGTATCACGACACGCATGCCTGGCATCCATGTCAGTTTAATATGAGGCTGCTATCGGGTTGCTCGGTTGTTGAGCAAACATGCTTACCGCAGATGTAGGGGTTCTTGTTGACGTTGAAGTACTTGTAGATGACATGGGGGTGGACCCGCTGCATGGAATGCAATGTCACAGTTGGTAATAGAATACAACAGAAGAGACTGTGCCTCTCTCACCGACAGATCTCCTCCATAGAATGGATGGATGACAAAGGTCTCATTCCGAATGTGGATGATGCCACTGAAACATTGAATAAGCATTTAATTAAAACATTGCCTTTGTCTAATTCAACTTTTCAGGTTCATTAGCAAACAGAAAATATATCAGAATGACATGGGCATGAGAGAAAAACAAGTAATCACAAGCTTCAAGAAAAAATTTTGTGTCACCATGCACATTCACGCACTGTGTGTTATCAGTTTTTAACTAGGTGTAACCCTTTAGAAGAAGAAATGTTTTCATGGTTCCTGCACGTAGTCGCGCTAAAATATTAATCAAGATTAGATGATTAACGTTGGATGATTGCACACACAGTTACTTGCTTCGTTTACCAAGACTAGATTAAAAAATTACACATAGATATATTGCCCTTGTAGTGTCCATGAAAACAGCTGAAATTGACTGCGCTTGAATCAGCGATGTGTGACAAAACTTCATTCACTCTGGCAAGCAGCAGTCAGGGCAGGGCAGTATTAAAGATGCTTGTATTTTAACAAATACATTTTTTTAATACTCTTTTATGCATCAATTTATAATTATTGCGCAAATATGTGCAGGGTATGCTGTAGGAAATACTAGTCGAGCTGAGTGAACGACAAGCAGGAAGCGGGAGTTTTTTTGGTGTGCAATGAAGTCAGGATTATTGGTTTTTCACCTTGCAGCACATACAGCATACTAGTCTCCCATGTGTGATTCTCCTGCTGTGACGCTGACAAATTTCAGCCATGAATACAGACACGTCAACAAAGGCATGTGTCACCGACATAGATAAAAAAAATCCAGCAGATCCCATGCATCGCGGGAATCACTGCCATTTATTTACTTTATTTTATTTATTTATTTACAGTACCTACAGCGCCCGCGTGGGGCATTAGTGTAGGGGGAGATAACAATTTCGAAATGCAGAAGGGCGACAATCCATTAACACTGAGGTGTACATAAAAGAAATACAGATACATAATGAAGCATCCAAGGGTGACACGTAATAAATAAACACTAACGTGTGTGGAGATACAGCAGCAAGGAAAACATTATATATAATAAATACATACGCGCACATACATATATACATATATCCATATATATATATACACATATACATACATATATACACACATATATACACACAGACAGATAAATGCAGGCGGAGAGGGGGAAAAAAAAAAGAGAGAACTCGAGCTTAGATCGCTAGAAAGATCAAACGAAAGTGTAGGCAACTTTAAATTGTGCGCAGGCTACGATAAAATATGATATTCAAGCGCAGTGGCGAATGTTTCCCTGGACGCGGCTACGATTTCTTGAGGTAGTTTGTTCCATTGCCTAATTGATCGCGGGAAAAATGAATATTTACAAAGGTTAATTCTGGAAGCGAACTCGCGCACAAGTGGGTGATCAATATGAGCAGATGTATACGTAGGCTCCGATATGTAGTTTTCTTTGTGAATACCCGTTAAACCATGGAATATTTTGTGAAACAGAGATAAACGTAAGAATTTGCGCCTGTCTTCAAGAAGAGGCCATCGCAAAGTATTCCTGATTTCGAAAGATCTCTTAGAAAAGTCGTAATCACCCGCGACGAAACGGGCCGCTCTCAGCTGCACGCGTTCTAGAGCGTCGATGTTCACCTTAGTAAAAGGGTCCCAAGTGCTGCACGCATACTCCAAAAGTGGGCGTACATTCGACATATACAGGGTTTCTTTCAGGCTGGCCAGTGCTTGTTTAAAGTTCCGTCTCAAGAAGTTTAGTGTGTTGCTGGCCCTTTTTACGATGTAATCTATGTGGGCATTCCAAGTAAAATTGCTGGAAAAAATTACTCCTAGGTACTTATATTCCGTTACAAGGGACAGCTGTGTTGTATTCATGACATAGCTTGCCATCAGCGGGCGTTTTTTGTTTGTGAATCTTACAAGGTTGCATTTGGACAGGTTGAGTGTCATGTTCCAAGTCGAACACCAAGACATGATTTTGTTCAGATCATTTTGTAGCAGTTCACTATCTGATTCACTTGAAATTTCACAGTAAATGCAGCAATCATCTGCGTACAACCTCACCCGGCAAGACAAATGTTCTGTAAGGTCATTGACAAAAATTAGAAAAAGCAGGGGCCCTAAGACGGACCCCTGTGGCACTCCAGATAATACAGAGACATCAGAAGAGCGGACACCACCAAGTATCACGCGTTGATCTCTATCTAACAGGTACGCTTCCAATCACTTCCAGAGGGTATTTGGCAATTTGAGGTAGGACAACTTTAGTAGTAATAGGGTATGAGATACGGTATCGAAAGCTTTCCGAAAGTCTAAAAAGATGCAGTCAACTTGCAAACCCGAGTTAATAAAAGCTGTAATGTCATGGCAAAATTCTATCAGCTGAGTGTCACAAGAAAAGCCAGCCCTGAAGCCATGTTGCGTTGGAATAAAGAAGCTATTTTCTTGAAGGTGTGTCATTAAATTCGTATAAACAAGATGTTCTAATGTTTTGCAAGCAACGCTTGTGAGTGAAATTGGCCTGTAGTTGCATGTTCTCGTTTTTGAACCACTTTTGTGAATTGGAATAACATTTGCAGTTTTCCAGTCTGAAGGTAGAGCACCAACTTGAAGAGATATCTTAAATAACAGTGTTAAGAAAGGGGCGACAGACAATGCACAGTTTTTTAGAACGAAATTTGAAATAAAGTCAGGACCGGTAGCCGAGTGGATGTTTATCTTCCGTAGCAATAATGCGATACCATTTTCAGACAGCACAATTTCCCTCATCTGAGCAAGCTCACTGACGTCATATGATTTGGAAACTGCGGCTTTTGTGCATGAAAACACAGAGTGAAAATAAGCATTGAAGGCCTCTGCTTTTGCAAAAATATCTGCGCCGTAGGCTTTTTCTTCTATGACGTCAGGGATTGCGTCACCAGAGTTCTTTTTGCTCTTGACATATTTCCACATTTCCTTTGGATTAGTTCTCACTTTGTGTCCTAGAGTGCAAAGAAACTTTTTATGAGCATTGCGCATCAATCTCGCTATTGTTTTGCTCAATACCTTCATCTTTGCGAACAATGTAGGATTCGGCGAGTGGCAGTGCTTACGAAAGGCTCTATTTTTTCTGTTTATCAACGTACGAATCTCTTTAGTAATCCATGGTTTATCGTTTCAGCGCTGGGAAGTAATGACACACGAGGGAATGAAGGTTTGTGTCAAGGACAATATTTTAGTTTTAAAAAGATCCCACAATGCATTTATGTCTAGGCACGAACATTGAGCCCTAAACTCTGGGAGAAAATTGTCTAGTTCACATGATATGGTTGCGTAATCGCCTCGTTCATAAAAAAAGACCTTGCGAGGCTGCGCAGAACGACAATTCCTGGTGGCACAGGACATCTTAGCGACGACAACATCATGATCACTAATACAGTAAAACCCCGTTAATTCGGACTTCACGGGACCAGAGAGAATGTCCGAATTAACCGAGGGTTCGAATTATCGCGAGTACGATCAAAACACTAGAAAAATGTTTCCGCCACCACCAGACTTTTATTTCTTAAAGAAGTCGGTGATCGTGGTTTGCTTCGCGGAGGCAACGTGCAAGGAAATCACAATTTTGCTAAGTTCCTGAAGGTGGCTGTCCGCGCACACTGTGCCGCAAAGCGGCGGTCTAGCTGACGCAGCCAGGCTTGAAATATTTCGGCCGTCATCCAAGCCTTTCTATTAAAGCGGTAGTCGACAAGCTGCTTAAAGGCCAACTCCGGCGATTTTTCGAGGTCGATGGATCTCAGTGAAATTCGCTGGGTACGTTCCTTTGCACGTTTCCGTCATTTATGCCAAATTACAGGCTTGAGACATGCGCAGATTGTTTGCAAATGAATTTTAAAGATTGTCTGCAAACGCCCTCCTGGCTTCCCATAATTATCGGCAACATTACGTCTGTGACGTCAGTGTTGGCAAGGCGGCGGAAGTGACGCAGCCGAGGGCACCGCTAACCTCGGCGCTTAGGCCGCTACAGCGAGCGTCTGCTGTGCACAAGGCGACAGACAGCATTGGTTTGGCCGGCGCTTCGCTGGTCGTCCCGGCTGTCACAGTTTTCATACTCCGCGCCGGCGTGACCGGCATGCCTTGCACGACTTCCGGTTCGTTCGTAACAACGTCTACGTCATACGTAGACAGTACACTCGGTTGGGTTTCAGTTTCGGTGTTGCGCTTTTTTGCTTATTTAAAATTATTCTCCAATTTGCCGAGTATTTCTGCTATCGGGCCCGTAACAGGAGCGTCTCAGGAACATAAAAGCACCATTACTTTGACATGGCCAAAAAATCGCCGGAGTTGGCCTTTAATGTTCTTAAAACATCTTGGCTTCACAGCCTTTCCTATCACCAGCAGCGGCAGCTACTCTGTGCCGGTCATGTTCGTAGCCAGAAGAACCGTCTCTTTACTCCGTTTCCCGCCGACGCACGGGTCCCCCTTAAACACGATCGTCTTGTCAGGCAGAGCCTTAAAGAACAGCGCTGTCTCCTCAGTGTTGAAAATGTTTCACGGCTCGTACGTAGAAAGGCGTGCGGAAAGTCCGGAACGCCAGGCCAGCACAACGCTTCACCGCGCACGTTGCGGAACACCAGGGGTGCTATCGCGGAATGATGCCTTATGCCATATTCTATGCTATTCTTATCATCCACCACTCGTGGCTGGCTGATCGCGTCATAGAGTTTATGGATCGCGTTGATAATGCGGACGGACCGTCGCCATGTTGCCTGTTGCTGATGACAGTAGCGATGCACTGCCTTTCATTGTGTATGTGCCTCCGAGATTCAAAGCTCGTTTTAAATCTCGGAGGCCATAATTCAATCTTGTTACCGCGCTTTAAATCTCGGAGGCCATAATCCGATCTCGTTACCTCGTTTTAAATCTCGGAGGCCATGATCCGATCTCGAAGTTCAGATGCGCCGTCGATTTCGGCTGCGAATCCGAATTATATCCGAACCGCGGCCGTGGCGGTATCCGCTGCTGCTTCCCCGTCTCGACCCGACCTCGGTCGGGAGTTCGAATTAACCGAAGCGCGGTCGAATCGGTCCGAATTAATGAGAGTTCTCAGCCATAGAACAATGCACATTTTGGACGGGACCAGACGCCGCGTCCGAATTAACCGAAATTCCGAATTAACGGGGGTCGAATTAACGAGATTTTACTGTACCAGGAATCAAGGTAACAGAAGACACGAGATCAGGTACATTGCAAAAAAATAAATCAAGTACATTTGCACTACTAGCCATAATTCGCATTGGTTTTTGTACAAACTGTAGTAACGAATGGGCATTTATCATTTCGCGGAAGGTCGTGTACAGGAGGGATGAATTGACTAACACTGGTGTAAGCTGCTGCCATATCACGTCTGGCAAATTAAAATCACCTGCCAAAACAATATATGTAGTCTGTAGTGACAGGAGCACATTGCTTAAATTGAAAAGGGGCTGAGGGGCTCTCGAGCCAGGAGGCCTGTAGAAAGAAACGAATGCCACAGACGAGCCGTTGCTCAAGAGTACTTTGCAGCAAACAACTTCGGTTGAGCCAGCTTCAACATCAACGAGGGAGCTAGATATAGTATCGTGAATCAGAATGAAAACACCTCCCCCATGCGCGTTGTGCTACCGTCATGTGCGGGGGGAGGTCATGCCACCCCTTCCCCTAACTGGCGCCTCTGATCAATAAATATTGAGGTGGCGCATGAATGTTAGTGTGCTGAGATATGTGTGAATAGACTTTAGTATAAACGTAAGCCAATATAAGGTTGATAGTAATGCTGAAGATGAGTAGATAGGACCATATGCGCGACAGAGATCTGGCACAACTCCAGTCACGTGAGTATCACAATTTCCGTCAGTGCGTGATCCGCTGTGACGTTTGTAGCAGAAGCTCTGTGCCAGCGCCGTCCGTGTTCTGCAGTACGCTACTTCACAACCTCAAGGACGCATGCTATGCACAAAGCATGCCGAAGAAATAGTACACGAAGGCTTTAGCCATGCCATCGTTGCTTCTTTCTGTCATGGAAGGCGACGACGACGGTAGCAGTAGCAGCAGCTCTGATGACATCCGTAGCGTTTGCGAAGACAAGTTTGATAAACTGTTCGGCCCCCCGAAAAGGATACCTATAAAGTCATTATGTTGGAAGCACAGTCCCGACATATACCGAGAAGGAGGTAAGCCATGAAATGAAGTAAATACCACAAAATGTAATGTTTCTTTCCACTTTAGTTTCGCAGGAATTACCGACTGCCACGGGCGACCTGCTTTTACGTCTCGAATAATGTACATCCGCTTTTGGTTTCTGGTTGCTCCAGCGAGACGCTGTACGTTCGGCTCGGACAAGCTTTCTCCGTTTCCAATCTTGAGCTTCCCAGGTGTCGTTGCAACCTGAGTCAGAGCGTGGCAGCGCCCAGTCGAATGTACTCATACAGTTTCTCACAATTACCTAGAGGGAAATCTGGTGCTAGTGAGCTGTTGTATGCATGGGAATGACGGTATATGTGAGCTTCGAACTTAGCTCAGATTGGTATCGTTTACGAAGAGCCCCGACACCTCGAAGACGCATCTGGCTTCAACGCGCTCCTTGCGTCAAAATGGTTGATTTCGTACTAAAGGAGCACGTCGTAAGCTACTTCTTTTTTATCACTGCACAGAAACGAGTTTTATTTAGCTTTGGAAACTTATGCGTTGATGTACAATTTTACAAAGCATAAAAAGTAACGAACACCTGCTAAAATGGAAGGCAGACGACAAAGCCAGCATTCTGTCTGTGACTGCCCGTCGTCTGTTTCTTTCTTTCGTTGTTTGGCTATGCCGTACATGTGGGTAGACTTTTATTCTAGAATATGTGAATGAGATCCATTTATAAACGTTTTGTTTTAGAGAGGCTTTATTTGCACAGCCGCATCCGCTTTTCAGCTGAAGCCTCAATCAACACCAGCCAACACAAGCCTCACAGACACATATACCGTCATTCCCATCGTGGCAACGGCGCCCCTTAAGAAATTCACATAGACGGTGGCGCCAGATTTCCCTCTAGGTATTATTGTGAAAAACTCTATGAACGTGCCATTACAGTAGACTCCCGTTAAGACGAACTCGAAGGGACCGCGGTCATCTGTTCGTCTTATCAGGAGTTCGGCTTATCACAAGTGCCCCCAAAAAGAGAGATGCTAACATGCCAAGTGCATCCAAATATGTTACTTGAAAACACTGAATGGAGTAGACACACAATGGGGGCAAAAAGACAAGAAAAAGTATTTATTTAGCTCATCTAGATAAAAACTATGCCTTCAAGCAGAGTGTTTACACGAATCTTACGAGCACCCGATTTCGCGTGTTCAAAAATAAAAATGATCATGAAGATATTTGCTACCACATTTTAATGATAAAACTGTAACACGCTCCTATGTTGACGATTAAAAAAATTGAGACAAGCACAATTTTCCTTCAAGGAATGTAAAATTTATTGTCCTGGCAGTTCGTTTTCTCCTGTGAGCCTGTTTTGCTGACTCTAAGATCACTTCTGGATACGCCTCGGTCGCGTGCTGTTGCCTTGACAAAGTCATTATACGCTGAGTTGCTTAAGAAAGTCTGCAAGGTTTTCTTCGATTTCCGGATATTTTCCCGTTTTCGGCCCGCAGTAACTTTTCCTGATCGACGTGCAGCTGAAGACATCCCATCGGGCTACTCACGGTCACAAGCCTCGCCACGAAAAAGACTCGAGGCAGATATATTCGCTGTTGAAAATAGCCTTCCTTTGTCATGCGCTTCCATAATAAAAATGGCTCATCACAATTTGCACTTCACTGGGAACAGATACAACGCGCACAGGTCCTACGCGAACCAATGCGAATTATTGACCACAAAATTACGGTCCCTAGAATATACTGGCTAGTCTGCCGTCTCCGCGCCGTCCCCATGCAAGGCCGCGTCCGCGCCGCGGATGCTTGCGTAGGGGGCGCTGCGATCCATCGGAGCGCCTGCACGGTGCATGTCGCGCAGGAGGAATTGGTGGACTATCGCGCCTTGCCGTTTATTTTGCGCTCCCGCATGAACTCCACGTTTTCGTTCTGTTTGTGTGGGCAGAGACTGGAACCTCTTGAACCGACCAAACATTGCATTCAACGTCGTCTCTTGTCTGGACACTGCCGTGATCACACTAAGATCAGTGGTGGATCCAGACACTCATTTAGGAGCGCGCAGTTACTCGAAGCAAAACCAAAGGGCGAAAAATTGACCTTAATTTTTTTTCTTAAGGAGTTACTGTTATCACAAGACTGCCATCATAATATATATGCTGTTAAATTGTCCTTACGGAGGTACCAAACATTTCTAAGATCAGTTTTTATTAAGCAAACAATTCTGAGAGTAAAAACGTTACTTCAGATATATTTAGTGTGCTAAGTCTCGTAATCATAAAGGTTGGTTCTGGATGTGTTACGGAGACAATAAACGCAATGCAGTTCTCAGAATGGGTGAGTATATTAATTACAGACATTGTAATGTTGGAGAAGATTTTTTTTCAACGATAAGCAAGGTTCATACGATTTCGCTCAAAGTATTATTAGATCTTTACCGTCCTACAATATATATATATATATATATATATATATATATATATATATATATATATATATATATATATATATATATATATATATATATATATATATAGTCGCATTCTGACGAAGGCCGTGCCACGGCCGAAACGTAAATGAGTAAAAATATGCAATTTTCGTAAGTGTGCTCCTTCATTTCTTCAACTACATGTGCACCGGACCTTCAGAACTTTCTTTTGAATTATATATATATATATAGAGAGAGAGAGAGAGAGAGAGAGGGAGAGACAAAACTTTATTGTCCTTGCTGCGGTCCAGGTTGGCGGCAGCCAGGAGACTATATAGCTATGACGGCCACAAATAAATTGCGCCTCCAACGGGCTGAAACATTTACAGCAGCAGCTTGGCACATCAGAACCATGTGTATCAGCCGAAGAACAGACATATGGGATCTTTTCCACGAGTATCTTGCCACAAGGTTCAAAATTATAAAATGAAAGAGGTGTTGGCTTTCATAATGTGCGATGTATTTGGTTTTTGGCTCCTCCACTGAAAATATATAGCTTCGTTCTTTAATGACACTGTTGCATGCCGGAATAACACATTCTCGGCACAAGAAATACTCAACCAGATGTGTCGTTCAATGCCAGTTCGTCGACTGCTCGCCCACCGCACATGTTTCGCACTGCTTATTTCTTTTTGCTTTTTTTTTAGGTATACGGATAACTGACCGTTCTCTTGCATTGTAATACAAGGCATTCAAAATCGGTTACATTTCCAAAACAGAGAACACACATGACAGAGGCGCGCTGCTTTTCGCCTTTCGGCTATTCACGTTTAGGTTGTTCTTTGGTATAGGTCTCCCTTTCGCAAGCGGGTAGCGAGCACACATGTACGTCCTCATGAAAGTATAAAAAGAGAAATACTATTTTTCATACGCTTTAGACCACCGAAAAAGAGCCTAAAGTATCCCTCTAACAAGCGACGAGGATTCGTCCCTGTACAATGTCATTAGGTGGTTGTTAGGGGGTCATTAGGGGGTTATTTTTGTATTCCGACAAGGTCGAGAAAGCTTGTGGCCCCGTGGAGCCAACTCAAAGCTTTATTAAAAATATGAACAGGTTAATTAGAATAATGACCTCCCGAACGCCAAAAAAAGCCCTCTACCCAAATTCGCCTAACTGTGCATTTCTGAAAGAATTTCTGGGTTATTTAAAAGAATGGGAGACACATGCCAATAACACAATTGGCAGTTTCCTTTCATCGAGCACAGCAGAAGGGCTCCATGTCACAGAGCACAGTGCAGCTGCTGTGCACTGTGCACAGCAGCTGCACTCAGGTCTGCTCAGGTCCTTAGGTCTGCTGGTTTTAGATATTTGATGACCTCAAATTTAAGGACAAGCTGGAAAATATATTTGGAATTGTTCGGCAGTCTTCTGGCACAAATGATCATCCCACTGCTGCTCAGTTTTTGATTACTATAAATGCCCTTGCATTTTATAACCTCGCAAGACCACCGAAGTCGGGGAACTGTTTGCCGCAAGTAATCAGCTCTCTTTTATCTGGGAATGACAAAGTCACACACGCCTGCCACAATTGTCGTCGTTGACAGCCTCATTGATGGTGGAGACTTCAGTGGCGCGGAGACTGCGCTAGCGTCAGGCACAGACCACAGTGCATACGTGGAAAAAAAAAGCCACGATATGCTGACTAACTACATTGCTGGTTATGTGGCGCGTAAGACTAAAGAAGACACAGTGCGAGACTTGCGCAACATGTCTCACATCAGACAGAAACACAGCTACGGGGAGTGATCAGGCCTCCCTATTCACAGCGCACTTTGATAACGGAGGCCTGATATACCCCTCCGGACTATTCAAAGCAGCTATTGCAAAACTTGAAAATAGTTCTACCACTTGTTTCAGCGTGATGTAAGCTGCATGAAAAGAGCATTGTGGATTTCAGAGCTTTCTTGAAACAAACAGATTTGCCTCATCTGGGTTGTGAACAACATTCAAATTTCATCACAAAAAGCCTCATGAAGTTCTACATTTTACTTAGATTCCGCTTCTTCACGAAATCACTGAACAGCGAAAGAGAAGTAAAGCGGCAAAGAATGAAGCAGCTAAAGTTGAGAAGATGCAATTAAATGACGCTGACGAAACCCATGTCAAGGAACCAATAAAGATTAAAAATTCTGATGCTTTTAATTCTGTCTCGTGAAGTGATAAGCACGACGGATGTAAGGGATAGTGGTCATCACTGGGAAACTTGTGTGACGCCAGACTTCGTGCTCTTCTGCAACATTAACTAGCGCTAAGGTATTCCTTACTTATTTGTACTCAATGTCACGTTCTGTAATAAAAGAAAACACCGCAGGCCTTCGATGTGAAAAGGTAAGCAAACGCGAGAGCGCGGTTGTAAACGGCTCCGCCAGCCCACCCGTAAGCGAGAGTCGCGGGCGGGGCGTCTGCTCAAGGAACTCCGATTGCGCGCAGCGCCACCGCCGCAGGCATCCCCGAGAGGCCGCGGCGGAGAGCGGAGACGGCAGACTAGCCAGTATATTCTAGGGACTAGGGTGGCTAGAAGGGGAAGTGTGCTGAGCGCGGCGGCCAGCCATAGGAGAGGATGGTCCTCTTTCGCGTGATCGCCGCTAGGGCACAACATAGCGCTACCGTCTGGGGCACCGTCAGCATTTCCGCGTGCCTGGCCGGTGGTTTGTAGTTGTGTATAGTTTGCTGCAAACTGTTGGCGTGTGCTGTTGATTCATGAGTGCTGTGTGCTGGCAGAGATGCCTTCTGTAGAAAGAAAAAAACAGGACGCCGACCAAGAAGGTGTTAAAAATATAATAAAAGACGTTTCGGCTTCCACGCGGAAGCCTTGTTCCTGTGTGAAAGCCGAAACGTCTTTTATTATATTTTTGACACCTTCTTGATCGGCGTCCTGTTTTTTTTCTTTCTACAATGCCATTACATCCCGACCAGACGAGATTTCGTCCAATTCTCGATTTCAAAGATGCCGTCTACCTCAAAGAAAAAAATTCAGCGTTGGTGCTTCGTGCCAGGGTGCGATTCCGGTTACAGATTTTGTTCGGAAAAAGTGTCCCTTTTCCGTTCACCGACTTGCCAAGAACAGTTCTTGAAGTTGGCACGCACCATTCCGAGGGCTGACAAACAAAGAAATGAATGACAAAAAAGTCAAAAGAAAAAAAAAATCACCATCCCCCACTGAAGGGAACCATATGTGGGGATGCGAAGGAGCGCATGGTAGACCTAAAGTTCCGTTCATCACGGGCATCTTGCCCGATGTTAACGCGTCCTTGCATGTGGAGCACACTATGAATTCACTGTAGGTGCTGTTGCAGATGAATACCTGATTGCCACGCAAAATACTTGGGTTTGATTCTTTCCATTCGTCGGGTCAACGCTGGCGAATTCCGATTGCAAATGTTTCGCGGCGTTTTCCACGTTACCTTGAATAGACACTCTGACCGGTGAGCTTTCCGTTGTGCGGAAGAAAATAGGTACCATGAAGATTGGTTGTCGGTCCCTTTAACGCTCGCGATTGCATTTAAATTACCAATGTCTGTTCTCGCCGCCGCTGGGTAGATATAAACTGTCAATCACCTGTGGCGCATACCCGTACACCGCGGGCCGTGGTAAACGGGTATGGTGCCACACGTGTCTGGAGGAAAGGGTTTGACGACACACTCGACGGGATGTCCACGTTATTCATATCATGGCCCGATAGTCATATTCGTCAAATCCTCTTACCCTCCCATGCCAATTTTGGTCTACACCAAGTTAATGAGGCGATCATGAGAGCACCCAGACATACCGGGCGGGCGGACGGACGGACGGATGGATGGATGGATGGATGGATGGATGGATGGATGGATGGATGGATGGATGGATGGATAGATAGATAGATAGAAAAGCTCAAAGTGCCAAAGGTTCGCTAAGAAATGCTTCGCATTTCATAAAGCCTTGCGTGATGTGGGACAAGCCGCGGAAACGATCAAGTGCATTCTGTTGTACACAATAAAGTTTCTTTACCTAGTAACATGTTGCATTTATTTATTTGGTTTCTGAATTGAGCCTGAAAAGACTACCGAACCTTGTATTACCATGTATGCCAGGGTTTATTCCTGATTTGGTTGGCGTAAATCAAGTTATCTGCTTTCGCACGTAATGAGGCGCACGAATAAAATGATCAGAGCGCATTGGAGCATAATTATGCCCCGCCCTCCCAGTAGTAATGCTTCAATATGGCTTTCCAAGAGGCCTGCTTGCTTTCCGTCGGAACAAAACTCGGCTCTGTACCCCGTATTTCAAAACCGCATGATACCAGCAGCGCAATACAAGCTGTGCGCTGACTAAGGAACTCAGGTAAAGTTTTATATAATTTGGTAACGAATTTCCACTGAAGCGTTCTCCCTGCCGAGAACGGAGATCGGCCACGTTCGCTGACGACGACAGCCGAATGCCGTGCCCCGACGACAGCGCCGCCCCACGGCATTCACGCGAATGGCGGCCAACTTTTGCCGCCCAGTCATCACACCTCCCCTTCTAGCCACCCTACTAGGGACCGTAACAAAATACATGTGCTCGGCCGCCATTGTGTGATGGCGATGACAATGCACTTGACCCCTCTGACGGGAGTGCGCCGCGGCGATCGTGGTTTCGGTTTCGTACTCGATTGTAATGCACAGACCATTTTTGTTCCCGTTGTCGCTTTCTTTTTTCCCACTCCCCTTGCGTTTGCCCCTCTGACCACGGTGTTCTTCTTGTGTTCTTCTTGTGTTCTTCTTGTGTTCTTCTTGTGTTCTTCTCTTGTGTTCTTCTGTTCTCCTTTGTACTCCAGCTGGGAAACCGAAGAACGGGGGGGGGAATACAAAGGACGCAATGGCTTGGGGGTCCAAGTTGTAAATCCCCCACTCTTTTTGTTGCTTTCTTTGCTGATAAAGCCCACACCTCCCCCACCCACAGGCTGGGGGTGAGAGGGGATACCGGCTTTATCCGCTGGCCGGTCTTCTTCGTTTATCTCGCGCCCTCCGCGTCGCGATTTGTTTCGCGTCTTTGCTCCAGGAAGCGCTTTTCTTCATCTTTTTTGCTTTTTCTCGGTCACCTGAATGCCCCACCAAGACTGCAGTGTTCGTTTCGCAGAATCGCTAGCGTTGTTGATCACCGCTAAAGTTCGTCTTAACAGAAGAGTACAGTTGGGCGGCTCGTCTTAAGCGAATTTTTTTTTGCATTGAGTCTATGGGAATTTACTTTAAGAGAGTTGACTGTTGGGCTAGTTGGTGTTCAGACATGGGAACCATCGTTAAAGGCGCAATACCACACAACACAAGAGAAGACCAGACGAGCACAGGCGCAAACTAACAACTGATTTGATCAACTAACAACTGAGCGCTTAGATCTTCTTAAGCTCGCCCGAGATATCACAAACAGTGATAGTGCTGCGCTGAGCGTTTTCTTTAGCGTTAAGACGCATAAACCCGATGCCCCATTTCGTACCATTGTGAACGAACGGGGCACGTGGCAGCATTGCGTCAGTATCTGCTTAAAACCCTGAATTACCTCGATATAACTGATCCGTTCCTCACAAAAAGTCCCGTTGATGTAGTGAACTTTCTTGAAGGCAACAATGACATTGGTTTTGCGTTTTCTGTCGACGTGGAAGAGCTCTTTTACGCGGTGCCCCATGATGAACTGTTTCTCGCAGTTAAAGACTGCATTGATGAAAATGGTGCGGTTGCTTTCCAAAATGCCGCAGGCATGTCAGTAGGAAACCTTTTAGCCCTTTTAGAATTTTACCTCCAGACCACTTTTATCAAATTTGACGACCAGATTTACCTTCAAAAGAAAGGCATCTGTATTGGTTCATGCATCGCGCCTGTGTTGTGTCATATCTTTTTATCATCCATCGATCGCTCTTTACACGATCGTTTTAATTCTTCTTACAATGACAAGGTCCTTAAAGTTTTTCGTTATGTGGACGACTTCTTAGTTCTTTTTAACAAGTGCTCATCCTCATATGAGCATGCGCAGAAGTGTGTGCTAGAAGATTTTAAACATCATGGGAAAGGGCTAACCTTCACTTTTGAACGTCCGGAAGAAAGTAGGCTTCGGTTTTTAGATTTGCAATTGACGTTCAACGAAAGTCATGTTTGCTGGGCGTACTCTCCGCGTGCACAAAAAGAGCTCCTTCCGTACAACTCAGCTCACTCAAAAACGGTAAAGAGAGGCATCGCTACTCTCTGTTTAGATTCAGCACTTCGGAAGTCGTGCATTCACAAGGTGCAGGATAGTTTTAACCTTCAATTGGGGAGGCTCTCTTCAGCCGGCTTCCCTGGGTCGGTCGTCTTGTCTGTTGCTGAGACGCTGCTTAAGAAGTTGAAGCACCGTTGCTACTCAGATGCCGCGAAGCCCCTGGTGGGCGCCCAGAGGCCAGAAGTGGTGCCGTACATGCATAAGGTCACACATAGCCTGAAAAAAGTGGCTAGCCGGTTCAACGTGCCGTTGGCTTTCTCGGCCCCCCAGAAGCTCGCTCAGCTGAGCCGTCGCACCACCTGTGCGGAGGAAAAGGGAGGCTGCAAAAAGAACCATGAACGACGTTTCGTTCAGTGTGCCAGCAACGTCGTGTACGAGATTCCCCTGACCTGCGGCAAAGTATATATCGGCCAGACGGGGCGCTGCCTCAATGACCGGCTCAGGGAACACGCAAGAAATTTAATTAACAAAGAGCGAAGCCATCTTGTCGACCATTGCATGACATGCCCGAATTGTGAACCACGTTTCCGATGCGCAAAAATTGTAGGTAGAAGCAGACAAAAAACGGCTCGTGAAACGTTAGAAGCGTTTCTAATCAGGAAAGCAGGTGAGGCGTGTGTCAGCGACACTTCCATTGCGCTTTACAAAGCTGAATTTGATTTTCTTTCGCGATATTTTTGATGTTTTCCGAGGATTGTTGTGGCGTTGCGCCTGCGCAGCCTGTTGGTATATATGCCTGGAGATCTACCTTCAATAAATCAGTTGTTAGTTTGCGCCTGTGCTCGTCTGGTCTTCTCTTGTGTTGTGTGGTATTGCGCCTTTAACGATGGTTCCCAAGTCTATGGGAAACCAAACAAATGGTCCAGTGTTGTTCGGTATAAGCGAGAATTCGTCTTAACCGAGTTCGTCTTAACGGGAGTTCACTGTACTTTCCCGAGAGTGAAGACCGAGTTTGCCGCCTACGGCGCTTCCGTCGGTGCGATAAGACATTTTTTTCGTGGGTGCCACCATATTGCCTAGCGGGCGGTGCCGTCTCTGCTATGGCAACCCACTGGGCATGTGCGACACTCCGCGTTTGTATGCAAGGCAACATTTTTAGATTATTTAAAAAGTAATCTAAAACGTTGATGATTATTTAGATTATTTAAAAAGTAATCTAAAAACGTTAATGGAAGCCACACGCACGGCTGCAGTTGCAGTCAGTTTTTGTTGTTCTGACGCGCTGAATTTCATATCAAGTGATGCGGTCTACGTAGGAAATGAATCTGTGAGACGTCCTGAAAAGATTTGATCCGTTCAGGGTCAATGATGTCAATATACGGCAGCGTGAATGCGTCGCAGGTGATCGATGTCATATATCTTTGTTGAAACAGCGCTCACGAGACGACGACGAAGTAAAAAAAGGCACAGGACAGGCGCTGACTCGCAACTAAAGTTTATTAGGAAAGACACGCATATATATAGGTGATGTGCAACAACAAAACAACAACTAAAAACACCAAAAGCGAAAAAGACCCAAACAAGTCTCAGGCAAGTAAAAGCAAAAAAGCAGGTATCATACTCTGCAGGTGCTGCAAAGGTACGAAAATTCTGCGTCACTCAGCGTAATCATATAGTATTTCGGCACTGTCTGTTGGAAAACCGCACAATTATTTCGACTCGTTCTAGCAGGGCAAGCAAGTGCCGCCACTCTGAGGGGATACTATGAATTTTTTTCTTGAACTGTAATCTTTTAGTTTTTTTTTTTTTCTAATTCACGGTGTGTTCATGCTGTCGCACCGACTACTGTTATTACATGCGGTCGTGCATGAGCACGCAGTCTCGATTTCGTGGCGAGGACGGCATCTGTTTCTTGCTCGCAAACAGTTGCCTATCTTGTTTCTGAACTTTTAAGTGACCGCTTATTACTCGCTCGTTTATGGCCCACCGGTGTGGACAAAGTTAGAGCTGTTTACAGGGAGGTGCTGGTGCATATAAAAATGATGCCGATGTTGACATGTCGGCGTGCTTCTTTTTCTTTCTTTGAAGAGTGGTGATATTTGATTAGATTTTGGCGGCGATAAGATGAAGATGGTTGGAGAGTTTCTTCTGCCGGTGAGGCACGAAGCGCGTCGGGCCTTTGATCAGCATCGGAGGTGATTCGCGTTTTTTTTTTAACTTCATCTACCAGATGTACTGTTTCTGCAA
This sequence comes from Rhipicephalus sanguineus, assembly GCF_013339695.2. Taxonomy (NCBI): domain Eukaryota; kingdom Metazoa; phylum Arthropoda; class Arachnida; order Ixodida; family Ixodidae; genus Rhipicephalus; species Rhipicephalus sanguineus. The sequence goes on from NC_051178.1 coordinate 217,358,700, forward strand.
AATTCTTGCTGTCGTTTGCAAAGCTAAGTAGTGATATTGGCAGTTCAAGAAACACTAGACAAGCGTAACAACGTGGCTTTTGCATCACGCTTAGAAGAGAATTAACTATGTTGTATATCATTGCGCGACTTGTCGGACACAATTCTTGACCACGTAAAAATTTGTCTTCCTGAGGTAGTTGTTCTATACACGAAGTGACTGAACTCTTTTTTTTTTTTTTTACTAATTTTCATATGGCTCATCGTATACGATACACCCAGCTGTCTTACGAAAGTTGTAACCTCACGACAAAGATCTCCCCACATCCTTTTCATGTAGTATTCAGTGAATGTTTGGGTTTTACAAGGCTGGTATGGAGCACAAATGACATGTATGATGCCGGTTGCCCCGCTGCGAAGTGAAGGATTTCTCGTCCGTGCTAATACTCGTATATATCAACTGCAGTGATCAACATGTGTTGAGCCCAGCTACGAAACTAACTGTTAGACCAAACACATCATATCAAAATATAATAATAAAACGAAGCAATAACAACTCAGGCTGTTCGAGTGCTACTTAGATGTTTTGCACTTTACCGGACAGGGCCCTATTTGACCGCTTATGTTTGTTCGCAAATCTGGCCATATCCGATTGACATTTGACTGCGTGGAACACTGGGAATTCCGGATATATTGCGGCACTTGCCGATTTAGAACCTGCAACGTAACACAAACGATGTACCTTGAAGAGTCTGCAACCGCACACTCCGCGTTTGGTGATGCACGTCGCACACTTATTCAGACAGCAGTTTCCTTTTTTCTAAAGTTGTTAGAACGACCGAAAACAGCACAGTGGATTCCCGTTGACCTTTCACTGGCTGACATCGCAATAAAAGAGAACAAAATCCGCCGGTCGGCCTAAAACACGCAAAAATTGTTCGACAACGCCACTCATCCAAGCACCAGCCCGCACACTCCGCGCCGTCGCGCACGAGCCAGAAAGGAGGAAAGCACCGGTTGCGAGACCAGTCCTCCTCGCCCGATACAACGGTCTATAGAGTGCATATGCCACAAAAATGTGGGATATTCATGTACCATACACGCGCAACATGCTCTGTTCCAATGATCGTGAGACTTAAGGGATCCTAGAAAGTGGTCGACTAATAGCACAAGAGTTTTGGTAATTGACGATAAATATTTACCATCGTAGTTGCTGAACTGACGCTTATAAAACGCCCAAAAAATAAATAATCGCGATACTGACAAAAAAAAAAAACGGCCAATGGCGGCCGGTGCGGACCGGCAACCGGCCTGCCATCTGAAAAACCGGCCGGGCCAGTCTAAAACCGGACAGGTGGCAACCCTGCCTCCAACAGCCATTCTCTCATATCCTTCTTATACTCACTCCCTCTGAACAGTCCCCACTCAGCTTTCAGCCTAGCTTGATGTCCTGTGTCACCTCCAGTGAGTGCTACATGCCCTCTTTCCATGGTGCACACTCGGTGGTGCCACAACACATTTATAATCAAAGATTATACCCATTCACCCTGCCAGAGCTTGTACTACGTTTTGACACGAGGCCATAAAGCAATGAGTCATGCTATATACAACAATATCATCCAGCCATCCAAGAGTCCGTGGACATCTCCCCTGGTGTTAGGTAAAAGAACGGAGGAAGAAATATTTAGGAGGCGAAACTTCCGTTAGAAAAGGCGTCGGGGGAGCGTCTAGATAACGTCACAAAAAAAAAAGAAAAGTCACAGTTTCGCCGCAAGGGTGAAGCAATGAATGCGATAGCAAGAAAAGCGGCCAGTGATGAACGCGCTGCTACGCTGCAAAACCATCTACCCCCCGGCAGCAACTACCGCACGAGCAGACAGCGGAAGGGCAAGGTTCTCCCTGCGCAAATATTAGAAGAAGCAAGCGAGCTGGCTGACGACCTTTAAATGCGCCCGTTGTGCTCCTTGCGCCATCTCGCTGGTAATTAAGAAACGCTGATTAGCGCCTGCCGTCTCTGAGTCCTGAAGGATCTGCGCTTTTTGGCCTAGTGGTTAGCGCCATGCACTGTAGAGGGAGAGGTCGCTGGTTCGATTCCACGCTTCGGAAGAATTTTTTTGAATTATTTTTCTTTGGAACTTTTATATATATATAGATATACATACTTATACGTATACGGTGCATGACGGCGACGGCAAAAACCAGCCGAGACTGTCCATATAATTATTATCGCAATAAAACAAAAATAACATGCGCCGACCGCGGCATTTCAATTGGCGGCGCCTTGCGGCGCGAAGCCGGAACTGCCAAAAAAAAGAAAAAGAAATGCTACTGGCTACGCGGCCGACGCGCACGCGTTTTCTCTAGCAGCGTTTGTGAGCAGACAGCGGCGCTAGCTTCAGCAGGCACGCAATTTTTTTTTTTTTTGTGGATTACCTTCTCAGTAACCTTTCTTTTCATGTAGCGGCCGTGGCTGTAATAAAACTGGTGTGCACATTATGCTCTTCTTCGGCATTTGCGAGCCTAAGATGGGACGCAGGTATTTGTTGAAACCTGCAAAAGCAGGCACAATTAAGCCTTGCAGGGAAAAAGTTGAGCAAGAAACGAACGTAGCCGAACGCGCTCCGCGTGCGTGCTCCGTGACTGTGTCAAAGCTAGAGCGTACTAGAATTTTTCTACTACACTCTAGCGGAGCGGAAGCAACACACGTGGCCGGTTCCCTCGAAAACCGAAACGGCGGCATTGCCCTTGGGTGCCGCTAGACGCTGCCAGCATGAAGTGGCTCTCCGTCAATCTGACGTTATCTGGTCGCCTCAAGTAGCGGAGTTGCACCTCCTGAATGTTTTTTCCTCCGTGGGTAAAAGCAAGGATGAATCCCTGCGTGTCTGCACCAATTATTACCGCCATTTGAACAGTGCCCCAAAGAAGGGCATACCCCTGCTTCCACACTTAGAAGACGCAATTGATTGGCTCTGTAATGAAAAGTATTTTTCTACTGGAAAATTGATGCCGACAAGAGAGATTGAGAGAAAACTGCCTTTATCAGGCAGACAGCCCGTTCAAGTTCAAGGTCATGCCGTTCGGGCTTTACTCAGCACCTATGACATTACAGCACATGATGGACAGTGCTGGCAGGCCTGAAGTGGTAGTCCTTCTTTGTCCACTTGGATGACATCCTCGTTTTTTCCACAAATTTTGACAATTACCTTAGGTGGCTTGAGGCGCAGTGTTACAAGCAATCAAGTCATCCAGGCTCGCTGTGTGCTGCCCCTCTTGCCCATCGCCTCTCTTTGAAAATATGCTTCCCAACACATACTTAATTGAATAAGGATGTCCCCTTGGCTGTTGCTTGTGTAACCTTGCTGTTTAGGTATGAAGAAAGGATGCAAATTTTCTTTTCCTTCTAGTTATGTGGGAGAACTGAGAAAGTACTATTAAGATGAGGGAGAACAAGACGAATTTTGTGGTTCTCGTGATGATAGGCACAACATTAAGAGATCCGAAGACAGCAATAGGGGTCAGAGAACAAACAGGGGTAGCACATGCTGCCATTACGCTAAAGAAATGGAGCTGGGCAGGCATCAGACTGGTGGTCAATTAGAGCCACGCAATTGTTACCAAGGGAGTCCTCAAGCTGGAACCTGCTTCACATAAACTGAAGAGGCCCTGCAGTGGACACAAAATAAGCTTATAATTATGATAAATAACCATGAAATTGTCCACATTCGGTGGCCTTGTCATGACCGCAGTCTGCCCAAAAGACCACTCTTTCCCCTAGTCCTTTAAGTGACAATGAAAAACACTTTATTGGGCTTTTTAACGGAGATAAACAAAACAGAGCCAGCAGCACCGTGTGTGTAGCAGAGGCTTCAGCTAGGAGACTGCTCAGTACATCCTATGGCTGCTCATAAGCTCTGCGTAAAGTAAAACTCCTTTGTAACATGATTTACAAGGTTTAGTTTGAGAGCAGCTAAAGTTTGAATAACTACTAGAAAACTTCGCTAACTGACTTCTTTTTTTGAGAATATGCTGTAATTCCAGAAGTCTATCACTTGTCAAAGCATGCCATTTGTTAAAAACTTTGTGCATAGATTAAGTTTTTGAAATTACAGAGTGAAAGTGCGTGGTGAAGTATATATCAATTGTTGTTTCAGTTAGCAGCTTCTCACAATGCATTTTCAACACTGAACCAGTCACTGCTATGTACTGGCACGGACACTGAGTAATGAAATTTCAAGCTGCTGATGGCCGTGTGGGGAGAAAAGCTGTCGACCTGGAATGGCGCCTCGTGGCATCTCTGACGATGCAAGACGTGAATAGTAAAATACCCAGCCATTTTTTTATTTTCAGCAATTTTACGTGTAGAAAAAAAAAGGCTACCATATTTACTCGAATCTAAGCCAATGATTTTTTTTTTCGAAAAAACGTGTGAAGGTGGGTGGGGGGGGGGAAGGTGTCGGCTTAGATTCGAGTACAATGATTAAGTTTTTTTTTTCTGGCCTTGCGAATTTCAGGGGTCGGCTTAGAATCGAGGCCGGCCTAGATTCGAGTAAATACGGTACTTTGGAGCAAATTTGTAGCAGAAGGAACTGTGTTTAGGAGCAGGTTTGGAGCTGAAAAAATTGTGTTTCGGAGCAGAATTGGAGCAGACATAGAGTTTGGGATAACTTGGAGTAGTACAGCAGTAAGTCTGCAACTTTCTAGTGCATATTTTTATTAATGAGCAACTACAAAATGCTGCTCTAATGCAAACAACAAGACAAGGCCAGCAGTCAGAGAGCCTCCATTAATTAGGCTGTTTACATGAGAACATGTCATATGCAGGCTAACCGCAACACACAAGATGTGCATTGTGCTGAAGTATTAGTGACAATGAGAGCATAGCACATACAGTTTCTGCAAGTGACTGGTGTCAAAACGTCATTTCCTCCTAGTTTTCAAGAGGGGAAGGGGGTGGCAGCTTCTACAGAAGACCACCACCACCACTAGTGATATTACCACCCCTTGGATCTGCTGCTGACATGGGTTTTCAAACTGGGTTTTGCAACAGTCGCAGGTGTGGTGTGATGTCGTGCATTTATGCTGCTAATCCTGGAGTCTCTGTGCCTCCCGACAGTTTCGGTTTCTCAAGGTGTGCCACAGAGCGCCGCACGATGGACATTTCCTGTAACCATTGTTACGCGCACTCTCTGAATAAAATTACACATCATCTCCCCCTACGGGCAACCATGGTGGGATGCGAAAGCATCGAGTTTCCGTTTCTCTTATGTGACTTATGAGACGGTGGTTGTCAAGGCGTATGAATTACCGCTTGCCGACGCTGACGTTTACCTTCGGCTTCCCGAGCCTTCCTCAGCATCGCGGCGGTGGCGCTGCCGCTGCAACTAGCGCCGATGTTGATGTTGTTCATGGCGTTTCGCACACTGTTGCACAGAGAGAGAATGACGGAAGCACAGCAAACGCGCGCTTTCGCAGCCTCGAGATTCGCTTGCCGGCGTTGTAGTTTACGTTCTGCTTCGCGAGCGTGATAGCGCCGTTGCGAAGGATTACAGTGCTTGCCGGCGTTGCCGTTTACATTCAGCTTCGCGAGCGTCCACAGACTAGAAAACCTGTCCCAGGGGGCGCTGCTGTGCCTTTCTGAAAAGCGCCCCCTTTTTCAGAAATCTCGTTATGCAGTCGCGCACGGCGCTCCGCTGCCGGTTCGTTTACGCTGCGGCTGCGTGCGTTGTGTCTCGCTGCACGCGCGCGCATGCTTTCTCTCTCTCTTTGTCGTTTTCTGCTCATCCTGGAGTGCAACTATTCAGCAACTATTCAGCAGATTTTGAATAGACTGGCATACCTGATTCCACTGCAGGTACGAAAAGCAGCCACGGCACCGGGGTAGTCCTTGATGGTGCCATGGTAGTAACAGTGCTCCACCTCCTGGACATTCAAAAGATGACAGGCTGTCATCATCCACCAAGCCGTATGTGCTAGACAATAAAAGAGCACTTGCAGGGGAAAGGCAAGGAAAAACTGGATGATCTGGCAACTGTTCTGGCTCTTTCTTGAGTACTTTCATAACATGTAGGGATGGGCGAATATCCAGGCGTTTTGAATATTCGAACGAATATTACAGTATTTAAATTCGCTTCGATACGTATTTAGATTATTCAAAATTTCAAAGTATTCAAAATGAACGAATATATGTATATATTTGACCGCACATAACATTCTGCAAAGGTGCTTTTACTGGAGCGTCTAGTTGCTGTGCCGTGAAACAACTCATCCAGGGGAAATCTGCACTGCCGTGAAGCCACACTTCAAGGTTAAATGTACATATTTTTTTAAGTTTGAAAGCATGTTATGCGGGCTTATATGCACTAAGCATAGTAATTTTTAAATTGTAACGTATTGCACCACTTATAACTTGCACCCTACTGCTATTCAAATCTTGATACTATTCAAGGCTGCTTCCACTTCATTTCAAACCAAAAAAGTGACATTCTCTCATACCTAGTTCCAATCCTTAAAAATATTGTGCAAGGGTCATGACAAAAATGCTCACTTTTCTTAATAATATGCGGTAAATACTATTCGAACTATTCGATCCGAAATTATTCGACAAAATCACTATTCGCTTCGGATTCGCTTCGAACCTCAAATTCACTATTCGCCCATCCCTAACATGTCGTGAATTTTTGCTCTCACAAGCAATATCTAAATTTCTCTGCCACCAGCGTGCCACCCTTACTTACTTTCTGCAATGACAGGAACAGTAAGTTTCCATCAGTTGAACTGTACGGCTCCTCAAGTTCTTTCACATTAAGAGGACAGGCACCTAGTGCTTGGCCCAAAGGGACATTAATTACACTCGTGTCAGAAAACTCTGCCACTTCTGCCACTGTAGAAGTGGCAGTGACATACTGCCATGAAGATACGGCAGCTACAATTGGCAGACTGAATTAAATGTTTTAGGAAATGTAAACTGCATATTGGTAAGCAGTATTTCACCCTGCGATACATGTGAAGTGCTCAAAAGAAACTCACTGCAGACACTCACTTGAAGAAACTTTTGACATCAGTATGACAAGCAAGTCTTATTATTTGCATCATGAAAGTATGTTGATTCTTCTCGTTACCATTATTACCAAAAAAAAAAAAGTTGAACACATGCTTGAAACCAAGGCATAAAGACATATACAGTGTATGCTCCATAAACGGCCTCTTATTATTATTATTAGGGTTTAATGGCGGAAAGGCTAGAAAGGCCATAGAGTGCCAAGGCAATGTAACATGTAAATGCATCGGTGTGATCAATGACTGTGGCTAAGTGTAACGTGGCTGTAAAGGGCCTAAAATGCAGCACACTAAATATGCGTAAAATATATATACGTAATAAAATTATGACAATGACATGGAATATGTGCAATGAATGTCAGATGATGGTAGGTTGGTATCGAGAGCAGTGATGATACAGTGCATACTAATAGGTAAAATGTTGCATGTAGCACAACAGTAGCTGAGGGACTACAAATGTATATGGCGGCTTATACCAAGTGGCCCTACCGTGGTAGGGTCTGACAAGCCACTGATAGTATCACCGAAAATAAAGGCTAGCCCTGCCCTCAGAGTTGAAGGCTGGGCTGCTACCTGTGTCGCCAGAATATACGTAGCAGAAAATGAACGTCGCTCAAAAAGTGTAGAAGTTTGTTAAGGGAACCATGGGGCTGTCTGATAAAAACAGTGATGGATGAAGCGGGATAGGTCTTTTAAAAATCTCCGGTAAGTGGCGTGTCCGCTGCATCTCCATTTGAGTACTTTCGATAAGGACGTGTAAAACGGACAGGTTCTTTCCACATCTCTCACATTTTGGTGCGTTTGAGCCGTTTACGAGATGGGAATGAGCGCTATAGGTGTGTCCTATACGGAGTCGGCATAGAACAACTTCTTTGTATCTATCACGACAGGGGAAAATGAGGTTTTTAATACGAGGTTGCACTGTATGGAGCTTGTTGTTTATTTCGAGGTCCCATTCTTTCTGCCAGCTCTCCCATAGATTGCGGTGGACAAGCGCTTTGAGATCTTTGTATGGCACAGTGTACATGTCAAGATGGCTTTTTTGCGCGGCTACAGCTGTGCAGGCATCCGCTCTCTCGTTTCCATCGATACCGACATGGCCTGGTACCCAACATACTGTAATCTCTGAGGTGCTCCAATATGCTGTAATTAATTGCTTTTTTAAATCACTGAGGACTGGATTTTTGTTTGGTCTGCCAGTGTTCAATGCACGAACAACGCTCAATGAATCAGTAAATAGTATGACTGATTTCCTAATGTTACGATTAGTGATGTATTTTATGGCGGTTAATATTGCATATGCTTCTGCGGTAAAAATACTAGTGTGCATGTTGAGTCTTTGTGAAGAGGCGAATTCAGGGACGATGGCAGCGGCAGATACAGATTGTCTAGTCTTTGAAGCATCTGTGTAAAATTGCTGACAGCAGCGATATTTGTATTGGAGTGATAGGAAATGCTGTTGTATAGCTGCACGAGAATGGCGCTGTTTATCTATGTGGCAAAAAGACATGTCACATTTTATGTGGTTTTTTTGCCACGGTGGGAGCCACTCTATGGAAGGTGCTTGAGTGACTTGTAGCGGTATTTCGGCTTGAGCAGCAGTCGCGGTACAGGTAAGACTGAATAGCTTTGAAAGAGACGGTCGCTTTTCAAAAAACCTTAGAGAAGAAGTGTCCGCCACGAGTTTTGCACAGGGATGTGTCGGAATGGAAAATAGCTTAAGGGTGTACATGAGGCTGCAGTATTCATGCTGCTCGAGTTGCATGGGCCACTCGTTTGCCTCACCGTACAGACTACTGACCGGACTTGTGCGGAACGCATCAGTAGCAAGACGAATGCCTAACTGGTACACCGGACCCAGCACCTTAAGTGTCGTTTTTGAGGCTGAGTCGTATACTATGCAGCCATAGCTCAGCCGGCTTTTAACAAGACTGTTAAACAGCGATAACAGACATTTAGTGTCAGTTCCCCATGATGGATGCGACAGCGTTTTGAACAAGTTCATCGTTTTCAGGCATTTCAACTTCAGTGCCTTGATGTGAGGAATGAAAGGCATTTGAACATCAAAAATTAGCCCAAGAAACTTATGTTCATTCTTAACACACATAACATATTCTTAACGCAAATGGAGAGGTTACACGACCGAAAGCTTACTTGGATATCATCTACGTAAACAGAGTAGGATATTGTGGGTGGGAGAGCAGTGCGTAGAGAGTTCATCTTTACTATAAAAAGGGTGCAGCTGAGAACTCCGCCCTGCGGGACTCCGTTTTCTTGTATGTATGTTTTGGAGAGGGCTGTACCGACCCGTATTCGAAATTTCCTGTCAGTCAGGTAGCTGTGTATGACGTTGTATAGGTTGCCACATATACCGTAGCGATCCAAGTCCCTTAGTATTCCATAGCGCCAGGCTGTATTGTATGCCTTTTCAAGGTCAAAAAAAACAGAGAGGTAATACTGCTTGTGCACAAATGCTTCCCTAATATACGATTCTAGCAGTACTAAGTTATCTGTCGTACACCTGCTTACGTGAAAGCCGGCTTGGTGCGGATCTAGGATTTCATTAAGTTCCAGAAAATACATTAGACGGCGATTTATGATATTTTCGAATAACTTGCATAAACAGCTAGTTAGGGCAATAGGCCTCTAATTTCTTACATCCGATGCATCCTTGCCTTGCTTCAGGATTGGGATTATTATGGCCTCCTTCCACGAATACGGCATCTGTCCTGTGGACAAGATTTTGTTATATAGGCCAAGTAAGCATTCCAGTGTTTCTCTGGGTAATCGCCTGATCATCTCGTATGTGATTTGACCGGCCCCGGTGCCGAGTTTCCAGAGCTCTTAAGTGCAACATTAAGCTCGTGCATAGTGATGGGGCTGTTGTACCCTCCCTCAGTGGGTTTCCGTGGGCGGAAGTGGCAAGACTCCACCGTTGTCTTATGGCTCAAAAATGCCCTTGAGTAGTGCTCCGAGCTCAATATGTGCTGGAAGTGCTCTCCTAGCCGGTCAGCTTGGCTTTCAAGTGGGGTTCGAAGACTGCTTACTAATGGAAGAGGGCTAGCGGGTTGTGCCTTGAGTATCCTAACCCTGTGATAGACTTTTCTAGTGTCTGCGTAGGAATTGAGGAGAGGTATTTCAACTAACTCTCCCTCTTTGCTATACGTCGAATGCACCTTCCATTTGCTTTACAACGCTTGAATTCTATTAGGTTTTCAGCTGTAGGATAGCGAGACAGCATACCCCACGCTTTGTTCTGATCCTTTTTCGCCTTTTCACATTCCTCATTCCACCATGGCATATCATTGGCCCTTCTGCCCGGTCCTTTGGGAATTGATTCATTTGCGGCAGATATGATGTATTTTGTGATGAACGCTGCCATACCCTCAACATCAAGGTGTTCTATAGTGCTATATAGTAGCGATGATAGCGCATAGAATAGTTCCCAGTTCGCTTTAGACAGCTTCCATCGTTTAGGAAATGTAGGACCCTCCTGGTTACCAGTAGCTTGCAAGGCCGCTGGGAAGTGATCACTGTTATAGGGGTTGTTGATCACCTTCCACTCCAGATACGGCATGAGCGAAGGAGAGGAGATCGAGAGGTCGATTGATGAGTATGTCTTATGTGCCGCGCTATAAAATGTAGGTTGTCCCTTGTTAAGGGACGATAGCAAGTACTGTTCTACTATGAACCCCCTCGCATCACAGTGCGGATTGCCCCAAAGCTGATTCTGACCATTTAGATCTCCAACCAATATAAAAGGTTCTGGCAGCTGGTCTAGTAGGTCCTCGAGCTCTGTTTTTGAGAGTCTATAGTCAGGTGAGATGTATATTGAACATACAGTTATCAAGGAGTTAAGAAGTATCGCTCGACTAGCTACCGCCTCAAGAGGAGTATTGGGCGCCAAATGTTGGCTGGCTATCGAGCTTTCCTTTAATATAGCAACTCCACCGGCGACGAAAAGACCGCTATATCGCGATCCTTTCGGTACATAACGTATTGGTTTAAAAAGTTATTGTTCGTCGATTTTAAATGGGTTTCCTGGAAGCAAAAGACCTTGGGTTTATATTCGGACAGCAATTCCTTGATGTCAAGGTTACGTAAGAGTCCGCAAGCATTCCAATGGAGTACCTGAACTGCCATTATGCAATCATAGAATAATGCTTTTGCATCGCAGTAGACCCGACCCAAAGTCAAGTCATCATTTCCGTATTCCGCTCACCTCTTCAACTTGCCTCTCGCAAGCGCTCAAGAGAGTTCTGGCGGCCTTTCGGTGGCAGTGCCGAAGGGCCTTGTGTTATATCCATTGTCTCGTCAGAGACGCTGGATGAACGTGCGCTGCGCATCTGGGCATTAGGTTTAGGCCTCTCCTCGGAAAGGGAGGCCTTTTGGACCGCTGAGCCACTGGCCTGCTGTCCTTAGGTGGCAGGGTGGAGCTAGCCACACCTGCCGTGGGGGCAGGTGGCCTCATCGTCGCCCCACTGTCTGGGGTCCGGACGGCCACCAGAAGCTGCTGCCGCACTGCCCCCTTGAGTGCAGCGTCAGCGTAAGTACTGTGACTTACGATTGAAAAATGTCTCCGTGCTTCCTTGAAAGAAATGTTTCCTCTGACTTTGAGTGATATGATGTCTTTCTCGCGTTTCCATGCAGGGCAGGCCCAGGAGTAGGAAGGGTGCCCTCCATCACAGTTGATACAGCGGGGTGAGTTGCTACATTCATCTGCGGGGTGACCATGAGAGCCGCATTTAGCACACGTGAGCTGCCCACATAGCTTTGATATCCGTGGCCATACCTCTGGCACTTAAAGCAGCGTCGGGGATTGGGTATGTAAGGTCTGACATGCATTCGGATATAGCCTGTTTCTATGTGCTCTGGCAATGTACTGCTGCCAAATGTCAGGATCAAGTGCTTGGTGGGTATTTCTTTATCATCACGTCGGATTTTGATTCTTTGGACATTGATTACATTGTGCTCACTCCAGCCCTCGAGCAGTTCAGTTTCACTGAGTTCAATCGGGTCATCGTCGGACACTGTGCCGCGGACAGTGTTCATGGATTTGTGCTTTGTAATTGTGACAGGAACGTCACCGAATGTCTGAATGGTATTCAGTTTGTCATGCCGGGTTTTACTACACACTTCAAGAAGCAGGTCTCCACTTGCCATTTTTGTTACTTTGAAACCAGGTCCAAGCTTATCTGTGAGGGTTCCTGACACAAGAAAGGGTGAGAGATTTCTGGCTGTTTTTTCTGGCTGCTCACTATGCGCGACATGAAATCAGGGAAAGGCATCATTTATTTGAGCTGGGAGCTTCAAGGTTACTTCGGTGCGCACTCTTTTGTTAGTGCGATCATGTAAAGAGGGAAAAGAGTTTGCCATCAAATATTCTTCCTATTCGGCAACGGTGCTAGCCACCCACCAGCGAGCCCAACAAGGGGATGTTGCAGGTTTCAAAGACCTGCAGACGTCAGCTATACACTGCAGCTATAACCTAATATATATGCCCAAGACTGGGCATAGTACACAAGATTAAACCTTTAAACCTTGCCGCCTAGAAAAAACGGAAGTGAATTGAAAAGAGGAGAAGACAAGAAAGATTTAAAGTGAGAGAGAAAGACGAAGCTGAGAGGAGAGAGAGACAGAAAAAGGCAACTGCCGATTTTCCCTGGGTGGGTCAGCCCAAGGGTGCCGTCTACGTGAAGCCGGGACAAAAGGGGTGTGTTGCCTCTGCCGGGGGGCCTTAAAAGTCCAATCACCCGGCGTCGGCTCAACCCCCAGGATCCCCTTTTCCCCGGAAACGGCAAAGCCATGCTCGGCTAGGCATGGGAGGGGGTCAAAACCCCCCGTTAGCTCGGGTCCGTGGTGTCGCTACACATCAAACGCCTGCTTGCGCAGACGCCCCTGCAGGGCCATAAACGGCCTCTGCATGGCATTATCCCCTCCCCACAAAAAAAAAAAAAGGAAGCACCCTCTCGATGCCGCAGCGCAAAAGGATCGTCAAAGTTAAGCCACATAAATTAGAAATGGGTGGAATAGCACAGGGAGAAAATAAAAGAATCGCGAAAGGCAATAGGCCTGAGGACAGTTGCCACAACACAAAGGTTGTGAACTGCAGTCAGCACAAAAGGTATGCCTTAACACTGATGATGTGAACAATGTCAGAGGAACAACATGGTCTACAAGAGCGGTTTTTGCTCAGACCACTTCATAGGTGACTTCACCGAAGCGGTGTAGAACTCTGTACAGTCCAAAATACCAGCGCCACAATTTTTCCGAGTGCCTGATTGACGAACAGTTTTGCCTATAACGAACCTCAATATTACTAAGTTTTCTATTCCCCACTTTTAGCCCCACTTTTACTCCATAAAAGGCAGTGGCATAGGCAGAAATTTGTTTTGGGGGAGGGGGGCACGTCCTTGTTCTGACGTGGGGTCCGGGCAGGTAAGTGTAGTTGAGTGTTATTTTCAGCTCTGTATCCCATGGGAGATAAAAATTACGGGAAGGGGGGTGGGTTCAAGGGCCATGTGTTTCACCCCCTGGCTATGCCACTGAGAGAAACACATGTATTTCCGACCTCTATGTAGCAAAGTGGCAGCGGGAGGCACCCTTGATATAACGAATTTTCGCCGCCAACATCCTAGAGATTTTGCCCCGAATTGTCATTTTGGCAGGAGCAGGAGCCGCTATCATCCCGGCGCCGCATTGATTCGCTAATCCTCTTTCACAAGTTCTTCTACAGCATGCTTCATCATGCACCATATATTTTGGTGCCCCGCCACCATGCACATACATCGCTTCGCACAGGGCACCACTTGCAAGTTACTCATCCACACAGCCGCACTATGACCTTTTCTGCATCCTTTTTATGTCGATCATCGGCTGACTTAGTCGAGAGTTCGATGGAATATCGTCTGGTCAGGTAAAGGCATGGTAAAAAACAGGTCACTGACCAATGTCAAAAAACAAAATGACGTTTCGGGGTCCGTACGGATCCCTTGTTCACAATTTGAACACGATTGTGAACGAGGGATCCGTATGGACCCCGAAACGTCATTTTGTTTTGTGAACAAAGGATCCGCACGGACCCCGAAACGTCATTTTGTTTTTTGACATTGGTCAGTGACCTGTTTTTTACCATCATCGGCTGACTGGAACGGCCTGCGCCGCCACGTTGTCGAAATCACCTGCTCATCAACATTTACAGAAAAACTAAAAATGTAACACCCTTCAATAAATGTATGTAGCCACTAACCTGAAAAAAAAAAATAAAGTTTTTTTTTGTAAACCCCACCCCTTATGTAACACCTCCAATGTGAGGCCTTTAAGGAAAAGAAAGTGAAGTGAAGCATGCATCTCCTGCAGTTGCCCCACCGACGACGGAGCGTGAAGTGGTGGCATGGCATGTTCGAAGTCCCGGCGACTGCGAGATGAGCGTTCATTTGTGCGTGCGGGCATATTAGTGATTCTAAGGAGCAAAGAAGGCACTCTGTCTCCCAAGAGGCAAAGCCTAAGTGCCCTTCTCCCTTCAAACCTAACCTCCCTTCAAAGCTAACCGAAAGGAAATACTAGAGGCCTTGGAAATAGCTAGGCTGGGTGACGCATGCCTGAGCAGACCTTCAGTTGCCTAGTCAGAAAAGGAGGTCGTTCTTCTACCTGAATGACTGCACGCGCAATGAGCTTGCTTTTTGGTCATGTTTCTCTCAGCTTTTATCTTCGACTTGTCATGCTTTGTTTCTTCTTTTCGTTTTCAACCGCGCAGGTATACAATGCGTGATTTGACGAATAAAACTTCTGTTGTAAGTCAGCACTGTTGTTTGTGTCCTCCTCGGCCTGGTCTTTCGTCTTTCGCACTGTTTCCCTCCAATATGTCGTACCAACTCGCCCAAGCAACCAATTTAGCCACCCTTCGGTTGTTGCAGAAGTCTCTGAAGGTCCACGTCCCTATAAAAAAATATCCTTGCTCTGTGTTGACGGTGTCCGTGTCGTTACGCAGTCAAGCTTCGAGTTCGCGCCGCACATGGAGAGCGCTTTTTTGGATATTCCGTGGTATCTGTGTCCTCCGCTCTTCATTTTCGACAACGTGTACACGTGCATGGCTTCAGTGCGTGTGCATGGAGCAGCCCCTGATGACGCACAGCATTGTGAATTTTTTTTAATGCAAACTGTGTCGTCACTACCAAGGAGATGTCAGATTAGGCACTGGTGGAAACTGTCCGAGACCATGGTGATGACAATGATGGATCTTCGGACGTCCACTCGTTATGCACTTTGCCATCCTGCGCTACGCCGCAGGTTCACTAGACCGTGGTCTCCATGATTAGCTCCGGCAACGCGACGGCGCATTGCCGGAGCCAATCTCAGAGGCCACGGCTAGACAATGAAGGAGCAGTGTGGTTTTGATGACCTACGAACGTTCAGTACTGCCATCCCTCACGAACAAGCAATAGAGCAAAATAACGCAGTTTTTTGCCGCTAAATAAATGCTTTGCGTCAGCTCTGCCTTCAGTTCCCCTTTTGTATAATATGTGTGTTTCTTTTCCTACTTTTCATGGTCCCCAAGAAGGTGGGGTGGCGCCGCCTGGCGGGAGGCCTGGATGACGTCGCAGCATGGACTCTGCGGCGCCCGCAGTTGCGTGCCTACATAACGTGCGCTCGCTTCATGCGCTGTTCAGTGGTGTAGCCAAGGGTACCACACCACACCCGTGCCCCCCCTCCCTTCCCGAATTCTTTTTTTGCCATGGCATACAGAACAACAAATGACACTCAACCACATCTGCCTGCCCGTCGCCCACTTCAGATCAAAGAGGTGCCGCCCCCCCCCCCCCAAATTTCTGCCTATGCCCCTGGCACTGTTCCACTTTGTGAAAAATTTGCGCATACCACACGACGACACAACAAAAAAAGTTCACAAGGACCAGCACAGTCCTTGTTAACTTTTTTCGTTGTGTCTTCGTGTGGTGCGCGCAAATTTTCCACAATGCAGCCAAATCAACTAGCCCGCCTTTCCATCTTATTGCTGTTCCACTGTTTGCGTTTGCTTTTTGCTTGTCTCAAGCTTGAGACGAATGACGAAAACAGTATCGATAATGTTCCGAGTTAAATCACAAGAAGCTATATCTTTTTTCTGTACAATCACCAATGGTGCCCGCGCTCCATCGTGCATGCACACTTCAAAAGGGGGGATCAGATTGTGTTGTTGTGTCACGCTGCTAACCTCGAGGATGGGTTTGATTCCCAACCACAGCAGCCACATTCTGACAACGGTGAAAAGACAGGGTATCCCTGTGCTTAGATACAGGAGCATGTTCAAGAATTCGAGGTGGTGAAAATTAATTTGCAGCGTGCCTCACAATCATGTCATGGTTTTGACATGATTAGGTTGCGTTGTTCACGGGAGATTCGTCTAGGACATGTGATGGTTTCGCCTCCGCAAGTGTTATTTGCGTTGGACGCATCCGCGTTATGGGGGCAGTATTTGTGCCAGTCTGCCAACCCCCGCACGCGTTTACAAAAATGCATGCAGTATCAAGTCTCGCAAAATCTCTAAAGCACTCGCCCCAGAATACAGCCGCAGTGTCGTTTTAGTTTTTCTTGTGTACTTGCTCGCTCATCACGCTGTATAGTTTCACGTTTTTCTTGCAATAATTTTGGTGCTTCATTTCACTAGAGAAACATGTTGAGGTTAATTGCGGAAGCTTCTTATTGCTGTCAGATTGTGCCTTCATGCAGCATTGTTGCAATGGTGCAGTCACGTGCATGACGCAGTTTAGATATCCAACTCGTAAATTAAGTTTTCATGCATTTCATTACCCCTGAGCAGCATAAACCTGTATGTGGACATGACGTGAGAGACCAGTCGTTAATACATTGAGGCGAAGGACGTTTAATTATTACGTGGGTCCAATCTTCGAGTGCGCCATTGAAACACTGCTGAACGCCCGATTTGAATTTCTGGCGTTTGTTTGGCAAGCGATAGCTATCAGCAGCGCTCCCTCGTGAAATTAACATTAAAGTTTGTGACGCGGCGGTTGACCGGATCTGCAGTTCACCCAACTCAGGGTATACGACTACATAATCCCTGACGACTGTTGAGAAAAAATCTGTACATATCACCCAATATGCCAACATCTCAAAACCGTTGTTTGTGCGGCAGTGCAAATTCTGTCAAATCATCTAGATTATTTACAGAGGCAGACATAACTTGCCTGACAAACCAAAATGTATTTAGTCAATTGAAAATGCCCTAATTTCATTCGTGATACTTCGGGACACAAGTTTTAACATTGGAGTCTATTCGTGTCCTAATGAAGTTAGAATCATTCAGCAGAAATGTTTTCTTAGCCCCGATTTCTTGGAGTGTAGGCGGTGAAAACAACGAACGTCTTGCTATCCTGCATCACCCTTTTCATTTTTTTTTTTCCGTTCGAATGGGAAGTTTGCCCATCCTAAGCTATATTATCCAAACTTCATCATTTCGTTCACTCTCGCTAGTAAAGAAAACTTCCACGTTCTGCCTTTGGAGATGTGCATCGTAAAACTGAGAAGTAATCGCCACTGTATCGCAAAAGAGCGCGTAGACGGCGGACGCAGAAAACGGCGATCCACAGAGGTGGAGCAGGCGAGTCCTTGCGCCGTGACGTCTCATCGGCACGACTGCAGCGACGCCAGTGTTCATTCTCGGGGCTAATATCGTGTGGGGGTGCTATCACCGCCTGTAAAGTTGTTAGCGCCTCATGGCGCACGCGCGTTCTGCGGATCAGCCACTGTCAGCTTTAACGCTGCCGTACGAGAAGTGGCGCTGGGATCGCATGGTGTAAGGTGGCACGGTGGCGCCGCCCTGTCGGCGAGGATAGACCAGTGTACAGAAAACAGCAGCAAGACTCTTTGGGGTCTTGTTTGGTAGCGTGCGTGGATGGACGTCTCCTGCGGTGGGTCCGTGGGGGACGATACCGTGGCTCGTTTCCCGCGGGCCCCTCGTGGTGAGTCGAACGTCGGCGACTCCGCATTCGCACGCATTGTATGTGTTGTTTCATGTGCATTGTATTGGCATTGTATAAGGTTACTGAGTGTGTTAATAGTTGTGTATCAGACGCGGCAGGCGAGCTCGTCGTATGTAAAAGTGTTTAATAAATGAACACGTGTTGGTTGCCCGGACAGCGTGAACTGTGCGCGTGTGTTCCGAGAGCAGCGCTTTATCTCTTCAGACCCCACAATCGAAAACCTGTTTTTAACAAATTTTTTCGGCAATTCACCAATTTCGTTATATCAGGTTTAGCTGTATAATCGTAATCACCCAACTTGTATCCCAAGCAATCCTGGCCGACTGCAGATGATTGGCCGATCGCTGGGAAATAGCCGGCAGCCAAGTTCACTGGCCACCAGGCATCCAAAAAAGGTCGGCTGCTCGATTCGGGGCCACTGTCGGTGGACAAGTGAACATCGAGTGTGCCAAATGCTTGTCAGGGTGACAAGTCGGCAACACATCGTGCCGGCCTTGGTTGCCAACAGAAGATTCGAACAGCGTGTATTTATTTTAGGGCAGCATAAAATACATTGTAGGAAACAAATCCTGCAGTGTGAGTTTTCAAACATTAAAAAAATCACCTGTGACAGACAACATACTTGTGGTCCCTAAGCTGATTACTCCAAGTGGCAGAGATTATTTGTGCGCACGATCCAAATACCGTATAAACGCGTGTAAGGGCCGCACCCGTGTAAGGGCCGCACCCCGCTTTTTTGAAGTGCATATTCTAAAAAAGAAAAATCCGCGTAAGAGCCGCACCCACACTTTCCTCAACCAATACGTATTCAAAATGCGCGCGCGCGTAAGCTTCTAGGCGTAGTCGATAGATGGCGCAAGGAAACGCAACCATCATCATCGTCACTAGAGTATATAGATATATATTTTTGGATTTTATTCGTGTTAAGATGTTCGTGAAGTGGGCTAAAAATTTTAACTTTTTATTAGTATTCATAGACCCGCCAACTAAAGGTTAAAGCAGGATTTTATCTTTAGCTTCTCACATCTCTATACAAACGCGCTATTGGCGCTATTCATATCGGCATTAGCATCACCAACTTTGGCATGGCGTTCGCGTTGTTCGGTTTTTGCAGTTCAGCCAGCCGTTTGCTGTAGTTTTCTGCACTGTTCGATGACCTTCGTGCTAGCTTGTTTTCTACTCGGCGTTCACGTTTTGGCAAGATGGGCAAGTACCTGAATAGCTACACGGCTGGCTATAAGTTGAAGGTGATCGAGTATGCTCTCGAGCATGGGAAACGTGCCGCCGGCAGAAAATTCGACGTTGACGAGAAGTGTGTTCGACGTTGGTGTGCTCAAAAAGAAGCCTTGCGAAACACCAACAGCACTAAGCGCGCTTTCCGAGGAGAGCAGTGCAAGTTTCCCGATTTGGAAGAAGACTTGCTCCGCTATGTGACTGAAGTGCGGAATGATGGTCTTGCACTCACAACGGACATGCTGCGTGTGAAGGGACTAGCCTTGGCGACTGTACTTGGGTGGATCCCATTTGCGTGGAGCTCGGTGTCGACGGACATTGTGTCCCGAAGTTTTAAAGTCGCCGGGATATCTAACAGCTTGGATGGCACGGAAGATGACTGCATGTGGGACTCCAAGTCTGAGGACTCGCCGAGTGACGACGATTGAGCACGTATGTCGCAAGAAATGTCGTATACTGCAATAAACGCTCTTCGTTCGCTAACTGGTGCGTTTTTACTTAAAAAAAAAAAAATGTCGCGTGTATGGGCCGCACCCTGAAAATTGGCCCTCATTTCTTGAAAAAAAAGTGCGGCCCTTACACGCGTTTATACGGTACATTATTGACTGAATAACAAGAAATAATAGCAGTGTTCTCTTGTTTTCTTACTAGGCTGGGCGATGGCCTCATGCTGACCGAATATTACGTCAGATTGATTGAGAGCCACTTTGTGACACGCAAAGCCACCACTAAGTTCCCTGACAGCGTGCGGCTTACTACAGCAATGCGGACGTCGACCGCTATAACGCACGTTGCCTCAACGCTGCAGACATGTTATGTCATCCCACATGCCATAACATAACTGGCTATAAGAACAAGCAGGTACACCGAGATGCCCTGACCAAAGTGGCCAAGATGAACGCAAGCAACATGGGTGGCCTGCTGGCCTCAATTTGCCTGAGCATCAGTAAGCCGTACATGATCAAGGCCAACATCGACGTAAGCAACGGCCTCGTTAATGCAAACACGGGCACCTTGTGGTGCATCGAGCGTGAGGAACACGGCAACCTCGTGCGACTGTGGCTTGAATTTTTAGCGCCCACAGTAGGCATCGTCGTCCCAACCAGGACGAAGTACACCACTACTGCACACCCCTCAAAAGAATTGAAATAGGTGCCCGTGGTAATGTGAACCACCACAACCACGATATATGCCAGAAAAATATCTCGTGTAAGAGGACACAGTTTCCCCTTGCACAAGCAAATGCCATAACTATATACGTATAAGTCACAAAGGGCTACATATGCCCAGGTAGTCTACGGATACGATAAGCGCCAACCACTGAAGTTAGTCTATACATAGCACTTTCCAGGGCTACCAGCCTTGACAGCCTATACCTCACCAACGCAAAAGGTGACTTCAGGTTCCAACATGTCACCAGCTTTATCGACAGACAGTCTGTCAACAACATGACCCGGCTAGCAAACAGGCCGCTACACTTTGTCTTGGACCGGGCTACCACCTTCATTCGATGCCACGACCACAACAATCACTACACGCTCGCCGCTCTCAACGTAGTCTTTGCACGCCCACGTGCACGACCTCGAAAAAGACGCTCTGCTCACAGAAACTGGCGCGTTAGCACTTTCTGAAACCTGGAGCAATGAGCCCACTGTTTCGTTCACAGCAAGCGGCTTCATTGCAGGTGTGGAGGCGTTAGCACAGACAAGAGCACGGCGATATGCAACTTCAACGTAGGCCGCATCCCACTTCGCCAGCCACCACACACAACACACACAGACAAGCAGCGGAATGGACGAGGTCTACATTGCGCACATCAGTTGCAATAACAAAGACATTCCGCTCGCCGCCATCTACCTGAGAACATTCAAGAAACCCTTCCACACATGCACAGGGGTTTGTGAAATGTGCGTGTGTTCTCCATCATAATGGACAAGTATAAGCACTACATATCCGCTTACCGCGTCTGGTGTTGTTAATACCCATGTTGCTGTTGGCATCATTAAGGAACTGTATAAACAACTGGGTATATAACGCATGTGCGACTCTTCAAGATATGTGTGTGCGCATGCCATTTGCACATATCTTTAGCCTCATTTTGTAAGGTTTTGCTCGATGCAAAAAATTGCGCCATAGTCACCTTCCTGCCGCGTGATTCGCATAACATCCATTTGCCCAGTACGTGGGATCTGCCGAATTTCTCTCAGTTTTTTTGGACACCTTTTTTGTGTTTATTTCTCTTTCTGTCTTTCTCCTTTCTTTCTCTCAACCTCTATATCTTGCTTCCTCTTTGATTTGTCCAGCATGGGTTGCAATAAACTCTGATGGGCGAGAGAACAAGTACAGAGAGAAAGAAAGATAAAAAGAAAGGGAAGGCAGACAGAGAAAGATGTAGAATGAAACAGACGCAAAAAGGAGATAGAAAGAAAGAGGAAGCGAGAAATAGAGAAACAAAGGATAGAAAGAAATAGAAATGAACAGAGACAAAGAAGAGACAGAAAAAACAAAGAAAGAGAAAAATGGAACAAAAGAGAGGAACAAGGCAGGGCACCCAGCACCGCACTTCCTTCAGGCTTGGCACTACTACCAGAGTCCTTCAATACTTTCACTGGTCATGAAGCTTCCGTGAAAGTTTGATATAGGGACAGGAGCAGCCGCTAGGAGCGCCCTCGCCCGTGCGGGGGCATCGGTGCGGAGCCGGCGCTGCAGTTCTACGGCACGCATCGGAACCGAACAACGTGATTAAATCTACCTGTGAACGTTGATTAGATCTTCAGAGCAATATTACCTTCAGGTACATTCGGGGAAGCTCTTATACATTGCAATTTAGCGTTGCATGAGGCCTTGCAGCACGAAATTTGTCGGCGACAAACCCATGCTGCCTCCGCTGTGCGATATACTACCGCTATAAAAGCATGTTTCTTCCGTTTTCTTAAAGCATGTATTGGAAATCTGCGGATGATCCAGAGTTCTTCAAGAGCTCTGGCGGATCTTAATGCGTCGCGGAAGTACAGTGGCTGCAACTCTTGCAAGCGCATATCAAATCTTTCAGTCTATACACCTAGTGTTTGTATACGAAGATATCTTCAAGTAGCCTCGTATTTATCGAACCAACAGTCAGTTTGAATGAATCAGTGCTTTGAATTTAGCAATTGAGGAGCACCAAGGAATACTTTATATGGCTTTTCCCTGGTTTTGTGTTTTCTTTTGCGTAAGTTTATCACTACGGCGCCATGCCACGTTTAAAAGTTTGGTCGCTCATTCAATAGTGTGCAGCTCTCGCAGTGCTCTAAACACCACTATTGCTGCGAGAAGACGCTTAGTAAGCGAGAAAATGCACAAAAACAAAATGTGGGTGGTGACGCCACCTTGAAGTTTCCACACCATCCGCCGTCATGTCACATGTTTTGACGGCGCCTACTAGAGACTACGTAGTTCCTAATCGGTAAAAATGAAGTACATTGCCCTCTGAAGGGGCCACAGACTTAACATACCAAGTTTGGGGTAATTTTGTTGAGCCAATGGCGGCAAAATACAATAAATACACCTTGAAATCCGTGCCGTCACGCGGGGAGATTTCGGCGCGAAATTTAAAAATGAAACTTTGAACTTGATTTTCTCCTCTACTGATAAACCTATGATGGCGAAATTCACGACATTACAATTCTCATAGCACAATCTATCGATCTAAAACGATTGTGATGTATCCGTGACGTCACGCCAGCCGAAGCCGCCGTTATCACCACTGCTTCTTCTCCTTCCCTTCCCCTTAACCCCTCTCGCACAACGCTACATTAAACCACGCCATCGCAATAAAGTTTTGTCTTGGCCCAGCCACGGCCCCGGCGTGTTCGTTTTAATGGCGACGAGGATGGGCGAAAGCGGGGCGTCAACTCCGTCTGTCATGGCCGCCGTACCCACGGGAGGATACGCCAGCCCGCCGCAGTTCGACGAGACGAGCGACAAGTGGCCCGCGTACCAGGTTCGGCTGGAAGCCTTCTTTGAGGGAAATGGCATCACGGAAGACAACAAGAAGCGGGCCCTGCTGGTGACTGCACTGTCCACCCACACCGTCGACGTACTGAGCGGACGTTGTGCTCCGGATAAGGTGAATGAACTGTCGTACCCACAACTGATAGCCTTGCTTAAGCAGCACTTCTCGCCGCAACCGAACGAGATAGCACAGTCTTATAAGTTCTTCACCCGCAATCAGCTGCCCGGCGAACCGGTCAAGGATTTTATCGTGGCGATTCGTCAGATAGCGGACACCTGCAATTTTGGTGCTTCGTTGGACAGAATACTAAGAGATCGCATCGTGTGTGGTCTGCACAACGTCGGAGTGCGTCGGCAGCTACTCGCGAAACCACAGCTGACGAGGAGCGAAGCGGAAGAAATTGCGATGTCTACCGAAATGGCCGAGGCCAACGCGCAAGAGATAGTAAGCCCCACCGCTGAGGCAAGTGTGCATGCGCTGGGAGGCCAGTCCTATCGCCCACGAAGCCGGCCACAGATTGTTGCGTGCTGCCGCTGCGGAGAAAAAGGGCACGGACCCGAGGATTGCCGCTTCCGCTCGGCGTCATGCTTCAAGTGTAAACAACGAGGTCATATCGCTCGAGCCTGTTGCCGCCGTGAGAGTGGGTTCGGGGTGGTACCACCAGAACGTCAAGTACACGCCTTGTCGCGGGAGGAAGACACTGGCACGGACGGCATGTTCGCGATGGAGGCAGCGGACAGTCACATCGGCCGCGTCGGCATTACGCAACCCATCGTGCGCACCTTGGATTGTGGTGGGGTTCCAGTGAACATGCAGGTCGACACAGGCTCGCCGGTTTCGGTCATCACGTGGCCCACATATGAGCGGAACAAAACAGTGTGGCCGAAGCTGCGTGGTTCGCCATTGAAACTCACCTGCTTCCTGGGACGGCTTCCAGTGCGGGGACAACTTCAGCTCAAGGTTTCATGCGGAAACAGGTCGACGGCTGGATCTTTGCAAGTCCTTGGTTGCTCTGGCCCAAACCTCTGCGGACGCGACCTGATTCAAGCATTCCACATGCTCAAGGCACCGGTCATGAACGTGAACACGTCAGGTGAGCAACTGCCGTTACTCGGTGCTGACGACGTTAACGTGGACCGGTTGCTAGCAGAATTCGCTGATGTGTTCGCGCCAGGTTTAGGGCTCATAAAAGGGCCACCGGTACACTTCGAGACGCGAGAAAACGTGGTGCCGAAATTTTGGAAAGCACGCGAAGTTCCGTATGCTTTTCGGCCAAAGGTGGACGTGGAACTGGACCGCCTTTCGGGCGCGGGTATTATTGTACCGGTGCCTCATGCGGAGTGGGCGGCGCCAGTGGTACCGGTAGTAAAACGGAATGGCTACATCCGCCTTTGCGGCGATTTTAAGCTAACGGTCAACAAAGCCTGTCGCACTGAGCAATATCCGTTGCCACGGGTGGAGGATATCCTGGCTACATTAAATGGCGGTGAAGTTTTTACCACGATAGACTTGCGGGAGGCATACAACCAGCTTCCGTTGGATGAGGAAGCCATGAAACTCACGACCATAAACACGCATAAGGGACTGTTCAGCTTTACTCGCCTGCCTTTTGGAGTGGCGTCCGCGCCGGCCGTGTTCCAACGGCGTATGGAGACCATTTTGCAGGGACTTCCGGGTGTTCAGGTCTACCTAGACGACGTCATCGTGGCAGAGAAACGCAATGACTGCACCACCCTGCACGAAGTATTCAAGCGTTTCCGGGAATACGGCGTGCGCCTGAACGCAGACAAGTGCAAGTTCCGCCAACCAGAGGTGGATTTTTTGGGGCATCGAATCAGCGCTCGAGGTCTTCAACCAAAGACGCTAACATAGACGCCATCCTTAAGGTTCAGGCACCACGGAATTCCGCAGAATTAAGGTCCTACCTCGGCATGGTAACGTACTACCACAAGTTTCTTCCCAATGCATCGACCGCCATGGCACCCCTATATCAACTACCCCGGAAGGAAGCTAAGTGGAAGTGGGGTACCGCTCAACAACAGTCATTCAGCAGTGTGAAAGACCTTCTGAAATCCGCAGACTTTCTGGCGCATTTTGACCCACACAAGCCGCTAGTCCTGGAATGCGATGCCTCCCCGGACAGAATCGGCGCAGTGCTTTCACACGATGTCGGGGGCGGGGTACTTCGGCCCATAGGGTTCCGCTCTCGATTATTGACTGGAGCTGAGAAAAATTACTCGCAGCTGGAGCGTGAAGCCTTGGCACTTGTGTTTGGTGCGTCGAAATTCCGACAATACTTGCTCGGCAATACTTTCACATTGATGACGGACCATAAGCCGCTTGTTGGACTTTTTCACCCAGACAGGCCAGTGCCTGTGATGGCCGCGGCGTGAATCCAGCGATGGGCCCTGCTGCTGAGCGCATACGATTACGTCATCAAACACCAGCCCGGGAAAAACAACATTCCAGCCGATGCCCTCAGCCGACTCCCCACGTCAGCAACTTCCCAGCCAGAGACGAGGAAGAAACTGTGGACGGTGAGTATGTGCTGCTCATGGAGACCCTCAATGATGGTGTCATGTCTGCGAAGCAACTGGGCACTCTCACGGAGCTTGATGACGATTTAGCAAAGGTGCAAAAATGGGTGCAGGAGGGATGGCCAAGAAATTTGGGGCCTAAGGACCAGCACTTGATGCCATACTTCAACCGGAAAGCTGAGATAACGGGGAGTTATGGGCTTCTCTACTGGGGCCATCGAGTGATCGTCCCTAAGAGTGCCCGAGCAGTAATGTTACGTCTGCTGCATGATACTCATCAAGGGATTTGCTCAATGAAGCGGCTAGGGCGCTCCTTGATGTGGTACCCCCGGATCGATAATGACATTGAGCACATGGTTAAGTCCTGCACCAGTTGCATCCAAGCTGCCCCTATGCCCCCAAAGAAACCCCCTGTTGCGTGGCCGGAAACGGATGAGCATTGGTCGAGGCTGCATATCGATTTTGCGGGGCCGATCGATGGTCACATGCTACTGATTGTGGTGGATTCACATAGTAAGTGGATAGAAGCGATACCCATGAAGAGTTCCACCACACACGCCACCATAGAGGCTCTGCGCACCTTGTTCAGTACATTCGGGTTGCCCCGGACACTGGTATCTGATAATGGCCCACAGTTTACGAGTTGGGAATTTAACACCTTCACGAAGCTGAATAACATAGTACACCTCCGAACAGCACCGTATCACCCCCAGTCCAATGGGCTCGCGGAGCGGGCGGTTCGGACTGTGAAGTATTCATTGAAGAAGAATGTACAAGGGTCACTGAAAACCCGCCTGGCTAGGATTATGCACAGGTACCGCAGGACGCCGCAGGCCGGGGGCCGGACACCAGCGCAACTCCTAATGGGCTACAATCTTCGCTCCAGGCTGGACAACGCAGTGTCCATTCCGCCCTCACCAGTTGACCGTCCCCCCCTCGATGGGTGGCAGCCCGAGGAGCCAGTCTGGGTGAGGAACTTTGGGCGAGGCGAGCCGTGGACTCCAGCCAGCATTACATCGACAGACGGAGCCCGCCTGGTGAATGCCGATGGTCCGGAGGGGGAAACCATTTGGCGCCACAGCGACCAGGTGAAGCCACGGGAGTTGGAGCATGACCAGGGAGAAGCCGGTGACTCTCGGTGCCTCGAAACTGCCGGCGGGGCCCTGGCAGGAGGAACACCGAGGCGAGCGCCAACAAGGAGCGAGATCGCCGGGAACCCCTCAACTCCAGTATTGCGTCGCTCGGGCCGGCAACGCAAACCCCTAGACCGTTACTCACCGTAGGGGAAGCGGAATGATGTATCCGTGACGTCACGCCAGCCGAAGCCGCCGTTATCACCACTGCTTCTTCTCCTTCCCTTCCCCTTAACCCCTCTCGCACAACGCTACATTAAACCGCGCTATCGCAATAAAGTTTTGTCTTGGCCCAGCCACGGCCCCGGCGTGTTCGTTTCAGATTGTTTCTCTTTAGTGTCCCTTTAAGATGACTCGAAGCCGAAAGCCACCTTATTTTTCTTCACTCGATGTACTGTTTGTTCTCTGCCCCCCTCCGAATGCTTTGTGGACGTAACGTGCTTTTGCAATGCCTCCGATCCTAGAGGCAATGCAAGCTTTCTACAGAGCACCCGATTTTGCATTGCCTCCTGTCACAATGTAATGGCTAACATGCAGTGCCCTCGCGCGGCTCTGTTGCTTTGTGTGTTGTGGCGTCACGCCTGAGGGTGAAAGATGGGGACGCGGGAAAATAAAGAGCAGTTTGTTTTGGGCTCTCGTAGCGCTCTTATTTTTGCCATCTAGTCTCCGGCTATCTCCCGGCCATCTGCGCATGTATCAACTGGCGACGAAGATAAAAAAGAATGTTCTCGTGAGTTCCTGCCGCTGCACCATCCGTCCAAATGCCAAATTTCGGCAATCTTGAGCCTTTCGAGGGAGGAGGCGATGACTGGCCCTGCTACGTGGACCGGCTGAAGGCATTCTTCACGGCGAATGACATCGCTGAAGACAAGCGAACAGCCGTCTTCATCAGCTGCTGCGGGCAGAAAACGTATGCGTTGCTTCGCAATTTGGTCAAGCCTGACCAGCCAAGTGACAAGACGTTGGACGAGATTCTGTTAGTGCTAGGAAACCACTACTGCCCGAAGCCTTCTGCTGTTGTGCAGCGGTTCCGTTTCAACTCGCGCGTTCGCGCTGAAGGAGAGTCCGTCAGCAACTTCATTGCAGCGCTCAAGAGCCTTTCCGAGCACTGCAACTTCGGCAAAGAGCTTGAAAACATGCTCCGCGACCGCGTCGTGTGTGGCATCAACAACGCAGACGTCCAAACAAGATTGCTGGAAAAAGCGGACCTGACTTTCGAAGACGCAGTGCAGACCGCCCTAGCAGCAATGGAAGCAGCAAAGAAGGATGCAGGGGAGATAGCGCAAGCTCACGCTAGCACCTTCTTTTCCACCCTCCGCGTCTCGGCAGCGCCGGTGGGCGTGTCCTGTTATCGCTGCGGGGATGCACACCTGGCGTCCGCTTGCCGGCATGTGAAGACCGTCTGCAGTTACTGCCACAAACGCGGCCACTTGGCGAAAGTTTGCAATACGAAACGAAAAGACGAGCAATCACAGAGTGACGGGTCTCCCAGGCCGCGTTCGTTCGTGGGTCGAAGTTCACTGTCGGCGAGCAACCGTCATCGCGTAAATACTGTCCAGGATGAAGCCTCCGCTACAGCTTCGCCCGCCGAAGTTTTCGACATGTGGTTAGTTGACTACACCAAGGCGCCTCCACCTTTTACCGTCAGTGTTGAAGTTTGCGGCAAGCCGCTACGCATGGAAGTGGACACGGGGGCGAGCGTCTCAGTCATTGCCAAGTCGCGTTTGCTACAGCTTCTACCTTCAATTCCGGTGCAGCCGTCTCAAGTATTTCTGCGAAGCTATTCCGGGGATTTAAAGAAGGTACAAGGCAAAGCTGATGTCCATGTAAAGTTTCATGGCAAGGAGGCTCACCTACCGATTTTTCTGGCCGGAAACGAATCACCCACTCTGCTCGGACGCAACTGGATGCAAGAATTGGGCATCGGCGTCTCCGACGTTGAAGTGAACATTCATGCACTTGCTGATGTGAAACACGTAGTGCAAGATTACACTGAAGTGTTTGAAGAAGGTTTGGGTACGTTCAAGGGTGCGACAGCTTCACTACATGTACCTTCAGATGCTCCACCACGGTTCTTCAAGCCACGCCCACTGCCGTATGCTTTGACAGACGGAGTCACGCAAGAAATTCAGCGATTAATAAGAGATTCCATCATTGTTCCAGTGAAGACAGCTAGGTGGGCTGCCCCAATTGTTCCCGTGACAAAAAGGGATGGGCGCATCAGAATCTGTGGGGACTTTGGTGTCACCATTAACCCAGTCGCGACGGTGGAACGCTACCCTATTCCAAGAATTGAGGACTTGTGGACTGTGCTGGCCGGAGGTGAGAAATTTACAAAGTTGGACTTCCGTGACGCATACCAGCAAGTCGTCCTGGATGAGGCCTCTAGAGAGTACGTCACGATTTCGACGCACATGGGGTTGTTTCAATACACCCGCTTACCTTTTGGGGTCTCATCTGCTCCAGCTATTTTTCAACGCGAGATGGAGAACTTGCTCAGGGGTCTGCCACATGTAGTGGTCTATTTTGACGACATTCTCATAACTGGTGCAAATGATGCCGAGCACTGTCGCAACCTCCGTGCGGTACTAGGCAAACTTCAAGAATCTGGCCTCAAGTTGAAACTCGAGAAGTGCCGCTTCTTCATACCCCAAGTTGAGTATCTCGGGCACATTATCAGTAAGGAAGGCCTCTCTCCGAACATGGACAAGGTGTCTGCCATTCTGCACGCTCCTGTGCCACAAGATGTGAAGGAACTTCAAAGCTTCTTGGGACTCGTCAACTTCTATCGGCGTTTCTTGCCGAACCTTTCTGATATTCTCCCTCCGTTGCACTTGCTTCTTGGTGATGGAAAGAAGTGGCAGTGGGGAAAGGACCAGCAAGATGCTTTCACTGCCTGCAAGCATCTGGTGACTTCAGCTCCAGTTCTTGTACATTTCCGCCCAGACAGGCCTGTATGTCTCAGCTGTGATGCATCACCTTACGGTATAGGCGCAGTTTTGGCGCACAAAGATGCTGATGGCCGAGAACGTCCAATTGCTTTTGCTTCTAGAAGTTTATCAAAAGCAGAGCAAAACTATAGTCAACTTGACAAGGAAGCACTGGCCTTGGTGTTTGGCGTGGATCGGTTCCACCAGTACTTGTGGGGCATACCGTTTGAAGCACACACTGACCACAAGCCACTTCTTGGACTTCTGGGTGCCAACAAGCCTGTTCCTGTGCAGGCTTCGCCAAGAGTGGTCAGATGGGCCTTGAAGCTCTCCGCGTACAATTACAAACTTGTCTACAAACCTGGCAAAGAGCTCGGGCATGCCGATGCGCTTAGTAGACTGCCGCTGCCCAACGATTGCACTGCATTTCCTCGCCCTGCTGAGATCTTCATGCTGGAGGAGGCATATCCACAACTCCTCTCACCAGCTGTTGTAGCGCGAGCCACAAGAGACGATCCGGTATTGAGCCATGTTGTCCTATCTGTGTTGAAAGGAGAAAGCCTCCCAGCGGGACCAGAGTGGAAACCCTTCAGTGCCAGAAGTGCGGAACTCAGTCTCCATGAAGGCTGTCTACTATGGGGATCAAGAGTCGTGATTCCGAAAAAATTGCTGGCCCAGGTACTTGGTGTGCTTCATGCCAGCCACCCGGGTATTGAGAAGAGCAAGATGATCGCCAGGAGCCATGTCTGGTGGCCAGGCATTGACAATGACATCGCAAACAGTGTGAAGAGCTGCGCTACGTGCCAGGCTCAACATAGAGCTGCCCAGCCAGTGCAGCAGACACCCTGGCCTTTTCCACAGCGACCCTGGTCTAGGCTTCACATTGATTTCGGGGGAACATTTCTAGGGCATACCTTCTTGGTTATAGTGGAAGCCTTCTCGAAATGGATAGAAGTCTTCCCTGTGTCTTCCACATCAGCAGACGCTACCATTTCTGCCTTGAGAATGGCATTCGCCCAGCACGGCCTCCCTGACATCATAGTTTCGGACAATGGTCCTGCTTTTACCAGTGCACAGTACCTGGACTTCTTGACTC
The DNA here is from genome assembly GCF_013339695.2 of Rhipicephalus sanguineus. Lineage (NCBI taxonomy): Eukaryota > Metazoa > Arthropoda > Arachnida > Ixodida > Ixodidae > Rhipicephalus > Rhipicephalus sanguineus. The sequence continues at coordinate 217,389,654 of NC_051178.1, forward strand.
GAAATGGAATACGTCGCATGCTGGTACCGCCGTATCACCCTGCGTCCAACGGTGCCGCAGAGCGAGCAGTACAGACTGTCAAAAACAAAGTCAAGAAATCTGGGTCGGGCAACTTCCAAACACAACTGTCCCGGTTCTTATTCCACTACAGGACTACACCTCACGAAGTAACGGGTCGGCCACCGTGCGAACTCCTCACAGGGAGAGCCTTCAAGACACCGTTGGATGTCTTGCGGCCAAGCCTGCAGACATCGGTACTTGTAAGGCAACTTAAGCAGAAGTTGTATGCCGACAGAGGATCCTGGCCAGCTCCGTCATTGCAACCAGGAGACAGCGTGTATGCGCGAAACTTTCGACAGGGAGCACCATGGGTGCGGGCCAGTGTTGTCGACATCACCCCGCCGTCGGCCCGCGTCATTCTCGACGATAGGTCTATATGGCACCGACACGGTGACCACTTGCGTCTTGCCCAGACAGGGCCACCGGGTACATCTGAAACGGGTGCACTTCACCATGCTAGTGCTGCGGCCATACCACAATGGGAACAGCCTCCTCTCCTTGAATCAACTGTTCCGGACGCGGGAAAATAAAGAGCAGTTAGTTTTGGGCTCTCGTAGCGCTATGTCTTATTTTTGCTATCTAGTCTCCGGCTATCTCCCGGCCATCTGCGCATGTATCTGCGCATCTGCACAGCCGAAGCCGCTGTTATCACCACTGCTTCTTCTCCTTCCCTTCCCCTTAACCCCTCTCGCACAACGCTACATTAAACCGCGCTATCGCAATAAAGTTTTGTCTTGGCCCAGCCACGCCCTCGGCGTGTTCGTTTCAGATTGTTTCTCTTTAGTGTCCCTTTAAGATGACTCGAAGCCGAAAGCCACCTTATTTTTCTTCACTCGATGTACTGTTTGTTCTCTGCCCCCCTCCGAATGCTTTGTGAACGTAACGTGCTTTTGCAATGCCTCCGATCCTAGAGGCAATGCAAGCTTTCTACAGAGCACCCGATTTTCCATTGCCTCCGTAATCGGTGGGCCGATCACGGAGGCAATGCAAAGCGACGATGTCATGATGATGCCATCATGTGACATGACATTATGACCATAGAGTTCCTTGCAATGCTTACTAGAGGAAACTCTGGCGCTAGTGTCTATGGGAGCTGCAACGCATGGCACTTCAGCCAGCATGCGAATGATGGGTAGTACACGGTTTTGTCTAAACTTTGTTCTTTCGGCTCCGTTTGGCTCTGCGTCGCCTGCATCTTCTTTATCGCAATATGAAGTTCAGCAAGAGTCGGAAGTTCCACTTCACCACATTAACTTCTTTAGGCTCACCAATTCAAATCTGGTCACGAAGTTCACAACAATCCATTCTTTTATTTGAAAGAAAACCAAAACACAGCAATAAACAAAGCCACAAGTGCGTTCGAAGCCCGCAAGTACGAAGACTAGGCAAATCCGTGTACTACCCATCATTCCCATGTACTACCCATCAGTCCCCTCTAGTTAATTTTAGGAAACTCTATGGTTATGATGTCCCAAATTTTGGCGGTCTGTGATGTCATATGACTTCATAAGGTGACGTCATCATGGGATGACTTTTTGCATCACTCGTGTTGACGCTGCCGATGCGGGACGCCGACAGTCAATTTTCGCATTTGATGAGGAATGTAACGCTTTCACCTTAAAATATTCAATCTTGTTACAGCATGGTAAAGGATAGTGTTAAGGTGTTTAATAGAGAGCACTCAACGACAATGAGTAATGGCGACAGTCACGGCAAGGCACGAACTCCATGCGCGCGAGCGGCGTTCTTTTTCAAGCAACCAAAGAGGACGACCCACTAGAAGGCGCTGGAGAGGGTAACCCATTACCATGTCCCAAGGCTTCTCTACAATTACCCCGGGTACGAAAAGGGAGCCGTCCGGCGACCTAACAGCTCGTCACTATGAGTGGGTCATAGTAGGCCTTGAGGCGCTCCACGTTGACAATGTCGCGCCCTCGACGGCGCATATCCGAAGCTGGTTCGGTGGGTTCGATCAAGTAGTTGACCGGGGATGTGCGCTCGACGATCCGGTATGGGCCTTCGTATTTCGGCAGCAGTTTTGAAGAAAGGCCACTTACAGTGGTAGGGACCGAGAGCCATACGAGCGCTCCAGGGAGGAACGTGGGTTCAGAAGTGGTGGTGCCATCGCGAATGCTTTTCTGCAGCTCTTGTTCCTGCGTCGTAAATGTCTTGGCAAGCTCGCGACACTCTTCAGCGAGCCTGGCTGTGTCAGAAATAGGCGCACACTCAGATGAATCCGGCTTGTATGGAAGTATCGTGTCGATGGTGTGCGACGGGTGCCTTCCGTACAGTAAGAAGAACGGTGAAAAACCAGTAGTGCTCTGAGGGGCGGTGTTATAGGCGTAGGTGACGAAGGGCAGAATGGCATCCCAATTTGTGTGATCGGCGGCGACGTACACTGACAGCATGTCACCGAGCGTGCGGTTAAAGCGTTCGGTTAGGCCATTCGTCTGCGGGTGGTAAGCAGTAGTTTTGCGGTGAACAGCATGGCACTCTTTCAGAATGGCTTCCACGACTTCCGATAAGAAGACACGGCCTCGATCGCTGAGAAGCTCTTGGGGTGGACCGTGACGCAGTATGAATCGGTGTAGTAGGAAGGAGGCAACATCGCGCGCTGTAGCCGCTGGGAGGGCGGCGGTTTCGGCGTATCGCGTTAGGTGGTCAACAGCGACGATGGCCCAGCGGTTACCAGCCGAAGTCAGAGGAAGTGGTCCATACAAATCGATGCCCACGCGCCCGAACGGACGGTTAGGGCAAGGTAATGGTTGTAGGCCTGCTGGCGACACGTGCGTTGCAGGTTTTCGGCGTTGGCAATCGAGGCAGGAGCGAACGAACTTCTGCACGTAGCGGTACATCCCACGCCAGAAGTATCGTTGTCGAATGCGGTGGTAAGTTTTGGATACCCCAGAGTGCGCGCATTGTGGGTCAGAGTGGAAGGCCTCGCATATATGAGAACGCAGACTGCGGGGTATCACTAGTAGCCACTGGCGGCCGTCGGCGTTGTAATTGCGTCGGTGCAGGAGGTTGTCACGAACGGCGAAATGGTGGGCTTGACGACGCAACGCGCGAGTGGATGGTGTTGCCGTCGGATCAGTGAGCAAGTCGATCAGCGAGGCGATCCATTTATCCTTGCGCTGTTCGGTAGCGATGGTGTGAACGCTGATTGAAGCAACAGCTATGTGAGATACTGAGCAGGGGGCATTGTCGTCAGGCAAGGGAGAGCGCGAGAGGGCGTCGGCATCAGCATGCTGGCGTCCGTTGCGGTACAGCACACGGATGTCGTAGTCCTGCAGGCGAAGTGCCCAGCGGGCGAGACGGCCTGAGGGATCCTTCAATGACGACAGCCAGCATAGTGCATGATGGTCGGTGACGACATCAAATGGGCGACCATACAAATAAGGTCGAAACTTTGTAAGGGCCCATAAGATCGCCAGGCACTCTTTTTCCGTGACTGAGTAATTGGTCTCGGCTCTGGTAAGCGTACGGCTTGCGTATGCCACGACATATTCGGGGAACCCTGGTTTGCGTTGCGCAAGGACGGCGCCGAGGCCTACACCGCTGGCGTCCGTGTGTACCTCCGTTGGGGCCGTAGGGTCGTAGTGGCGTAGTATAGGAGGAGACGTCAACAAACGACGGAGCTTTGCGAACGCGTCGTCACACTCGGACGACCACGAATTTAGGGGTCCGTTACTTCCAAGGAGCTTCGTCAGCGGCGATATGATGGTGGCAAAGTTTCGGATGAAGCGTCGAAAGTATGAACACAGTCCGACGAAACTGCGCAGTTCTTTGACGGACGTAGGTTTGGGAAATTCGGCCACGGCCCGAAGCTTGGCCGGATCGGGAAGGATTCCGTCTTTGGACACGACGTAGCCGAGGATTGTCAGCTGCCGTGCCGCAAATCGGCACTTCTTCAGATTCAGTTGGAGGCCGGCGTTGCTCAAACGTGTCAAAACATGCCGCAGACGTTGGAGATGCGTGGAGAAGTCCGGAGCGAAGACGACGACGTCGTCCAGGTAACACAGGCACGTGTGCCATTTCAAGTTACGCAGAACGGTGTCCATCATGCGCTCGAAGGTCGCGGGCGCATTACACAGACCGAACGGCATGACGTTGAACTCGTACAAGCCGTCGGGCGTGACAAAGGCTGTCTTTGGTCGAGCGTCATCAGCCATGGGTACTTGCCAGTACCCCGAGCGCAAATCGAGAGATGAAAAGAATTCTGCTCCTTGGAGGCTGTCAATCGCGTCGTCGATTCGCGGCAGTGGATAAACATCCTTGCGGGTGATCTTGTTGAGCCGTCGGTAGTCCACGCAGAACCGCACAGAACCGTCCTTCTTCGCAACGAGAACAACAGGAGACGCCCATGGGCTGTCTGAGGGCCGAATTACATCGCGTCGAAGCATATCGTCCACTTGCTCGTTAATTACCCGGCGTTCTGTGGGAGACACGCGATATGGACGTTGCCGCAGTGGTGGTTGGGCGCCAGTGTCGATGCGATGCGTAACAGCGGACGTGCAGCCGAGGGATGTTTGCCCGACATCGAAAGAATGACGAAATTCATCCAACAAGCACAGAAGCTGCAAACGCTGGACCGACGTAAGGTTGTCAGCAATGGAGGGACCAAATACATCAGTAGGTGACGAATCAGACGTGGAAACAGCACTGATGGTGCGGGAACTGGTACAGTGCGAGTCATCGGGTGCGTCCAGAACTTGTGCGTCTTCAACGGGTTCCACTTTGCCGAGACATTCCCCTCGAACCAACGTAACAATGCACGGGGATGGGTTGGTAACAAAAATAGTGGTGCTGCCCTGAGTGACTCGCACGGTCGCAAAAGGTACCAGCAACCCTTTCCTAGTGCAGACGCGGGCAGATGGCGAAAGGAATGCAATGGTGTCGGAGAGACCGGCGCAGTAGACCGACACAGCCGTTGACGAGTTTGGAGGCACTTTCGTATCGTCTTTGACAAGGATCTTGCTCACGGCCGATGGGCTGTCTGTCAGCGTCAAATGTGAGAACGGTGAGAGTTCGATTTCGGCTGGTGCGCAACGAATTACGGCGTCGTGGCGGGAGAGGAAATCCCATCCCAAGATGACGTCGTGAGAGCATGCCGCAATTATGATGAACTCAACGTCGTACAGAACGTCCTGAATGACGACGCGAGCAGTGCATACAGCTGTGGGATGAATACTCTGGGAGCTCGCGGTACGGAGCGACATCCCAGAAAGTGGCATCATCACTTTTCGAAGTAAGCGGCAAAGTTTTACGTCCATAACGGATACAGCGGCTCCAGTATCGATAAGGGCCGATGCGCGAACACCGTCCACAAGCACGTCGATTACATTCGATGGACTTCGCTGAGGGCTTTCACAGTTCGATAGCGTCGCAGCCCTTGCCTCCTGGACTGCGACAACTAGTTTTCCTGCTCTCGTGCGACCGAACGTGGCCGCATGGGTGACAGTGATCGACGTCGTGGAGACGGAGAGCGGCGAGTAGCTGGAGGTGGGCGTGACATCGGCGACATAGGTGTAGGTGGGTCGTAGAATGCACGGCTTGACTGGCTGGTGACAGGTGACGCGACTCGAGGCGGCTGCACGCGTTGACAATAACGTGCCACGTGACCGGCGTAACCGCAAGCAAAGCAGATGGGCCGGTTGTCGGGGGTGCGCCATCGGTTCGCCGGGGTAGGTCCCGCCCATGTCGCAGTACGTGATTGACGGGTCGGCTGCTGAAATGACTGCATGGTGGGCTGCAGTCGGGGCTGAGGGATGGCGGCAGCATATGTAGCCGGCACACCCGCCTCAAAGAACGGAGGTCTAGCGGTGGCTTCGGCGTAACTCATTGGGGCAGCCGCAGGAATTACTTGAGGCGTCCTGGCAACAACTGGAGGGTAACTCTGGGGCGCAGGAGCCGGAGGTTGCGGGTGGTACTCAGGCATGACCTCCGCAATTTCCTGCTCAATCGCTCGGCGGAGAGGAGGAAGAAGGGTGGTCGACGACTGTTGAACGTGCGGCGGGTGGGCAAAGGCGAGGAGGGAGACCTGGTGTGCAATTTCCTCGCGCACGAATGACTTGACTTCTGCCAGCAACGCGGCCTGGTCAGATATTGCCGCCAAGCCAGCAAGCTCTGCGTCGCGTGATGGGGAGCGACGGGCCATCGAACGCTGCCGGCGGAGCTCCTCGTAGCTCTGGCACAGCGTTATGACCTCGGCCACTGTGCCAGGGTTTTTGGCGAGGAGCATGGTGAAGGCATCGTCGTCAATGCCTTTCATTACGTTCCGGATCTTGTCAGACTCAGACATGGTTCCGTTGGCCTTCTTACACAAGTCGAGGACGTCTTCGATATAACTTGTGAAAGATTCCCCGGCCTGCTGAGATCGTTCACGTAAGCGCTGTTCGGCTTGCAGCTTACGAACTGCTGGGCGGCCAAAAACGCTGATGACGGCGGTCTTGAAATCGGACCAAGTCGCAAAATCGGACGCGTGGTTGTTGTACCACAAGCTTGCTACGCCCGCGAGGTAGAACACCAAGTTGCTTAACTTGCCTTCTTCGTCCCATTTGTTGGGGATGCTGACGCGCTCGTAAATTGCGAGCCAGTCCTCCACGTCGGTGCTATCGGCGCCAGTGAAGATAGGTGGATCGCGTATACGGGGGACACCGGGACATGTGCTCGTTGCGAGAGGAGGTGTTTGCTGGGCGGCGTCTTGAGGCATGGTAGATGGCAGGGTACGGGATCGGAGCTCCAGGGGCATTGAATGGGAGCAGAGCACTCTCCACCAAATTGTTAAGGTGTTTAATAGACAGCACTCAACGACAATGAGTAATGGCGACAGTCACGGCAAGGCACGAACTCCCTGCGCGCGAGCGGCGTTCTTTTTCAAGCAACCAAAGAGGACGACCCACTAGAAGGCGCTGGAGAGGGTAACCCATTACCATGTCCCAAGGCTTCTCTACAATAGCAATAACCAGCCAAAGAGGCCAAAAGAATGGTGGGAAAGAGCTCTCTTTCTCCCCTTCCTAGACACATTCGTTGATTTTTTCTACTGTTTAGCAAGATGTACTATCGGTGTCAAATGAAACACGAACAGCGGAGCGCGTTGCCCAAGCATTAGGAACTGTATAGTGCGCGCCGTCCTGTCATCACCATTGACAGGCCCACACACCTGATTAGGCAGCACTGCACGATTGAAAACATGAATGAGGCTCACGAGCGGCAAACCGCTATCTCTAATCATAAGGGTGCAAACTGTACGATGCGCACTACTGCTGGCATTTCATTCGGAGTTGATAGCACACGTAATAAGTTTTAATGTGTATCCAACTCGCCCAATCTACGCCAGTTGTCCTCATAACCCGCTGGTCGATGAAGTTATCAATTTTATTTTGTTGACAAACGTTGTGTGTACAGAGGTCCACATGACTACAATTGGGAGTGGAGTGTGAATTTTCGTTCAACTTATGTCTGTTTACACTACGCTAACTTTGGCGAATAAGCCATACAATTTATCATGCTTCGCTTCGAAAGCAGCGTAGACTCTTTAACTCGCTTGGCTAGACCTTCGCACTTTCACGTAAGCTTTTTTAACGCCATTCAGCCCAGTGAGTAATGCTACGAACTCGGGGGCATGATCGTGACAGCGATGGCAGTGACTATGTAGAAGATATGTTAAATGTTAACGTTTATTAACCTTCTGTAATGCTAGAAGGCATCTAAAGAACTATCATCCGACTAAAATACAGCTAGTAGTCGAGGAACGCCGTGCGACATCAGCGAACTATAACGAAAATGCTGCTGTTTTAGCCAGAGCCTAGCAGATGACAAAGGCCGAATCCCCATCTTTGCGTCACCAGAGCGCTGTTCGCAGCGCTGCCATTGGTGGCACACGAGGCGAATAGCGCTGGATTGTGCACGCGAACTTCAAAATTCCAGTGATGCTACCGAGGACTTCTGATTTGGAGCAATTTTTGGAGCAGCAAAATTTCCGTTTTGGAGCACTTTGGAGCAGATAATTTTGCATCTGGGAGCACTCTGGAGCAGCAAATTTTACATCCTGGAGTGCACTACAGAAGCATATTGCATTAACATTCAAGCCCCTGAATATTATTATGGGGCTCTTATCAAGGCTAGAAATATTTCGATTCATTGCAAATCTCATGGAAAAAATCATCTCAGGAGAACTCCGTACTTCACTCGCTAATGAAAAAATAAGAGCTCATGCAGTTGAGTGTTCTGGATTAACAACTTCGGCTATTATTTTCGACACTAACAAACAGAAGTCCGGATCAATAAAATTGGATTTGGGTGTGTCCAGATAAGATCGAACACGAGGTCCCGGTCACCATTCCCGATTGTGATGAAATTTACTGTAGGTCTAGGCATTACACCCAGAACAATGGTTTCGCAGTTAGTTTTGCGGAAAAAAATTTTGTTCGCCTGAAAAAAAAAAATACAACTTTTGGCTGCAAAAAACGCTTTTCCGCTAATTTCACGATTTCGGAATTTTGAGCGCACCTAGGGAAAAAACGGTGCACTTCTTCGTCACAATATTTATTCCCCTTAAAGACCAAGTGAAATACAATCTTATGAGCCTATTATTTTCCTTCCTTCTTGAAGCACTTTTGAACAAAAAAATCACAAACTTGGGAAATCGCACAAAATACCTCTATTTCAGGAATTTATTGCTGCAAGCAAGTTGAAGTGAGGGTAATGAAAATCGGTACATATTAACTTTGATACCTTCGCTCTCTTTTAAAATAATTTGCGTGGTTTTATCGCGCTCCGTTTTACTCGATAATTGGGCTGAAACTTAAGTGATTTACGAAAAACGCCGAACTTTGAAAATGATTTTCTCAAAAAGGCCATTTTTAATTTTTTTTTAAATCCCTCTGATTGAAGTCAAGGACGTCATCTACCATTGTGCAGAAAAAAACTTTGCATTATTCTGGTTGCTAACGAGTTATAGTGCGTGAAATGTGACCATGCCAGCTGAACGGCCGCGTCGTTCATTATGGGCTGAAACTCGGATATAAGTTGCTAAAAATACTTGTACGTGACATAATAACAAATCAGCAGCTCCACACCATCAAATGCGCAGCCCGGTGTCATGGTTAAGCAAGCTTTGTCTTGGGATCAGCCGCTTGACAAACCCGCAGCAGCGGCCGCTCGATGCTGCGGGCACTCACATTACATGAGTACCGCTTCGACTGTGGATGAGCTCCGCTTGCGCGCCAAACTACGCTCAGAGGACAAACGAGAGAAGGAATGCATCACTGTGAAAGTTAAAGGCCGTTAAGTGCCAACAAATGTCATAATATGCAACGAAAACTCTGCCGGCAATTTCCCAGTGAGCGCCTTCAATACAGCATGGATGCATTTTTTTTCCCTGCTGTTATGCCCGAAGCCGCATAATATCGTGATAAATGCTCGACTTGCGTTGAATATTCTATCTGCGGACGCCCAATAATACAGCATTGCAAAAGCGGTTCTTTAATGAAGTAAAGGACTTGGACACACTTCTTTTCACAGCCGGCTGACACAAGTGTTCTGGCACGAGATGAACAACCGCAGTTTGAGTTGCTCGACCATCGGAAGCACGTATGACAGCTTTCTTTAGATGTCAATAGCTTTCTTTTGTGCCATATGTTGCTCATAAAATGAACCTAATTTTATTTAGGCCATCCGAAGAGAGAAAGCAACACATGAGCGCACTACTGGAGGCGCTCACTGGGAAATCGCCGGCAGAGTTTTCGTTGCATACTATGACATTTGTTGGCACTTAACGGCCTTTAACTTTCACAGTGATGCATTCCTTCTCTCGTTTGTCCTCTGAGCGTAGTTTGGCGCTCAAGCGGAGCTCATCCGCAGTCGAAGCGGCACTCATGTAATGTCAGCGCCCGCAGCATCGAGCAGCTGCTGCTGCGGGTTTGTCAAGCGGCTGATCCCAAGACAAAGCTTGCTGAACCATGACACCGGGCTGCGCATTTGTTGGTGTGGAGCTGCTGATTTGTGATTATGTCATGTACAAGTATTTTTAGCAACTATTATCCGAGTTTCAGCCCATAATGAACGACGCGGCCGCTAGGCTGGCATGGTCACATTTGACGCACTATAACTCGTTAGCAACCAAAATAATGCAACGTTTTTTTCTGCACAATGGTAGATGACAATCAGAGGGATTTTAAAAAAAAATTAAAAGTGGCCTTTTTGAGAAAATCATTTTCAAAGTTCGGCGTTTTTCGTAAATCACTTACGTTTCAGCCCAATTATCGAGTAAAACGGAGCGCGATAAAACCACACAAATTATTTTAATAGAGAGCGAAAGTATCAAAGTTATTTTAACCTGCTTGCAGCAATAAATTCATGAAACAGAGGTATTTTGTGCGATTTGCCAAGTTTGTGATTTTTTTCTTCAAACGTGCTTCGACAAGCAAGGGAAATAATAGACTCATAAGATTGTATTTCACTTCTTCTTTAAGGGGAATAAATATTGTGACGAAGTGCACCGTTTTTTCCCTAGGTGCACTCAAAATTCAGAAATCGCGAAATTGGCGGAAAACCGTTTTCTGCGGCCAAAATTTATATTTTTTTTTTCAGGCGAACAAAATTTTTTTTCGCAAAACTAACTGCGAAACCATTGTTCTGGGTGTAATGCCTAGACCTACAGTAAATTTCATCACAATCGGGAATGGTCACCGGGACCTCGTGTTCGATCTTATCTGGACACACCCATTTTATGAAATAACACTCTAAATACACCTATGTGGCTATCAGCAGACGTGGTAGACAAAGGCCGTGATGTACAGCAGTGCCTCAATTCCAAAGAGCCACACTGTCCCTAATGCATTCCCCTAAGAAAACTCCAAGGTGAAAGCCAGGTTCTTTTTCTTCTCGATCGACAGGTAGATCCTCCTCCTCCCTCTCTGCAAGCTTTGTGCACCTCACTTGGTTTCGCTCTAGCTCCATGATCGACGCACCGATCACGGAAGCAGTGTAAAGCGACGATGTCCTGTGACGACGTCATCACGACATATGACACCATGATGACGTCACAAGTTTTGACGATCTATGATGTGATGGTAATGCCATCACATAATTATTTTTGGAATCAATCGATTGACGCCGCCGACGGTCAATTTTCGCGTTTGATAAAGCATCTAAGGCTTTCGCATTCATATTGCGTATTGAACGTTAACAGCTTGGCCGTTAACAACCTGGCCTTACATACCAAACTGTCCTCCACCATGTCACATCTGTGCCATGCGCGAAACAGCTTCGCTTATCATCCACTTCACAGAGTGAAATTGCTCAATTTTTTTTAATTGTTTTTTGTGATAGCAATTATACGGACACTCTCGGCAGAATTTTGCCGTCGCCGTTGCCGTAATTTTCCGCATAAAGTCCAAATTAATAACATCACCACGCGCATTCTAGCAGCGGGTAAAAGCTCGCGAGCGCTGGCGACGAATCCAGCTGAAGCGGAGGGGTAAAACTAGCCAGCCGTTTGTCTCCGTCGCACCGAAAGCGCATGAGATAACATCTTCCCGCGTGCGGGCCTGCCGTCGATTGCTCATCAAACAGAGAGGAAATGCCCCGCCCGTCTTTCGAAAGGAGCACGAAGGGGCGCCAGGGGAGCGGGGGAAACCGCGTAGTTCGAAGGGCGCAGTCGCTTGCGCGCGCGCTATCTCGAGGCATCAGGAGACGGCTCGTAAACTTGCTGTGCTCTCAACGCTTACTTCGCGTTTAGACAACTCAGCGCACGAAAACGCTTCGGTTCCTGGAGCGGCCATATTCCCTTAAACCAGTGTTTTGTTGAATTACGCGAGATCGGATCCAAAAGAGTTAGCTGCTAGCCTTACTTCATTGAACAATACAATTTGTTGGTATCGCATTCATTGCTTCGGCCTTAAGCGAAACAGTTTTTTTAACCGTCAGCTATTGACCCGCGAAAGCGAGGGGCGGACGTGTAACATGGCGCAGCCGTTTCATTGTGGGCCGTCAGCGACGGGCCCGCTATTGACAGCTGCGCATTTGCGGCTGCTCCGACCAGGAGATATGCTTTAATAATGAGATTACATTTTTAAAAAAGCAAGCAAAAATTCGAATTCGAACCCTAGCACGTGAGCTTGAAAGGGCAGGGCCTTTTAGGGGGTATTTACCGCAGAGTGATTACGAACTCGGATGTGCTGGTGGAAGGAATTACGAAAAACCTCTTCTGGATGAAGATCCATGGATAAAGTATATCTGAGGAAAAGTGCCGACACGTTCCCACTGTTCGCGTGCTCTTCCATAAACGCGAAGCAAGGAAAATTCGATATTGTTCCATATATATACTGCTAGCGATCCCAGATTTCATTCCGCGATGTGCAGAAACAGAAGTGACAGATATTTTAGCGGCACGCATGTAGGTATTACTGAACATTGCTTTCCTTGCATGCCATGCGACGCTTCAAACGAGCTATCAGCAGCATTTCTTGAACAGACGACGTCCACCGATGAATCACCGTCGCACTTTCTCGCTATACCGATAGGCCTAGACGTCACGAGCCTCTGCGGAGAGCGCGTTTTGCTGTCGAGCCGACTTGCAGAACAGAAGCTGCGTCGGCACTATGCATGGCATCGTGGCTTACTCGGGACGCACGCGCGAGCGCTGTTTATTCAGCAGAATAATTCTCGTTCCATGGTTGCGACTTTTGCAGCCCCAAGATCAAGCTGCACGTGTTCTGACGCGCCGGCGGTGCGATTGCCGGTGATAGACGCCCCCAAACCCCAGACTTTGGCGCAGTTTGGCGCAATTTTCGTCGATATTATCAGGATGGTGCAGTAAATGCCATTTGGCGCACTTTGGCGCAATTGGCGCAGGAGTGGAATCACTGAAGTTCATATAAAATACCTTCCAAGCTATATACAATGTTGATATTTTGCAGATGATATTCGCATGTTCACGGGAATCGATCCCGCAGGCTGGCCACGAAATTTTGGGTCGTGCCCCTTAAGGCTTGTGCAGTGTTGTTCGCAGCTGTTAGTAGTATTGGCTAAGCTCCGTCTGCTCTATCAAGGCCATGGGGAGAGGAGTCAAGGTGAACATTCGTCACGAGCTCCACACTACACACGTGTTGCCCATGTGTGTAGGGCCTACACACAAAGCCCAGCGCACGTGCACTGAGTGAAGTTGGCTGGGCTGGAGAGGGCATGAAGTGTACACGTGATCAGCAATGCGCAGACCCAGAGTTTTGGTGGGAACATGTGACGTGACTAGGTTTACTTGATCTGCGAGAACATGTCAGATGACTATGTTTACTTGGTTTTATAGGGAACATGTCACGTGAGCAGCTTTACGTGGTTTTAACATCAGTCCTCCTCACCATCACTTCCCTTTTGCACCCTCTTCCTACACTGTGTTATGCATGGCAATGCTATGCTAGGAGCTGCTTGGCACATACCCGCTTTCCCTGGCTCATACCAGCCGAGTGTTCTGTCAGCTCTGCACGGCATAACGAAAAACCTAACAGCTTTATTGTAAAGATTCACTCTTCGCAGAAGAGATGACAAAATATTTCGACATGCCAACCCTGATGTGCCTGAGGTAAGGAAAATTCATTTTCTCGTGCAAGAGAAAAGCAGGAGCTCCCCACGTTGACTGGAGCGGAAACCACCCAAAACCGTCCAAAAATTTCTCGCGAGGCAATGGCAATTGAAAATATGCTGAAAATGAGCACCCAACAATCAATCGCCGCCACACCAGGCTATGCAGAAATTCAAGAACTCTGTTTTGACAACCTGTGCAAGACCACAAGGGCCATTTTGCGTGAAGAACTGCGCCAAATGCTCCTGTCACCTCAGCTTCAGGTGGCCTTGATCGTGGACATCGTTTGTGAGGAAATTCAGCAGTCACTGGGAATCCCTGAACTGCCCGCAGCCTCAGCTAGAAGCAATTAGCTACGCCACGTCCGCATGCTGCGGTTTCGCTACTCCACCCTGCGTCAGGGCCCCACGGCGCTACGATTCCGTCAACAAGCACTGTCACCACCAGACGCCATTCTGCCCACCTCTCAACCAGCACCACACCCCAAGGATGACCGACGTGTAGCATGCCCCTCACCACCACCTGCTATGCAAACTTTCCTTTTGTCTAAATAAACTGAATGAATGAAATGAATGAATGAATGCTACTGCTGCAGAGAAGCCAGCTGCACCTACATCCACTGCCAGCACCTCGAGATGGTCAGCGGCCACGAGGCATCGCTGACTACCTAACCACAACTGAATGGAGATCTCGACGTATATCGTGTTCGCCGTCGCAAGGACGCTCACTGTCACCACAGCGTTGACCAATGTTGCTATACCTGGCGACTACTTTCTGTGGCAGCACAGCCAAAGCAATGTGGGTGGAGAGAGAGAGAGAAGGAATGTAGGAAAGGCAGGGAGGTTAACTAGACTATGCGTCCAGTTTGCTACCCTACACATTGGGAGGGGAAAAAGAGGAATAAAAGAGAGAGAGAGAGGAGGAGGAGGATAGACACATGTCACATCACACACACAGTGCCGAGTTTCACAGGCGGTCGCTCAATAAGGTTCTTTTCAAGCACCGCAGGAGGGCTCGTGTGGCTTTCTGGGCTGATACGCTACGCGACCAGGCTCCTAAGATCTTTGCTTCATTAAAGGGCCGGTCATCCAGTCTATTCAAGGCACACTGGAGAGTCCGGCGATCTTCATCAAATTGGGCACAGTGGCACAAGAGATGTTCAATAGTCTCTGTACAATTGCAGCTTTCGCACATGGATGAATCTGCCATGCCAATGCGATGGCTGAATGAGTTAGTAAATGCTACACCGATCCACAACTGGCACAGCATTGTAGCGTCACGTCGAGAAATCTTGGATGGCAGTTGTAGCTGGAGTAATGATTCAAGGTTCTTAGGGCGAGGATTGGAGTTAAGCGGAGAATTCCAGTGCGCAAGCGTGGCATTATGCGCGATGCGACGAAGTTCTCTAGATGCATCTACTCTTGACAAGGGTATGAACAGTGTGGGCGCTCCATCGTGGGCACATCGGGCAGCGTCGTCAGCGAGGTTGTTACCACTGATGCCACAGTGACCCGGCAGCCATTGTAAAACAATGTCGTGTCCTTGATCAGCGGTGCGATGACAAATTGCATTGATATCAGACACCAACTGGTGGTAGTTTCCACGTCGTAGACTTCGCACGCATTGAAGGGCTGCCTTGGAGTCGCAGAATATGGCCCATCTACTAGGGGATTCTTGCATAACAAACTTCATAGCGGCTCGAAGAGCAGCGAGCTCGGAGCCCATAGATGTCGTGACGTGTGATGTCTTGAACTTGACAGTGATTGATCGAGATGGTATCACAAAGGCACCTGTCGAACTTCCCAAGACCGAACCGTCCGTGTAAACATGAATTCAGTTAGCATACGACAAATGCAAAAGGTCCAGTGAGATCTGTTTGAGGGCTGCAGATGACAGGCTTGCCTTTTTTGATACCCCCGGCACTTCAAGGTGCACAGTGGGCCTTTTCATGCACCACTCCGGAGATAGTGGTATGGTTGCAGGTGAGAATCTCCACGAGATGGAATGCTGGTTAGCTGCAACAACTTTCTGCAAATGTGTTACTACGCCAAGTAGTCTGTTTGCAGGCGACTGTTTACAGGCACAGGAAAACATGAAATCGACGCCAGGAAACTAGAAACAGCAAAAAACGAACATCCTTTGCAGGATAAGCTTTCTAACTTACGATGCAAGAAGTCTGGAACATAATACCCATTTCTTTTCTTTTTGTGCTTTTTTGTATGCTAGTCTACAAAAGTTGGCGTTCCCGGACAGCATGCAGCAGCGTAGTAAAAAACTGTGTGCTTCGGTTCCATAGCCTTGGCTACGCTGCCACAGAAAGTTGACGCAAGGCATAGAAACAGCTCAGTTTCGCTGCTGAATTCCACTAAAAAATGTGGGCAGTTCACACTAAGTCGCGCAAAGCTTGGCATGACGAAGCACGGGCCCGTCACCGCTCGTACTCCCCATCTATCAACACGTCTAGCTTTGAGATGCGTCAAGGGCTGGCGCGGCTCTGCGGTAGCTTTGAGATGTGTGGCTTCTTGCTCAGGAGTACGCACTTTCTTAGGACACCCTATGATTTATTGGACATGATCGGGCACAGCCAGGCTATGCACTATTTGCCTCGTGCGCCACCAAAGGCGGCACTGCGAATGGCGCTCTGGTGACGCAAATGAGGGATACAGGAAGTTAAGAAATGTTTAGATTTAACGTATCTTCTATAGACCTCTTCACAGGAAAGAAAAAATGCCGCCATGCTGGGCTGCGCAGGAGTGTACAAAGGCTGACGTCACAGCCTCGGCAGTGCATTTTTGGGGGGTCACGCCTATTTAGCACAGCCCAGAGAGGATTATGGCAGCACCCAGGGAGCCGTCTGTGAAAATGTCTATATACCCAAAGCCATCGTGGACAGGATCATGCCCCCAAGTTAGTAGCGTAACTCGCTGGGCTGGGTAGCGTTGAAATATCATATGAGAAGGCAAGAACATCTCGCCAAGCAAGTTAATGACAGTCTATGCTGCTTTGGAAGCAAAGTACGATCAATTTTACGGCTTATTCACAAAAGTTAATGCTTATTCACAAAAGATCGCCACAACTTGTGACGTCATCACATGACATCGTCACTTTTGCCCTGTCCGTGACCGGCCCACCGATCACGGAGGCAGTGCGAAACAAGGCGAGGTGTAGAAAGCTTGAAAGGCCTTCAGTCCTGGAGGCAGTGCAAAACCATGTTAGGTCCAGACAGCTTTCGCAGGGGGGTGAGGAAGGGACAATACATCGACTAAGAAAAAAAAAGAAGATGCCTTTCACCTTAGAGTCATCTTAGGCAAATGTATATGGGACCCTGTGAGTCTTTTTAGTACAATGATCGTAGCACGCCTTCTCAGGAGTCGACCGTTGAGAGTGATTCACATAATTTTGTTGCAACTACATCTTATTACGACTTTGCTATGCGAAAGCTTTGTATTTATCTACGTTAGTACGATTACTCTAATTCTGTTGAACATACCTTCAGACGACCATAAATGAGTCGGAACACGTCGATTTATTAACGTAGGGATTAACATATATTGCATAACAGAACGCCACACAACCTGTCAGTATTTCATATCACTGTCATGCATCCCCTTTTTCTTTATGCTCCCAACCTCATTGTCTGTCCAAATTTTAGGTACTTAGGACGTGCTTCCAAGCAGCTGCTGAAAACTTGGATCTAATGAAAGGTTGGCACCTGTAACAATCACTTAATTTATTTGAATAACATCGCACGTCATATCCTTAAAACTTCAAACAACATAATTCAACTGAAGGAGTAGGCTTGGCAACCGAACACGTGCAGCACGTTGTATACAAATGTGCTACAAAGCATACACGGAGCCCAAAGCCCGGACGCTGCACTCCGTGATTGAAAACGGGCTGGCAAGTGATTGTGAGTGCACCATGCATGCTCATAGAACAGCCATCACAAGTAGTCCACGCCATACATGTAGATGTACACTGAACGTGCTCCTGACGGCAACTCTGCTCGATTTCGCGAGTGGACGTTGCACATGATGTCTCGATCGGTGGGCAGGGCTTAGCTACTGTACATGCGCGGCTTGGTCAGGTGGTGCGGTATCTGGTCACTAGATAACGCAATGCTTGCTTCCTCCTTCTTTCTATCTCTCGCGCTCGTTGATCTTTTTGCTTTCTTTTTCTTTCTGCATTTCTCTCTATTTCTCTCTCTCTCATTCTTTCTGTGCTACCTTTACTCTCTCCCCTCCCCCTTTTCCCTCCTCCCCACCCTCACATCTCTCCTCTTCACGCTTACTTCCCTTACCCCCCCCCCCTTGCTACACTATATTGTACAAGGCTCTGCTATGCTCTGCTAGCATGCCTGGATAGCTGAGTGGTTAGGACGTTCGTCTTCGTATCAAGGGTATGCGGGCTCAAATCCCACCTTGTGAAGAGTTTTTCTCTTTCTTTCTTCCTCTCACTCTCTCTGTACAGGTTGTCTCACCCATCTTACAGGCCCCACTGTAGCGGTGAGTAGTGGGATTTGCCCAAATTCTGTGGCACACACCCATTCATGATTTCGGGCACGACCACACATTTTGAGCCGAGCTAGAAAAGCTTCGCTGTTAAAATGTGAGTCGAGCGGCACTTCTGGTTGCGTGCCTTTTTCACTGCAGCTGCATCTTGTCTGGTTGTTTTGTTTCTCAGCTTTTGTTGCATCGTGAAGAATTTCGTTCGCAGATTTGAATAATTGGAGCTCGAGCTGGTCCACCGGTCTATGAAGTCTATGAAGCCAGGCTTGTGTTGAGCTTGCAATGTGCTGATATGCTTCTCTGCCATTTGCAAACGCCGCTATACAAGTCATCCCTGTTTTTTTTTTTCACTGCTGAATAATCCGACAGAGTTCAAGAGGTGCAAACATGTCCCAGAAAAGATAGAAGACTGACTGAGAAAAGTAGTGTGTGCAGTATGCACTATGAGAACCAAGTCACATCGTCCTCTGTGAAGAGCCACTGATACAACATGCCATACCTCATTTCTGAGTGGCACAAGCACTGTGGGACACTCTTGTGTTTCTTCCAACTTTACTTAAGTGCCAATAAACTGTCAGAATAATTAATGAAACTTGAAAGATTGTGAGCAGCTGGGATTGTTGTGGCGCCTGGTGGAGCAGATGTCAACCACGCACATGGCCTCCGAGATCCACTTTGGCACAGGAGTGCCACCACCTATGTCAAGGATTAGGGCCGCCTCTAGATTTGTCGGTGAGTGTTTTCAAACTAGAGGCTCTATCTGAGAAATAAGAAAACGCGCAACACCTGATGTCAATACCAACACGCCAGAAAAAAAAAACTTCCAAAGCAGCAAGCAAAGTTGGATGGCAAAACACATCTCGCAGTCCTGTTGCCAATGTAGCATTCACCATAGCTACTGCAAGGTTGCCAGCGGAGCAGTGAGTCTGAATTTCTTGATGACTGGAAAAAAAAATACAGGCAGTATTTGACACACATCGCAGAAAGCTATTTGCTCTTACTGAAGGCAGTTGTTGTTACGGAAGGTTTCAGCTGCATAATGAATAGCTGCAACAAAGTAAACAAGCAGCTGTCATACAGCATTAAATGTGCAGGTGATGCTGAAAGAATTTTAACGTAAGTACATGAGTTAACCCGTTCCGACACCACCTATGAAGAACTGTAAATGCGTCATATCGATACAATGTTATTTTAAGGAGCTTGATATTATATTGCAACAAAAATAATGCCGTAATACGTTCATTTATGTGTGTCATAGTACTCATTCCTAATTACTTTGTAATTAAATATCTATTTATTCTGGGTAACTGGGTAGTAGCAGCATCTTTCAACAAAAGGTTTAGGAGTGTCGCCATATTCCACTTTGGGATGTTATAAATATGTGTGATCCCCCAAGAAATGCACAGTCGAGGTGGCGACTTCAGAGGCGCCTCCTCTCTCTGATAGAAATACAGAACAAGTCATGTTAAAGAGACAGGGCATGCAAACACGGAAACAAGAGAGAAGACACTACAAATGCCGACTAACAACTGAAAAAGGTGCACAGCGGTGGAAAAAGAAGGCAGACACAAAACTTGTCTGTGCATGCCCAGGCAAGAGGCGATACTTATCAATCTGGCACGCATGGTGGTCTATATGAGAGATAACTAACTGTTCAGGCACTCAATTTCTTCTTTCTGCAGCTTAATCGACAGTTGGCTCCCACATGCACTCACACTATTGTCAATATGCCAGGCCTCAACAATCAGACGCGTTTCTTCACTCCTGTGCCTGTACAAAGCTGTGCATTCATCAAATTTTGGCACGTGCTAACACTCATGACAATGTAAAGATAGACCAGATGGTGAGCCTCCGGTTAGCGATCTTTGGTTAACGTAGCGACCCACCTGTCCTACGTACGTAGAAGTGGCCGCAGCTAAACGGAATCAAATTTTGGCACGTGCTAACACTCACGACAATGTAAAGATAGACCAGATGGTGAGCCTCCGGTTAGCGATCTTTGGTTAACGTAGCGACCCGCCTGTCCTACGTACGTAGAAGTGGCCGCAGCTAAACGGAATCAAATTTTGGCACGTGCTAACACTCACGACAATGTAAAGATAGACCCAGTTAGCGATCTTTGGTTAACGTAGCGACCCGCCTGTCCTACGTACGTAGAAGTGGCCGCAGCTAAACGGAATCAAATTTTGGCACGTGCTAACACTCACGACAATGTAAAGATAGACCAGATAGTGAGCCTCCGGTTAGCGATCTTTGGTTAACGTAGCGACCCGCCTGTCCTACGTACGTAGAAGTGGCCGCAGCTAAACGGAATCAAATTTTGGCACGTGCTAACACTCACGACAATGTAAAGATAGACCCAGTTAGCGATCTTTGGTTAACGTAGCGACCCGCCTGTCCTACGTACGTAGAAGTGGCCGCAGCTAAACGGAATCAAATTTTGGCACGTGCTAACACTCACGACAATGTAAAGATAGACCAGATGGTGAGCCTCCGGTTAGCGATCTTTGGTTAACGTAGCGACCCGCCTGTCCTACGTACGTAGAAGTGGCCGCAGCTAAACGGAATCAAATTTTGGCACGTGCTAACACTCACGACAATGTAAAGATAGACCAGATGGTGAGCCTCCGGTTAGCGATCTTTGGTTAACGTAGCGACCCGCCTGTCCTACGTACGTAGAAGTGGCCGCAGCTAAACGGAATCAAATTTTGGCACGTGCTAACACTCACGACAATGTAAAGATAGACCAGATGGTGAGCCTCCGGTTAGCGATCTTTGGTTAACGTAGCGACCCGCCTGTCCTACGTACGTAGAAGTGGCCGCAGCTAAACGGAATCAAATTTTGGCACGTGCTAACACTCACGACAATGTAAAGATAGACCAGATAGTGAGCCTCCGGTTAGCGATCTTTGGTTAACGTAGCGACCCGCCTGTCCTACGTACGTAGAAGTGGCCGCAGCTAAACGGAATCAAATTTTGGCACGTGCTAACACTCACGACAATGTAAAGATAGACCCAGTTAGCGATCTTTGGTTAACGTAGCGACCCGCCTGTCCTACGTACGTAGAAGTGGCCGCAGCTAAACGGAATCAAATTTTGGCACGTGCTAACACTCACGACAATGTAAAGATAGACCAGATGGTGAGCCTCCGGTTAGCGATCTTTGGTTAACGTAGCGACCCGCCTGTCCTACGTACGTAGAAGTGGCCGCAGCTAAACGGAATCAAATTTTGGCACGTGCTAACCACGACCTCCTCTATAAACTTACGACCTGCTCATCGGCGCTCCCCCTACGGCGGCGCGCGGTCCTGAAAAGTTGCGGATAGGGACCGAAAGTGCCGTCAGGTGCCGCCAGCACTTACCCCCATAGCAGACGATGCGGCGGCTTCGTTTACATTGAGCGCACGCTGGTCTTGGGTTCCTGGCGCACTAGTGAGCGCGTAATTGTCGCATTTTTTCGAGTTTCTAGCGTCTAGACTGACTGATTCACAGACTTTTACCGTCCGAAAGCAACACTCTGCCTATGCGAAGCACCGTAAGTGGAGGGCTCCTTACTAATGTTGACCACCTGACCCAAAATCTAAGCGCGCGAAGGCCTTTGCATTATGTATCCGTCTACGTGCGAGCAGCGGGAACGTATAGGCAACAAAAAAATCAAACATAATATACAAAGAATGGCCTGCAGAATGCAGTCCTTATATTCCTGGCGTTATTTCTTGCAATGGTGCCCTACCTTATCGGTCTTTATAGCTGTATGTGCAAAAATAATTCGTCCAAGGGCTGATGGTGGGTTCATCCTAAAGCCGAGTTTCTGCAGGACTACGAAACACTATTCGACGCTAGCGGTCACCCGAATATCAACTAGTATATCAGTTGCACATATTTTTTTATCTACTCTCCTGTCTTCCTATATTTTAGTTTTACCCAGGGCTGGGCAGAGATACACAGAAAAGTATTCCCAAATACAGATATCAAAATACATGTGCTGGGAGCCTCAAGCACAGGTTCTGAGATACATATGTGTTTTTGACATAACGGGATATTTCCGAAATGCTTTCGCAAAAAGACGAAAAATATATACTTTATGGGATGGGCCATTCTGCACGCGTGAGGATCCCTTCGCCGCCCGCACAGTGTCACAGACTGCCGGCGTGCCTTTGCTTGGATTAGGACAAAAAAAGTCTTCCTTTCCCCTTTTGAACACATTGAGTTCAGTTCCGACAAAAAAAAAAGTCACGATGTATGATACCCGTGTCGTGCACTATCTGTATCGCGATATGATCGATACGTACATCGTACAAGTATATTTCACTACTGAGATACAAATACCATTTTGCAAATCCATCTCGATACAGAGATACAGATACTCAAAAGTATCTCTAAAATACTATTGAAATACACTTGCTGCCTAGCTTTGGTTTTGCTCCTATCATTTTTCCTTCCATTGCATGCGTGGTTCTTAACTTCTGTAGTTTCATTGTCACTCTCCAAGTTTCTTCATTGTATGTTAGAACTGGCAAACTGGAATAGTTAATGTACACTTTCCCATTCTGTGACAGTGGTATTGTCAGCCATGGGTTAAGAATGCACCCATTCTAATTCTTTGGTAAATCTGCTAGACATGCTCTCCGGTATATCTAGTGCTCTTCTACAGATTCTCGTATCGAGTTGTCTGTCGCGAACACTCTTTCGCTGAATATTATTTTGTCTTCTGCATATTCATCTTCGACGCTACTTTAACGCGCTCTCAGTTTAGGTCTGCGATATATTTCTTTTGCAATTCGTCGTTATCATTGCTGAAAGAGCGCTCGACACCCCGTTCTTCAGAAATGACGGCTTTCGTAGTAACTCGTACAAATGTATACATAGGAAAATCGGGATGTCGCCTAATGATGCGTCGGGAACTCTGCGTACATAGCTGGTACGAGTTAAAAAAAACCCATAAACCTTTGAAAACGCAGCAGCGCACCATTTGGGGAATGTACTGCTATCGTTGCCTATAACGTTGCTTCTGATTGCGCAGTCACTGCGAGGTTATCACGCGTCACTGATGTCATGCAATAACTTCCGAATGTCGCAAAGGCGAGCGCCTACTATACGCGCCGAACAGGCAGACCCTGCAGAGGCAGCAACCGATAGCGAAGCCCGCAAAGTCGCAAGCTGGCGATGCCATAGGGCATAGATGGGGGTCAGTTGTGGCGCCGCGGCGTGCGGTGGCAGTTTGGGGAACTAAAAAAAACTGGCGACACGGGGAGCGGCGGCATGAGCAGGTCGGAAGTTTATAGAGGAGGTCGTGGTGCTAACACTCACGACAATGTAAAGATAGACCAGATGGTGAGCCTCCGGTTAGCGATCTTTGGTTAACGTAGCGACCCGCCTGTCCTACGTACGTAGAAGTGGCCGCAGCTAAACGGAATCAAATTTTGGCACGTGCTAACACTCACGACAATGTAAAGATAGACCAGATGGTGAGCCTCCGGTTAGCGATCTTTGGTTAACGTAGCGACCCGCCTGTCCTACGTACGTAGAAGTGGCCGCAGCTAAACGGAATCTTATGCACCACAACCGCACAGCAATCAGTAATTTTTTTGCTGGTACGTTTTACGAAACAAATGTCAACCCACTTCTTGTCTATTACCCGCTCACTCTTTCTCTGCACAGTGGTGCGTATCTTACCTAGCTTATTCGCAGCCCTAAAAATAACATTAACACCGGATGAACTTCCCACTTTATTTAACCTGTAGATACGCAGTGAATGTAAGGCATGCCTACGACACGCTTGTTACTATTGCCTCCTGCAACCATGCTCGCACTTAACATTGAAGGTTCGGTCGAAGAAGAGTGACCATGACAAACTGCTAGCAATGCTGTAGGTGGTAGTGCCACCACCAAAAATACACCTGTCGGATTTATCACTTATTGGACATCTTTTGTTTAAAGCATCCCTTAGTAAAATTAGTGAGTACACGCCACTATATGACTCTACTGCGCCCTGACCTTTCCACAACTCATTGAATTCACCCACGACATCGCTTCAGCCCTGAATAATCGAGGTCAAGCGGATGCCATATTTATAGATTACAAAAAAGCATTCGATATGGTGTGTCACAGAAAACTTGTTTTTAGGCTCAGCAAAATTATTAGTGACGAGAAAATACTAAGTTGGATAGCTGATTGGTTACATTTAAGGACATAATTTGTCACTTTCGATCACGCACAGTCACCGTCGGCCACGGTTACTTCCGGTGTACTGCAGGGCTCGGTTCTTGGGCCCCTGCTATTCATTATTTACAATAATGATGTGGCACCAGTCATTAGGGACACACCGATGAGACTGCGGTTGTACGCTGACGACTGCGTGCTTCATACCTGTGTAACTAACATACGTGATCAAGAGGGTCTCAACAATGTATTTTCATCTTTTTGTGCATGGAGCACCGCGTGGCTAATGACTATTAATTACCAAAAGACTTGACAAATGACTTTTACTAACAAAAAGCAGCCGCTAGTTTTCCGCTACAGTTACCATGGGCACTACCTTAACACTGTGAAAACCTTCAAATATCTTCGAATTACCTTTACCGAAAATCTAAAGTGGCACCTGCACATTGAAACCATTTGTGCTAGGGCACTTAGGAAACTGTGATACCTGAAACGAACCCTCAAGCACTCTACCAGGGACTGCAGATTAACTGCTTACAAATCCCTCGTCAGGCCGTTACTAGAGTACGCCTCAGTGGTATGGTTGCCCTACACTGCAGTTGACATAAATAAGCTGGAGGCCATACAAAAGACAGTAGTAATACGGTTCATTTTTCACAGATTTTGCTCCTTTTGCTCACATATGCGCTTTGTCATTAGAACCTTTGGCTCATCGACGCACACTTGAGCGTATCACACTACTTCATCAGATTGTACACGGCCACAGTCGCATCCAAGTGCCGATATTTTTCAGTCATTCCACTAGGCGTGCCACGCGCCGATCCCACCCACTTAATATTATTCCTTTTCAGCCATTTGTGAATTGCTTTAAGTACTCTTTTTTTCCAAGCGTTGTTGAAATTTGGAACAGCTTAGACGGCTCCTTGCGGGAAAGGCCAAATGAACAGTTTGTGGAAGAATTGCCGAACCACATTTTGTGATGCTTTTATCATGCCTTGTATGTCGTGTATCATGCATTGTAACTCATGTCCCCTCTTCTGCTCTGTATGATTCAGTGTTTTGTATGCTTGTAGTTTGATTTACTAACTCATGTACCCACTCCTGCTATGTCTCGTTTTACTAACTCATGTACCCACTCCTGCTATGTCTCGTTCTATCAAGATAGCAGTATTTGCAAAGAAATAAATAAAATAAATAAATGAATACTAATGTGCAACACTCATTTGTGAATAAGTGTGTACAAGAAAACGAATGCCAGTTTCCACGAACCTGGCCAACCAAAAATGTGGTTAAGTGCACAGCTCTACCGTAGGCTCCCTAATAAACATAAGACAATTTTCTCTTCATCGAATCCTAGACAAGGGCTTACTGCTTGATTATTGAAGATTTTAGAGTTTCAGGTTGAACAGTTTCGTCCATTTGTTGGTAATGTGTGACCAAGTATAGCCATGACTTGCCAAATTGAAGTAACCATAACTCGTGACCTGTTCATCAGAACATAAAACAACTTTGCGTACACAATAAGTACGCTGTAGCCAAAAAATGTACAAAATATTATTGTTCTGCATTGAATTGAAGACAAGATATTCACTGATAAAGTTTCGTTTTGCCCATTTTTATTGAAGTCTATACAAATTTCTAATCGCTTTACAAACAATATCTCATCACATAGCATTTCATTCAGAGGCACAGCAAACATCATGTATAGTTATGTTGAACAGTTTTGCCGGAAAAAAAATACAATGGAGGCTATTAGAGCAAAAATGCTCAGACTGTTTTCATTGCCATCAGGTACTGTTTAGGCTCGGCAATATTGCTAGGTGTCGTTGGAAAGTCCCGAACATAAGCTTTCTAATGCAATATACTTCAATGACCATAGCAAGCCCAGCGCATCAGCAAAGGATGACTAATATGCGGAGCATACGCCACCGGAGTGGGACCGCCTCATTACCAAAGTGTGCAATGCCTCGGACATTCTATAAGAGTGTAGAAGGGCCTATGTTACGCACACAGACTAGCGATGCACAACTATCGGTAATTTGACTATCGATAGCATCGATAGTTTTTTAAACTATCGATAGTACTACT
Organism: Rhipicephalus sanguineus; assembly: GCF_013339695.2. Lineage (NCBI taxonomy): Eukaryota > Metazoa > Arthropoda > Arachnida > Ixodida > Ixodidae > Rhipicephalus > Rhipicephalus sanguineus. Next base: position 217,416,054 of record NC_051178.1, read on the forward strand.
ATTGCCAAACTATCGATAGTGCAGTTGGTAGTACCATGCTTAATATTACTAGCGATATTACTGCCACGCATGTTTATTGCTTTGTTTTGATGCATTCGGGTTTTACCCACAAAGACTGTTCGCAACGTTTGACGCAAACCGCGCCGTAGTGTTTAAGAAGCTTCACGATTGTTTCAGATCATTCTGTTAAGATTACGCGCCGGACGCGAATAGTCAAGTTTATTCGACAGCTTACGCGAGCACCAGTGATAACGCTGAAAGGTTCGATGACTGATCTATAAAAGATGACGCGTTCCACCGATGATCAGATTACCCGACGACCGACAACTGTTGTCGCCGCTATCAATGAGCAGCGTGCATCACTTGTATTTTGAGTATTGATTTTCTGGGCATAAGTTCGCGCAAATAAAGAGCTCCGTATTTCTCACTCTTGTTGCAGCGTTCTTCACCATCATGACCACGTGACAATACTATCGATAGTGGTGTGAATAATGATGCTATTGCTGGCCGCCCATATTGCCAAAATACTTGAGATGTCCTACGATCAGCTTCGCTTAATTTATGAGCAATTCTTGGCAAAAGAAATAAATTATTTCCGCAGGGAAAATGGTTGAATATGTCCATCAATAAATTCACATCCAAAAGCAACCAGTTACACCTGACAATTAACCAATTAACAAGCTTAGTTCATATTTTTTTTTTTAGTTTGAAATCATAAATTGCAATATAAATTTGAAGCCGCACAGTTCCACTACATGTTTCCTTTCTGCTACAGCTGTACAGTTTGACTTTATGGTCATGTGCTAGCAAAGCACTGAGGTGAATAACACAAGAATGTCAACATTCTTGCCCTTCAGCCTGCTCCTCCGGCTCTACTACACACCACGCGGGCCGGGAAACCAAGCTTATTCTGCAATGAGTTTGTTGCTGTTGATTTTATACTATCAATAGTACCATCGAATTTTTTACTATCGATAGCGCTATTGATAGCATTTTTTACCATCGATAGTTCTATAGTGACTCAGCTATCGATAGTGTCGGTAGTACCATCAATAGTTCTGCATCACTAACACAGACGTTCCTTTTCTAGCGGCACGGTTAAGGTCATGGCATGAGAAGCGAATAAGAACGCAATGTGAATGGGTCTAAATTGCGCCATCGTATTCCACTCGATTCCTACTGTGCTTGTGAAGCCATCAATTACAGAGAAAACCATGAACTCTAATTGCAAAGGAAGTGTAAGTTTTTCACTAAATTGATGCAGACGAGCAAATGTGCAAGCAATACCAAGTTGCCACGCTGCTATAGCACCACCACAGCAGCAGCCAATGGGGCCAATCGGAAGCCCTAGTCAAGCACAATGCCACTACTACTCGCAACGACCGCATGAGCCACATGCTTGTGCTGGCCAATATGTAGAGCTGGAAAACTGAATTGTTTCTAGTAATACTAGTATCAACTGGTGCCTTTGAAGACACTGAAAAAACGCCAGGCCTGTGCAGAAAGCGTAGCACAGTAGCAGCAACAGCTGGAAGAGTGGCTTTTCTAGAGCCCGTTATAAACTCTCTTGTGGCTACTAATACAAGTACACTAGCAACGTACCCACTATGCCACAAATCATAATTTTTGTGAAGTTGGGAAGCACCCACCACGACATTATTCATCATTCTGCGGAGAAGCGAGGTGCCATCTGTAAGGCATTATGCGCATTTTGTTGATGCGCCAGCTGATGATCATGAAGAATTATGGCTGAGCCCTTTGTAATGGGTTGGAAGCTTTAAACGACCCACTAGTTACATAATTCGCATTGTGTGACGCCCAGTCGTTATTTAACTCTCCCACCATGCGTTATAACATACGTTAATGTGAGAAAGAGAGAGAGGGAATTAACTTTATTGAGACCCTGAGGAAATGGATCATGGGAACCTTATGGGCTCCCTTGGCAACCAATGGAAGTGCACTTGCGAGGAACCCACTACGCTATAAATCATCATAATTTTTGTGAAGTAGGGAAGCAGCCACTATGCAATTTTTCGTCATTCTGCAGAGAACCATGGTACCCGCTAAACACCTGTAAGGCATTATGTGAACTTTGTTGATGCTGTGGCTGATGACGATGAAAAATTATGGCAGAGCCCTTTGTAATGGGTTGGAAGCATTCAACAACCCATTCGTTGCGCAATTCGCATTGTGTGACGCCTGGTTACACAATTCACGTTATGTGAGGCGTGGTTGTTATTTTATTCTTCTACCACGCTACATTACACACGTTAATGTGGTTCCTTCCCAACATGAAGCCTGTACAGGGCAAAGCAGTTTCAAGCACTGCCATGGCTCTGAGGCAGAATACTGAGCTCCCACGCAGAGGGCCCAGGTTGAAACCTCGTTCCATCCTAAAAATTCTTTCTTATTTCGTGTTTTTTTTTCGAGCAATATTGGTTACGGACACTGGCGACGGCAGCAGCGGCGGGGCTGACAACTACGGCACCAAAAACGGCCCTTGTTGTGATCTCACAACAGCTTTCGCTGTAAAATGGCTTGACCAGCATCATCAAGATGAATGAGCGAACTGCTTAATGAATATTCTTCCATGAGTACTTTGTTTTTGGTTATAGGGCTTACATGCGGTATGAGAACTCAATGGCTAGTCCACTGGCACACAAAGCGACTTCTGCCAGCAGCTCATCGACCCCTTGGCAAACATACTGATTGATGGCAGTGTGGCTAGCAGCCAGTGAAGTTTTGGTTTCATAAACCGAATGAAAAACTTGCAATGGTCCCGGAAGGCACGGCCAATCTGAATCGCACAGTTGAACCAAAGATAACCGGCAAATGGAGTCACTGCTTGAAAATGCACAGTAAGACGGACACAAGAGAAAGGCGATAAACACAGGACCATCTGCTTCTCTTGTGTCTGTCTTTCTGTGCATTCTCAAGCAATGAATCCGAACCAACTCACCCAACTTTCAATCCTGCCAACAAACGGAGTTACCTCACGCATGGCATAAAAAAAGCCGCTATCTGCAAGTAATCAGGGAAGCTGGAACGGCTCTTTAGCAAGCACTTCACCAACGGTGCAAACAATACAATCGCTTGTCCAGCAACACCCCAACCAACACTACTATCACGAATGCTCCCTGTGTGATGAGAGATTTATCATGAAGAACTACAGAATGCAGTTCGTGAAGAATTCATGGCCAAGCTATTATCGTAACATGGATGATAATTAGGAATATGACCATGGCACACCGCATCCCTCAAATGGTAACTGTGGTCTTTCAACTGAATGACCAATTTCTAGTGCATGCCATCTTTCATTTCACCGAATATAAAATAAGCGGTCAGAGAAAAAAACCAACATGCTTGACACAAATTAGGCAAAGTTTGCCCATGTGCAGCAGGGCTGTCCAAAAGCCTGAGATTAATGTCACAGCCACGACACACAACGCTGTGTGTTTACCATGTGGAGCATCTTGTGTGTTTGCACTGTAACTTTAATCTCAGTATTATGTACCAACTAGGCCCAAATGAGGTTTAATTGATGTCCAAAAGTCTTTGAACGAAATATGCACGTAGCGTCACTCAAAATACCCAAGCTGGTGCTTAGATCCAAACATGAGATGCTAGCATATTGAAAGAATGCACGCCTGTGACTTTCATCAAGTAGCATAGAGGTTTGCATTCCTTACCTGACTTGACAGCTGCCAGATGCCATCAATGTGGAGGTGCTTCTGGAGCATCTTGGGGGCAAGAAGGTAGCTGCAAAAGTTATTCACAGCTGTTATTCATATCCTGCACATTGAAGGTGCATCTTAGGCCCTTCAGGCTCCCCATATGTGCATGCAACCCGCCAGTTCTTACAAGTGACCAAGAAACAGCGAGATGACCTTTGAACCTTCAGAGGCCTTCTCTCAAAACTATTGGTAATTAAATAAGCTTTTACTCCTTAAAGGGACACAAAAGAGCAAAACGATTTATCTCGTATTACAGTCGAACAGGGATATATCGAACCCACATATCGAATTTCCGGCTATATCAAACTGGTAAATTATCCCTTTGAAAATCCTTTGTAAAAGTATAGAAATTCACACGTTTATATTGAACGGTATTTTTACCCGCCATCGGATATGTCGAACGCTGCGCGAGCTGCAAGGTGTGCTTCGGCACTCGCTACACACCGCGACCTTTGTGGCACCGTGCCTCAGCCGACATCCGAAACACTCAAAAAACGTGAGGGCGAGAGGGCTTGGACTGTACTCCTATTGGGCGCATTCTCCAACTTGCGGAACGGCTTTTTTTCCTTTTCTTCCTCGATCACTCTCTTTCTCATGCTTTCTCCGCGTTACCATCGGCTCGGAGAGCAGGAACGAAGGTACCGGCAGCCTCCTCCTTTCGACTTTTTTTTTTTTGCTGTTTTCTGAGTTTTGATCAGCCAACCACAGCCCGCACCTTTTGTATTTGCTCAGCCAACCACAGCTCACGCCTTTCGTACAGCGCTGCTGCCCTCGCAGGTAGCCCAGACAGCCATCGCCGCCATCGCGACTGATTGCGAGCGCTTTGTTGGCCGAGTTCACTTCTGTGAGTTGTCGCATACCATCGCATTCCTCTTTTGCGTGCATGCTCACCTGCAAGCTCAAAAACATCGAGCTGAAGTTTCCGCTGGCCAACACGACAGCGGAGCTGCAACCGCTCGACCAGGGCATCATCAAGTCCTTCAAGGTGGGCTACAGGAGGCAACTCCATGATAGGCTGCTGGTCAACCTCCGCATGGGCACTGAGCTGAAGATTGACCTGCTTGGTGCCATTCAAATGGTGACGGGCACCTGGCGAGATGTGAAGACGGACACAGTGGCCAACTGCTTCCGGAAGGCAGGCTCGGTGATGGTGGAACTTGCGGAAACCAGTGAAAACGGCGACGCATTTCGCGAGCTGTCGTCCCTCTTCCCGGCTGCCGTTCCACCCGAAATGTCTGCGGACGATTTCGTGGAAGCGGACTGCAATGTTCAGGCTGTTGCGAGCCTTGCTGATGAGGACACTGTAGCTGCGGTCGCAGGGACCCAGGATGCCCAGGCCGACAGCTCAAGTGGAGACGAAGATCGCCCGGACGAGGAGGTGGCTACACGCACGTACTCCGCCACTGAAGTGGCAGCAGCGTTCGGCTTGATTCGCCGTTTTTGCGGCGACATGGAGGGAACCGGGCTGTCACACCTGGATAGCCTCGATAAGATCGAGGCCAGCATCTTCAACTTCATTTGGAAGACGAAGAAGCAGGCAAATAAAACATTCTTGATTTTTATTTATTTATTTACGCAATACTCACAGCGCCATCAGAGGCATTACAGTGAGGGGGTGCACACATTATAAGCGGTTTCATACAACATCACATGTAAACACTAGAAAACAAACACTAGCCACAATAATAAATAAATTACATACACAGCTAGTATGTAGAGAAAGGCAAAATGGGAACTAATAAAAACACAAAGTCAACAAGGAACAAAACGTATCATTTGATATTTCATTAACTACAGCAGCAGGTAATCTATTCCACTCCCATATTGTTTTTGGGAAAAACGACATTCTGAAGGATTCAGTATGGCAAAACATTTCACGCACTTTATGGGGATGATCGCTCCGTGTAGATACATAATGAGGTTCTAGTATATATTGTTGCTGTTCAATGCCAATTTTTGAGTGAAAAATCTTATGAAAAAGCTTTAGACGAAGTTTTTTTCTGCGATTTTCTAGCAACTCCCATTTAAGACCCACCTTCGCTTGGGTAGCGCTAAAGGTAAATGTATAATTTCCAGTCACAAACCTTGCAGCTAAATTTTGCACTTTTTCTATACGTTCCCTGTCACCTACCATCGGTGGGTCCCACACCTCACATGCATATTCTAAAATCGATCTGACAAACGTCTTGAAAAGCAGTTCTTTAGTAGCCATACTAAAACATTTTGCATTACGCCGTAGAAACCCTAATGACTTGCCAGCAATCCTGCCCCTCCCTCTGGATAACGAAGGCCTCTACAATCTCCCTCTGCAGGATTGCATCAGTCACCCCTCTATCAGTTTGCAAGAGGGGGAGATAGCCTTTCTAGAACATCACTTGACGCAGGCATGCTGAGCGCAAGGTTTTAGTTTTGTGGGGACTGTTGGGTTTGATATGATTGCATGGTGGTATAAATATGTCTTTCCTGAATAAAAATAGTTCAGTTGCTAGTAGTGCGTCATCCCGTGTCCTTTCGCTTTGTGTGCCGTAGTATCACGCCCCTCTGTTTATCATGGACCAACACCAACTCGCCCAAATTTTTACTTTACTAAAACATTCTGTCGCATCGTGTGTGCGGAATGAGTTGTCATTCTTGAATGCGCCGATTGTATGCGATCGTCCGCCACTGGTAAGGTCTCGGGGCCTGTATTTTTTTATATCGAATTTTTCATATATCAAACTAATTTCCGATCCCCTTCAAGTTCGATATATCCGTGTACGACTGTAGTAAACTGTTCTTTCCCAATACCAAAAACACCACGCTTGCTGCGAGAAGATGCTTGGTAAGCGAGAAATCGCGCAAAAAGAAAATGTGGATGGCGACACCACCTTGAAGTTTCCGCACCATTCGCCATGATGTCACATATTTTGACGGTGCCCACTAGGGCCTACGTAGTTCCTAAACAGTAAAAATGAAGTACACTGTCCTCTGAGGGGGCCACAGAGTTAACATACCAAGTTTGAAGAAATTTTGTTGAGCCAATGGTGCCAAAATGCGATAAATATACCTTGAAATCCGTGCCATCACGTGGGGAGATTTCGGCATGAAATTTAAAAATGAAACTTTGAACTTGATTTTCTCCTCTACTAATAAACCTACGATGGCAAAATTAACGACATTAGAGCTCTCACAGCACAATTTATCGATCTGAACCGATTCGTTGTTTCTCTTTAGTGTCCCTTTAACACAACACCTCCGCAGTGCCATCACTCCTCAGCAAAACAGAACTGGCCCATTGGCCCTTCACTATCTGTCGACATATGTGTGTGTGTGTGTGTGTCTGTGTGTAGACATAAAAATCACGCGTCTCTTGGTTGTTTATAAATCAAATAGTGATAACACCGAATCGAATACGAATACAAATTGAATGCTGTTTGAATAGTTTTCAAATAATAAAGCAACCATTTTCAAAGCAGCCCTAAAGTGGTAAGGTAGCAATTTTCAAAACAGCCTAGAAATTCTACCTCATTTTATTTGAAACAAATTCACAAGCTTTAACAAGGAAATATTAGGATTACCAAGGGTTCCGAAAGCGGGGGGGGGGGGGGCTAGAGCCTCCCCTGTCAGCAGAAGCAAGGAGCTCACCCCCCCCCCCTTCCCCAGTGAAATCCTATCACAAATTTTATTTTTGTTCTTGAGCGGCACGTTTTTTTTTTTTTGTCGCGGCATTTTGGAATGTATTTAATGACTGAGAACATTCCGGAATGGATGGGGCTACCTTAGCGCTCCGTGCACCTGCGCCATCTCCTCTACGACACCATGCAAGTCTCCTCACCAGTCTGGCCTTATCCCGCCCAGGTGCGACTAAGTGGGGTCAACGAGCCGTCAATTTCCCAAAAAGGGTCATTTGAAGTGTCAATCTTCAACCTCTAAGCCCTACGTCGTCAAGCAAACGTTGACTATTGAAGTGCGGGTGTGCTCTTCATTATGCACCTAGCCGCCAGTGCTACAGAGTTAGTGGAATGGAAGTGCGGTATTCCCACGAGGGAGTAATCCTCGGGGGATAAAGGCGGAGCCTAGTGATGTTGTCAGCTCGCGAGGACAATTCCGCACAAATATCCCCCAATCACACGGACGAAGCGAACGAAGAGGGAGACCAGTGTTACCAGACTACTTTGGTGACTTGTACTGCCCGTTTCACCAGTTGCTGACGACGAGCTGCAGACGACCAGCTGCACACTGGACACCCACTGCCGCTTTCTGCAGGAGCAAGTGCAACAATGTGGCCAAACAAGAGCCCGAAATTCCGCTATATCTCCCACCGCCAGGGGATCGTTTGTCCTGTCGAGGCAAAGGTCTGCGTGTCCTCCGAGCCTCCGAGGAGGCGTGCGGAGGGGGAGGTGGGGCCCACTCACTAATTCGTAACGTCGCGGTCACATGATCATCCGCAATCCCCCCCGTGTCCTCCGCGGATTTCTCCCTCGTGTGAATAGAAGAGCCCTTAGGCGGCGGTCTCACTCCGGCGGCATGAACACATCATTTTTGCCACTTTTCCAACTGACGCGGCGGCTGTTCTCATTGTTTTATATAGTTGATTTATATATAATTGAAAAGCTCGATCACTGTGGATTTGCAATATATCTATTAAAAACACGTCAACCGTTAGTACAGTCAACTGCCGATTTTTCGGACGCCCGATTTTTTGGACATGCTCGAAAATTCGGACGCTCTCGCGGCACCGTCGCCAGCCCCATAGACTTCAATGTATTAGAACGTCCAAAATTTCGGACGCTGAAGCTATTGCGCGTCCGATTTTTCGTACTTTCTGCCCAAATTGCAGGTCCGAAAGGCATTATTTGAAGCCCCCACCTCTTCCGCGTCTATCATCTCGTAGGTTCGAACCAGCGCTTTCGCGAGTCGATCTGTTTGAGACTGTAGCAGAGTCCGAAAGTCAGCTTTGCCGCAATGCCGACGCGTTATGGGGTGAAGCAGACCAGAAATTCAAAGGGGCCGCTATCGCGGCGCCGTGCGGCGATGTTACGAATAAGCAGCGGAAATGCACGGAGGCGTGATGGCAGCAGCTGGCAAACGCGCCAGTACGGCTTCATCGCTGATAACCCTTACGATAAGCATCTACAGTTCGGTAGTGCACGTGGCCTAGCGCAGTTGCATGCGTACTGCACGCATTTATTAGGAGAGAACCCGCATGCGCCGCGCCGCCATTCTTGCTGCCTCTTTCTGCGAGACCGCTAAGTGCGCCGCGTAGACGCGTTACCTTCGCGGACGAAACCAGCTCGCCATTGCCGCGCCCGTGTGCGGTCAGGAACTAAGTGCGCATCACGAACCCTTTCATGATAAATGCGTGCGTACGATACAGCAACAGTAAAGTGACGGCGTCAGCTTAGTTGGCGATGTGCTGCACACAACTAGAAACGATCAGCTTGACACGGCAGTGAATGCTACGTATCGGCGGCGATTCGGCGATGTGTATGCGCACACGCATCAGGGAAAGCCGGTCGAGTCGTCCGCTCTTCCGCCACAGTCTTTGTGTTCCGCGTCATCGTTTACAAACGCTTCATGCGAGATAGCCGCAATATATTCCGCGCAGGTACCGAATGTATTTGCGAGCTGGACGCGCACCAAAATGCCTGATAATTGTACTAGGCATTAAAGCTATTTCGGACGTGGCTGTGGCGATTTGACCACTTGAGCAGAATAAAAAAGCATGAATTTATTTTTTCGGACTGCCCGATTTTTCGGCCGATTTCGCGGTCCCTAGGAAGTCCGAAAAATCGGCAGTTGACTGTATTTGGGGATGGATAGCCAGATAGCCAAGAATAAGCGCTAGTTACACGGTTTGGGCTGACTATGGCTCAGAAGTGACCATTTTTAGAAAAATCTGCTACAGTTACAGCACTATTTCTTGCACAGCACTTTCAAGGCCCATCTATCCATTTCTTCAACGTAGCAAATTAATGTCGGACTTCTACTTTATTGCTGCTTAGCTTTTGAAAACAGCCAGATTTAGTCATATTCGCTACAGACTCTCCGGTAATTATTCGCCAGAGGAATTTCACTTTCGGTTCGTATATGCAAGATGTTCCGTCTGAATGCTCAATTTCATTAACGTACGAGCGCTCTCTTTTTAATTATGTTGATCTAAACTGGGCGATATTTTAAATACATGGGCCTACCATGCCCATTTTTGTGGAAAGCTACTGAAGTTCTGTGGCTGAATTTGCATGTAGAGAAACTAGAGCCCACTATATATTTATTCAACGTAGAGTGTTTCAATAGAGCAAGCAGAAATGCCAAACGAAGCTCGTTATTTGTCTTAATTTATCATGCCGCAAACGTCAACAAAACCTCTGTAATCTTCAAATAGCGCTGAATTTTGAGCATGCGTAGCCTGAAATATAGCAGTCGTGGTCTCCTGATATAATTATGCACACAAATCACACACAAATACTGCAGGAATACTGAGCAATCTACATTATTTCTATCACTACAATGAAAATCTTCCTCTAGCACCACCTAGACGGAAAAAACCAAAGCGCTGAATTTGAAAGCTCCTCGTCTCTCCGACTGTGGCGTGCGAAAACATTTGACCTGAGGGAAGAATGTCTTTTCTGACTTCAAACCATGCGCCACCATCTGTAAGTCTAGCAAGCGTTCAAAGCTGGGCGAGTTGGTAAGGTTTGATCTTCTAGCAAACTGGGCAACAGACGGGACACAAAGAAGGAACCAAACAGGAGCTAAAAAAGCACTGTGACAGACCATGGCGAACCTCAGAACAGAGGACAGCTTTGATCGAGTTTTTGAAGAAACACAAATTGCCGCCATGAGGTTGGGCCTTGATCAGAGTGAAGCCACGGTCGTCAGATGCGTAAAACCGCCCATGCGATTTGAGCAGTCAAATAAGCCTGCTCCTCCAGTGGCATTGGATGCAAAGACAAAGCTCCCAAAATAGTTCTTTGCGGCAGTTGAGTGCGTGACATCCGAAATAAAGAATCGGTTCGACCAATCTGGCATGGACTGTCTAGCAAAGCTTGAATGTGCGATTGTCAGCAGTGCACGTGGACAGCGATTAAATGAAGAGGAACTGAACGAAGCGCTTGGAGTCCATAGCACAGATTTTGATTTAGATAGGCTTGTGGCACAGCTTGTACTCCTTCCAGCAGTTATTTCTAGGGCAGGTGTGAACGCTGTTCAAGATGTGGCTGAACAACTGAAGACCGAGGTGCAAACAGTTCGGGATCTATTGGACCAGGTTGCCAAACTTATGCAGTTTTTGTTGACAGTGCCGGCATCAGCGGCATCAGGAGAGCGCTCTTTTAGTGCACTCCGGCGAGTGAAGACACATCTTCGGAGTCACATGACGCAGACCCATCTCACTCATCTTCACCTCCTGCACACCCACCGGGAAAGAACGGGAAAGTTATCTCTGGATAAAGTCATGAACGAATTTATAAAGAAAACGACCGAACGCTCAGCAACGTTTGGTTGTGTTTTAGCTGTGTTTTCTTAATTTTTTTTGGCAACCCAGTTATGGTCGAGTACTGAGTGTCCTATGTTTGTAATCGACGTGCCGGCGCATTTGATTATCAGTGCAATATAGACGCATTTTTGTTTCCTTCCTTATTCCGCATATTTCTAGCTGTTGTCATTTTTTCCATAATGCACTCTGTGATCGTACAGAATTTTACTAATGTGTAGCACCTATTTGTGAGTCCATCATACATTATCTTTTTTGTTCGCACTTATACCCTTTGTGCTTATCTGCATGATTAAATCTGCATTCGTCTACATTGTATAACTTCAGTTGACATACATATCGGCAATTAAATTTTTCTTGCGTGCGGAAGTGGTGGACTAAATGCATGCGTCTATGTATGTGGAAGGGGGACGCTTGCCTTAGTGAAATTTTTAGGGGCGAAGCTCCTTAAGGCGGCACCCGTTCGTCCCTCGTAGTCGTCGTGGCCGTAGTAGTGAGTAACAAGTCTTACGCTTTGACCTCCAAGGTGGTGCCGGTGGGAGATTTCTCCTGTGCGTTGTTGAACAATAAAAAATTCGCAGCGTGCGCGTTAACTAAAAGCCGAATTCTTCTGTCTCTCATTCCCCATTAGCAGCCATTGGCATGTTCCAGTAGGAAACGTTAGTAGAAGTAGAAGTGTAAGTGTTAGCTAAAAGCCGACTTCTTCTGTCTCTCATTGCCATTAGCAGCCATTGTTTACCTCCAAGGTAGTGCCTGGTGAGATTTCTCCTGTGCGTGATTACACAATAAAAATTTTGTTCAAAACGCCGTTGATTGATGAAATAAACCAACGAAAGACGCCAGATGTTTTGTAAAAGCAGAACGAAAGAACGCCAGATGTTTTTCTTAAAGTGTAGTAGTAGTAGTTGCATGTAGCCACCTCGCCCGATCGTCAACGGGCGAGGTGGACCGGCAACGGCGCGAGGACCCTGCCGTACGAGAGTTAAATCACACTAAAAGACATACTTTGCGGGCGATACACTCTAGTGAGCTTTCAACTTTTCGTCTTAATGTACATGATAAAGAAATTATTTCTACGAAAAACGCAAGGCACACCTTGAGCAATATGTTTGGTTTTGGGACGCTAAATGGAACCATGAGGCGATGCGAAGCCGGAGCACTTGCACGATCGCGTTCCGTTGGCTTTCGTTGGGCATGCTACCGACCTCGCGTCGTGGAACGCGCGTCCTGTCTTCCCTCTAGCCTTGCCTTTAATTCGCACAGGGCGAGCGGGGAATGCGGTCGCTCTTGGCGCTCTTTCGCTCGGGAGCGGACTTCTTCCTTGCATTTCACCGATCACAAGTGATAATCAAGGCACCACGTAAACCAACAGTACAATAAAAGTTTGATGTTTAATATATACACGATGTTTCACACTCTTTATATTATGTACTGGGCGCATTTCACGGAAGAGTTTCACGGTTTACAGATGATTCCCTCCGTAGCTTCGCCCCACTAATCATCATTCACCCCGTGGATATGCTGTGATTTTTTTTAATGAGGTGCATCTTTCCGTTGTTCATAATGTGCGTCACCTGATTAAATAGATGGTGTTTGTAATTGCGAAGGCTCACTTTATATAATAAACATTGCTAGTGTAAATCGTTCTAATTTATGTGTGATTTTGTTTGAAGACGGGAAATGACGTCTTCATTGATGTGACACTAGATATACACTAGAAATACAAGCCTTTTGCTCAATTAAGGTAATATTTAAAAAATCAGTCATAAGCAACAGCAAACAGCCATTTCAAAGCAGCTGAGTTGCAAGTATGCATATATTTGAATGGGCAGCCTTAGTCAAATTATAGAGACAACCGGGGGGTACGTGCTACCTTTCACATCGTGACCTAAACCGTATACACAAACAACAGGATTGTTTTGAGTTATTTTATCGCTATGGATATGCCTATAGAGAAGGATGTTTTACTTATTCAGAAAATGCAAATTACTACGAGACATTTGCTCCCAATTTAATAGAAAAAGTTAGCAGAGTAAAAAGGATAACAATTGTCATTGTTGAGATGCCCATCCTAACGCTGACAAACCTTCTCTGTAAAGTCACACGTACGCCAAGTATAAACAAATCAGAAACGTGCTTGCACGTGTGTGCTTTGTGCGCGTGTGCCCTTGTTTGTGTGCGTGCACATCAAAATACGGTTCCAAACTTTATCCTGGGACCAGCCGGAAATCGTGGCTTAGCTCGAGCCCCCCCTGCCGCGAAAGACTTCCGGAGCCTCTGAGGACTACTTTTAACCGACAAAAAATACCACGACGATAAAACTGCGGCAAGCTCTTGTACAGCTGCAATTACAGCCTTACAAATGTTTTGTGTAACTACAGGCTGAAATATGGCAGTGGCTACAGTATTCAATGTGATGCTTTGTCAACAGCTTATAGCTAAAACTGATATAATAAATATTAAGCAATTTTCTTGACCTAACATCATCATGAATGTCATGGTGAAGATAGTGGATTGGTGACATTGTCGCTTTGGCAACACTGGAGTTTTGAGCAGAAGCGCATTCATACTGTGATCAATGTAGCATGTGGGTAATTCAATGATGAAAACAAGAAAAGTTACCCTTCGCTGTGCCAATGTCTCATTTCTGTGGGCATTTTTCGTTGTTGCTGATAATTAGAAAAGTCACAGTTCCACCTCAAGGACAAAGCAATGAATGTGATAGCAAGAAATTGGAATGTCGCAGGAAAAACGGCAAGCAGCTAGAAACTTTCTGTGCACTGCTCAAGCACAAAGGACGCAGGAAAAGAGAAAACACAAGGTGAGTGCGAACTAACAACTGTCACAGCTCGACACTTGCAGTGCGCTGCTCAAACACAAAGAAGAACAAACGAAAAGAGCGCACAGGTATACATAGGACGAGTGCAAACTGTCACAGTTGCTACTTCAACTAACCCCTACGTTGGCTCTTCTAGCTAGTAGAACACTCCTTTCGCAAACGCAGCTGCTGCAGCAAGAAAAGTGACCTTCGTGTGGTCTATAGCTTCAACGCAAACTAGGGTAGCAAACCGGTTTTCTAAATTGGTTAACCTCCCTGCCTTTCCTCCTCTACTACTTCTTGCGGTGAAAGCACAAGACGGGCAAAACTCCCCGTCAAGAGATAATCGCGTGAACACGGTCAACCATGCCCTGTATGTCAAAGTACAAGTCGAAGGCGCACATCCCAACTCGGGCGAAACACTGAAAGTTTTAGAACTGGGGACTCAAGAAACTTGCGAGCCGCAAGGACGCATACATAGAATGCAAGCCACTCTCGGACTCTTGCGCTCGCGTTGTCCTAAGATCCTGCAGCGCCTTCCTTAAGGAGGCAAACAAAATCGCAGAGCGCGAGACCTCAAGAGAAGAAAATAAAGACGGCACTTGGCAGTGGCCCGTGAAGCCACGACTCGCATTTCCTGCGGGCATCGATTCTGGTCACTAAGATAAAACTTCATTTGGCTCTAGTTGGTACATATTCCCGAGGCTAAAATTACAGCGCAAATGCACTTCTTTGTCCTTCTTACTTCTTTACTTTGTCCCTGCACCCATCTGAATATGATTTCATGTCTTTGCGTATCTAATACACTATCATCCTTGTTACACGTTTTGGTTTAGAGCTATTGTTGTGTGTGCATGTGCGGTAAGTTTTCCTTGGGCTTATATATACATTGGCGTATAAAAGAATAAAGCAGTTGTTAGCGTATGTTTCTTTCCTTCGTGGGTGCCTTATGCGTTTGCACTGTAATTTTAACCTCAGGATTCTGGTCACGGTGTAACATATATACTGTGATTCTGGTTCAGCTGTCTAACAACTAGTTATTTTAACAGCGAAGCTGTTCTTGCTCGAGCCTTTCATGCCCGGGATCCGTGGTAACGCTTGCGGCCATCATAAACGAGTATGCGCCACAGACATTGGGCCAATCCCACCACTGGTCCACTAAAAATGAAGTTAGGCCAACGAACGGGTATGTGCCACAGAAATGAGTTATTCCCACCACACACAACTTCCACTGAAAAGGAATCAGTGGGCCCAACAAATGGCGTGCGCGTTACCGTAGTCACGAGATACTTTGTGGTTATAAAGGATGGTGGCTATACTACCACCTCAAAGCTTAACAAGAAGTGTTTAAAGGGACTGTCTACCGCTCGGAAAAATTTTTCTGATTGTGGTGAAAATGAGAAGATTGTTCTTCACATCGGCGGCAACGAGCATGCTTTTGCACCAGAAAAAAGAAATTATATCTTTAATTTGACGTTGAAAATCGTGAAAGAATGACCGCTAGTGTCACCCAACGGCGATGTGGTTCAATCTACTGGTAGGACAAGAAATCCTCGCAGGTAGACTCATTTTGCTTAAAAACAAACATGTATAACTTGAAATTGTATTTTACGCACTTGAGGCACCTTTCGATTGCGTCAGTGTAATTTTTTGCTTTTTTTTTCTCACGCATCCAAAAAGGCGCCCGGTGGCGCTGCTTGCGGCGTCATCTTCGATTTCGTCTGCTTCAACTCATGCGCTATGCCATGCGGCTCTCCGCGCTGGTTGTACTGTGCCACTGTATTGTTATTAGGATGTCTCACATGTGCTGCGCTGTGAAGGCACGCATTTATTGTCTCTTTGTGATGAATCGACTTGGCTTGGATTGCGGCAGCAGTGCTAAAATAAACGCATAGACTGCGATTACAGCAAAACAAGTGTTCTGTAATCGTACAATAAAACTTATTTAACCTCTAGTGCGCTGAAAACGACTGTTACATTCATTACAATAGTGTTCAGCGAAAATAAAGTAATCCTACAGAAATCACATGTGCTTTTGGTTTTAATTTTTACCGGCACTACAATCATCATCGCGTCCACCAACCAGTGTTGTGGGCATGTTTCACGCCAATGGAAGAAGACCGAACGCAGATCGAAAAATTCTATTTTAAAAATTTCTACTCACTTTCCAGAGAAACCGCTGCAAAGTTAGACACTTCAAACGGTAGGCTTCCTATTGCGGTACAGAACAGGAAAGCGATGAAGGACGGGTAGACAGTCCCTTTAATAAAGAGCAGTAATACAACATATCAGAGCATCTTAAGCAAAAAGCTTCTTTGTAAGCCTGTGTATAAGAGTGGTGTGGTCAAGATGCAATAAAACTATACTACCACATCAAGGCTTAACAAAGAGTGTTTAATAAAGAGCAGTGATATAACACATAGAAAGAGCAGTTGCAACACGTAGAAATGCATTACGAAGGGAGTGCCACCAACTTCGCTGTTTCATTGGTGTCCACGAAGCGGAGCTGCTTGAATATTTTTATTAGATGCAGCTGGCGAGCTTGTCGTAATAAAAGTTCTTAATAAACATCCACGTGTTCATTTGCTCGACGGCGTGACTGTGTCCGTGTATTCCGAGAGCGGCTCATTTCGAGACCCCCACAGCGTGTGGTCATTTGGTCCCCTGAACAATGGCCTTTATAGACCTCGTGAGCTGGTATGGTGGCGTTGCTGCTCTCCCCCTCTGTCGGGCCAGCAGCGCACTGTTAGGATTGTCGCCTATGGGCCCGTCTGCTTGTTTCAAGGCAGCGGCGGCAGTTCTCCAAGAACGGCAACTGTAGTTTTTTTTGTCTGCGTGCATAAATACGCTGTGCTAACTTATATTTATTTATGTTTTTCTTCCTGTCTGAAAAAGCTCTCAAACAACAGCTGTTTAAAGCTGTGGCCAAAAAACCAGGATGCAGCGACTCTTGGTAACCTAAGCATTCAACAAAACTTCGTCCTCTTTTCGCCTCAAGCCATTTAGAAAGACAGAACCCCTTCAGTCCTTTTCACTGAAAACAGAAAAAAAAAAGCAGAGAAAATACAGCTGCTTGCGCCGAAAACAAGTTCCGTTCCGTCCCTTGGACACCACGCGGGGAACAGTAGCACTCCCCCCCCCCCCCCCCCCCCCCCCACACCTCCTACACACAAACACACTCACAACACACGCAGGCGCGCACACACACACTTTCCAGACAGTCAGACTGCAAGCGCCCATCAGTTCGTCACTCGCTGTCGTCTGCTAGGAAAGCACATTGCCGGCCAAGGCTGCCAGCCCGCGTGTGAACGTGAAGACAAGAAGCGAAGATCGTGTGTTGTTCTGCGGTTTCCGCGGGACTGAAATTGCAGTAACATGTGCCTCAAAAGGAGTTGCTCGTAGCTTGGAACGAAGTTGCATGCGAGTGGTCAGTGTTTGGTCTGAAAGAAGAATTGGTGTGTGCAATGGAATCTTCCGAAATTATTGGGAAATGCACAGTGCATTTGAAAACCATGGACTACGACGTACGAGTGGTGGTGAGCTTTTGATTTTTAAATGCTCGACATTTGCTGAGCCATATCGAACTCTTTTCGTTCCCAACGAAGAGGATGCTGCAAATGCGTGTCTGATTCCGCACCGGCTACCCCTGCTCGCCGTTCTGGCTGGCAAGAAATCGCATGTGAGAAGACGCAGGCAGGCACATTGCCCGAAGGGGGCCATCGCCAGCCTGCTATCTTCCTACTTTGTTGTGACGTTTAAGTTTGTGTATACATTTAAAATAAATAACAAAAGGCATAAGAGAAAGCGCAAGAGAGTGAGGACACTTTTGGGTGGAATTCGAGGTGTTGCTTACGCATTGCATAGCTGCGGTCCAGAGTTGTCTTTCATTTTCGTCCGACTTCTGTGGTAACTGGCAGAATTTTAAAGCTAGTTGCTTCCGAATGGTGTTCCTACAGCTGCTGTGACAGCCATGCACGCAGAAGTACAAAAAAGTACCGTACTACTGCGACGTCTTTCCGTCCTATCGGCGAGGAGACATGCGTTTCTACCGTGACTGCGCACCCAGGAGCAACAAACGACAATCCCAACTTTTCCGCCGCGGGCGTCTGGTGGCGCTACCTGTTCGATTCAAAGCTGCAGCGCACTAGGCCTATAGCACCGGACGGTTTGTTCGAGCTCAAGGTCATGTTATTTGGTCTTTGCTCAGCACTAGGGATGCTCCAATGCATGATGGACACTGTGCTGGCTGGCTTGAAGTGGCTAACTTGTCTTGTTTACTTGCCTGAAGTCATCGTCTTCACCTCAAGCTCTGAGGGACACCTCATATGCCTTAGAACTGTACTTCCAGCAATCATGTCATGTGGACTTACACTGAAGCCAGAAAAGTTTTGTTTACGGCGAGCTGCTGTTCCTGTGGCATGTCATCAGCAGGTCTGGAATTCACCCTGACCCACAGAAGATGGCTCCCATCCTGCCAACAAGAAGGCAGTATGCAGATTTCTCTGTTTGTGTGCATACTGCGATGGTTTACGAAGAACAGGAGCTTTATTGCAAGAAGAAATACAATGTGTCGCACTCAAACCGAGGGCATCAAAAATGTCTTCTACCTCTGTTTTCGTGCTGCACCTGTCAAGTGGATCAGTCTTTTTTGTTGTCATCACCAGCTCAGAGCTAGACACAAATAGGGATGCAATATTATTACAAGCACTTTGTAAAGAACTTTTCCCCCATCGCCGAGTCTCAAAACTATCTTCCTAAATCAGACGTCTACTTGAAGTGGGAAACGCCGCAGCATGAAGCTTTTCAAGAACTGAACTGACACATGCAATCACCGCCGATTCTTGCACACATAGACGAAGACATCAACATGGAAATGCATATCGATGCAAGCAGCATAGGTCTCGGTGCTGTGCTTGTAAAGAGAACACAAACAAGAAAGGATTGTGGCTTACGCTAGCCGGTTGCTATGGAAAGCTACCGGGAAAAAAATGCCCTGCCGGAAAATTTCCCTACCGGAAAAAAAATGCCCTGTAAATATTTGGATAACGTCAAAATTTTACCCCTACCTATACGGCAGGCCTCTCAATGTTCTGAGCGACCGCACCTTGTTTTGGCTAGAAACTTGAAGGTGGAGTCACCGACTTCAAGACTTGGACGTCTCTATGGTGTACAAGTCCGGACAAAAGCAATCCAATGCGGACTGCTTGTCCCATGCCCCCATGGAACCACCGCTGCATGACGACCTCAACGATGACACTTCTTTGGGAATGATAAGGGCTGATGACTTCACCGCATAACGAGCAGATCCTGAGCTGAGCAGTCTTGCAGAACACCTGGAGGGCAAGACTGACTTTGTTCCGAAGGTATTTTATCGGGGACTTTCTTCATATTCCTTGCAAGGCTGTATCCTCGTAAAAAAGAACTCGCCACTCTGCACCAGTACCTAGTAGTTGTGCCTTTATCTTTATGACCAGAAGTGCTGTAAGCATTGCATGACGATCCTACTACTGGCCCGTCAGGCTTTTGCGTACACTTGCAAGAATGGAAGAGAAGTTGTCACGGAGTGCCATTTTTGCAACCCGGTGTCACACTGATTAACGGACGCCAGTGTTGTATGGAACGGCATTCCAAGGAATGACGTTCCAGGAACTAGTTCCTTTTTGGAACGCATTTGGAACGCCAGTGTTCCATTGAGGATTGGTGGAACTGACAGTAACTCGTTACGTTTACATAAGAACAGCAGAGGGAACGGCATTCCTTCTGTAAACATTCCTCAGCATCGAACAAGCGCACACACGCAGCACATCATGCAGAACAGGCGCATTGGTGACCACGCGAGACGCAAGAATCTAATACTCTCCTGTCACTTGACTATACTGCATCGTGGTTCTCACTTTAAGGCGCCCACCGGGGGCACAGGGAAGCGCGTGATGCCGAAAACAACCACGTCCGGAAAGAACGGCAGATTTCTCTTTTTGTCTGAGCCAGTCTGATAGCAATCAAGGGCCATTCTGGAGTGTACACACCTTGGATAACTTTTAATTGACATTCGGGGATCACTGAACCCTATTGAAGACCGCTGCCAGTAAAGGGTATGCTATTTTTTCACCTCGTTGACATTTTTGTTTGGCCAACTCGAAAGTAGCTTTTTTTGTATGCGTGTGTGGCTGCGTATTCAGGCGGTTCTACTACGCGTTGCTGTGAACTTGTTGGCATAGGGAAAAGTGGAGGAGCCGACTTACCGTAGTCGAAGCGCCTGGGCGTGGTTCCGCGGAGTCTTCTAACGGCACGAATCATCGTTGTGAACCTAGTGTTCGACGTGTATGGGACAGAGGAATCAGTCACAGTGCTAGAGGCCGCAGAAATAAAGTGAAGAACCACCGAAATCCCGCGCAGTGGACTCCTGCTGCGCATGAATGGTCGTGGGCACCAACGTAACGGTTGCGAAGTTACACTTTGGTTCTACGCCTTGGGAGTTAGCGCCTTGCTGCGTTCAGCGTACGCTTCCAACATTTGATTGGTTTTATGTTCGCATGCTCACCGACTACGAAGCTTCGGCCCAGTTCCTGGGAGTGTTTTTCTCGTCGCATGGTCTTTAGCGGCTGGCTAGATCGTCCCTTTAGTATCTCATGCATGCCACCGGCAGCTATCAAGAAGTGTGTCTTTTGACGCCCGGTTGCGTGGATGGTAGGGAAGAAGAATGAAATGCAGTGGACGCGGGTGCCACAGTGGTGCCTGCCTAGTGCAGGATATCACCCTGCTAAGCAGTCTAGTTGCTTGTCCAACATGGTGTAGAAGCAGATCAACAAGTATCCCTTCTGGAAGATTTTAGTGTGGCTCTGTATCGGCTGGCCACCTAAACTTAGCCGTTCGTCTAGTTGAGACGTGTAATTAACGTCTGCAACGTAGGCATCGGAACGTTTATCAATACACGCACGGCACTCAAGAAATACAAAGTGTATGGTCGCCCATTTGATGTCATCACCGACCATCATGCACTATACTGCTGTCATCATTGAAGCCGTCTCGCCCTCTGGGCACTTCGCCTGCAATACTACGACATCCGCGTGCTGGGGACTGTATTTGGCGGCTTGCACCAGGAACGTCGGTGATGGCTGTGCGCGATTGCTGCATCCCGAGCAGCCTCACTCGAACCAGGTCGAGGTCTCCGGCCACCTCTCGGGACGCCCGCGTCACAGGCTGCTGAGTCGAACTCCTGCCGCTCCCGTCGCCAGTGCGCTTGCTGGCAAGACAACCTTCTCCTGCTCAGCCCACGCAGACAATGCCAGTGCGTCGTTGCTTGCATCCTGATCACGGCTGGAATCACTTGCCTCTGGCTTCTTTACGGTATGGTGCGCGTGCTCTGGCCGTTTCGAACATTTCGAAAGTTTTGTCGTCGTTTTTCTTCTTCTGAAGGGCTCTTACTCATGACACTCAACCTGCCTGAGATCACCTTCAAGCACTAGCCTCCCAGAAACACCAGCACTGCAACTCCACCAACATAGTAGTCGTGCCGAAACTCTGTGACTTCTCACATCCGATTGTCAGGGACTCAACGCGTCCGGTCATCTCATGTATGCCTTCATCTGTTTATACCTTCGAACTTTCTATCTGTAGCTATTATCCGCTGTTAACCTAGATCAGTGTTTCTCAGCCATCAATTTTCGGGGACCCTTGTGCACGGTTGGAGTAGGTGAGGGACCCCTTGCAGTGAGAGACAGAAAGGTTGGGGGGGTCTCTACGGACTACCTTGGTTTCTGCGGAACCCCATTGGAGAACTACTGACCTAGATGTACTGCCTATGTTAAGTTCCTTTATTGTTTGTCAAGTTTATACACTTCTCTCTTGTTAGCTGCTCGATCGATTTTATATGTGTTTGTTAGTTTGTTTTAAGTGTTGTACTAGATTCCTTGTGCTGCCATACCACCAGATTAAAAGCTGTTGTCTTGTTTTTCCACACATTTCTCTAATCTCTTCGCTATGTCTGCTTGCTTACACAATGACCTAACCTGCTATCATTCCCATCGCCAACTTCACGCTGGCAACGCTAGAGTGACAGCTTGTAACAAAACTGGTATCCGTGACAGGACGTTCTGTACAAAAGTAAAACAGTGAAGGGTGAATGAGAACTGTGCGGACAGCGTGGCGATAGATCAGTGCAGTCGAAGCTGTGGCGCCTGGTTGAATGACAGTTCAACCAGGCGCCAGTTTGCAGTACTGAGGGAATGAATTTTGAAAAGGCCTCGAGAACACCGAACTGAGAGAATGTGTTAAAGAGCCGCAGGAACAGGTTGGAGAAGAGCGGGCACTGGCCCAGGAAGAAAAGAAGAGAGAGCGGGAAGAAAAAGAGAAAGAAGGGTAGCAGCAAGGGAACCCGGAGAATGGGAAGTGGAGTTACTGCAATTAAAGATTCCTCTCAATGAGAGTAGCAGTGTGAGCCGATCTAGCAGTGAGCACCTCGATGTCTGGGAGGAGCAGAGTTTGAGAATCTACACAGGTAGGTTGCTCGTCATCCATGATGAAGGAAGGGACGACTTAGATGCATTTATATGCCTGGGTGATTCTATGTAAGATCGAACAAACGATGGCTGGTCGACCTCTTAAATTTATTTCAAAATTTTATATATTATTGCTTTATGAGTGGAAAGAAGAGATCCGCAATTTGTTCTGCCGCCAAAAATTTTTTCGAAGCACAGAAAATCAATAATGACGAAGAGGTGGAGTGGGGCGCTCATCCGCTCTGCTGTTTTGGCCAACTTTCATTATGAATTGCACAAAATCTATTAAAGTTAGGTAGCTCAAATTTCTTTAACTAAACATATGCATGTTCTTGCTTCTGCTCCGGTATTTTTAGTTTTCATGTGTAGTGTAGGTGTTTTTATAAAAAACTTCAAAATTGGCCCAGGAAATATGATTTTCTTTACTTTGAAGGTCTTTATCTCAAAAAATCGTTGTAGCAGAGTGACAAAAATTCCGCATTACGTTCTTCGCATACTTATCTACCAAACTGCTGAATCTTATATTTATATAACTTTTCAGTAAGGAGATACGATCGGGCTAAGTTCAAGGAAACATCGAACAATGCAAACTTCTGACGACAATTAAAAAAAGAAACCATTTTTTATTTTATATTTCTTAAACTATGTCTATTTATCCTCTTCCACATCAGCTTTCACAATCATTGAAAACATATTGCATAACTTCGTTGCACTAATAGTTACGGCCCCTCCAATGAGACCCTTAGGCAAGGCTCAGCGCACCATGCAGGTCTGAAGATCCGATGCTTCCATGCTTAAGAAATAAGCTTCTTAATCTTATTTTTCGCTAGTGTGGATGGCAAGAGAGTGAGGAGTTGAGAGCATTCCCGGGGTCCCGTCACTGCTGCATGAACTTGCCGAAAGCTCTCGGTCCAAAGCGCTCAGAACCAGCACTTTCCTTCAGCTGAATTTTCCGATGCATCACCTTAACTTTACGCCCGCCGTATCTTGCAGCGAACATTTTCGGCTGCCACCTTCTGCACCTCAGTTTGTTTTCTCTTGATGCAGGCTTGCCTGAACCGACTTCTAACTGTGCAAGGAGGTTTCAAAGAGGACACGCCGGTAGCCGCAGTGATCTGGTTAATGACGTCGATTTCTTTTTCAGGGGGCATAAGAATGTCATCGTTCAACTGCGCGTTCCGTCAAGATCTTTCATTGCAGTCGTAGCAAAAGCACGTGTAGCACACTTAGTCCGTCACACTGACAGTCACTGATCTTTCGGGTGTTAAACGTTCCTTCAAAGCATTGATGTTTAGGTCGGTAACTCTGCGAAATTTTGGCTTTTTTGCAATAATTAAGCTTCTTGTGCTTCGAAAGGTAGTCTCCACAATACACTCATTCAGAGCTATACTTTCTCGCCATGAGGAGTAGAGTAAGAGCAAAGCACAAGCACTATTGGCGTTGAATGAAGTGTGAACGGCGGACCGAACGCGTGGCCAGTTGAGGCCATCTGCTGCCGACATCTAAGATAGGCAAGCGCATCCGGTTACCGATAGTGTTGCTTTTCTTTCCTTTGACAGTCCATATTTTGCTTTGCCACTGGAGCGCTACGTTCATGCTTTCCACTGATCGCAACTGGCGCAGCGCAGTTTCTCTGGCAGCAGCGTGCGTGTAGCGAGTGCTCATAGCTCCCTCATAGTTTTCATCTTGCTTTCGTCTCCGTTGTGTTATCAGCGCCTAGCTGCGATGCGAACACAGAGCGGACAGAATAGCGAAGCTCCAGTGCACGTGCGTTCAAGTCACCCGAGAGGTGTTGCTATTTCGAATGCAATCGGTCTGAGGACGCGAAAACGAGCTCTCATTGCGCTGCCTCTTACAACGAGCTTCTCGGGTGCGCGCGCGCCTGCTTGGTAGCTCCGCGCTCGTGGCCGACACAGGGCATATGCTCGCCAGTCAGCATTTAACAACGCACTCCAGGTGTCTTGCATCTACACCCTAAGGGAAGCCCATGAGGATTCCATACGCGACAGATATATCGAGCTTCGGAATGGTGAGAAAGTCCCCATTGTCAACGCCATAAAGGTGGTACAGCCAAAAGCTCTGGCTGAGAACCTACCAGTTGTCACAGGGACCCTCCAAGGCACAGATGTCTCAATTTTGCGGGAGCAAGGTGCAACACAGTAATCGTGCCGAGGAAGTTGGTGAAGGAAGACAAGCTGACGGGTAAGAGCAAACTCGTCTACTTAGTCGACGGAACAGCGAGCATGCTGCCTGAAGCATGGATTGAGGTTGACACCCCGTACTTTACTGGTCACCTTAAAGCACTACGCCTGCAAGATCCACTGTATGACCTAATTCTGGGCAATGTCGATGGTGCAAGACCTCCTGATGATCCCGAAAAACCTGTCCCGATGGAAGAGGTAAAAGAAGAGCCCGTAGCAGCAGCTTTTACCCAGTTTCAGGTGCATGCACAGCCAAGAAAATTTGTCAAGCTTCATACGTCCGGGACCACGGCGCTAAGTTTGTATAGTTCTCCCATGTTAGTTGCTCGATCAATTTTACATGTGTTTGTTTGTTTCAAGTGTTGTACTAGATTCCTTGTGCTGCCATACCACTAGAATAAAAGCTGCTGCTTTGTTTTCTACACCTCTGATCTCTTCGCTGTGTCTGCTTGCATACGGAATGACCTAATCTGCTGTCATTCCCGTCACCGACTTCGCGCTGGCAACGCTAGAGTGGCAGCTTGTAACAGAAGTATTACTGACCACGCCTGACCACCAAAGTCACTTATTAGGTACATCAAGACATGCCGAGATTGCCAGCAACACAAGACATCACCAATAAGGCCAGCGGGATTGCTACAGCCAGCGGAATCACCGTGCCAGCCATTATAGGAAATCAGGATGGATTTATTGGGGCTGCTCCCAACATTAACATGTGGCAAAAGTCCGCCGCGGTGGTATAGCGGTTACGGTGCTCGGCTGCTGACCCGAAGGTCGCGGGTTCGATCCCGGCCGCAGCGGTCGCATTTCGATGGAGGCGAAATGGTAGAGGCCCGTGTACTTAGATTTAGGTGCACGTTAAAGAACACCAGATGGTCGAAATTTCCGGAGCCCTCCACTACGGCGTCTCTCATAATCATATCTTGGTTTTGGGATGTAAAACCCCAGATATTATTATTATTAACATGTGGCAAAAGATGGATCATCGTAGCCATGGACTGCCTCACCCAGTATGTCACCTACCCCGTGGCAGTGCAGTCAAAGTGGCGAAGTTCTTCATCGAGAGCATCCTGCTACAACATGGTGCACCAGAGGTCCTCATGACCAACAGAGGGCCAGCGTTTATAGCAGAACTTTCTCAAGCAATTCTACGAAGTCTGTCCGTAAATTAGAGAAGAATTGAAAAGCGCAAACGACGAAGACGAAACACATACAACAGGACTGGCGCTTAACTTGCAACTGGCGTTTATTGTAAACGAACAACGTGATGTGCCCGTGCATCAAACACACGCATATGCGCACATCATCCCACAAGAGATAGCGTGGGTCTATCTTGAAACATGAAATTTGAAAACAAATTTATGGCGTATCAATGTACGTCAAGAGCAAAGCTACTTCATTTTCTTTTAACAGCAAAGATGGGCAGCTGACACACTTATCACCTGCTTTCTTTATCAAGTAAGCCTCGACGATTTCGCGTTCTGTTTTTGAACTGCCTTTTTTTTAGGAAAGTGGTGTTGCGAAATAAAGGAGTACAAGCACATTGTTTGCAATGTTCTGCCAAGTGGCTACCAAATCCCTTTCTGACATCGTTATTGTTCTGTCTCGCTCTGTCATTGAAGCACTGACTAGTCTCCCCAATATAGACACGTCCACAACTCAGAGGAAAAAGACGAAAAATTACAACTAGATTCTCCATGAAAACGGGTGAAATCTGCTGAAAACGATTTCCTGGAAGTCTTCTTCACGTGCAAGACGCACAAGCCTCACTATCCCCTTCGTATAATCGTGTCCGAAAAAAATTCATGGCAGCTCCAACTGGGGAAGCTCCTGCAAGGAGACTTAAAGCGGCTTCCAATCGACGATCCCTTCTTTGTGAGGTGCTCAGATGACATTGTCGTAGAGCTTGGAGCTGCTGCAATCGGTTTCTCTCTAGACATTGAGGACTTGTACTATTATGTGACGCAAGAAGGTATCTTGCGTGCAGTTCGTGAAAAAAATCAATGAAATAGGTGAACTTGCCTTCCAGAATTCCGTGTGCATGCACTCTGACAATTTTTTAACTTTGCTAGAATTCTACCTACATTCGACAGCCATCATTCATAGTGGCTCTTACTTTATTCAAAGCCCAGGCATCTGTATTGGCTGATCAATAGCCCCCATATTATGCGACATTTTTTTGGCATCCCTTGACAAACGTATAAATGCGAAACTAACCGGAATGCCAATCATTCGTATTGTTGAGGTGTTTATTAGACGGCAGTCGGCGACGATGCACAATGGCGACAGTCAAGGAAGAACACGGGCTCAGAGCGCGAGCGGGAAGAGCCAAAGAGGACGACCCACTAGAAGGCAATAGAGAGCGCAACCTATTACTCATCTCAAAGGCTTCGCTACAATTACCCCGGGTACGAAAAGGGAGCCGTCCGGCGACTCAACAGCTCGTCACTATGAGTGGGTCATAGTAGGCCTGGAGGCGCTCTACGTTGACTATGCTGCGCCCTCGACGGCACATGTCCGAAGATGGTTCGATGGGTTCGATCACGTAGTTGACCGGGGATGTGCGCTCGACGACCCGATAGGGGCCTTCGTATTTCGGCAGTAGTTTTGAAGAGAGGCCAGTTGCAATGGTAGGGACCGAGAGCCATACGAGCGCTCCAGGGAGGAACGTGGACTCAGAAGTGGCGGTGCCACCGCGAATGCTCTTCTGCTGCTCTTGTTCCTGCGTTGTAAAAGTCTTGGCAAGCTCGCGACACTCTTCCGCAAGCCTGGCTGTGTCAGAAATCGGCGCACACTCAGTTGAATCCGGCTTGTATGGGAGCATCGTATCGATGGCGTGCGACGGGTGCCTTCCGTAGAATAAGAAGAAGGGTGAAAAACCAGTTGTGCTTTGAGGGGCGGTATTATAGGCGTATGTGACGAAGGGCAGAATGGCATCCCAATTTGTGTGATTGGCAGCGACGTACATTGAGAGCATGTCGCTGAGCATGCGGTTAAAGCGTTCGGTTAGGCCATTCGTCTGCGGGTGGTAAGCAGTAGTTTTGCGGTGAACAGCATGGCACTCTTTGAGAATGGCTTCGACGACTTCCAACAAGACACGGCCTCGATCATTGAGAAGATCCTGGGGTGGACCGTGACGCAGCATGAATCGGTGTAGCAGGAAGGAGGCAACATCGCGTGCTGTAGCCGCTGGGAGGGCGGCGGTTTCGGCGTATCGCGTTAGATGGTCAACAGCGACGACGGCCTAGTGGTTACCAGCCGATGTCAGAGGAAGTAGTCCGTACAAGTCGATGCCCATGCACCCGAACGGACGGTTAGGGCAAGGTAATGGTTGTAGACCGGCAGGTGACACGTGCGTTGAAGGTTTTCGGCGGTGGCAATCGAGGCAGGAGCGAACGAACTTCTGCACGTAGCGGTACATCCCTCGCCAGAAGTACCGTTGTCGAATGCGGTGGTAAGTTTTAGATACCCCAGAGTGCGCGCATTGCGGGTCAGAGTGGAAGGACTCGCATATTTCAGAATGCAGACTGCGGGGTATCACAAGTAGCCACTGGCGGCTATCGGCGTTGTAATTGCGTCGGTGCAGTAGGTCGTCACGAATGGCGAAATGGTGGAATTGACGACGCAACGCGTGAGTGGTTGGTGTTGCCAACGGATCAGTGAGCAAGTCTATCAGCGAGGCGATCCATTTATCCTTGCGCGGTTCGGTAGTGATGGTGTGAACGTCGATGGACGAAACAACAATGTTACGTGACAAGCAGGGGGCATTGTCGTCAGGCAAGGGGGAGCGCGACAGGGCGTCGGCGTCAGTATGCTGGCGTCCGTTGCGGTACAGCCCGCGGATACCATAGTCCTGTAGGCGAAGTGCCCAGCAGGCGAGGTGGCCTGAGGGATCCTTCAATGACGACAACCAGCATAGTGCATGATGGTCGGTGATGACATCAAATGGGCGACCATACAAATAGGGTCGACACTTCGTAAGGGCCCATATGATCGCCAGGCATTCCTTTTCGGTGACGGTGTAATTGGTCTCGGCTTTCGTAAGCATACGACTTGCATATTAACTGCAGACATGACTGAATAGCGCAATAAAAACCACAGACAAGGTAGAGACGACAGACAGGACGGAGCGCAAACTTCAACTGAGCGTTTATTGACAGAAAAAACAGGAAACCACAAGCTGCGCAGGAGCATGCGCAACACGCAAGAAATCACTCAAGCACGCCCCCAAAAAAACGTCACTAATTTTAACACGTCCCATGCCTACACAACCCACACGTTCCACACCTAGCCAAACGGTTCCATGCGCAGATTTCTTTCTAAGAATATTCATTCTTTATTGCTGAGAGCCAGCGACAGTGCACTCACACACCAATCACCTGCTTTTCTTATGCAAAAGGCCTCGAAAATTTCTCTGTCTGCTTGCCCTCTCAACCGCCTGAGCACACGGGTGCAGTTAAACTGTGCTGTGCACATACATCTTCGGCAATGGTCCGCGAGATGTCCGGCAGCAGCTACTGCACTGACAGCTGCACGGTGTTCCCTCAAACGGTCGTTTAAGCAACAACCCGTCTGACCAATGTAGACCTTACCGCATGACAGTGGAATCATGTAAACCACTGCAACAGAGCATTCTACGAACAGCATGGCATGCTTTTCTGCACAGGCGCGAACACCCTCCGCAGCATTCACGATGCGGCACATCCTGGAGAGTTTTTTAGGCGCAGTAAAAACTACTGAAACGCCACACTTCAGTGCTGCCTTTTTGAGACGGTGCGAGACTTTGTGCATGTACTTGCATATGCCACGACATATTCAGGGAACCCTGGTTTGCACTGCGCAAGAACCGCGCCAAGGCCACGGAGCAAGAATTCTTGAGGAGGCGAAACTGCGCTTGCTCAGGCGTCCTAATAAAGTCACGGCATCGGGCACAGCGCTCACGTGCCCTCTGTCGTGAGAGTCCGCTAGCGGAGAAGGAAAAATGCGTGCGTCCCTCTCACCGAGCTCTCCGATGAAGCTCGTCGGTTCAAGGCCATTTGTCGCCGATTCGCCGTTCGCGCTTCACGCCCGAATGGATGTGCTTTTGTGCGTCCTCGCCGGCTCCAAATTATAACGGGACTGCGTTAAAGACCTCATTTCGCAGAAATACCGGTGTCGGCGTCGGTGAGGCTAGCAATTGAGAAGGCGATGCGCACGGAGCCCGATTACGCTATTGCGTTCTCCAAGTTTTTGCACTCCAAGTTTGCACTCCAAGTTGCACTCCAAGTTTTTTCAGTAAATTAACGAGAAAATGGCGTCACATACAGGAAAATTACCAGCGTGATATATTTTGTGCAACACGAAATATATAACTTTTTATAACGTGAACTCAATGAGTTAGGTATAATTTATTTCAACGAATGATGGGACTTACCCTATATGCCATCAATTCAGATTTAGGTTGCTGCGGCGGCTGCATTTAGATGGAGGCGAAATGCTAGACCCGTGTGCTTACATTTAGGTGCACGTTGCAAAACCCCAGGTAGTAGAAATTTCACGTCTTTTTTTCAGAACAGCAGACAAGTAGCTGGGACAACGCGGAAAGATTGAAGGCATGGCGTCTCGTAACAACACTGGCCATTTCGGTTTGTCAGGGAGAACTTCGGCACCAAGCTCGCCATAATAGCGCCGCACGTCTATGTCACTGTGCGAGAGGTGCTTCTCACAAACATAGTCACGAGGCGTCAGTTGTCGGTCTTTTCTTGGTATGGCGCGAGCCCGCGCTTCAAGCCTCACTGGGTCACTAGGAACTTTGAAGGTAATTACCTTCTCCTTCCAGGACGCGTACCCACTGCTGCAGTTCGGCACGAAACATTTCCGCCCCAGCTTGAAGAAGCACTGGTCGAAATCTGCAAAGCACTCTCCTTTGTCGTGGCGTGAAAAGCGCGCGCAAACATCGAGGAGCCGGCGCAGCGCGCGCAAGCCACTGAGAGCGCTAAAGATAAAAAAAAACAGCAAATCGCGGAGGGAACTTTCCTTCCCAAGGCCACCTACACATGTGCGCGCACTACATGCGAGCGAGGAGCGAGGGGCGCGTGCATGCGGCGGCAGACGTCGTCTGCTCAGGGGCCACTACTAGCAGTTCGTTTCAAGCGCTGTACGGCCTATAATTCTGGCAGTATCGATTAGGAACTGCAGCTAAAATATCTGTCATATCTACCGATTGATGTTACAGAGAGAAATCTTAGAAATTTTAGATTGCACGAGGCGCCATCACGATTTTTATGCGTCGCGTCCACAGAAGAGCATGTAAAAGATGGCAACAGGCCGAAAGCGTCATCTGTCGTGCTTCGGCGTAAGCCGCATTCCACCGCGACGCTATCACGCAGCCCTCGCGCGCTGCTGCGGCCTAGAGATTCTCCTCCTCAAATACTTCTTTCTCCGTGGCCAAGGCCAACACCGCTGGCGTCTGTGTGTACCTCTGTAGGGGCCGTAGGGTCGTAGTGGCGTAGTATGGGAGGCGACGTCAACAAACGACGGAGCTTTGCGAAAGCGTCGTCACACTCTGACGACCACGAATGGAGGGGCCCGTTACTTCCAAGCAGCTTCCTCAGCGGCGATATGATAGTCGCGAAGTTTCGAATGAAGCGCCGAAAGTAGGAACACAGTCCTACAAAACTGTGCAGGTCTTTGACGGACGTAGGTTTTAGGAACTCGGTCACGGCCCGAAGCTTGACTGGATCGGGGAGAATTCCGTCCTTGGACACGACGTAGCCGAGTATTGTCAGCTGCCGTGCTGCAAATCGGCACTTCTTTAGATTCAGTTGCAGACCAGCATTGCTCAAACGCGTCAACACATGCCGAAGGCGTTGAAGATGTGTGGAGAAGTCTGGAGCAAAAACGACGACGTCGTCGAGCTAGCACAAGCACGTGTGCCATTTCAGGTTGCGCAGAATAGTATCCATCACGCGCTCGAAGGTGGCGGGCGCATTACACAGCCCAAACGGCATGACGTTGAATTCGTACAAGCCGTCGGGCGTGACAAAGGCGGTCTTCGGTCGAGCGTCATCAGCCATAGGTACCTGCCAGTACCCTGATCGCAAATCGATGGATGAAAAGAATTCTGCTCCTTGTAGGCTGTCAATTGCGTCGTCTATTCGCGGTAGTGGATACACGTCCTTACGAGTGATCTTGTTGAGTCGTCGGTAGTCCACACAGAACCGCACAGAACCGTCCTTCTTCACAACAAGAACGACAGGAGACGCCCAGGGGCTGTTAGATGGTCAAATAACATTGCGTCGAAGCATGTCGTCAACTTGCTCGTTGATTACGCGGCGTTCTGTGGGAGATACGCGATATGGACGTTGCCGCAGTGGCGGTTGGGCGCCAGTGTGGATGCGATGCGTAACGGCTGACATGCGGCCGAGAGAGAAGTTTGAGTGACATCGAAAGAAGCGCGAAATTCTTCCAAGAGGCCTAGAAGCTGGGAACGCTGGACCAGTGTAAGGTTGTCAGCAATGGAAGAAGCAAATACGTCATCGGGCGATGAACCAGACGTGGTAACAGCACTGAGCGTACTGGAACTGGGGCAGTGCGTGTCATCTGGTTCGTCCATAACTTGTGCGTCTTCGAGGGGTTCCACGCTGCCGAGACATTCTCCTTGCACCAACGTAACACTGTATGGAGATGGGTTGATAACAAAAATTGACGCACTGCCCTGAGAGACTTGCACGGTCGCGAAAGGCACCAGCAAGCCTTTCCTCGTGCAAACACAGTCAGATGGCGAGAGGAGTGCAACGGTGTCGGAGATACTAGCGCAGTAGACGGACACCACCGTTGACGAGTTTGCGGGCACTTTGGTGTTGTCTTTGACGAGTACCTTGCTCACAGACGATGGACTGTCAGCCGGCGTCAGATCAGAGAATGGTGAGAGCTCTATTCTGGCTGGTGCGCAATGAACCACAGCGTCATGGTGGGAGAGAAAATCCCATCCTAGGATGACGACGTGAGAGCATGCTGGAATTATTATCAATTCGACGGCGTACAGAGCATCATTAATCATGACGCGGGCTGTGCAGACCGCTGTAGGGTGAATACTTTGGGCGCTGGCTGTACGGAGGGAGAACCCGGGAAGTGGTGTCGTCACTTTTCGCAGTAATCGGCTAAGTTTGGCGTCAATAACGGATACGGCGGCTCCAGTGTCGATAAGGGCAGATGCGCGAACACCATCCCCAAACACGTCTAACACATTCGATGGGCTTCGCTGAGGGCTTTCGCAGTTCGATAGCGTCGCAGCCCTTGCCTTGTGGACTGTGACGACTAGTTTTCCTGGCCACGTGGGACCGGACGTGGCCGCATCGGTGACAGTGATCGGCATCGTGGTGATGGCGAACGGCGTGTAGATGGAGCTGGGCGAGACAACGGTGACATAGGCGACGGTGAATCGTAACACGGGCGGCTTGACTGGCTGGTGATGGTTGAGGTGACACGAGGCGGCTGCACGCGATTGCAATAGCGGGCAACATGAGCGGCACAACCGCACGCGAAGCAGATCAGGCGGTTGTCAGAAGTGCGCCATCGGTTCGCCGGGGTAGGTCCCATCCATGACGCAGGACGCGGTGGACGAGGCGTCTGCTGATACGACTGCATGATGGGCTGTATCGGTGGCCTAGGTATGATGTCGGCAAATGCAGCTGGCACACTCGCTTCCAAGGCCTGAGGTCTGGCGACGGCTTCGGCGTAAGTGGGGCAGACAGAGGGATCGCTGGGGGTGACCTGGCTACAACTTGCGCGTAAATGAGCGGAGCAGGCGCTGGAGGGGGCTGGTGGTATTCCGGCATGACCTCCGCGATTTCCTGCTGAATAGCGTGGCGTAAGGGAGGCAGCAGCGTGGTCGATGGCTGTTCAACATGCTGCGGGTAAGGGAAGGCCAGTAGGGAGAACTGGCGGGCAATTTCCTCGCGCACGAATGACTTGATCTCGGCGAGCAAGGCGGACTGATCCGAAATTGCCGACAAGCCAGCGAGATCGGCGTCGCGTGATGCAGGTCGACGGGTCAGGAACTGCTGCCGGCGCAGCTCCTCGTAGCTTTGGCAGAGCGTGATCCCCTCGGCCACAGTACGAGGGTTCTTAGCGAGCAGCATAGTGAAGGCATCGTCGGCGATGCCTTTCATAACGTTGCGGATCTTGTCAGACTCTGGCATGGCTGCGTCGGCTTTCTTGTACAAGTCCAGGACGTCTTCTATGTAGCTCGTAAAAGACTCACCGGTCTGCTGAGCTCGTTCACGTAAACGTTGTTCGGCTTGCAGTTTACGAAGGGCAGGGCAGCCAAACACGTCGATGATGGCGGTCTTGAAAGCAGACCACGTGGGGAAATCGGTAGCGTGGTTGTTGTACCACAGGCCCGCCGCACCCGCGAGGTAGAAAACCAGGTTGCTGAGTTTGCCTGCCTCGTCCCATTTATTGGGTACACTCACACACTTGTACATCGCAAGCCAGTCCTCAACGTCGGTCCCATCCGCGCCGGTGAAGATAGGAGAGTCGCAGATGCGGGGGACACGGCGCAGGAGGTCGTTGTTGGAGGAGGCGTTTGCTGAGCAGCGTCTTGAGGCATAGTAGTTGGTAGGGTACGAGATCTAATTTCCGGGGCATCGAATGGGAGCACAGCACTCTCCACCAATTTGTTGAGGTGTTTATTAGATGGCAGTCGGCGACGATGCTCAATGGCGACAGTCAAGGAAGAACACGGGCTCAGAACGCGAGTAGACATGTGCGCCGGACCCAAAATCCCCGGCGGCGGCGCACCGGTGTTTCCACCTTCGGCGGCGGCACGTGAACAGCGCGGGGTTCATCGGACCGGCGGCGGCGCGGCGCGCGGGGGGGGGGGGGGCGAAGCAGTGAATGCAATAAGTACACGCCGTAATGTTACATGAACGAGGGCTAGCAGCGAACTCTTTTTGCTCCGATCTCACTTAACTCTACAAAGAGAGAGAGATAAAAGCAAAGGAAAGGCAGGGAGGTTAACCAGGTTGCACCCGGTTTGCTACCCTACACGGGGGGAGGGGGAAGGGGAGAAAAAAAGGATAGAGAGAGCAAGGAGGAAAGAGAGGTCAAGTAATACGCGCACACACACAGAGACAGTCACAACAGAGAAATATTTGACATCGGTTCCTCTGCGGTTGTCTAAAAGTATATGCGTTAAAAAAGGCTTGCGAGGACTGGCTCCAAGGAATCCAGAACTTTGAGCTGACGGAGTTGTCAATCCCTTGAGGAGAGTGCGCATCGTGGTCATGAGAGATCTTACCACA
The DNA here is from genome assembly GCF_013339695.2 of Rhipicephalus sanguineus. Classification (NCBI taxonomy): domain Eukaryota; kingdom Metazoa; phylum Arthropoda; class Arachnida; order Ixodida; family Ixodidae; genus Rhipicephalus; species Rhipicephalus sanguineus. The sequence continues at coordinate 217,451,065 of NC_051178.1, forward strand.
GCGAGGACTTGTAGGTTTTTGTCGTGGCAATCATCTGTGGACGATGGTGTACATTGTGGGCCATTCTGCATCGGCTCTTTAGGAGTGCGCAGTGGTGGCAGTGAGGGCCACGCGACATCCGCCGCCGCTTTCTAAAGCCTCTGCGTCTTTCCGGCTCTCCGATTGTGATGCAGTGGGCGGTGGTGGTGGCGGCAGTGGTGGTAGCTGCCGCTTCAGAGAAGTCGGACAGTCTGTCGGAGTAGCGTCGCGGTCGTAACGTCGCGGTCACGTGATGATCCGCAATCCCCCCGTGTCCTCCGCGGATTTCTCCCTCGTGTGAATAGAATAGCCCTTAGGCGGCGGTCTCACTCCGGCGGCATGAACACATCATTTTTGCCACTTTTCCAACTGACGTGGCGGCTGTTCTCATTGTTTTATATAGTTGATTTATATATAATTGAAAAGCTCGATCACTGTGGATTTGCAATATATCTATTAAAAACACGTCAACCGTTAGTAGTATAACGTCGATGGCCAAGACATTCTTGCGGAGGTTGACTCGAACATCATTGATTTCGTTTGGAGCCAGAGACTCGAGTTTCCTCGAGATGGTCTGCCGATTCAGGTGTCTCAGATTGTCCGATGGCGTAACAGGCACAAATAAGACGGTGTAGTTCGTTGAAGCCACCTTCGGCTTCACAGTAGATGCGGTTGAAGCTAGTGAACCACCCATAGATCTTCGTTTTGGTTTACGACTGTAAACAGCGGTGAATTCATCGTCAGAATCGTCACTGCTCACCGAATACAGTTCGGTGGACTCGCTGTCGGATTCGCTGAGTTCGCTGTTCCGTTTCCTCGAGGGGCCCGCCGACGGCGGAGGCATGCCTGGGGGGTCTGAAGGCCAGTCTACTTCCAGTGTAGCCAAATAAAATACCGATGGCTACGCGAGGAACATGAAAAATCACCAAAAACTGTCACCCGGTAAACAAAGCGCTGTGCAAGAGGCACACTTTGTCGTCGTTCCTCTTAACTCTACAAAACGCTGGTGTATGGCAATAGGGCCGCTCCCGGGAGAGAAGCGGTTTTCGATCAGTTTGTCATATCAGCGGTCCGAGCGCGAAGCAGTGAGATCACAGCGCTCACAGCGCGTAGAAGGTTTGCGAGCCGTTCGCTGGGGGATGTCTGCCGAAACAGCGCGCGTGCCAGCACTCTCGACCGCGCCCTTATAGTGAATGTTCGCAGTTGCTGCTCAAGTTACGCAGTCCCTCTCCCCAGACATCCCTTCCTACTCCTTCGGCCAGCAAATGACGGACGGGGCGTTTCCTTCTGCTTGAGGAGCAATCGACGGCAGGCCTCGCACGCGGGTTGATGTTATTCCGTGTGACGGAGACGGCCAGCTTGTTTCATCTCTGCTTTAGCCATGTTCCTTGCCAGCGCTCGCGAGCTTTTACTAGCGGGTAGAACATAAAATGCGCGGAGCGACGTTATCAATTTAGAGATTATACAGAACATGACGGCGACGGTGAAAACCTGTCCTGAGTGCCCATACAATTGCTAGCGCAATAAAAAAATATACAAAAAACCGACGAAGCGGCCTCGCCTTTTTTCCTGGAAAGCTGCATCGTCTCCGCTCTAAAGAGTGCGTCCGTTGGAAGAATCATATAATCCGGTCCTTTTCTATTGGTTTCGTTCTCGCCTTCAATACCCTTCTTACAGGGGACATCTCCTCGCCACTTATTCATAAAGCACGCGTACAATGTCAGCACTAAGTGTTGAACCTATCATGATTTCGCACTTGCCGGCTACAGTGTGTTATCTCTGCTTGCGCGGTCGCAAACGCACAAAATGGAGCGAAATCCGTTCATCGCGCACGATAGTCGTGCAAGAGAAGCAAGAGCGGGTGGGCGGCTGCATAGCAAAACAGTATGGGAGACAATTCACAATTGTTATTTCTCGTGTACGGACCCTGATGACGTCACGTGAATCACTGTTCTGGCATCACGAAGTCAAGTCAAGTCAAGTTTATTAAATAGTTCAGTTGAGTTACATGGTTAGCGTTTTACAGCAGGAGGTCCCAAAGTTTCAGAGAAACTGACAGGGGGACCTCCTATGGCTACATGGAGGGGGTAATTACAAAAAAATACAGCAATAGTATACGGACATGTGAGTAATAATGAATAAGCTTGATTAACAATAAAAATACGATCAATACATAACATAATGGTAATACTCACTATTGAAAAATAACATGAAAATAATCAAAAGCAAGTGGTGAAACAGGAAAGACAAAAAACAATATTAATGAACAACTCTACGTGACAAATGCAACACGTTTCATTATCAGTGTTATCAGTTATACAAAGACAAATTGAAGTAGTAAAATAGCACAGAAATGTTGAGAGCTATTAACAGTTAATTACACAATTCGGATGAGTTGATTAATTCCTGAACGAAATATTTCTTGCTGCGCGAGGTGAAAATATGAATGTTATGCGATGATTTCAATTCGAAAGGCAATGAATTCCAAATGGCTATGCTAGTAAATAAGGTTGAGAACTTGCCGTAGTTTGTCCGTAGAAGTGCACCAAAACACAAGAAACGCCAAGAGAGAATAACACGCTCGTTGTTTTTGTTTTTCGTTGTATTTTCAGAGGCTGTTAGGGGTCTTTATAAAAACAGGGCGTACAAACACGGACACAGGAAAGTAGTCAAGACACCAGAAACGCCGCTAACAACTGAAAAATCACATAGCAGCGGAATCGAAGGTAGACACAAATATTTATCTTCGCATTCCCACGTAAGAGGCCATACCTATCAACCAAGTGCGAGTAGTGGTCTACGTAAGAGATAGCTGTTCACTCTCTCGACATTTTCTTATGTCCGCGTTTCCACGTCATGTCTTATTAACATGAATGCCTACCAACTAGCTCACCTATATACTAAGTTTGCCATTCTCTTCTGCATTTATTTAACGATTTACTCGAGTAAGAATGAAAGGAAAATGTGTACTAACGCACCGAGATATATATATTACTTACCTATTTTATTTATGTATGCACAGTGTACTAGGTCCAAGACTCCAAGAATAGGCTAATCAGTGAGTTGGGTCGTCGCCTGGAGGACGCGGCAGCGTTAAGGTCAGGCAATACTCGTGATATTTCTGGAGAAGAAAAAGATACCACAACTTCTGGGGAGCTATTCTCGATGCGTTCATCCAAAGTAGATGTCCACAGTCCGTTTCGGCAGAGCGCATTCAGTGATTCGAAAAAGCGGCAAGCCGTGATGTCACCTCGCTCTTGACAACGTCGCCGCACCGAACCCCCCAGCACATTCCTAGCGTAAGAAGAGAGTGGACGAAATGCACAGAAACAGGAACTTTTCAAGTCTGAATTTGCATATGAATGTGTCCCAGATGTTTGAAAACGATGCAAGGAATGCCTACCGACCTTACAGCTGCGTTAGACGAGCGGCCGCATTAAACCTAAATCGATGGCTAACACGATCAAAGACATGTGCACCGAAAATCGGATCTCTGAGGCTTGCGTTCGTTGCATTGAAGCGCATTCCGTCCCTATCATTTGTGTCGAGAGTGTTTGAAAGCTTTGTGATGTCATGATGGCGCTGCCGGACCGGAAACAGGAGGCGCACTTCTCGCCGAGCTCCCGCTATTCAGCGGCCGCTGAAAGTGACTCTTCATTACATGGACACATCGAGAAGAGCTCCTCCGGCGAAGTCCTGTATTTTATTTCCAGATTCCCCATTTGAATTAACAGAAAAGACTAACGGCGGCACGCCGCAATTATTGCGCGGCGGCGGCGTGATCTCTCTTGCGACTTCGGCAGCGGCGCGAGCGGCGTGACCAAAAACAGGCGGCGGCGGCGGCGCACACCACTAAGCGCGAGTGGGAAGAGCCAAAGAGGACGACCCACTAGAAGGCTATAGAGAGCGCAACCCATTACTCATCTCAAAGGCTTCGCTACAGTATATTTAGGTATGTCGATGACTATTTAATAGTCCTAAAAAGATCACCTGGCCTTTGCCTTGACGATGCGGTAACAAAATGTCTCCATTGTTCACCAACCTTTCTGAAGGGCTGAGGTTCACGTTTGAATTGCCCAATGGAAATTCCATCCAGTTTCTGGACCTTCAGATTATTTTTTCATCATCTGGTCATGCCTGTTGTAGTTATAACCCTAGGTCAAAGAAAAGTGTTTTACCCTTCGACAGTGCCCACTCCAAGCTAATAAAAAGGGGCATAGCCTCTACTTATCTTACTAATGCTTTGCGCAAATCATGCGTTCAACAGATGGAGCCAAGCGTGTCCAAGCAAGTTAACAGATTAAGGAAGGCAGGTTTCACAGTGTACGTTGTATCATCTGTATGCGAGACATTGCTCAAGAAACCAAAAGAGCCAAAGGAACGGGCAACAAAACATCTTGACAAAATACCGGTGCATGCAATTCCATACCTTCACAAAGTGTCTCATAACTTGAAGAAGATAGCTAACCGACATAATATCAATCTAGTTTTTTCAGTGCCTTGCAGACTATCAGCTGTCTGCAACCTTCAAAGGACCAAGAAATGCATGCAATGTCACACCAATCATAGGACCGTCTACACTGTGTGTACTGCAAACGTACTGTACCATATTCCTCTGAGCTGTGAACGTGTCTATATTGGACAGACTAGTCAGTGCTTCAATGACAGGGCGAGACAGCACAATAACGATGTCAGAAAGGGATTCGGTAGCCACTTGGCAGAACATTGCAAACAATGTGCTTGTACTCCTTTATTTCGCAGCACCACTTTTCCAAAAAAAAGGTAGTTCAAAAACAGAACGCGAAATCGTCAAGGCTTACCCGATAAAGAAAGCAGGTGATAAGTGTGTCAGCTGCCCATCTTTGCTGTTAAAAGAAAATGAAGTAGCTTTTCTCTCGACGTACATTGATACGCCATAGATTTGTTTTCAAATTTCATGTTTCAAGATAGACCCACGCTACCTCTTGTGGGATGATGCGCGCATATGCGTGAGCTTGATGCACGGGTATATCACGTTGTTTGTTTCCAATAAACGCCAGTTGCAAGTTAAGCACCAGTCCTGTCGTATGTGTTTCGTCTTCGTTGTTTGCGCTTTTCAAGTTTTCTCCAATGATGGACCAACTCGCCCAAACCAAGGTATTGTTGCTGTCCGTAAAGTAATGAGACTTGGTCTGGTAAAAGAATTTATTGATCTGATCGGTTGATATTATTTAAATTCTTCAAAATAGTTTCCCTAGGCATCAATACACCGATAACAATGGCATCATGACCACACACGACCAGAAATCATCCACATAGTGCACCTCATGCCTTGCTGTGCACACTCACAAACTGTGTAACTTTATTTCAAGCACTTTGTTAATTCCATTTGCATGTATTTTTACTTGCGTGTTCTGTTTCCAGCATCAGAACGATACTTTCTTAACAGGGGCGGCATTGCCAAGAATGCCCATTTCTTAACCCATTGAGGGTCGAATTTTTTCACGAAATCCAGTCCAAAAATGTGTAATTTTTTTATTGCTGAAATAAATTCTTCCAACGATTCTATTTAAGAAAAAGTTGTCTAAAATTTTTTTTCGTGACCGTAAAGTGACAAAAAAAATCATTTCTATTGTTACATACACATGGTTTATTCGTAGTCCGCATTGTCTCGCCGTGCACGCTTTTCAGATGTCGCTCCTTGATCGTCATCGGAGTCTGAACTCGTCAGAAAATCCTCGCTTGACAAACTGAAATCCAATGAATCAGATTCTGATTCCGCACTTGGGGAATAGTCCGCATCGGAAGAATCGCTGCTCGACTCACCGGCAGCAGCGCGACCAGTGCGCGCTTCCATAGCGTAAGCGAACTGCGTCAGTGAGCGCACGAAAAAAAAACTATGGTTGTGCGCCCGTCCGGAAAGCAAAACGAATGAAAAAGCTACAGTAATCCTTCGTCTTATTGCCAACAAGACGTAGTTACTTTTTCCGAGACCCAAAACAGGAAACGCAATCACGACGGCGTCGTTTGTGTAATTTAGCGCCTCACAAAAACAGGTGTAATCGCGCCCCAGGGAGCAATAAACGACAGAGTAAAAAGCAGTCACCCTTTGAGAGATTAGAAACCAAACAGCCATCACCTTTGCGGGCACATGAAGCAAAAACCACCCGAAGGATGAAACCGAAACCAGCCGGACCGCGTGCGTGCGTTCTGATGCACAACTGAAAACCGCTGCGCCGCTTTGGAAAGCAAAAAAAAAGAAAGACTGAGAGACATCGGCGCATTAAAAAAATTCCACGTATTCCCGAAGCGCGGCAGCACATTCCAAGCAAGAGAAATGATCAAAGGAAACGCGCGTTTGAAACCAACCGCGGCACGGGCGCGTTCGGTTGCACAAGCGATAGCCGGCGCGCCGTTTCTTGAAGCATAAAAAAAGCAACAACGGAGAGACATCGGCACATGAAAAAAATTCCACGTATTCCCGGAGCATGGCAGCACATGCAAAGCAAGAGAAATGATCAAAAAAGGTGCGCACTTTAAACCAGTTGTACCGCGAACGCGCTCGGATGGGCAGGCGATAGCCGGCGCACCGTTTTGGGAAGCAAAAAAAAAGTACAAGGAAGAGACATCGACGCATAAAATAAATTCCACGTATTCCCGAAGTGTGGCAGCACAGGCCAAGCAAGAGAATTGATCGAAAAAGGCGTGCGTTTTAAAAATAAACGCTATGCCGTATATGTACAACAAAAACCCTTTGGTACCAGGAAGCTTCTGCCGTACATGTACAGCAAAAGCCCTCAGTGGATTCTTAATGGGCTTCACCCATTAAGAACTGTTACCCCCACTCGGTGCAGGCCGTATTGCGATGTTTGGGAAATTTCGCAATAGCTTTAGAGTGTTCTGATAAGATTGCATGCCCAAAAATAAGCAGTCGAGTTTATTCTGGAGCTAAAATGAGCACCAGCGATAATGCTGCAATTTTCTATCGCTCATGTATAAAAGCCTCTGCCGGCCATGCTCACCACTATCGTCGTAGTGTGAGTGTGACTGGCTTATACAACAAGTCTACTTCATTTCCTGGGCACCAGTTTGCTTACTAAAGTTTCGCCTAGAATTGAGTGACTACCATCTTCTTCACCGTCACAGTCATGTGACATCTATATACATTATAAGTTATCATGCATACTTGATAAGTGAAAAGAAACAGATTTGCATACAAGTGCATTGTTCGACCCAAAACAAAGATATCAGCAAAGCAGCAACTGCGTAACGTCAATGTAACCATGTTAAATGTAGCGCATAACCAGAACAACCAGAGAGGCACCCCTCATAAGACTGTGTGTGCTTCCAAAGAGTCCATTGATGAAGGTTACGCCTCATTTGATTCTGATTTTTAAGAACTGCACTACCATAAAGCTGATGAGTGCTAATTAAGTGTCAACAGCAACTTTACCGTCAGAGTATAATTCAAAGCACTTTGAAGCTTCCATGTTGCAGACAACTGCATATTAAGAGAAGAGTCCTATGCTTTAGGAGAATTTGTGTGCCCAGTTGGTCTACATACCTAGTCAAACTAAACAACAACAAAGTCATAGTAAAAAAAAACTGCTTAAAAAAGTGTGGCCGTACTTACTCATTGAGCTCAAGTTCCAAGCGAAATTTGTAGTGAAATGCCTTGATGAGCAATGATGTTTGATGAAAATGCTTGTTTGTCTGGGAGAAGGAAAAGAAAAGCTGTTAGTTGACATGCAGAAATAGGAGCATCTCAAGGCTCACCTCTAAATGTAAGCTCACCTGAGAATGTACATTGCTACCACGACCGCCCAGACATGGTGACAAGAACTAAATGCATTTGTTACAACTGGCTATTCTCCATCTACAGTTATACGAAATCCCCTCCCAACTGATGAAATATTATAATGTTCCATAAGTTCTCATTAATATTGTGTCTAACAAAGAAAAACGAGCCCTTGAAAAGAAATTTCCTTTCCCTATAATGTTATCAAGCCACTTATGCGGAAAATCCCAACAGATTCCATTCTGACTAACAAGCTTGCTGCCAACCACAACTATAGTACCTGCCATGTTTAACGACGAGACAAGCACTACGCACTGCTTTTACAACACAATAATACGCAAAAAATTATGCTTTTTTTTTCTTTTTTAGAACCGTGTGGAACGAACTAAATATGCACCAAGCACTCACTCCTAACGAAACCAGACTTTACGAAGTTCCCAATCTAAAAAAGAAATCTCCATTCCCCGGCACTACCCATAGGGTTCAATGTTGTCACTGACCCAAATTAAAAAACTAACTTGGCCACCAACTCTGATTTTATGCAATCTTTTCTGGACTAAGTGATTTAAAAAATTGTTATTTCCTTCTAATTTTGGCACAGACAGGCTTTTCCTTGAGCGTTTGTCCTAATGCTATCACGTTAAAACACCTGGGCGCCCTGTAGTCACGACCCTAGCTTCAATTTGACTGGGCTGCATGCCAAGCCCATGCACGGTACAATGGACTCAGCAACATTCATTCGGAAGCCACGGTTGTGGCTATTTCGCGCAAAGAAACAACAAGGGAAGGGTTAAGAGGAGCGCAAACTTTCGACTGTTTATTCCAAATTTACTGCAGTGCTATATATATATGCAAAGGCATGCGCGGAAAGCAAGGCATACATCGAACAGATAACGTTTTGTGCAATGCAATACATAGGTATAGACATGCGCAAAAGGGCAGGCTCACAGCGATCGGATAACATCTTAATCACAACCTGCGATGCAAGAACGTGCTGTCTGCCTGCGAAAGGAACAATGAAGTGTCACTAATGCATAATAAACCTTGTGCTTTTATATGAAAAGCTTCCAACAGTTCTCGAGCAGTGGTGTCCCTCATACACAAAATGTGCCACCGGTGTTGTTTACGAATTCCCGCTGTCCTGCGGCAAGACTTATGTAGGCCAGACGGGAAGGTGCATGAATGAGCGTGCGTGGGAACACGAGCTGTCACTAAAAGGTAAAGATGGGGCACATTTGCCGGCCCACTGCAATTCCCCCAAGTGTGAACCGTATCTGCATAAAATTCAGATTCTGGGGAGAAGCAGGAACACCACTGCTCGAGAACTGTTGGAAGCTTTTCATATAAAAGCACGAGGTTTATTATGCATTAGTGACACTTCATTGTTCCTTTCGCAGGCAGACAGCACGTTCTTGCATCGCAGGTTGTGATTAAGATGTTTTCCGATCGCTGTGAGCCTGCCCTTTTGCGCATCTCTACACCTATGTATTGCATGGCACAAAACGTTACCTGTTCGATGTATGCCTTGCTTTCCACGCATGCCTTTGCATATATATAGCCCTGCAGTAAATTTGGAATAAACAGTCAAAAGCTTGCACTCCCCTTAACCCTTCCCTTGTTGTTTCTTTGCGCGAAATAGCCACAACCGTGGCTTCCGAATGAACATGAACGGACTAGCCCAACAACATGTGCTTCTGGACTCAGCAACGCTCCTGCTTACCAAATGACACCAGGGGTGGCAGTGGCGGTTGCTTTTGTTATTTCAAGGTTCATGTGACACACAGCACTGATCACAAGAACTACATCCGCTTGCCAGATCTACACGGCCTGGACGTGGGAGGCTCTACATCCAGCTTGCCCTTGTGGGTTTTTCGCATGCGCAGGTGTGGTTTGGCGGCAAAAACAATGCCGTGGTAGCTTTTCAGTGTCGCTACTTTACAATTTCAGATACTGAAGGACTGAAAAGTCACTTCCTTGATTTGACCAACTCTCCGATTTAACGAAATAATTTATGCATGGTCATCACTTGGTTAAATGTAGTTTTAACTTAGATAAACTGCAATATGGCGAAGGTAAAAGTTGACACCACAACTGTGTTGTGTCAATCGCAAATTTTAAAGGGACACTAAAGGCAAATAACAATTTATGTCAGAGTGAAAGCTCAATGTATGACAACGTCTAAAACGGCAGTATTATCAACAGCAGTGCCTTACTTACCGAGAAATTAAGATATATGTATCACGCGATGAGTGCCACGAGCGGGACATTTTGGAAATGATCCCGATGATGTGAGAGAGTCCGACTACAATTCATCACTCGTAATCGAACTAGCTGCAATAAAAAAAGAACCTTCCATGCATCAAGAGGCGTAATAAAATGCTACTTGTTTGTTTCTGTTTGATTCATGGAAAAAAGAACCTCTTTGGCGTTGGCATGGGGCACGGCGCGGGTGGTTCAAAGGTTCCGTCCGTTTTCGCCAAACTGCGCTTCGCCCGGCGCCCTGCTTCGCTCATGCGGTCGCATCTTAGTGGTAGTTTCGGTATCGCGTACTGCCTCGTGTGTTTTGCGCACTCGTGAAAGTCGCTCTGACAGAAAGTTCGACAAAATGCCGCATGCATGTGATGTTGCCGGATGCCCGAATGGTGCACGCCGCCAGTGCATGCCGTCGCGCAGTAAAGGCGGGCAATGTTGGGCACGGCAACAGTGACGTGAGAAAGACCGCTTTTCAGGCGGGTGATTTGAAGTGCGCTAACGCGATGCGGACCACTAAAACATGATTTTATTTCAAAATAAGCACTTCCTTGGCACAAAAGTAGCACTAAGAGGTTTCTGGACCGTTATGTCAACAATCGACGTCGACTTAATATCTGCCTTTAGTGTCCCTTTAATTTGTTGTGGCTCAGCTTAGAAGCTGAGATCGTGTTCCTTCATAAACCAACTAACTGTTGTGCATCTTCTCCTGGCTGTTATACTACTACCAATATTACAACCACACCTGGGTAACTGAATGTCCCACTGAAAATTCCATGCAAAGCACGTACATATGGAACCCACTCAGCCACACATTCAACATACTGAACTATGCCACTGCTACTGTATTGAACATTCATGCCAAGAAATGACACTGCTTTGGCAAACGCTGTCAACCAGGACTTCTGAAAGAAGCCACGGAGAAAAGTCAGCAAGATGCGCATCACAAAAATATGGGTGGCTCATGCAGCAGAGATTTCACTCGACTCCGTCGATGTAGTTGCCTTAAAGGAGCACTGACATCAAATTTCAAAGTCGAGATATGCCCTTCATTCGATTGCTCGGTATGCATAGGTCTCCTTGGCCAAATTTGAATGGCATCCGTCGCGTGGAAGTAATTTTATTTCGAGGGCAAGCAGCGTACGAAAGCTCAACGGAAGATTGATCATGCTGCGACATCGACACTAGTGCTACGTAACAAGTGTGATACATTCCGACCATACCATCCTGAGTGACGATACGCTAGTAACAATGACGTCGACGATCTGAGTGTATTTATTGTGCCACCGACTGCCGCCGACGCCAAGCGACGCTCTCACCGGCTCTCACTCCCAGCCAGTGGCTCTCCTCGCTGTCCCTATGTGTGCCTGCGATTCATCGTGTCGTATCGACTGATTTGTCGTGTGATACTCAGCGTGAGTGTGATCAATCGGAGCGACTACGTGCCAGCATGTTGGGGAACCGCTGCGTAGTACAGACCTGCTCGTCGAGGCGCAGAAAAATCGGAAAGTGCGTGGCGTTTCCTTACACGTACGGTACACGCCAACACGACCACAAGTTATCGAAGTGGAGCAGCTTATAGATAAATATCATCGCTAACAAGTAACACGTATGCAGCGTTATTAGTGAATGTTAGTTCGTCCGTGGACTTCCTTGCGCTAGCGTAATACTGGGTTACTGCAACCGTAACCGTGAGAGGCTGGATAGGTGGGGCCATCTGGCGGCGCACAATTGTTATTGTATAAACCTATCGTATTCTATTTGTCCGCTGGTGTGCATTCGCTATGCCGATATTCCATAGACCCCTTTGCGTATACCGGAATGTTGTGCACGCTAAAATTCTCTAATATATCTAATTGAGACACACCAGCGAGTATGGCCCAAGCGTGCGTCCCCGGGCACCTCCTCGTTGCTGCTTGGAACAGCGTCCATTTTTGAATCGCTGTTTTGCAAAGTGTCGAAGCGAAAATGATTCGCGACGTCGCGTATCGCGGTGATTCTAAGTTCCAGAATGCCGTCTTCAACACTAGTCGACACTTTTGACGGCGACGACGGCGATGCTGGTGACAAGGCATGACTTAACGCGTGCGCCTAGCAGACAAAATGTTAGCTGAGCAGCTGATCCTCACGTCACTCCTTTCTGTGGACAAGTGGTAAACTGGGCGCGGTCTGGAATTGACCGCGAGGGAGCGCCGCCAGCGCTAAGAAATGGCGGGTTCGCCGGCCGTTTTGAATCGTGCTAGATACCGGTGATATAAATCAATAAAACAGATAGTTATTCGTCCCTCAGTTGCATTTTCGGTCGTGAATCGCTACTAGGGGGTAGATAACTACTCGCGGATGCAAAAATCTTGACATGCGTAAATTTGATGTCAGTGCTCCTTTAACAAGACTAAGAGCGACATGGTCGTCTTACGCAAACCAATAATAGTGAGAACTAACTGCTGTGCAGTGCAACATACTACCAAGTGCGTTCCATAGCTGTTAGAAAAAGAACCAGCATGCCGTTTGAAGAACAGAAACAGCCACCCAATTTCATGACATCCAGCAAAGAGGTGTGCATGAATAAGCAAGGCCTTCCAGCTGATCTCGACCACTGTCCGAGATGATAAACTTCAAGTAGACATGCCTTGCCATATATGAAACTATATAGTAATAAATAAGAGCAATGCTCGGCATGATTTCATTTAGCCCTCATTACATTTATTCATTTGATGATGAATAGTATATGAACGTTTGCTTGCCTTGTTGGCTGTGGTGTCTCTGGTGGAAATGCCCAGCTTCTGGTGGTGGCGCACCTGAACTGGGTAGATCACCTCATAGATGCGGCTCGGAATGCTAGCAATAAGTCGCTCGTTCTCCGGGTACCGCTTCAGCCGGTCCACCACTGAGTGAAAAGACACATTGACAACTGTAAATTTTTTACAAAGGAAATTCTATGCACTAGTTACTGCTATAAAAAATTAGCAAATCTTTCACAATGGAGCCTAGATAGACACAAATCTACATTTCTTGAAAGCTTCCTGTCAGCGGACTATAGCTCATTTGTAATCCACGTGCAGAGGTGATACTGTCATACTACTTCCCAGCCATAATATTGTAATTTAGTTGAATAATAAAACTCAAAAACAAAGTACACACTGATTCTACAGCAGATCCTTCATTAGTTTACTGCTTATATTATTGCTCATATTTCCCATATAAGCAATAAATTAACACATGCTATGCGCTCTTAAAAGTTGAAAGAAAGCCAATCTGCCCACTTTATTTCCAAGTGCATATTGGATGAAATTCTGCAAAGCTCCACAACAGTCCAGTCAAGTTTAACAATAGAATACATTGTTTTCCAAGAGACTGCGAGAATGTATGTTTGTGGCTAAAGCATTTGTGCTCAAGGCATGAAAAGTACTTTCAAGGACAGTTCTCAAGAGGCATTTACTTTGACTGGCTCAATGATAATGCATGTTACAAGTCTGCTTCAAACATTATTACATACAATGTCAATACACTCAGTTGTGCAATTAATATCTTGTGACGAGGAAATCCATAGATGATGTTCTGAACAGGGTTCGTACAGGTTTCCAAGAGAAAAATTAAAGGACTTTTCAAGGACCTTCTAAAAAATTTAAGGTACACGATTGTAGTTAACGGTAACTTTTATTGCACAACACAAAGGATGCTCACTTCACTTATTGCAGTTTCACTACATTAGAAGCTCTGAGGCTGAGGGCAGGTCTTTCAGTTTTTTTTCTATTTGTGTCTTAATGCCGTCAAGTTTATCGGTCTTAACTTTTGCAGTCTTTTGCAGGCTGTTGGATTTCCCTACATGTCTGATGTCCCCGGTCGCTTCTGCCTTTTCGGCAAAGCCATCAGCAGAGGTTATCAAATCAGCAACAACTGCTTCCAGTTTCTTCCTCTTCAGCTGCATACATTCAAGTTCCTCCATAATCAAGCGTCTTTTTGTTTGATCAGCATTTTCTTGGCCCTTTTTCTTTTCTGATTCTAAGTGTGCACCACAGTGCTGCCTCGCTGCGGACACAGTCAACCTGAGATCTTTTGTTATGGCGACATTTAAAATGCCACCTGCCCTCTCCACTGAGTCAGATATGACACGCTGTGAAATATACGACAAGCCCTTCAAGTTCTCTACGGTGATTTGGCGGTTGACACTAAACCCCCGTTCAACACTTGCTTGTCCATGGCTAAGAACAAGAAGGAGCTTGACTGTTTTCCATAGCTCTTTGTAGGAGGGATGGAAGCTCAAGAGTTCGCGAAAGAACTCATCCATCCTGCTGATGCTCCTCTCAAAGAGGCAAAGCTCATGCTTGAACTCTTCCAGCATTTCGGTGTACTCGGCAAGCACACATTCCCGCCGGCTGTCGCTCAGTCTTCCTGCCATGGTCAAGGTGTCTAGCACCTTCCTTAAGCCCACCAGGCACTGATCCAGCTTTGAGCACATGAGCCATGGGTCTAGAGAGGACAGGTTTCTAACCAAAGATGACTTCAGGAGACTTCGTTCCAGTATTTTCTAGGTCACAGCTGCCAAAATTGTTTGCACTCCATTCTGAATTGAAATGCATCTTTTGCACTAGCTTTTGAATCTTTCAGTGCTTGTTCACACTTGGGACCAATATCCACTTTTTCAAGTGGAGCGTGGTTTATGGTGATATCGTGGTTAATGGTGAGGGTGGAGGTGATATGAATCAACCTCCACCCTCAGCAGACCATTAACTCCTCCCAATGACGACAACACTGAGGCTTTCATGAATTTTGAAAGGAGCTTCCGCACAACACTTTCAAGGTATCTCCCAAGAAAGAAGATGATAGGTTTGTCTGATTGAAAGTCTTTCAAGAATGGCTGAATAATCAATGCAACACAGAGGGCGAAGTTCAGTTTTGCCAGTGTCAAGGAGTCGCGACAAAAGCTATTCACATTTTCAAAGGATGCACACTTCGCTAAGCTCACCTGCTTGCTTCTTGCGGACTCCACATATTTCTTCATATCATTCCAAAGAAGCAAAGCTCTCTCAATCACAATTGTGTTTTCCACCCATCGATGGGACACAAACGGCAGAGGAAATTTGTTCCGGTTGGTCACGGTTGAAAGATCGTCCCTTCGTGCAGGCGAGTCATGGAAGAGTGCACTCATGCTTGACAGCAGAATGTCGATGCCCCACTTAGAGGCTGCAACGCCTGCTTTGTAGGCATTATGGACAGTATGGAGGCCACACGTCCCCAAGTCGACACATTGGACCTGATGGTTTTCCTGAAAATGAGCTTGCATGTTCCTGAAAAACTTTAGGTTCACATTCGGCCCGTCCATAGAGATCTGAAGAATCTTGCCAAGTGGCAAAGGCTCCAAAGCCTTCAGAAGTACCTCCTGCATATCGTCTTCCGTGGAGTGCCCCATGAAAGCGGAGGCGTAGTACCTAGTGACCACCGTGCGTGAGGAGTCCCAATACCGCACATGCACGTCCATTTGATTTTCTTGCAGGAAGTCGTTCATTGACTCGTCAAAAAGCACGACGTAATATTCGGACTTCTGTACTTCTTCTTGCAAGCACGCCAAGAAAAATGGCCTAAGTTCATGGCACGAAACATTCGAGCATTTTTTCTCGCCGCAAGAAAATGATTTGACCACCTCGCTGTCAGGAAAGATCCGCTTGAACAAGTCGCCGGTTTGTGCCGACGATCTGTACGAGTAGTTGGAGGTAATCACTTTCATTGTCCACAGAATTTCCGCATCGGTAACCACCTCGTGCGACTTGCAGGCGCTGCTTAGATCGGTCGCTTGGGATGAAGCCGACCTAGTGGGCCGCTCACTTGTGCTTGCTGTCAGGTAGGTCTGCATCGAGTTTCCAGCTGCCATTTTCATGATTTCACAGTGCTTTGTACTTTTTGCGTGGCTCTTGAGAGCAGATTCGCCTATAGAAGCGATGTCGAAGGTCTTCATGCACAATGTGCATTTTGCACGGTGGGGGTCAGATGTATCCGGCGCAATCCAACGCGTATAATCATGGTTGCTGAGCCAAGCGCTCTGGAAGTTACATTTCCCAGGCATGACTCCAAATTATGCCACCTGCATGCACGATCATGCGAAATTCAACGCGCGTCGCAACCGACACGTTCAAAACAAAACACCACCGGAGCACGAGCAAGCGCACAATGTGGCCAACAGATGCTGCTGAGGTGGCTCAAGCTAGTGAGAGTGTGCTGTTTTTTTTTTGTTTGTTTTTTTTTAGTGGGTTGCTGAGGGATACCACTAAAATCGAAGCCAAAAGAAAACATGGCAAGGCAGGGTTCTGTTTGGTGTCGCAGAAGTCCGTGGTGTGCCCGTGTCACTGGGGCGCACGTAACCCACGAGACGCTTCGCCCTTCTCAGTATTTTGCCAGCGTCCGTGGTGTGCCCGTGTCATTGGGGCGCACGTAACCCACGAGCCGCTTCGCCCTCCTCAGTTTGCCAGCGTCCGTGGTGTGCCCGTGTCACTGGGGCGCTGGCAGAACCCCATCAGCTGGATCAGAACCTGCCTCGCTGTGGCCACCAGCTTATGGCTTCTGGCCAACCGAAGCCAAAGCAAGCCAGATAAAAAAAAATGGCGCTGCGGGTGCGCTCATGCCTCGATCTCGCCAATATACAGGCGGTTTGACCGTGTCTGACTTCGACTTCTAAATCGCGGTGTCGCGGAACGCGATAAGCAATGAAGTTTGCCCGGCACCACGCTCAACTGCCGTGAATTGCAAGTCGTGCAATCCGACCCTCAGAAAATCCCCAATTATCAAGAGTTTTCAAGGACCGGAACGAAATTCCAGGACTTTCAAGGTCTTGAAAACGAAATTTTCAATTTCAAGGGTTTTCAAGGATTTCAAGGACCTGTGCGCACCCTGTAACAGTTCAAGTAGCAAAAATTTGCTTAATCTCGCATGATTGGTGCATGCAGAATATGCGTCTCTCATAATATTTTCCAAATGTCCAGTCATCCCAGACAACACACTACATCCCAGGGACTTCCCAAAAAAGTCCAAACGTCCCACAAGGTGGTTTTTAGGATGTCCTTTAGACATGTGCATAGGGATCATTCCTAAAACATCCCTTGTAGGATCTGATTGGGACTTCAAGTTAGCGGTGAAATAAGCTACCGTGTTGAAAATTGGCGATCCTAAACAATCGGAAACAGCAACTCCGCCGGATAGCATGGTTGGCGCGCGTGCACAATTGCATATCTACATGCACATGTTCGTTTGTTTTTTTTTTTTTGTTTCTTTCTAAATGTCGCGCCGTTATGAGGACGAGGGATCGATTGCTGTCTGCGTGAGCAAGTGTTGCACTTGGTAAAGGCGGTACAGCGGTACGGCGCACGTACTCGCGCCACGCACGCCGTGCTTTTCGTGAAAGATCAGAGAACGGCGGCCGCACCGCACGAGCGGTGGTGTGGTGGTGTCGTATTTATAAAAACACCGACATATTAACTTTAGAAGAATTGAATGAAATATTGTTATTTTATTGTTTTCTTTCTTAGGTTTAATACGCAGTTGTTCTTTAATTGCGCTTACTGCGAGCCAACACCTGCTCAAATAGTGGACGATTTGCTGCGAGCACTGCGCAGACATTGCCATCGCCATCATGGCGCCCGGCGTGTTTGGGTTGGCCTCGTTTTTAGGTGTTTGATCCGTGACGTTTCGTCGAAAAATCACAAGCGCGCATGCCGTAGGTGTTTGCCTGGTTGCAAGATCTTGCCGATTTCAACGTTTTTCCACCTCTTCGGTAAGTACTTGACATGCCTGGATTACTGCAATCAGCACGTTCTTAGCACTTTCTTCTTTGGCTCCCCACCGCGTGCAGGTTGGCGTACGCTGAACTGGACCCTCGCAGCAAGAATGGCACGCGGGAGTAAGTTTTATTTGTGACGCGATTTGGTTTATCTTCCGCAGAAACTGTTAAGCTCACAATGCTGATATGTTGTTATTGTCGGCCACGTGTGTAGATTGACACCGCGATCGTGGAACACATGGCTGATCTGCCTCGAATAACTGCAAGCCGGTGCGTGCGTAGTGCTGTGGAGAACGATCAGAAGTCCTGGACGACAAAGAAAAAAACTTCAAAGGTTTGTTTTACATGTTTTCCACGGCAACTGACATAAACGTAAAAAAAATTGGAATGGTCAAATGCATGTGTCAAGTTTAACCATTTGTAGTGGGCTGTGGACATGAATTAAGCATTGCTGCACACAAGACTGGCTTGCCCTCAGTTTATGCCCAGTACCAAATTTTTTGCTCTCATTATGACACCATTTGTAAGAAAAGCCAGAACTTATGTTCAAAACAGCGCATATTCTTGCTATTCTTTTATTCAGTTGCACGTGTGAGTCCTGCTGCTGGCCATCAGTTAGCCGGTTATCAGAAGAAAAGGGCACAGCCCAGTTTTGTGCTGGTATATACCGTATCGTTTGTGATTATGATCATGATTTTTGTCTTACTGAAACAAGAAACTGAAAAGTGTATGTTGGTGTTTCTGCTACATCTCTATGAAGCAGCAGAACCTGTTGCTCAGTCACTTGGTGCATATTAGCAACTGGCACCTTGTCTGGCTTCCCGATACCTCCGCCTTTTTTCAGTGCATGTTGTTTTCATCCTTTACCAGCAGTCAAGTAGTTTCACACAACCGAAATGACCAGCTAGTCCACTCTGTTTGTCAAGTAGGTTTTACTTCCAAACAAATGTAGCACATTTGTGATATGCACTGTTGCTCAATGATATTCTTTTTGCATGTGCTAGCTGTGTACACATATTACATGAACATTTTTCTTTTTTTTCAGCTGCTTCTAGTAGTGGTGCCCCTGGTGTGCACCTTTACCCCAAATGTCTGCACCTTTGCCTACCGGTAATGACATAGAATGTGCTCAGCTTCCTGGACATAGGCATGCAGGTTACGAGACGGAAAACGTGCAGCTTAGACTTCATGCTTGTAAATGCGAAAGTCGTAACCGACATAATTAGAGTAAGCTAAAAGGAGAAATTTCTGCTTATGAGCAAGTAATTATGAAGCAGGTTTTACTCCTCTTAAACTAGCAGACATGCAACAACACAGTTGTGCTATGTTTGTTTTGTGTGCCACTTTCATGCATATTTGTGCTTGAAGTGGATATGCATATACATGAAGGATTTGTTTTTGCTTTCCTCAGCTGCCTCTGCGAACCCCGCTCCTGGACAACAGCTGGGAGGCTCTGTGTTTAAACGCGTGCACCTTGGACGTCATGCTCGTAAATACCAATTCCTTTGTCATTCGTGGCATGAATTTCGTTGGTAAAGCAATAAGTAAAATTGTGCATTGTTGTTTACAAGCACTTCAGTATGAACCAGGCTTAAAGGAGAAGGGACCGACAACTGGCCAGAACTTGTGATTAGATCCTGTCAGAAATGAAAAGACCGTGCTATATACTGACATATTCCAGCATCCTTTTCGCGCTGTGAGTAGGATTTATATATCTAAATTGTGTTTAAAAGTAACAAAAAAAAAGGCATGTTGCGCAACCTATCGCAAGAGCCTTGAAGCTAGATTGCTGAGTTGATCACTTTGCTGTACAAAGTCACGTAGTCTGATACCATCATGTGTGCCATTATTGGTCCTAAAAATATTAGTATATATATTACTATCCATCCCCGCTCTATTCTGTGCTGCTTATGAGGTAAAAGGAGTTGCATGGTGACAAGTAACGGCGCTGCCTTCGCGGTAGCCAGTGGACCATGTCGAGCCGCAGCGCATGCGCGCGAGTACACACACACGCAGTAAACCGCCGCGCTCGAACACGAACCGCTGTCACGCTCACTGTTTGCAACATGTCTTGTCACGTGTGTATACGACTTCATGTCCGTCGCAGATAGAAAAATTCGAATTACAAATGTTTCACGGCATTTTCCACATCACCATTCCTTGATTATACACTCTGACTGGTAAGCTTTCTGTCGCGTTAAAGAAAATAGGTACCATAAAAGTTGGTTGTCGGTCCCTTTAACCTCTTAACACACACACAGGACAAAATAGGCATGCTATATCCACGTTGTGCACCATCTTTGTGCGTTTGTGTGTGCAGTATGGACATGTACATTAAGGCTTTGTTTTTGTTCTCAGCTGCCTCTGCGAGCCCTGCTGTTGGACGCCAGCTGGAATGCTCTGCGTTTGAAAGCGTGCACCCCAGATGTCATGCTCATAAATACAGAGTTCTCATGATTCTAGTGTTGACAAAGCAATAAGTAAAAGCAGGCACTTGTGCATCTGGAATGAGGTTTAACCCTGTCTCAGGAGACATAAGACAATATAGTCATGCTATGTTCCTGTTGTTCACCATTTTCATGCATGTTGTGTGCAGTGCGTATACATACATGCAGGCTTTGTTTTTGTTGTCCTCAGCTGCCTCTGCAAGCCCTTTTGCTGGACGCCATGGAAGGCCCTCCACTCGAAAGTGTGCACCTTAGACTACACGCTCATCAATACCAAGTTCTCTGTCCTTCTCGGCATGATTATAGTGCCATATAATAGTGAGGCAATAAATCATTTTTGCTGGTCACTTGATGTTCCATGCATGTTGCTTGGTTTCTGAACACATGACTTGGTTTTAAGTTATCTAGTTATCTATGTGAAAAAAAAGTGGGTTGGTTGGACGAGGAATATGCTTTCCTGGAGAGGCAACTGGCTCTCTCAGGTAGGGGGTGGTCGAGCGCGATGAAGCAAGTTAACATGTTATGGGAGCAGATGTCCCACCCTTTTGAAATAATCCTGCAGTAAAAAGTGGCCACATGTCCCAATAACATCCCACACGCATGCAGTTTTGGGACATCCCAAAAAGGTCTTTTTTTGTATCACTTGGGATGTTTTTCCACCTTGTGTGGGACGTCTTTTGGATGTCCCGAACTCCCAAAAGGGATGTCATTTGGATGTCCCTAGGATGCCTTTGCGTTGTCTGGGATTAAACTAATGCAACATTTTAAACAATGACATTTTGAGAACTAATGCTACTTAAAAGAAGCTGTATGGTTCATCTCACAACACCCAAAATCAGTTATTTTGATAAAGTTACTATAAAGGCACTTTTTCCTGGGCTTTTCTAAGGATGTTTACAAGTACTATATGAAAAAAAAAAACAATGTCATTGCTCAAGCTAGACTGCCGTTTTCTAAAGTGCGCTTAGAATAATAATCCTGAGCAGGACGCAAAACACACAATGGCTGTATTTTGTAACAGGCCATTCTGTATTCATCCTTTTCGTGCACCCTTCAACCACTGGCACAAATGTCAATAGCATTAACCACTCACGCATGATAGCAAGGTGATAGTAAGGATTTTCTTTTGGGAGGGGTCCAATTAACCACCCTACGCATGTATGTATGTAGTATACATGTAGGCGAAAGGGAGGAGGCCCCCGTGCCCTCTGCTGGCGCCGCACCTGCGCTTTACATTTCAGTTAAATGGGTTCTTTTTTGCCCCTTTGATTGTTAATGTACTACATCTATTGCAGTTCTCCTCTCGCCACGGGGATTGTCGAAATGATCTGAGACTTTTCCGTCCTAGCTAGCTATCATTCATACAGCTGTAGTACTCTGCAGCTGCTCAAAAAATATATAGCTTTGTAATCTTATCAACTTATTTTCGCCGAGCGAACAAAGGCAAGAAGATAAAAGAGAGGCGCGTGGCCTGCTCTCAGCGCATGCGTGCGCTCGAGGTGCACACTCGACGATGAAACCAGTACGGCGGGCCGCGCGCACGTCGCTGTTCTGGTCTGCATATACTCAGTTGTGGTTACACAAGAAAAATGAGATTATTCCAGTGTGTACATATCTACAAGAACGGCTCACGAGGCGGCCTCCAGTACTTTCGCGCTCGGAATACAGAACTATGCCGCGCAAGTGAAGCGCACAATGCATCTCGCAGACTCTCTGTTCGCACAGAAAAGGTATGTTCGCAGAATAACTTAAAATGAAGCTGTACAATTGAACGGAATAACTTTGCGCAAAAGGAATTATACCGCGATATATCGGGGTTAAAGATACTGCGATCAAACAGGGGTCATAAGTGAATGCTCACCTAGTAACCGGCTGTTGTCTGGAAGCTCATCAAAGGCCGAATCTGCCTCTGCAGGAAATGAAAGCGTCGAATGAGGTTCACAATTAAGGCCCATCGTGCCATGAGCGATGTGCTCACCCCTGGTGTGTCGTCGGGCGGCGAGCAGCGGCGAGGGAGCCGCGTGGCAGAGCAGCAGCACGAGGAGCAACTCGCCGACGGGTGGCTGCATGGCCGGCGCCTAGGTGCGCTCCTCATCACGCTGCCGCGCCGCCATGGGACGGACGATCAAAATGGCGGCCGCTTCGGAGCAGCCGTGAGCTCAAGCGAGCTGCGGCGGCCGTGCGACGATGTGCGCCACCATGAGACCGCGCTCCCCCACCCGAGATCGATCACCGTCATCGGGAGTCCTCTCACGTGACTCTTCCCTCAGATCCCGCGGTGTACTGCGAGGGACAGTCACCAGGCCGCGCCACCAGTCTCAGCTGGGGCGTGCCCCGTTGACGTGGTGTTGCTCCTCAGTAGTACTCCCTCTCGAAGTGGCTTTTCGCACTAAAGGTGTAATCGCCAATGGCGACCGTTGCCGGGATCGCGCGCATTCGTAGCGAATGCATGTTCATGTGAACGTCGTCAGTGTTTCTATTCGCTGCGATCGATAACGGCCCTTTAATGCGAAGCATTCTTTGGAAATTTCCACGCCATTTTCGTGGCTAACACGTAACGTATTCCCCATAAAAATACATTTGGGGCAGGTCAGGTGCGTAGCCAGAAATTCTTTTTTTTTTTTGGGGGGGGGGGGCACCTTTTTGATCTGAAGTGGGGGCAGGGCAGGCAGATGCGGTCGAGTGTCATTGTCTGCTGTGTATGCCATGGCGAAAAAAAATTTCAGGTGGGGGGGGGGGGGGGGGGCACGGGCACGGGCCCGGTGTGCCCCCCCTCCCCCGGCTACGCCACTGGGGCAGATACACGGTAAACATGGACGAAAGAAGGGAAACGGTTCGTGGGGCCCGTTTCTCGGTTTGTTCTTGTTGGGCACAACCTAAAGCGCAGGATTGTGTAGGTGGCGTTGTTTGTAGTACTTAGCTGTAGTGTAGTACTCACAGTAACAAGTGTGCAATACCGAACGACCGAACTTTCGCACAAACCTAGGAAGACATGGATGCATGAGTGGCTGGGCAAAACACGATCGACAAACTGACGAAGCTACAAAATGGTTTCCGCGCAGCAAACGGCGCCTCGAGGACAATATATTTGTGCTCACGCAGGCTATCGAGATAGGCGCGACGTCGCCAAGGCCTAAAATAGCGTACCGCATGACCCTTTGTTTCAATGTATGACGCATATTGGAATGCCAAGGACACGGGTCAGTCTGCTGCGCCGACTCCACACGGGCAAAACAACGGTTGCTTGATTTGCCGATCACCCAAGACGAACTAGTGATGGTGAGGCCAGGCGTGTAGCCAGGATTTTTTTTCGGGGGAGGGTGGGGGAGGGGTTGAAGTTCAATACGCCTACCAGGTGGCTTTCAAGAACTTTTCAGTTCTCTGTTTCGGCGTCTAATATTATGGTTACATAGCTTCCGGCGAATAGTGTTAAACTAAACTAAAATTGCCATTCCGCATCGTGCAAATCCGCGCACATGATGCATGCACAGACACCTTATTCAAGCAATACGTTACGCGACTACATTTCAGTGCAGTTGCTTGCTTCATGACAACGTGTACCTTAATATGAGGGTGTATGCTACCAACGAGAAAATGACAGACTGCAATAAAGATTTTGTTTCGTTCTTTTTATTTGAAACGCAATAAATAAAATATACATTTCGTGCATGCAATTGTTCTGTGGGTCCAGGGCTTAAAGTCTCCCTTCATTGAATGGGGGGCCCTCATAAGGCGGCAATATATATATATATCGAAGAAAAGGTTACCCAGCAGCGATCTTTTCGCCGCAAAACCGATGCGCACGTCGTGGGTTGTGGGAACACGTTGTGAGCTGGCATACTGAAGAATAAACGCAGGATTTCTAGCCATATCGGTCAAGATCTACTTTCGCGGTCGTATTATCC
Organism: Rhipicephalus sanguineus; assembly: GCF_013339695.2. Taxonomy (NCBI): domain Eukaryota; kingdom Metazoa; phylum Arthropoda; class Arachnida; order Ixodida; family Ixodidae; genus Rhipicephalus; species Rhipicephalus sanguineus. The sequence continues at coordinate 217,475,230 of NC_051178.1, forward strand.
AATTTTGGGCAAATATGTGATCGTATTAAACGCATGCAAATGCATTATTTCCAAGGGATGTCGGCCGGGAATAAAAATAAAAACGTATTAGGCTGAGAAACGTATTATGCAGAATCGTATCAACGAGATTTGACTGTATATGTATATTGTAGCGAAGAGGAATGCCCAGCGCTGCAGCCACATCGCCAGCTCTGCTCGAGGCACGAGCTGGAGCTGCCCAGCCTGTGGTCTTGCTGAAACGCTGCCTGCCCTGCTCGGACGCTCCCAGCCCAGTGTTTTTATTATAATATATATATATATATATATATATATATATATATATATATATATATATATATATATATATATATATATATATATATATATATATATATGCTATAGATTAAGCGTTAAGAGAGGTGTTTGCGATGATCACAATGCAGAGAAGCCAACTGTCTCTAGAACTGAACAAATGCTAATTAATGCTATACAAATACATATATTATTCCGAATCTATTTCTGTCATTTATTCAACGTGTCAATTCAATCAAGCAATAAATGAAATTATTATATGTGAGCTCAAAGTAACATTACTTGACTCACGGGATTCAGAACCTCAGGCACGACAATGCTACATTTTATTTTCATGACCACTTGCCTATTAAAGTATGCAAAATACACGCATCTTTGCAGTTACTGCAGACGTGTCATGCACAACTAAAAGAATGAAAGTTGAGTGGCAAACTAAACATATCAAGGTGAACAATTATTGATTCACGAGCAGGTAGCTTCATACTAATAGGCTCCGTTCAGTGGAGTTTGCGAACGCGCTTGCGCCATCTGTCGCCACCTCGTGAAACCCGCGGGTCGGCCTTAGCGGCGTGGCGCACGGCGGCGGCGGCGGTTTAATTAGCTTCATTCAGCGAGAGCAGTGCCTGCGGCCTCGTGTTAGTGCCTCAATTCCGTGCTCACATGGCAAGTGATGGTGGCACCGGTACCGCCGGTACCTCGAGTGGGACAAAAGCCAACAAGCGCCGCTACTGCTGCGTCAAAGATTGCCACAGCCGTGAAGGACAGCCTGGCATCCGATTGTTCCGTTTTCCCGGCCAGCCGTGGGAGAAAGAACGGCGGAGAAAATGGATTGTTGCCGTTCGGCGAGTGAAGTAAGTACCTGTCGCATCTGTGTAATTAGTACCAAACTGTGCTTCGACTACCTCTACTGCCTTTAATCATCGAACACAAAAGCGCACTGGACGCACACGTGCATTGAACGCGCGTCCTCGTGAGCGTGCGAACTGTTTTAAGAAGTGTGTGAAAATCGTGAAAAATAAGAGAAATGTGATATTTGCTTGTTGCCTTTATAATTACTTTTTCTGTACCGACAGACATCTTAGGATTACTAGAGACGTCAATTACGGTAGTAATCAATGAAATTAAATTATTAATGAGTGGAGACAGGCGGTCGGGTCAGATAGGATAATTGGAGCATTTCCTGCGAAAATACCATTGCAACTTTGACATATCCTAAAAGTGAAAGCTGGCAATTTTTACTAAATAAATCTGAGCAGTTGCGGCGGCAAAACCAAATTCCAAGATAGCGCAACTGCCATGCTCTCCAGAGACGAGAAAAATGAGCTAGCGTATCTACTTTGCTTCGTGGGTGTGCGTGCTGCGCTTGCGATAATTGCACGCATAGCGTACGTCTAGCAAATAGTGACGTCATTCTGGTCGTCTGCTAATTCCACTCGTCAGCGCTTCTGTTTCGCCGGTTAAATTCCTGGAATTTCACCACTCCGTAATAATTACAAGAAGCCGCGTTTTGGAAAAAATATAGGTATGGTTTTTGAAGCATGCCTGTATGTTTGCAAACGCTCTAACAAATGCCCTGTTAATAAAGCTACGCAAGTACTTCTTTTTTTTTTTGTCCATCAGCTTGTTGCTCTTTCCCTCTGTGTAAAACTAAGCGCATACAACCACGATTTTGCACTGACTAGCCTCTCCCCCTCCCTTTCCCTTTTCTTTGCTTTAATAAGCTATGTTTTGCTTAGTGTTAAAAATTTTCAATGTTTTTCGGCTGCATCTTTTTTTGTTGTTCTCAGTGGCACCTTATTTCTTAATGCCTTCCCTTACAAAAATATTTGGTAACATTAAGTTGACGGTCTAAAGACAATTGTTACTAGAACCTACCAACAATCAAAAGAGTGTCTACAGACTGTCTTTAGACGTCTGTACCAACAATCAATCAACGCTCTGGCTGCAATTGGCCACCAACTTTGAACAGACTCATGTTCATAGGTTGTCTGGTGACCTCGTAGTAACGCCCTATCAACAATGTTCAACAGACACCCTATCACTGTGAGCAAAAAAAAAAAAAAAAGCCGAGATGGGATTAAATGAACTCGTCCTCTAGCGCACGCCCCTATGGGGGTTTTATATACTCCGTCCAAGGTGAGTAAAAAAATTACCCCCTTTAAGGACGGAGATTTTGGATGGACTGAGGGGAGTATTTCTATGCATCCATAGGGGAGCTTTTCGCTGTCGCACCATGCGCCAGAGAATCTTTAATTAAATTAGCATCGAAACTCGCAAACTCGATCACATGTACACAAACATGCACACAACATTCGCAAAGTAATACAATACTCACACTGACAACCGCTCGCCACCCGCTCTTCACAACCAAACTTTGGTCACCGAGTATATATAGGCACCACATTTTGACCTCCAATGTAGCTCAGATGGGCACTTCTTTTCCGTATAATTAAGCAACAAACATTCATGGCGTACGTGTGAATTTGCGGTGGGCTTATAGATACCACTGAGGCACACCTATCTTTTACTAAAAATCCGCCTAACATTCAACGACTTTTTTTAATTAGCGAATTTTGCGGGAGCCTTTCTCATATAAAGCCGCTGCATGCGTACATGCAGGTCCTCGTCAGCACGTGCACAATTATATGTGAAGACATACGCGTTTTGGGGATGGGAAAGTGCGGAGAGGTTTAATGTTCGATGACTTTGCATCCCTAGCTAAAGCTAAATCATCTTCTGAAGGTACATTTAAAATAGTACTTATAAATGAGGCCTCCAGGGGGTGTATTTAGAATCGTCTTTATACAAAAGTAAGAAGGAGGTCTTTAGACGGTCTACATAAAATAGTCTTTATACAAAAGTAAGAAGCAGGCCTTCAGACGGTCTACATAAAATAGTCTTTATACAAAAGCAAGAATGAGGTCTTTAGACGGTCTACATAAAATAGTCTTTATACAAAAGTAAGAAGCAGGCCTTCAGACGGTCTACATAAAATAGTCTTTATACAAAAGTAAGAAGGAGGTCTTTAGACGGTCTACATAAAATAGTCTTTATACAAAAGTAAGAAGCAGGTCTTTAGACGGTCTATTGACAAATGTTACTAGATCGCAAATGTTACTAGACGGTCACCAATGTCAATAGATGGTTACTAGGTGGTGTACTCAATGTTACTAGCCATTTTTGTAAGGGTTGTAACCTTTACACCGTGTTTTCAGTGAGTGTGACGGCTCTGCTTGGATCCCAAGTGATGCAGCAAGGGTGTGCTCAAAGCACTTCGTCAACGGCGAAAAGAGCAACATTGCTGCACATCCAGGCTACTACCCTACCATTTTTCCAGATGCATACAAGTCCCGTCCTGTGGACGCAGAAAGAGCACTGTCAAGATATGAACGGTAAGTTCTAACCAAGGGGTGTTGGTGTGCAATTTCCCTTATAATGATGTACATGGTATACAAGACGAGATGGCCTGACAAAGGCCATGTAAAATTGCACATCATATGCTTTACTGCTACTGTAATTTATTTTTAGATGGAACAGAAGGGCATCTGCTGCAAGGCCGGCAAATCCTCAACACACAAGTTCCCTCAGCACGACTGAAGCAGATCTTGGTGACAGTGAGGACACTGCTACCTCCAGTGCTTGTGCAAATGGCTTGGAGCTTCTCTGCACTGCCGCTGCATTGGTACAAGAACGAACTGCAGACCAGGTAGGGCCTTGTGAATTTGCTTTTTGTATTTACACAAAGTGACAGCTGTGCACTTTATGGGCTAATTTCAGTCGATATACTTGTTAATAAATATATTACAACAGCAGCTAACATAACATTGTTCTTTTATTTTGGTAGTAGTCTTCATTGTGTGCAAGGTTGTAGCAGTATCATACGCTGGAATTACCATACCATTCATTGTTGCTGAAATGTATGGATCATGGCAGATAGCCAAGTTTTCACCTTGAATTGCATGCAGAAATGGGTATGTGACATGAGGCAGATCTTTCTACCCACCAATGAGATTTTCTTGTGCAGTGGTAGCAGCAGCACTGCCTCTGGCATGTTCACTAATGAAGGAGTCAACAAATACCCGTATTACAAAAGCTCAGCAAAAAATTACTTCAGCCACAGTACCATGGTAGATTATATCTTTGCATCAAGGCAAAAAGTGGCTATGAGATTTATCAAATACATTAACCTGACATTTATTTTTGAATCGCACAATGATGTGTTTCTTGGACTGCTTGGGCACCACTGTTCCATCTCGCTTCACTGCGAATAACAGAATGAGTAGATGCTCTTCAGCTGAAGGCATAGCACTGCATCTGCCATAAATACCCCCAAGAATCGCAGTCGCATCACATCATGAGCTGGTTACCAAGGCACGAGCAGGGTGCTAACGCTTCAGGTGGGAAAGAAAAAGGAATTGCACCTGTTCCTATGAGTTTTCCTATTAAGCACTTGGTGCATGACCTGGCAGTGAAAATAATGCATCTTATATCACATGCAACTTGTGATTCATGCACAGCGGAAAAGGTTCCACTAAGAGACTACGGACATTCAGGAACGCCATTACTTTGGTGATCAACATGTATTTGGAGTACTACTACTTTTAAAGTGCAAGATGATCAACTTTCTGAAATTCAATGCTTACCCAAATAGTAGCTCAATTTTCAGGCTTTATTTTGAGGCTGCATATTGTTCTGTCACATTTAATCAGTCATCACTTGCTCAAACCTTTATAGCCGAAATGCAATAAGCAGTGTTTCAACCTTTTTATTGTAATTAAGCTACTACTGCAGTAAGTATGTTTTCACTGTGTCACTAGGTCAAGGAAAATAATTGGGAAAGAGGGTTGAAATTTGGGATTTCCTGTATGCATTGTAGAATCCTGCTATTTATATTTTCTACTGCATGGATAAATTTCACTCATTGCTTGATTAGTCTTTTATCTTGTTTTTATGCAGGCCTGCCAGACTGATGATAATGACACCTGTGGAGGTTTGGTTTTGTTTTTGTGCTCATTAGATGGGCATAACACAAGCACACAGGTGTCACACAGAACTGTTCGTGATGCAGAAGTTCAGTGCAGCCCTTCAACCACTTCACGCCACAGTGGGCCAAACCAGAGAACTTCTTGTTTCAGTGGCTATGAAAGCGTAAAATCATGCTCTTCTGCCATGAGAGATCTCTGTGGTGTCACATTGGAAATGTATGCAGTTTTATTTGCGCTGCTGCCTGTCGCTGCTGACCGCTCATGTGATGTTTCCATGCATGACAGACTCCTGCTTTTTTTAATGAAGCTAAAGTTGGGCATTACGTACTCATCACTTGCCATTTTGTTTTCTGTAAGCAGAATGACTGCTGCAAGGCATTTTAATAGCGTGCTTCGCACATTGGCTGCCGCAACTCAGAAATGGATATTCGTTCCACCCAGACACATCATCAGGTCTCTAATGCCCAATTGCTTCAAAGTACACTACCCAAATTGCACCATGATTATAGATTGCACGGAGGTTCCCACAGAGCAGCCAGCTTCTGTAGCACAGCAGAGGGCACTCTATTCAAACTACAAGGGTGGCTACACGCTGAAGTTTCTTGTAGCAATCACACCCAATGGAGCTGTCTGTTTTCATTCTAAGGCATATGGTGGAAGGTGTTCTGATGCTTTCATCACAGTGCATTCCGACTTCCTCAAAGAAGTAGAACCAGGCGACATGATCATGGCTGATAAGGGGTTTCCTGGCATTACCACGGATCTCGGGAAGGCAGGGGCTGTACTTGTTATGCCTCCTTTTCTCAGAGGCCAGGGTCAGTTCTCGGAGGCCGATGTACAGCAGACTTATAACATTGCAAGAGTGCGAATTCATGTGGAACGTATGATCCAGCGGATCAAGATGTACAATGTTTTAAATACACGTGTGCCCATTGAATTGATTCCTGCCATGTCCGACGTTTTCCATGTGTGTTGTGTACTGGCTAATATGCAGCCTCCAATAATAAAGGAGCCAACGACTGCAGAATCTTAAGTCAGCCGAATTTGGGTATTTCAGTCAGCTTCATTTCAAGTGTTAAATATAAACTCTCAGCTCTGTTGTTCACTGTCAGACATGGGCATAGGCGGAGAGTTTTCATTTTACCGGAGGGGGCGGGGGCCCGACTGCTCTTCTTCCACATTTCTCTCTCTCTCTCTCTCTATATATATATATATATATATATATATATATAGAGAGAGAGAGAGAGAGAGAGAGATAGAGGAGTCCAACTTCCAAATTAAAGAATTTAATGTAACTTTAGTCTCTTAGGTGCCCGCAATACCACAATGAAGATCTGCAAGTGGAAGACCCCAGATTTAATTTTCAGTTTACACATAGACATCAATCCACCTTGTAACTCTTGGCTCGAAGCAAAAAGGTCGCCTTCGTTGACTGCGTCGCGTAAAATCGATTCACGCAATGCGTGGGGTTACTTTACTTTGTTAAAACATGCGCCACACAGGAGACAGTAGGCTAATGCTATCACGGGAAGCTTTAATTATATGCCAGTGAGTTCAATTCAAGATGGCCGAAAGTAATTCTGAGATGGTAGTAAATACCATTTGCTACCACCTTGTGCGAAGCTGCGGTTATGAATCTGGAGTTGCTCATTGGTGGCCGAACTTTTAGTAAAACCCTTTACTGATAAATCAAAAATGCGTACAATCTTTTCTCGGCACTTTTATAAGCAGGCATGTCGAAGCTTACCAATAAGTAGGCAACCAAGAAATTACCCGTTTTTTTTTTTTGTTATTGGCGAGTAAGCTTGTGCGAAAGCGTTCCCTGACTGACTGTGTCGGGATTGCTTTGTATTCTCAGTATCATTTTTGCGTTCTCAAAACCATTCACTACGGGGTTCAAGACAATTAGAGCGCAGCTCTTAGGCGTCCGTTCTTGCGTTGAGCGGCATCGCCGTTGGCGTCGGCGGCGTAACCGATAGCGCGAACGACGACGAAAGAGAGCGAACGCGGAGTTTGGCGATATCACGGGATAGTGGCCTCTAACCTCGCTTTCCACCTCTGTCGCGCGCGCTGGCCCCTCCGTCGGAGCTTGTGCGCATGCAGGGCTGGCACGTGCATTGCGGCTGGCTTCGCTTGTCGTAACGGGGCTGTGGGCGTTTCAGTTGGTTCGCGACAGCTGCGATGCACTGCGTAGCACTCGAGCGCTGGCAGTTTCTGTGGCAATATGTAACGAATGTTACATTGCTACAACTGCGGATAGTCAAAACTTCAAACACCGCTGGCGTTGCCCGAACACAAGGCTGCGCTCAGCGAATTAGGCAGTATCGTAATCGCCGGTGAATTTTTTAATTTGTAGTAGCTTAAGTCGTCGCTTCAGTTGTTCATCAGCAGAACCTATTCTGCACGTAAAAATCCGTTTGAGGGGCATTTTAGGGACGAAGCTCCTTATGCCATGGGTCTGTCCATCCTCCGTTTGTATGTAGCGTTGTAGTAGCCACCTCTAGCTCGTGAGAAGCGCGCGTTCTGGTATGTAGTAGAAGAAGACGACGACGTTGGCGAGTGAGACTCGTTTTTTGCGTGTTCGCCTGTGTGGCGTTCTTTCTTCTTTACTACGTCTCGTGTTTTCAACGACACCCGTAGACAACATTTCAGAAGTAACGCGCGCCATGAGGCTCCCTCTTGGCACGCTTTCTCTTTAGCTCGGAGTCGCCAGATGGAAGACAAGGCTGCGGAACGGAGGGCACGGAAGGCGGCGGCAGCGCGCGCTCGCAGACAGAATCCTGAGGTGAGAGCCCGCGAGGCCGAAGCTGCACGTCGACGCCTCGAAGCAGATTCCGCCGTTCGAGCCCGCGAAGCCGAAGCTGCTCGACAAGCTGAACGGCTGCGGCGAGAAGACCCCGCCGTTCGAGCCCGCGAGGCCGAAGCTGCTCGACAAGCTGCACGGCTGCGGCGCGAAGACCCCGCCGTTCGAGCCCGCGAGGCCGAAGCTGCTCGACAAGCTGCACGGCTGCGGCGCGAAGACCCCGCCGTTAGAGCCCGCGAGGCCGAAGCTGCACGGCTGCGGCGCGAATCGGATCTTCAAAATGTGAAGGACCGTGAAGCGGCGAGAAAGCGCGCGTACCGGCAGGCAGAGCCCGAGGCTGTGCGAGCACGTCAAGTGGCTGCAAAACGCATCACGCAGGCTCTGCCCGAAGGCGCCGACGCGCGCTTCCAGCGGGACTTCCTTGATAACAGTTTCGGCCATAGTTGCGGTGTGTGCAACAGATTGTGGTTCTCAAACAATCTAGTCACAATATCTTCCATCAAGAAGACCACGCTCGCGCCAATGCCATCGCCGTGCTGCAGCGCGAGTTCGCTTCGCCCCAGTCATCATCATTCACCACGTGGATATGCTGTGATTTTTTTCCATTGAATGTTTGACTTGTCACTGGCCCATGTGCCGAACTTTAAATGGCTGAAATGAAAAAGAAGTGGGCATAAAGGGCCTCCTATGAAATAGCTACCAGACAGGACGACCCGGGGACCTAAGCCAAGCTCTTAAAAAAATACCCTGGGCCGGCGCCAGGGGGGGCTTAGCCCCCCCATGAGGCAGTCCGGGGGGGGGCCCAAGCCCCCCAGCCCCCCCGTACTCTCCGCCTATGGACATGGGGCTGTATTGCGTATATCTGTACTGCTAAAAATCTTTCCTTGACAAGAAAAGGAGGCTATAGAATACAATAATGTTTGCCTTTTCACATTTCAAAAGTATGTTCTATCTTTGATGCACTACCCACTTTAGCTGTTATGGATGCGTGCACTGCGCAACCTCATTAAAACCTTTTGAATAGTAGGTCAAGTTCTTGTACTAGTATTATCTTTTAACCAGGGACAAATCAAGCTGTGAAGATGGTGTAAGTTGAGAAATTATTTTCTGCCTCTTGTTTTTTTTTATAGTGATGTTGGAGTTATTGTACGAGTTAGTCACATCGTTGACGCTTGTTTATGATTAAGATATAGTTTTTAACTGTGAGTGGTAGTAAGCTCGAGAGAAACATTCTTCCTGTTGCTACGAAGTGTATTGCTGTTTGGTCTAGATGTGCTTACAATTATGAAATTCGCTCGTGAAGTGTTTTTGAAGTAAATGAGCATCTCTGTGTTATTCTGTGTAAATTGTTCTGTCACGATTTGAAGTGTTTTATAGCCACAAATAAATACCTTTCAAGAAACTGATCATGACACGTGGAGCAAGCAACTTGTGGCATGCCTTTGAGTACTATGCTCAGTTTGCAGGATGCCAAAAAGAAAACAAGGTGCAACGTACAGTAATTATGTTGACTGATAGGCATGGAAATGGCCAGAACACTGAGTGAAAAAGATGTGTCGCTTGTCGTACTTCTCCCATCCTTTGTTCACTTCGTGCACTGACAATCATCGTGATTAATTAGACTCAACTCTCTCTCAGGCTGTTATTGCTTGACTGTTTTCTTTATTACTGAAAGAAGCATATTCATACAACCTTGCAAGGAGTAAGGATAAAAACGTAAGGAAAAAAGCTTGACTAGCCCTCACTTCCCATAGGGTTTACATCAGTGGCAAACACACTGCAATTGACTATCATCTTAACTCAAGGACTGGTGAAAAATGGCACCGCGCATATGTACACAATCAAAACGCTAGAAGCAGACTTTAAAGCATCAAATGCTGTACTTGCTCAAACTACTTTGGGAACGACAATGAGTTCACGCAGTAAGCTTTCGTGACTCACAACATGCTGCATGGTTCATACTAAACCTCTTGAAACAAGAGCTGATGGCACATTATAAAAATATCACAAAGAAAATGGGAAGGTGCACCAACCCCTACTTTCATACATACAAGCAATGTCAATGTCCTTGCCATTTGGACAATTCTGGCAGTAAGTAGGCAAAATAGAAATCTTCAAGGGCGCCAACTGCCTCGGAGAGAAAGCCGTCATCCCTCTGCACGCACACAATGATGTTCTGCTTCTGTGTGTACACAAAAAAAAAACACTCTTGGACATTACATATGAACATTAGTAGCTGCACCTGTGTGTAGTATCTGTGTGTTTTTGACAAGGTAAGCCTTCCATTTATGTACTTCAGGTAAGGCACAAAACACTTTTCTTCTTGGTGGTTGATGATCTCTTCGTCCCTCCTCGCATAAGGGCACTTTATCTCAAGAAGACAAGTGTCTTCACCTGTTGAGAAGAGACCGTCTGGACTTCCTGACAGCCAGGGCTGACTAGGATGAACCAGAAGTCCTGCCTGAAATGTAACATTCTTTTTTAGCATAAGATTTGCAGCATATTTTCTTCACATGAAAAGAATTGCCCATGTGCACAGGTGACAGCAGCCTGTGGTTTTTCAAATTATCATTACCTCATAGACTTTTGTGCTGAGCTTGTTTTCAAACGCTTTCCTCGCTATTGGTTCCATTTTTGTACCTAAAAAAAAAGGCTGTTGTGCATCTATAAACAAAATATTGTAACGTGATAAGCACATACCATGTGCCATGGCTGTCGAAAAAAATTTAGGTCCATAGAGGAGAGTGCGAACCAATTCCTGGGGGCTCTTCCTACTTCTGAGAATTGTGTGTGCAGTGGAGCAGTTAATGCGGAAGCGCCTTTCCTGATGCCACCTGTTGACACTCGCACAATAGGAAAAGGTGCATGTTGTACCAACAGCTAAACCATGAATAATTATTTTGGATTCATAGCACTCACCTTAAGTTACTTGACTGACCTTTCGTCAATGCACACAGACGAAAAGTGTCGGCACACACAACATTTTCATTGTAGTATAAGGATTCCTCAGGGCTGAGATGATGATCATCGTACTTTCTTCTCATTATCAAGCTCGGCTGCGTCTGCACAACAGCTAAGGCGTGAAGCCTCTGTGGTGGTTCTCTTAAAAGGCTCTTAAGCGTGGAAATGTCGTCTTCAATGTCAGCATTGTTATCCTGTGTCGCAGCGGAGGCATCTTTTCCAGCTTCATGAATTTTTTTCAAGATTGCGTTTGCAGCACATTGAAGGTCCGGGAAGTATTTAAGCAGGAATTCTGGTTCATGTACCACTGGCTCTCTGCCAGTGACATATGGGTGTGTGTTTTCTGAAAACGAAATCAAGAACCTGTGCTAAAAGACATGTTGCTGAAAAAAAGTGATCTCTAAATTGGCTTAAGAGCAAAGCAAAATTCAATGAACTTTTAATCAAGGTGGGAGAGGAGGATGTGGTTAATTTCAAAAGGAGTAACGACCCGTTGGCCGCGTCTGAGGTGCGGCCAGCAGTGGGAGAGGGGGGGGGGGGGGGGGAGGTGTTTATCGAGATAAGAAAGGACAGGCGCGCGGACGAGGAACGCCCTCGCGCTTCTTCAGTCCGGCCGTGGGGAGCCAAGTTGAATGAAGCAGTGCCCGCCGGCGTGCCGCCTCGGAGGGTAGGCGTTCACATGCTTGTTTTGTGGCTCACCGCGCTTGCTTAAACGTGCGCGCCCCGCGCACGTGCATTACCGTCTGATCAAGCAGCCGAATTGCCAGCCCGGTCTTTTTCGAAAATTAAGGTGCACAAGCACTGACTGGTGGGCCACAGTGGCGTAACCAGGGGGTGGGGGGAGGGGGTAGAGTACCCCCCCCCCCCGAAATTTTTCAGTTTCGCGTGTGTAGATTGAACATACATACACACACACATACAAACGCACGCACGAACATACCTAAAGTATGGTTGAACACCCCCACGCCGAAAAAAATTCCTGGTTGCTACTAAAAGTTATCAGCTGATATAAGTGCTATTCAGACGCAATACTGCATTCGCAGCGTGCCTGGAGATGTATACACATACGCGTGCGCGGGGAAATTTGCCTTGATGTCGCTATTACTTTTCTGCAACGCGCAGATAGCATCTGTCGTCTGCATGCAACCATATGCACTTTCCTCGTGCGCCAACTTACCGCCGAAAAGTTCGTGAATGGGTGCCCTGTCACTCGAACGCGCCTTTTTTGACGGCATTCTCCACGTCTGCGGTTGGGAGGTGCATGACGCCTCCTCTTTTCTGTTCATATAAACGGCAACGGCAGCGCAATGCTTGCAGTTGCCAGCTGCGCCGTACCTGCAGTCGCATGAGCCTTCGAGGACATAGCGGTCGGCCTCGTGCAGCTGTAATCACAATAACGCAAAACAGTTTCACTGCTGATCGCGAAATCAGACGAATTACCCAAGTACGCATACAGAGCGACCGCCCATATATTTTGCACCAAAGACTTAATCCATTTTTACGACATGCAAAATACCCCGTAGGGCATACAGTGCAGCACGGGGTATTAAACGTCACAGCCGCTGAGATTTAAGTACTTTCTGTACAGTACTGATCGACTCATACGCGGCAATTTGCACCCGCGGGTCATTTGCCAGCAGCCGCGCATGCATGACTTTTTTTTTGCATTGAGCGAACAGCAAGCTAGGGCTCGAATGCAGCGTGATAAATGCGCGATTTTGGGCGAGTTCGGGGGATTTCGTTTGAACCACAGAACACCGTCCTACTTGATTCCTTTGCCAGCCCGCGAGGACGCCGGCGCGGCGCAGTCGCCTTAACGGCTGCGACCGCTCATCTTGTGCAACGGCGCTGTCTAACAAATGGAAGCGAAGTCATTTCACCAAGGCGCGAAGAAACGGCAAATGTTTGCTTTTGGAGTGAAATGGAAGCGTGCTGTACTAACCCGCAAAGAGACGACGTATAGTTGTTTCCCTTGTTGAGAATGGCATCGCGCGCTTACAACAACGCCGTCCGTCTCCTTCACGTCATAAACGTGTCCGGCATCGTACAACTTCTCGCCTTTGAGTAGCACAGACCGACGGAAGTACTCCTCCAAGCGCTGCACAGGTTTGAAGCCGCAAAGAACTATTTTTGACATTTCGCGGCATCCGAAACTATGCAGGCAGCTGCATTCAAATACGCCGCCTCAAAACGCCGCGCCACTCCGTGGCAGACCCGCCGTTTCGAGCTCCCGCCACATATTGGCGCTAGTAGTACTGCTCCGTGGCGCCGCCTGTTCACTGAGCAGGGTGGTGACCCGTGGTGGTGGTGGTAAACTTTATTCACTCGGTTGTCAGGAGAGGGTTGGGGACGGCTTTAAGGGCCGGCCCCTTACAAAATCTAGGAGAAGACTCTAGTCCGGGACCCCTGTGGCTTCTGCTGCAGCACGCGCTCGGGTCACTAGGGCACGCTGGTCCTCTAGGGTCGAGCAACCGAGCAGGGCAGCCTCCCAGCTCTCTCGAGTACGGGAGGAAGGGGAGGGAAGTGGCGGGACCACTGGGTTTGACGGGCATGCCCACACCATGTTGAAAGGATCCGTGAACGGATGGTCACAGTGCGGGCACTCCCCAGAGAATGCCGAATTGAAATGTTTGAGTATCGCCGGGCACAATACTGTACTGGTGTAGAGACGGAGGAGCCAGCGCTCGTCCTTATAGGGCAGGCCCGATGCGGGGGGTGGGAAGCGGAGATTGTTCGATTTGTACATAGCGGTGATTTCTCTGTAAGAGGTAGCCGGATTGGGTTCTGGAACATCAGGCGATCGAGGGCGAGGCAGGTTCCAGGATGCGTTGCCTGTGCTGTTCAGTGTCTCAGTGAATTGCATCCAGCAGTACGACGATACCTGTTTTCTTCTGTTTTTCTGACACCCCGTGAACCAAACATTCGCGATTAAATCATTATTCGGAAAATTGCACAGTATAATTTCCTCGCACAAAGCACTACTGCCAAAAAGTTCCACTCCAGCCCTTGACAAATGGGTGCCGCAGTGCCACCGTCGTACTGCCGAGGGGGGGCCGGGCCCCTCCTTGAGAAATGGAGAGGGGGCCGGGCGCCCCCGGGCACCCCCTGACTTTAAGCCCTGTGTGGGTCCGTACATGAGCATCGAACGTAAGATGAATTGGGCTTATTGGGCACTGTGAACATGAACCTGCAGGTACCTGATGCGTAGCACCGGTTTCACCTTTAAAAATGCATACGAGGGAAGATGCGTACAAGCAATTCTATCATACAAACAATAATCTCGCGCGACTGCCAATGTAAAACACTCTCACGAACATCATAATTATGCAAGAGAGGGGGATTGAGAGCACGGTTATTTTCTGCATATTTTAAAACAATAACTGAAACATTTTCTTTTTTCTCACACCTTACATCAGATGTCAGTTAAGCAGTGCAATCAGAATTTAAATCTAGACGTTGTAAAGGAGAAGACCATGCTCATAAAATAACTGGAAAGTCATATTTCAAGCATTCATAACGTTTTTAAGGGCTTTACAGCCAAGTTGGTGAGGGGAGGCGGTAATGATAACAAATTAAGCTTGGGAAAATGAATGAAAGCGGAAATACAATACAATATACAAAGCGGAAATACAAATAGTTATGTGCCACGAAAAGATGCGATATACACGTACAGAAACTGGGAATAAAGCTGTCCATTAAGACAGACAACTGAGAGAGAAAAAAACAACATAACACTTGACAATTCAAACTAGTAAAGCATAAACTCGAGAAAAATCTATAATCTGGAATATATGTTACTGACGAAAAAATACAAAATATGTGTAGAAGAAACTAATAGCAAAAGATGTTAGTGAAAGGTCTTGCGTTAGCAAATGCGATGGTTTTTCTTAGGGCCCGCTCACGCTAGCGGCACGGCAGCTCGCCGTTTGCCGTTTGACGTTCTCAGCCTGCCGTGCGCAAGCGATTTCGTTCGCGCACGTCTGCCGTTCTTTGCCGTCCGCAGAATAGGTCCGAGGCCCATTTTATCGCCGTCCTCCGTCTGCCGCAGAGCGACGTGGCCAATCGGCGACGGAGGAGCGGTTGCCATGACTACGGCGCACCGCGTCGTCTGCTTTTGGCTTTCCGCGTCGTCTGCGTCTGCCGCGGGACGCTTCGAGCTGCTTGCTTTTTTTTTCTGCGCTTTTCACGCTAGAAGTGCGTATGTCGTCCGTGTCGTTGCCAGGCATGCTTTCAGCAGTCAATAGAGCGTTTTAATCTGCCCGGCATTAAAGAAAGCGTCGCGTAAAACCAAATAAAGTGTCCCCAAGCAGGCGTCCGGTCAAGTGACGCCAGCTATGGAAGATTAGAAACAACTAACAAACGCGGAATCTATGTCCTCCGAGCATTCGGAAGCGCCCATCTCGACTCGCTAAGCCTACAGCAACGATTATTTGAGTACGGCTCTCCAAAACGAGGCCGAATCGGTACGAATACTTTGCTGTCGAAGCTTAAGGACATGAATCTAAAGCAAATGGAAGCATCAGTTTGGAGCTTACGCGCTACAGAGCGCACGGTGGCCACTTGATAGATTCGAGGCGGACGACAACCGCTTTTAGCAGTGCGGCCATGTTTTTCGGAGGCTCGCCGGCGAAGCTTGCCGTGCAAGTAGGACAGCTCTCGCGCGTGCGGCGACGGCGGACGTTCTGCGGCACCGCGCCGTTGCGGCGGGCTTGCCGCTAGCGTGAGCGGGCCCTTAGAGGTAATGACAATATTTGATAAACAGACACTTGTATAACAGTACATCATCTAAAATAGCTCACAAAAGATGGTAGCACAAAGATTTACAACCAGCAGTCAGCACAACATATATCAGCACAAAGATTCTACATTTAAAAATTGCAATAAGTCTGACAGTTCTTTTTATTAAAGTATTTGCAGAGTACGCGTGCTATCTCCAATGAGAACTTAAAGAACAAAGCCCAAACGACGGGGAGTCTTCGCGAAGCAATCGGTAACATCACTGTGGCTAATGTTTACATCGCTGTGAGAGTAGAGGAGTGCTAGGCCGACCAGGCGCTCTTCGGACAATGTAGAGCGCTGATAGATTTTTAGCCTCCTGAAACTGGAGAACGACCTTTCTGCTGTGGCGGTGGTTAGAGGGAGTGTTACCAGTATTTGCAGCAACTTATGAATGCTAGGATTAAAAATTCGGCAGGTCCCACGCACTGTGGGAATCGATGTAATGCGAAGCAGCCAGCAAAGAACTGCATACGCCGCCTTGTTTGTCTTTGAGCCAAACGAAATCATTCATGCCATGGCACCTAGTTCACCATATAGGCTTCCCAAGCAACGCTAAGCGGCGCTGCTGCTCTTGACAGGCAGCGCCATCTCTGGCAGAAAGATAGAAACTGGGGTGTCAGCAGCGCGCGTTTTCCCTTCTCTCCACCGCGTTGCCGCTCGCTTCTGTGCACGTGCAGAGCTCTCGCGGCGCCTCAAAATGTATCGCCTGCAGCGCGGTTTCAAAAAGATCTCACAGCTGGACAAGCACTTCCGAAAAGCGAACTTGATAAAAGGAGAAAGGCTGGTCAATCACGTTAAAGGGGCCCTGCAACACTTTTCGAGCATGCTCAAAAAGCGCTGCCGATCGGTAGTTGAGGCTCCCGAGAACACGCGAGCCAAATATTATAGCGATGCGCACGGCCTGGAATTTACAATAAATTCTCAACGTCAGCTGAAAATCGCTCCCTCTTCTCTCGACAAATGGTGTATTAGTCCGCAAAATATGACGCGATTGTCGGCAGTTCCACCATTGGCTGATGTTATAATCACGATAACACCCTCATTATTACTTTCGTTGTTAATTTTGAGTTCAATAAGTAGATAATATGTATGTTTATATTCTGTTATCGCGTTAAAAACACCGAACAAACATTAATATTAGCACTTCCGGTCTCACCGACAGCTCGTCTGCTCGTAGTTGCGTGGTTCCGTTTTCTTCGCCATGCGCAGTGCCGAAAACGTGAATACAGTGGCGCACCGACGGGGGGGGGGGGTTTCGGGGGTTGTAACCCCCCCCTGAGGCCGACCAACCAACCCCCCCCCCCCCCGTAACTGCCCCGCTGTCCTTCTCACCGGTAGTCCAAGGTTCATATCCAGAGGTGTCCTGAGGTCGACTTTTCCTGACTGGCTCCAGAAATGTGTTGTAATCACTCATCTACTCCTAAATTGAGGAGTGCTCTATGGCGTGCTCTATGGCTCTGCGTTCCTAAATTTCCAGGGAAGCAGCTTTCCAATAATAATATCTGGGGTTTAACGTCCCAAAACCACGATATGATTATGAGAGACGCCGTAGTGAAGGGCTCCTGAAATTTTGAACCCCTGGGGTTCTTTAACGTGCACCTAAATCTAAATACACGGGCCTCAATCATATTTTCGCCTCCATCGAAAATGCAGCTGCCGCGGCCGGGATTCGATCCCGCGACCTTCGGGTCAGCAGTCGAGCGCCATAACTTATCACTAGACCACCGTAGCGGGGCGCAGCTTTCCAAGAAAAAATATGCTTTCACGGGTTGTCAGTCTGGCCCCTTTTTTATTTTCTTGCCCCTTTGATTACTACAATAGAGCATATGCCACGGCAAATATAAGAATGGAACACATCGAGGGACGAGCTCTCATTTCACTCCAGCCGCAACCAAAAATATTTCTCAGATACGTCTAAACGACTGTTTTTGGATCGTCAAGAGATCCTACGTCATAATTTTTCTCTCTCATATAAATTTCATTGAACGAGAATTCAATTCGCCCTTAAAACATAAGACTCTCGGCCGTGTTTGGATGTTCCCGTAGCCTGAAAATAAAACTTTGCAAAAACACCTACACAAGTCGATATCTTCGGTTTTCTTCAGACCCCCCCAAAAAGCGGAATATATTAGTCTTAGACATTAATACGAAGAGCCGGAACATACTGCAGCGCACAACGTGAAAAAACAAAAGAAAAACAGATGATATATTCAAGAAATTCACCAAGAACAGCTACGGAAAGTCATTTATTCAGAAAGCAGTTCACTTCCAAAAACACGACGCAAGCTGATAAATCCAGCAACACCCCCCCCCCCCTTTTCCAATCAACACCACCACAGAAATGCACCAGTCTCTACTATCCGAGTAGTGATCGAAACCATCGCTCCCAATGACCGGCCGCCGAAAGAGAAAATTCAAGACACCAGCTGAACCGAGAACCTTAAAGAAAGGCGGGAACCAATTTTGCAAGAGATCGCAACTCACAGCCGAAGATTCCGAGGACGCGGACCGCCGAATCAATTTTCCTGAAACAACAGTTTTCGCAGTTGAAACCAACTACCGGAAATGAATCCTGACATATGTTAACGACCCAAACAACGTGAACCGCGCTCAATGCAACCTACCCCTTGTGTACAGCACACAAAAAAAGAAAGAAAAAAAGAGAGAGAGAGGCATCTGCGTACCCACTTCGACGCGTCCGTCTAAAAAGCTCCCCACCCCCTCCACTGTTCAACTCATGCCTTCCGGTCAAGCCCTTGCACTGCTCTATTCTTTTGCCGACAAGCACCGCCGCCGCCTGAAGCACCCTTCCATACCCGCCGAACAAGAAAAGAAGCCCTATTCATGTGTTTCCCTTCCTCAAACTCCGAAGAGGGAACCGTATGGTTTCGGGACAATGCTCAATCAAATTTTAAAGATAAGAAGGCGTCGGCGGCATCTGATCCATCCGCCAAGCTTCGACGCACGTGTTTTCTATTTTCTTTGGGGCTGCTGGTGAATGGTACCGTCTGTCGCTTAATGGCTGCAACGGAGTAGTCGCGCATTTTTTTTTCTGAACCTCGTTGACAGCGGACGAACGAGACGTGTTAGTGCGGCGAGAAGAAAGGCCACCTCGCAAGCGGCTTGTTCATCAAAGCGACCGCGAACCCACGGAGGCTGTTTCTGAGCAAGCCTTGGAGCAACTAGTGTGTGCGTCGCCAGCCATTGTCGCAGCATCGCACGCACACAGTGACTCTAAGCATGCCCACGGCCGGTCTGGAGGCGCGCGCCGGCCGTGGCATGCCATGCGGAGTCTGGCCGTCACAAAGATGGGAGGAGCAAGAAGCCGTGGCAGAAGAAGTAAATGTTTTTAACGACGTCTGCTAAGAAAAAAAGAACCTTGGGAAAGTGCGGAAGGTCTGTTGGGGCGGCACGTTTCCTTTTCTTTTTCTCAGTAAACGTCTCTCGCCCATTCTTTTTACCACTTCTTTTTTGCATGTACATCGGACGGAAACTACAAAGTTTGATGTGCACACATGCGTGCACGTTCAGTTTGCTTGCTAGAACTTGTTGCTGTGTTTGCTGCGTGAATCTGAAGCCCTCTCTCGAAGCGCCAGTCGAAAGAGGCTATGGTCGAACACATCCTCACCTACTACCCAAAAAGGATTTCGTGTTCATATTCAAGCGACGCAGCAACAACACCGGAATGCCCGATTACGTCCATAGAGGAACCGATAACTCAGCAGATATCGTCGTCTCATGCGTCCATTAACCAGTCAATTTTTACTAAGGATGGTTCAGCCGCCAAACCTATATGCGCCGGCAGGGGCGTAGCCAAGGGGGGGGGGTTCAACCCCCCCCCCCCCCCCCCCCGAAATTTTTCAATTTTGCTTGCGTATATAGGCATGCACACATACAAACGCACGCACGAACATACATAAAGTATGGTTGAACCCCCTTCGAAAAAAATTTCTGGCTACGCCCCTGTGCGCCGGAGTGACCTGGGAATCTACGCTGGAAAGTCAGTAAGTGCGGCTCTAATGCAGTTTATCCGTGAGCTGAGAATTGTACTGTACGTGTGCTGCATTGAACTGTACATGCTATTTATAATCAATACTATGTAGTTTATAAGTAATATTTATTGTGCGCTTTGAAATTTATTGTTTGGCGAGACTCCAAGGAAGCGTAGGAAATTATCAGCTGCAGCGTTTTTTAAGAGTTAAAGTTGCCATACATGCGGGCTTGTTCGTATGGCATTTTCTTATTACACTGGTAGTGCAAATACACGGGACAAAAGAAACGCACACGAAAACACACACACGGCGCTGGGTGTCTTCATGTGCCTTTCTTGCGTCCTGTTTGTATGCGCTACCTACCATAGTAATAAAGTTTTAACATCATTGCGCGACCGCCAGCCAGCCGACATGTCGGTTCAATTTGTAGTTTATTTTCTACGTGCACTGCTCCACTGAACGGTTTTTTGGCCTTGTCAAGTTATTTCAAGACCTTTCTGTAAAACGCTGAATAATCATCATCATAATTCATGTTATTATTTTATTATTATTATTATTATTATTATTTGGTATTTTATTTGTTGTCGCATTACTCCAGCTGAAGCAAGGAAATGTCATATTATGCAATGTGCTTGCCCCCCCCCCCCCCCCCCCTGAGAGAAATCCTGAGTGCGCTAATGCGTGAATATTTCTGTGCTTTTGACCATCGCCGGTTGCCGTTGAGAGTGGCAGCCGTTCGAGTGTTGCCTCGTCAGCTGGGAACTGCATCGTCGGCACGTTCTCACGACCGACCGAGGCAGCCGTGCAGCATGTCTCCGATAACAATGCTGGCGTCCGGTAATGGCGGCGCTTCGGGGTCGTCTGCCAGTGCCGTCTTACGAGGCGGTGTATCGGAGTATGGGCCGAAACCGATCTCAGCTGTCATTCATTCCAAACGAGCGCGCAGGTTTGCTTCCATGGTTGGCAAAGCGATGAAAACACTACGGCGTTCGAGGTGCACACCCAACATTGACGCGCAGTTTTCAAGCACGCGCGATACGGCTCCGCTCGACGAGAACGACGCAAGCCGACCGGAAGTGGCGGCACAGACCACGTGGTTGCGCCCAGACGTCAGAGAGAAAAAAATGAAGAAAAAATTTCCGCCGGCGCTCTTGGGCGGAGCCTCGCTCGTCTGCGCTCCCTCCCTCAACTCGCTGCCTAGCTCTCCGCGCGCTCGCGGCGTTGAGTTGAGGGAGAAAGCTGCGGAACGTGATCTCTATAATTTTTTAACACCACTTAGACTTGACGGATTCGAAAAATTTTTGCGGCATATGACTCGTGAAGAGTCATACGTCAATAATGAGACTATTCCAATATAACTAAGAAAGGTGTTGCAGGGCCCCTTTAACGGTGAAGAGCAGTCGACCGACGACAACGACGCCCGACTCAAAGCAAAATGCATTTCCCAAGTCGCGATTACACCGTGTAGGACTATACCTCCAGGTAAGTCTCATTCTGTCATGTTAAATATGAATAATTGAATAATGGTCCACATGCACTCCGAAATGAAGCCGTACACGCTATCGATACTCGGCGTTGTGGACTACAAATCATATGAGTGTTGTTTTGATATGGCATGCTTACAGTAGCAGCCATGTACTATCGTGAACAAACGTTTGCGGCGTGCGAAAAACAAATTATACGGCCATGGCACTGTTTCCTGAGAAGGTTAGAGTCAAGTCCTCCGTGCCGCTGGAGAATCACGCGCGCCGATTAAGACGCGAGGCAGCTAGCTGAGCTTTAAAGGAGCCCTGACACAAAAATTTTCGACCCGCGTTTTTTTGCTGCAATGTGTTGATGGGGGCCTGTTAGTCATAACACGGCACATCGTTTGCTGCAGCGCGCGACAGATAATTAATTACAAGCTCCTCATTACCGACACAGCCTCAGTTTCGGTTTGACAGAGCTCCAAAAACGACAAGCTGCCGGGTGCAACTATCACCTAGCGAGTGAAACGCTAGGTCACGTGAGCACACAGAACAGTGACGCATTTCCGCGTGGTCTGTCGTCATCGGGCTCGTCGTCGTCTGATGGCGACGATTTTCTTGCAGCGAGGATCGAAGGAATTTTCGACGTGGCGAATCACTTCAGGTTTGACCCGCTGGCGAGGAGCGATTCGTCGGGAAGCGTGTCAAAACAGAAATGGCGGCTACGACGTCATTATAACTTGTACCGGCTGCAACGGTTACGCAGGGGAAGTAGGGGTAGGGTCCCTAGAATATTGGCTAGTCTGCCGTCCGCCGAGGGGAGCGAGCACGCTTACCGAATGATGCGGGTGGTGGCGCTTCGAGCAGTCCTCATGCTGGGGAGCGGCGCTCCGCCGACCCGCTGCGTGTCGCCGAAGCGCGGGCGCACGTTCAGCTTGACAATTTCTTACAATATTTTTTGCTGCAGCGTAATTGCGCCCATGGCAAATACTAACCGGATCGATTAACACGTTCTCACGTGCTTTCGTTCGCAAAGGCTTGCTTTGCCGAGGCACATATATCAAAAGAATGCATGGTAGTACTGTGAGTAGGTTGTTTCTCAGGTGGCACGGCACCAACTGACATTGAAAGAACCTGTTTACTTTTTTTTTTCAAAAATTTTATTGGCATGAACATAAAAAAAAACTAAAACGGGGAAACGAAAGTGGTTCCCAGGTGAAAATATTGCAACTGGAAACGACTGGCCCCAACTGGGACCAGTTCAACTGGTTTATGGTCAAATTCCCAGTTGGGACCCACTGGGACCGAATTCCCAACTGGGACCCACTGGCAACTGGTCCCAACTGGGAATTTGACCATAAACCACTTGACCTGGTCCCAGTTGGCACCCACTGACAACTGGTCCCCACTGGGAATCCTGCCATAAACCACTTGATCTGGTCCCAGTTATTTCCAGTTGCAATTGGGACCAGTTGGCAGTGGGTCCCAGCGGGGGCCAGTGGCTCTTACTGAGATCTAATAAGAGCCAGTTTCCCGTTGCAAATGGTGTCCCTTTAGGAACTACTGTCTGAAGCTGGCCCCATTAAAAATTAAACCTGATGAGGCTATTTAATTCCTGGGGCTCCTGTGCAAGATAAAAAAAACCAACCTTGGATACTCCATCAAATGTTTATTTTACAAACATTACACAGCACTCAAATATTTTAGTGTTTGGCGGCAATCCTGAATTTTTTCCGTGAGATTCGCGTTCCCGTGACCAATGGGAGAGCGTTGCTGCAAAATAAGAGGTAACATATGTTACATGCATGTATCAGAATAGCCATATCAATTTAATATACACAGCAGACCAGCCTTCTAAAAATTCACACTACGAACACTATTCCAGAGATCATGCCGGATGTAATCCGATTTATTTAAGTCGCTTACCTCAGCGGCAAAAACATAACTACGGGCAGTAAGGCGATCGAAAGCATCTTTGTTTCCACTCGAATGTATGTACCTACAGGTGCAACAGGTTCGGGAATATCCCTTTGCAGTGCAAAACACGGGCTCCTTTGCGCTTTCTTTAAAAGTCGCGGACGGAGCTACAAATTTGCACGAGTATACTTTATAGTTATTTAGCATGCCGTTCAAAATACAAGTATTGCACGGCACTCGTTTTCTGTGATGCTCCAAAACAAAAGGCAGAAAATTAGCAAGCAGTCCGCACAAACCCCTAAACAAACATATTACAGAGCAGTGCCGAAAGAACGTTGTTTACAATGCGGCGTTCCATCGTCTGAACACTCAAAACACTTTGCATTGCATCATATCTAGATATTCTCTAGGATATTGAACAACTAGCACTCGAAGCATAAGTGATATATAGTTATACCTTCAAACGGCTGCATCGCCGACAAGGCGCAGGCTTGCACAGCATCCCGCACACAATGGATCCACATATGTGTTGTCACAGGAAAAAACACTTGTGCGGCGTTCACCCATAAAGACTTCCAGAGATGAAACTGTCGAACACTAAATCGACAAAATCTAAATTACGCACGCCATGACTGCACGTTCCTTTTGAAAAACAGCACAACTAAACACCGCTTCCTCGGACCACCACCACAGACCACTTCCACCACTCGGCAGCTAGCCCTCGTACACATGTGGTGTACGAAACTAGCATGGCTGTGTTTCTAAATTTTCTGCCTTTATTATCGAGCTTCTTTCTTCCATTAAACAGTGCGGAATTGGCAGGAAATAATTCTTTTCAGTTTATTTTATGTGTAATCTTTATGTTTCATTACTTTACTGCTTCATTTGTTTGAGTGTATGAGATACGAAACTGATGTGACGGCTGTCGAGGTAGTTGGGGAGAGAGCAGTCAGACGCTGCGCCGTGCTCCCTATAGGGCTGCAGAAATTAGGCGTCTTATTCTTCCTCTAATCACACAATCAAAGAGAGCAGAGAGAGTGTGGCGTGCGTTTGTGTCATTTGTGTTGACAGCATGGTAGCAGCATGTCGGCGGCAGTCTCGGAAGTGGTAGCTCTCGGCTCTGCTCGATTTTTCTTTGTCGTACGAACGGAAGTAATCGCTGTGCTGCACACAAGCCAATCGAGCAGTGAGACAACGGCAATATTAACACCCCGACGTCAATCGGGCCCGCTTCGCCTGCGGGTATCCGCGATGGACGTAAAAAGATTGACAACAGGACAGCAGTACT
Source organism: Rhipicephalus sanguineus (assembly GCF_013339695.2). Taxonomy (NCBI): domain Eukaryota; kingdom Metazoa; phylum Arthropoda; class Arachnida; order Ixodida; family Ixodidae; genus Rhipicephalus; species Rhipicephalus sanguineus. Next base: position 217,499,712 of record NC_051178.1, read on the forward strand.
GATGCTAAAACAAGCCGACGTTTGAGTGCACTGTGTTGCGCATTCGCGCAACGGAATAATCGACGATAATACACGTGTAGCGAAGCTTATTGGAACCCTGAAGTGGGTCGTCCTCTCCGGCCCCTTCTAGTGGGTTGCCCTCTTCGGACAGAGCGCAGCTCGCGCAGAGTCGGCCCCGCCTTGACTGTCGCTGTCGCTCATCTTCGCCGAGTGTCCGCCAATAAACATCTTTATTTAAATTCTTTATTTATCTTTATTTACATCTTTATTTAAATCTTTATTTAACATCATTATTTAAATATTTATTTCTTTATTTAAATCTTTATTTAAACATCTTTATTTAAAACATCTTTATTTAAATCGTGTGTAGCTTCGCTACACACGATTTAAAAAAAAAACATATCAGGTCAGGTAAGACTTTATATTATTGTAATGGGGTTAAAACAACGCGAAGAGGAGGATGGCGTCTAAACAAAAAAAAAAGAGATAATTCAGTCACAAACCATGAGACGCTATTTTCTTATTCTCTCATCGTCCTATCATCTGTGTTCATAACGGCCCCTTACAATACTAGGCCAGTGATCAGGTACCCTTCTGTGAGTATGACACAAAAAACGCTTGGATAAAACCCATTCGCTCAAGTCCAGCAATGCTACGTCGTATACATTCGAGTTCAATTTTTTTTTTCGTTCACTGTGAAGAATCGTACAACCAGAGTAACTGGTCGCACTTCGAGTTAGCGTACAATTGGGACCATTTGCTTCCAATATAACTGGATATGGTTTGCAACTGGGACTAGCTGCCTCCAGTTAGCTGGTCATGGTTCCCGTTGATGGCCAGTTGAGTTGTAACTGGGACCAGCTGCTAACTGGAACCAGTTGCAGTTGGAATCAACTGGAACCAGTTGAGTTGTAACTGGGACCAGCTGCTAACTGGAACCTGTTGCAACTGGAATCAACTGGGACCAGTTGGTTTCCAACTGGGGCCAGCTGGCCCGCAACTGGGACCATTTGATCCCAGTTAACACCAGTCGAAACCAGTTGGATTCCCAGTAACACATTTTCACCTGGGTTATGAAAGCAAATAAATATGAAAAATTGCACAGGTAGGAAAATTATGTACATCTTCTCATTTTCAAATGCTTCACTGCTCTTTTTTTGCTGTTCTCTCATTGTTAATGGGCCTTCACAAAAAAGCGCAGCCGTAGAAGAATGTTTGGCAAGTAATTTGCTGTGCACGCTCAGTGCATGTTAGTGCAGGCCGCTGTACCCACGTAATGAAATTGGCAAAGTCCAGAATGCTTTGCTCGTGTAGCACACTATTTAATGAGAATTAACAGGCAATAATGCCAGGGAAACGGGATGTTATCTGTAGTAATTAGGATATAAATGTGAAATAGTGAAGTCCTTGCCGGCGGCAAGTTATCTTTTCATCCACTTTACTTTCTTCACATTTATATCCTAATTACTACAAATAACATCCCGTATGCTTCTCCTGGCATTATTGTCTGTTAGTTCTCATTAAATAGTGTGTTTCACAAACAAAAAACAGGGGCCCTTAAGAGTCATCTTCTTTGCTCGTGTAGCTTATTTACGCTGAAAAATGTCGTTAAGCTGTTCTCAAGGATGGTTATAATATCCTTAAGAGGGCCCGAAGAGTATATCAAACCTCCATTGTCGAAATTTGATGTGGATTAAGAAGCATCATACACAGCACCACGCTTTTCCACAGAGAGCAGCAATGTACACTCATTACAGGAAGTATCCCTCGGGATCTTACTGTGTATCCTGCCACATCATAAATAAGCATTTCATGGCTTTTTGCCGTCACAGAAGACGCGTGGTCCGACCAACTGATATTGCGCAAGGCGTAACCTTGCAGTGCATTTTCAGCACCACCAAACATTCCTCCATCAATCAAATTATCCAGTACAGCAATCTTGCTTTCCATTTGTACCTCAGGAAGAGAAGCCAGAGCAGTGATAACTTCTGGGGCACAATTTCCTGATTTATGTGGTTTTGCAATGTTATAAAATGCTGGTGAACAATCATTAAAAATTGTGCTGCAGTTGGATGGTCATTCGTTCCCGCAGACTGATGAGGTGAGGTCCACGTAGTCCAGCAAACACACCGTCGCAGTTGTGGTCATAGTAACACAACGGACGATCCACAGCACCGCGACACAACACAACGAACAAGCAGGCGAGAGCAGAGGGTGACATTCAGAAAGCGCGCAGCGCCCCCTGCGGAGTCATTTAGAAAGCGTCAACCCCTCTCCATACGGTGCGCCATGCGGACGGTAGACTAGCCAGTATTCAAGGGACCATAGTAGGGGGGTCACCTCGGGTCACCTCCGAGGGTGTCAACGCGCTAGGTGCGGCCTATAATGCTGGATCGCGTTCGCGAACTTCAAAACTCATATAAAATACCTTCCAAGCTTTATTCGCTGTCGATATTTTGCAGATGGTACACGCACGTACACGGGAATCGATCCAGCAGGCTATCTTTGCCGCGAAATTTTGTGTCAGTACCCCTTTAACCATAAGCGTGCGCAGGGTTCCCCTTCAGGGGGGGCGAAGGTTCGTCGCAGCGCCCCCCTCCCTATTATGTCAATGTATGCGGCTGCCTTTGCGCCCCTCTTCTCGCCCCCCCTACAATGTATAGGGCTGACTTTGCGCCCCCCCTTCTCGCCCCCATTGCCCCCCCCCCTGCGCACGCCTATGCCTTTAACCACTGTGAAGCAAGATGAACTGCTCGATCGTCTCGTCTTTTCGACTCTCGCGTCATGCTTGCAGTCTCTTTTTATGATATCGACTTGACAGGCGTATAGAACCTGCTGCGTGAACGCGGCTAGAAAATCGCACAAAGTCAGAAGGTGGTTACTTCAAGGTTGCAATTGCAAAGCATGTATTAAGTGCCAGTTATATTTAGCGGCTTAAATATATATCATCCTAATAAAGTGACAAAAACAAAGCAAAGCTGCAGAACGATGTCAAAGCTTGCTGAAAATGCACAGACGTCCGTTCCGGCGTGATAAAGCAGCCTTCTCTACGCGTGAATTGCAGGCGCCGAACTTCTGACAATGTGCCGAGTTCAGTTGAATTCAACCAACCGCGGAACGCTAACGGTATAATGTGAGTGTGAACGTTCAACAACGACGGGTAGGTCTCACGAACACGGGGAATCAAAACACAAAGTGGTTTCACCTACAAACGCAACTGAACTTTCACAATGCGAGAAGACAGCGAGTAATCATTGCTGTAGTCGCTGCGTGCATGCGCCGCGTTACTTACCGATTCAGGTAGTCGAAACGAACGAAAGCGATGAACTCAGACAGCCAAAATAGAAGGCGGGACAGCGCTGTCAACTATCCACGCTTGCCGCCTTTATTTCACGCGCGACACGCCCGGGAATTGATACAGTTTCACACATGAATCACGTGCCTTGGTGCCTGCACTGTTGTGGCAGCGCACGACGGAGCAATACTTGGACCTCGCGTCCACTTCCGTGGGATCGCTTCTGCCATCGCGGAAATGCGCAGCTTCGCACAGCAAGCCTCTCAGTTCAACTAAAGTCCCTAGATTTTTCCCTGTTCTTTCTTTAGGTTCAACGTGCCGAGCTGACGGCCCCCCAGTTATCCGCACCGACAGAAGAACGCGTGCACACGTGCGCTACCGCTACCGTGAAAGGGGCTGAGTCGGCCGCGCCAAGCACGCCAAGCTCCAGAGCTTTCCGACAGAGCCGCGACGCGGCTGGCGCGGCGCTGTCGTCACGCCGCAAACTTGAGCTTGGGTTCCCTATATCGCACGTTTGCCATGCACGCATGCATACACAATCTGGTATATACCATGTCAACGAAACGCATATTCTGGTATATACAATGCCTGACCTGTCATTTATGTTCATCACGCACTCGTGTCATGCCATACCAATATGGTGTTTATCCAGTTAACAAAACGGCCGGAAGTGCACCATGACAGTGTCATGTAAATCATACCGTAAATGACATGCACAACATGATTAGCATGTTATAAGACCTGTCATTTATGTTCGTGATACAGTCACATCGCGCAGTACCAATTTTGGTGTATATCAAACGAGCGAAATGGCCGCGAGTGCACCATGAGAATGTCATGTAAATCATGCCATAAATGACATGCATATCATGGTTTTCATGTTATCACCTGTCACTTATGTTCAGCATACAGTCACATCGCGCAATACCAATTTTGGTGTACATCAAGAGAGCGAAATGGCCGCGATCGGACATGAGTGTGGCATGAAATCATGCCGTAAATGTTATGCATATCATGATATTCAAGATACCACCTGTCATTTATGTTTGTCATACAGTCACGTCGCGCAATACCAATTTTGGTGTATATCAGGCGTGCGAAACGGCCGCGAGCGCACCGTGAGCGTGGCATGTAAATCATGTCGTACATGACTTGCATGCCATAATTTTCATGTTACCACCTCTAATTTACCTTCGTCATGCGCCGCGAAATACCAATTTTGGTGTATATCAAGCTAGCGAAACGGCCGCGAATGCACCATAAGCGTGGCATGTAAATCATGACATACATGACATCCATGCCATGGTTATCATATTCCCACCTGTTATTCATGTTCGTCAAGCAGTCGCGTCGCGCAATTACAATTGCGGTGTATATCAAGCCAGCGAAACGGCCGCGAGTGCACCATTAGCGTGGCATGTAAATCATGTCGTATATGACTTGCATGTCATGATTTTCACGTTACCACCTGTTATTCATGTTCGTCACACAGTCGCGTCGCGCAATACCAATTTTGGTGTATATCAAGCAAGCGAAACGGCCGCGAATGCATCATGAGCGTGACATGTCAATCATGTCGTACATGACTTGCATGTCATGATTTTCATGTTAACACCGCTCATTTACGTTCGTCATACAGTCGCGTCGCGCAATATCAATTTTCGTGTACATCAATCTAGCGAAACGGCCGCGAATGCAACATGAGCGTGGCATGTAAATCATGACATCCATGACATGCACGTCATGGTTTTCATGTCACCAACTGTTATTCATGTTCTTCATACAGTCACATCGCATAATACCAATTTTGATGTATATCAAGCAAGCGAAACGGCCACGAGTGCGCCATGAGCATGGCATGTAAATCATGTCGGACATGTCATGAATGCCATGATTTTTATGTTACCACCTCTCATTTACGTTCGTCATACAGTCGCGTCGCGCAATACCAATTTTTGCGTATATCAAGCTAGCGAAGCGGCCGCGAATGCATCATGAGCGTGGCATGTAAATCATGACATACATGACATGCACGTCATGGTTTTCATGTTACCAACTGTTATTCATGTTATTGATACAGCCACATCATCCAATACCAATTTTGGTGTACATCATTCTAGCGAAACGGCGGCGAGTGCGCAATGAGCATGACATGTAAATCATGTCGCACATGACATGCATGTCATGATTTTCATGTCATCACGTGTCAGTTATGTTCGTCATACAGACATGTGTCGTCATACCAGTTTTCGTATATATCCATTCATTTAAACGGCCGCGAGCGCCCTGAGACCATGTCATGTAAATCATGCTGCACATGACATGCCTCTCATGATTTGCACGTTAGGACCTGTCATTATGTTCGTCATGAACTCTTGTCACGCCATACCAATTTTGGTATATATATAATTAACGGAACGGCCGCCAGAGCCCCAAGGCCGCACAATGTAAATTTATTTATTTATTTATTAAGTACCTGCTTCGCCAAGAGGCATTACAGCAGGGAGGGTACATTACATATAAATAAGCACATAACAATACATTCATAAAGCATGGAAAAAAACGTCATTTGAATAAATACAGACAGTTTCAGTTGGCAGGGTGTTCCAGTCTCGTATCGTACGAACAAAGAAAGAGTAGCAAAAAGCGTCACCCTTAAAAGGTATCTCACGTATCTTAAGCTGATGGTCTCTTCGTTGAGAAACATAGCTGGGTGGCTGAAAATACAATTGCCTGTTTATCCCTGTTTTAGAATGGTATGGAAAAATTTTAATCTGAAGTTACGACGACGATGTTCCAGAAGAGGCCAATTCAATATTTTTTTGCTTTCCGTCATACTAAGCATTTTTTCATAATTGCCAATGACAAAACGGACTGCTCTATTCTGCACTTTTTCAAGTTTAGTAATGAGTTCCTTTGTATAGGGGTCCCAGCAGACGCACGCATAGTCGAGTATACTGCGGACATGTGTAAAATACAACTGCTCTCTGAGTTTCTGTGGCAAGCAACTGAAGTTACGTTTCAGAAAGTTCAGTGCTCCTATAGCATTGTTCCTGACATGAGTGCAGTGTCTGTTCCACCTCAGATCAGCAGTGAAAAATACACCTAAATATTTATATTCCATGACTTCTTGAAGAGTGGCATTATTAACTGTGTAGCGATTGCTGCAATGTGAGGGCTTCCTAGAAAAGGTGACGTGGACACTTTTTTTCACATTCAATGACATTTTCCATCTTTCACACCATGTGGCAATCAAATTCAAATCGTTTTGCAGTGCTTGTTTGTCCGAATCGCTACTGATGACCCTATATACCACACAATCGTCTGCAAACATTCTAAATGATGATGTGATACCCGAAGTGATGTCGTTAATGAATAACAAAAACAAAAGGGGTCCTAAAACTGACCCCTGTGGTACACCAGAGGTTACAGAAACATATTTAGAGGAACAACCGTTCAGAGCCACACACATCTGTCTTGATCGAAGATACTCAGATATCCACTCAATAACCTTGGTATCTAACTTGTAGTGTCGCAGTTTAGCAACCAGGAGACTATGCGTAACAACGTCAAAGGCTTTTCTAAAATCCAGAAATATACAGTCAACAATTTGGCTCTTGTCGACAGCTAAAGCAAGCTCATGAGTGAATTCCACCAGTTGTGTCGTACAAGGAAAACCCTGCCGCAGGGGCGTAGCCAAGGGGGGGGTTGGGGGGTTCAAACCCCCCCCGAAATTTTTCAGTTTTGCTTGCGTATATATACACGCACACATACAAACGCACGCACGAACATACATAAAGTATGGTTGAACCCCCCCCGAAAAAAATTTCTGGCTACGCCCCTGCCCTGCCGGAACCCATGCTGACTAGGATGAAGAAGGTTATTGCTAACAAGGTGAGCCATGATGCTGCTATAAATCACGTGTTCCATAACTTTACACACAATGCTAGTTAGAGATACTGGCCTATAATCCTCAACTCTACCCCTCTGTCCACTTTTATGAATTGGCACCACACGCGCTAGTTTCCACTCATTAGGAACAGTGCTATCATTTAAAGAAATCTGAAACAAACGACTTAAATAAGAACATAAGACACCTGAGCAGTTTATAAGAAGCGATGCGGGGATATCATCTGGACCACTCGCTTTTGTGGGTTTCAGGACTTGCAATAGTTTCTTGACTCCCGTCGCACTAAATACAACCTGACACATTTCGTCGACCTGGACAGAATTTACAGCACTAACTCCACTAGTATTTGTAAGATTAGACTGGAATACCGAAGAAAAATAATTAACAAAAATTTCAACCTTACTTGGATCATCATTAAAAATCCTGTCGGCCCAGTGCAAGGGTGGGACGGAAGTGTCATTTTTACCGTTTTTTTAACGTATTTCCAAAATTCTTTAGGATCATTCACCAACTTCTGGACCAAGTTAGCGAAGTAGGTGCGCTTGGATGATTTGGCGAGCTCCCTAAAGCTACGTTTTAACTCAACTAGCTGTATGCAGTGACTGCCCGATTTTTTAGTTCTGCTGAGCCTATAGATTCTTCTGATTTTCCGCAACAACGAACGTAGTTGTCTGTTAAACCATGGTTTATCTTTCGCACTTTTGGAAGAGAGTGTTAAAAGGGGAACAAATCGATCTCGCAGTTCAAAAAGTTTGTTTTTAAGTAACCCCACAACTCCTCCGCGTTTAATTCGTCCGCCAATGTGTCAAAAGTGGGAAAGTAGGATTCAAGTGCTAAATTTAGTGCAGCATAGTTGGCCCTGTTATATGCATACAGAGTTCTAGGAGCCTTTTTCGTTACCTTTACATTCCGAAAGGCAGCGTCCGCAACTATAACGTTATGATCGCTTATGCCAGGCAAAGAACGTATGTTTGATATTATGTCCGGTGCATCACATAACAACAAGTCAAGAACGTTGCCAGTGTCGTCATTACGAGAGGGGTCTCTTACCAACTGATGCAAGCTGTTTTCTTGCATAAACTCAAAAAACGCTGTGTATAGACCACCTGTTGGACTGCCTGCCAGCAAACTACTCGACCCCCAGTTTATACCGGGAAGGTTGAAATCACCTCCCAATATAATGTGTTCGCTTTTAACAGTCTCAAGAAAAGCAGTCATTTGAGTAAACGGCTGACAGGAGGCGCCAGGTGGTCGATAGAAAGATCCAATGAGAAAACATTCCCCATTATCAGCACGCAACTTGCAAAATACCGATTCACATTCCAAACCAGGATCAACTTGGACACAAGGTAAGTCTGATCTTACAAGAAGAAATACGCCTCCTCCCCTAGATTCACGGTCCAGCCTAAAACAGTGATAACCAATAGGAAACAACTCTCTATCGTGCACTGTAGCATCGAGCCAAGACTCAGTGCCTAACACCACTGCAGGTTCAACAGAACTTAATAGCAAATGGAAGTCATCAACCTTATTTCTAAGGCTTCTACAGTTGACGATCAGTAATCTTAATTGATGCGTCACCACTGATTTCGACAACGGTCACGTTTGAATTACGTCACCCGTAGAACTTTCGATTCGATATCGCTTATCACCAAGGTATAAAGTATCAAATCTTAAGACAGGTTTCACTCCCTCTTTTCTATTATCTTTTGCAAATGCCCAAAGCTTCTTTCTTTTTTCTCTGATTGTACGTGAAAAATCCTTAGATATGCTGTACACAGTACCTTTTAGTTTATATGCTTTCGTCAACACTTGCTGACGCATCTTAAAAGAAGCAAATCTGACGATTACTGGCCGTGTTTTTTTTTTTGCATGATATGACCCTATTCTATGGGCACGCTCTATATTCACGGAAGTGAGTTCAAGTTGAGTGCGGCACAAATTAAGAATCACTTCCTCAGCCTGAGCGCTAGTCTCGCTTGCCGCTGAGTCCTCTAATCCGTAGAAGACCAAATTCACACGCCTTTCCCGATTTTCAAAGTCATCTAATTTCCCGAGAACAAGGGACATAGCATCTCGGTCTTCTTTCTGTTTGTCCTTGATGTTATCTATTGCTAGTCGCAATTCCGCTATGTTTGGAACATTTTTTTCTAGCGAAGTTAGGCGTGTTTTCAGTTCAGCTATATCAGTATTAGCCTGTCTTTGGTTATCCTCGATTGCCGACAATTTAGAAAGAATCGTAGCCTGTCCTTCAAGGAGCCGTTCCATCTGTGACGGCCCCGGGTTTCGCTCAACGTCGCCCCCACACAGCAATAAAATTAACAAATAAAAGGCAGCGCTACGGAACATCATGAACTGCCGTCTGCGAATCACTCTGCACACCTCGCGACGTGAGCACTTCAAAGGCGAAAAAACAGAACAGTGGGGCGGAACCGGCACAGCAGAGTGACACCAACTAGAAATATGGTTTGAAAAACCAACCTGCGTAAGCAGTAAGAGAGAGATAAGGGCCACTGCCATGTCGCCGGTCCCATGCCCCGTCGAAGATGTGCCGCCGTGGTCCATTTGTAGCCGAATGTCATCAGCCGCACCGGCACCGCCCAGCGTCCATTGCTGTTCATGACATGCATGTCATGATTTTCATGTTATGACCTGACATTTATGTTCGCAATGAGGTCATGTTGTGCCACACCAATTTTGGTATTCGCAATGCCCACGAACTATAGGTGGCGCGCCGTGCTTTTCAAGATGGCGCCAGGAGTATGGTCAACCCGTTTGTTAGCATAGGAACAGATAGGACGTGCGGACGTACGACCCGTGCTGCTTTCGCCGGATGAAGTCATGAGCTGCGCTGAAATGGATATGAGACTAAAACGCTTTCCCAAACCATGGAAAGTGCTAAGTACTCGCCACCTAATTATTTGCTGCGGCGTGCATAACGATGCTTTGCGAAATCCTGTGCGTGCTACATAAAACTGCATGAACTAGAACTGACGTATGAGCTGAACGGCACTCCGAGGTAGTACGTGCTGAGCCTGCCTGACGGATTTGCCGCAGTAGTAGGCCGCCAGCGAGTAGCGCCATCGCTGCTGCACGGGACCGCACGTTTAACGTGGCGATGGTTTGCAAACATCATACGCCGTCGTCATTACTTGCGCAGTCGGGAACGCGGAGTTACGTCTTCAACGGAACACAAGCATTTCACGTCCCATTCAGTAGCGCTTGTGTCACCGCCATGCTGAGACTCTAGCCGTGTGCATGCAATTCACTTCACTCGCATGTTGCAGGTTCGATCAGCACGATCGAAACATGAATATCGAAAAGAATGCACACGTATGCTTTCGCAACGGCGAAGAAGTTAGCCGAGAGGCGTGCATTGCGGCCGTGACTGCACGTTCTATCGTTATAACCATTTCGCTTCGCTGGTCGAGCTCGAGCGTGTTGGCGGCATGCGGCGCTCCATAATATCCACAATAATTGATACATGCAATGCACAAGAGGAACTATGCTTTTATTTTGATCTCGCTCTAGGACATTATACATTAAATACAATCAAAGTGACTTACGAGCGTGAAAGAAATTAACGCACGAGGGGACGTGAAGTGCAACTCGCTCCTCGTGAGTTAGCAGCTGATCGTTCGTCGCTGTCACTCTCGGTGCTTGCACAGTCTTCAACGTCCAGTGAAAAATCCTAGTCCTCAAGATGGTTTCTTTCAACATCACTGCTGAAAGCAATCTGAAGAATTTCCTCCGCCGAACGACCTCGACCACTCCGCGTCACCACGTTTACAATTAGAGAGGCGTCTGGGCGCGAAGAACACTCTGCTCTCAGACCGGTCAACAAGCAAATCGCTTGCAGTGTGCTGCCACCTACCAACAAACGTACAAAAACAAGCGGCGCAGCGCTGGCTATGAAATATGAAACCAACACACTGGCGAAGGACGGCGTGGAAAGCGTTCGCTCCACGAAAGGCGTCGAGCAGACGCGTTCTCGAATGATCGAAACGTCGCTCGCACGATTCGTAACAGCGCTTTGCTGACAAAGGATAGAGGTATCGCCAGCTTGAGATCGCTCAGTTATACAAAAGCACATCGCGTGCCCGGGACCTCCTGTGTGCAGTGTTATGGGATTCATGCACTACAAGAAACACTGACCAATGCTATATGCAAGTAAAACAGGGTGAGCTTCAACTGATTATGTCAGACGATAACATTTAACTAACCTACGTGGCTACAGAAAGCCTCGCGAAGCTGATAGTATGTGTACGCTGTGAGCTATAGCATTGGAAGTGCGAGTTGCCACGTATTTTCACGAAAACTTCGCGTCTCGCAAGAACGAATCAGATTTACTGTGTCACGGAGGGCCCGGTTTGTTCACTGATGCAGGGAACATGCAAAGTCGTAGTGTTCTTTTCTTGCCAACGCGTTAACACTGAGGCTAGCACAGCTGAACAAGGGAGCGACTGCGTAGTGCTGCCATTTTGTCGTCTACTATAACCCTCCTCGAGAGGACGCTCCTGAATTCCGCTTGGCGGCGCGACAGTCTATGGGCATTGCGAATACATCCGATTAACGAAACGGCCAGGAGAGCACAATGTCGTAGGTGGCTAGATAGATAGATACGCTCAAAGTCGCAGAAGTTCGCTAAGAAATGCTTCGCATTTAAAAGTGCTGTCGCAGTGAAGAAGGGAATCAAGCCCGGTGCTAGGGCGTAGGCTTGGTGCTGTTTCCTCCCACTTCGTCCACCAGAGCTCAAATTGACCCAGAGATGAAAACTCATCCACATCCTCAGCAAACGCAAACATTAAGTTCATTTGCCTCCTTGAGGCGGAACCACGAAGAAAGAATAGACAGGAGGGGGAACTTGGCTGCTTTTCGCGCCGTCATAGTGTCACGCCGGAGAGCGACGACGGACTAAAGCGACTAAAGTCCCTTTACGACGGACTAGAGTCACTGTATATGCTACCTTTAGGTAGCATATACAGTGACTCTTTAGGTAGCAGAGTAGCGCATAGGTCCGGCTAGCAACCACAGCTATGCGGTGAAGTCGCACTTCGTTTTTGTAAGCGACATGCCTACTGTGTCGCCGATTCACCTGTCTGGCGTGTCGAAGACCGGCGATAAATATTGGCTGTCGATGGCTAGTGTTAATTCAGTTCGCTGCAGCGGCGGCGTCGAGAAATAAAAAAATTGGCCCAAGTGGCAGCTTCTCCGCAATGCATGGTTGCTAGCGGCGTTGGAAGACAGATGCGCAACTCTGCTACCTAAAGGTAGCATATACAGTAACTCTACCCCAAACCTACGTCCGTCAAAGAACTGCGCAGTTTCGTAGGACTATGCTCCTCGGCGCTTCATACGAAACTTCGCGACTATCATATCGCCGCTGACGAAGCTCCTTGGCAGCAACGGGCCCCTCAATACGTGGTCGTCAGAGCAGTCAGAGTGCGACGATGCTTTCGCAAAGCTCCGTCGTTTGCTGACGTCTCCTCCGATACTACGCCTCTACGACCCCTAGAGAGGTATACACACGGACGCCAGAGGTGTTGGCCTCGGCGATGCTCTTGCACAGCGCAAACCTGGGTTCCCGGAATATGTCGTGGCATATGCAAGTCGCACGCTTACTGAAGCCGAGACCAATTACACCGTCACGGAGAAAGAATGCCTGGCAATCATCTGGGCCCTTACGAAGTTCCGACCTTATTTGTATGGTCGCCCATTTGATGTCGTCACCGACCATCATGCGCTGTGCTGGTTGTCGTCATTGAAAGATCCCTCAGGCCGTCTCGCCCATTGGGCACTTCGCCTGCAAGACTACGACATCCGCGTACTGTATGTATATATCGGCCGCTTTTAAGTGCATTCTAATATGCGACGAAGCTGGCTTGGCTCTAAAGTGAATAGTAAAAATGTTGCATAATTCACCTTAGTTAATTAACCACTTAAGCGCAATAAAATAAATACCATAACGAGCGCCACATGACCGTAAACTAAATGTTGTTTGTTTCATTCAGCCACGGTTAGACACTTGTGTTTTTTTTAATATGTGGTTCTACTTACGTGAAACACCCTGTATACTTATTGTGGGGGTGCTATATCACCCCTGTATTGGCGACTGCCGCAACTTGGGCGCGGCCGCTGTGTTTGGAACGCACGTGCTTGGCGTAAGCCGAGGCGTTCGTCGAAGGTCAGTGATGCGCTGTCTGTAACCCGAGTTTAGACAGGTGGCGCCGGCATCGCCGCCGCGATTTTAGGCCGGCGCATAGAAACAGGAGTGACTCTCTTTTGGGGGTGGCAGCGCGCGCGGATGGGCGTCTCTTCGCGATGGGTCCGGGGACGGTACCGCGGCTCGCTGCCCTCGGACCCTCGTGGTGAGTCGTGCATCTGCGGCGCCGCCTTCGCATTTGTATTGTATTATGTTGTCTTATTGTATGTCTTATGTTATATTGTACTGTATGTCCTATACTGTCTTGAGAGTGCGTGTTGTTTTCCAGTATTCGTTGTCAGCGCATAAGTTCAACGTGTTACGTGTTTACTAATTCGGCCGTCGAGCTCGCCATATATGTAAAGAAGTGTTTTAATAAACCTCCATGTTTTGTTGCCCGACCGCGTGAACTGTGTCCGTGTGTTCGGCGGCGGTTATATCGATCAGACCCCACACTGGCTGCCCAACGTGGCGCTCTTGGGGCATCGGACGACGGTTTTCGCGGTTCGGGGCAACATTTGTGACCCAGGTTAGAGTAAGTCTAGTGGGGGATTTTCATCGCTAGCGTCGGCGGCGTGCTTTTTCGAGAGCGATGAGATCGGTTGCTGTGGCGTGTTCGAACTTGTCGGCACGCTAAGTTTTTATCTGTTCGCAGGCGGTTCATTTTTATTTTTAAGAAGGTCGTTGAGTGTCGGTACGAGAGTCACATGGTCCGCATCCTGGGAGAGCGAAGCATAGAGAACGTGGATTGTAGGCAAGCCCGAAGCGAGTGAGTACGGGAGCCTCGTGGGTGGTCCGAGTTTTTTCTGTAAATAGTTTTCTTCTGTCTCTTTGACTCTGGGAGTCGCGGCTTGTGTAGCCGGGTGGCCAGGGGCCACGGGTGTCGTTGCTGCTGGTATTGCGGCTCGACGCCGGGGCGTCGTGACACCGTCCGGGACGGTGGGCGCCGATCGCTCGGTAAGCTGCTGTGTGCAGCGAGCGCTTAGGGCCACCTCACAGAGCTGATGTATCCTCGCGGCTGCCTCTTCTGCGCCTGTGCGAGTGCTTGTTTTGGATGCCGGTTGGTGTCGAGCGAGTCGTCAGGCCTAAGGCTCTGCGTAGCTGCCTGTTGCACGTGAGACACAACCCGTTGGATCGTGGCGTCGAGTTGTTGCACTCTGCTTCCCTCATTTTAGCTTGCGTGCACGATTGAACTAAATAAAAAAAGCAACCGTTCACTTACATTTGTCGTCTCAGTCACCGCCGATGTCATTGCCAGCCGGACTGCACCATTCTTTCGAGAGTGTACGCAGTGGGAGGTGTAACCTGCGGCTGGATGTCTGCTGCACATCGTCTTCACCGATGGCCGACATGCCCGTGACCTCTGCCTCCAAATCGGCGCCCTCGTTAGAGTGCTGCCCGCAACCAGAAGACGTGTCGGCGAGCGACGCTCTCTCGCGCCGACGACCACGTTGCCTTAGCGGTTCCGGGACTGAGGTCAAGCCAGTGCAGCGGTGTCGACCAGCGGCTGTGTCGCGGTGCACAGACATTCTGTAGCAACATTTACGCCACTTGTTCTTTCGTAGAGCTTGTGTAGCTGTTTGTTTTAAGTTTTCTTCGGGATATGTGTTTGATTTAAGGTTGGGGGGATGTGGGGGTGCTATGATCACCCCTGTATTGGCGACTGCCGCAATTTGGGCGCGGCCGCTGTGTTTGGAACGCACGTGCTTGGCGTAAGCCGAGGCGTTCGTCCAAAGTCAGTGATGCGCTGTCTGTAACCCGAGTTTAGCGCGGTGGCGCCGGCATCGCCGCCGCGATTTTAGGCCGGCGCATAGAAACAGGAGTGACTCTCTTTTCGGGGTGGCAGCGCGCGCGGATGGGCGTCTCTTCGCGATGGGTCCGGGGACGGTACCGCGGCTCGCTGCCCTCGGACCCTCGTGGTGAGTCGTGCATCTGCGGCGCCGCCTTCGCATTTGTATTGTATTATGTTGTCTTATTGTATGTCTTATTGTATGTCTTTTGTTATATTGTACTGTATGTCCTATACTGTCTTGAGAGTGCGTGTTGTTTTCCAGTATTCATTGTCAGCGCATAAGTTCAGCGTGTTACGTGTTTACTAATTCGGCCGTCGAGCTCGCCATATATGTAAAGAAGTGTTTTAATAAACCTACACGTTTGTTGCCCGACCGCGTGAACTGTCTCCGTGTGTTCCGAGGGCGGCGGCGGTTATATCGCATAGACCTCACATTATTCGCTGTGATTGTCTAATATGGAACCGCCTTGGCATTTGAGTTAGATATATTCGTTTTTTTTAAGCTCACCGTAAAGATTTGATGACGAAGAATGACACCGGGGCTAACGGACGGAGGAGGAAGGCGAATGGCAGACAATAGAACAGATATTCACTTATTAGATCACGACTGCTCATTACTCCGCTTTTAAAAATAGGCTTAAACTTAACTGAAGAAATTGTACTAAGCTTCGGAGCCTCACGGTTGGGATACTGCCATAGGGATGTCTTCGATGCCGTGTGTAATTTCATGCAAACCACTAAACGTGTACAATTTTAATCTTGCCTTCAAAAATGCTCGTTATTAAAATGCGGTAAAATCTTACTAATCTCATCAAAATGGTTCCGATCAGGTTAATACGGCAGTCTGGAATACGAGCTCAATAGCATAATTTACGAAGAACAATTGTTAGCGCGTGTGGAACCTGGCAGCTACATGTTAGTCACTTTATTCTTAAGAGTTTGAAGAGTCTTGTTATTACCGATCCCTTTTTGACTAGAAGCTCGAACGATGTGGTTGCCTTTTTTAGGAATAACCAGGCCTAGCATTTTCTGTAGATGTAGAGGATCTTTTTAACACGAAAGTGTTTTATGCCGGGGTCCACCAAGACTTCAATGACGTATTTTCCGTCACGGAAATGACGTCGAAAAAAGGTACACGATCAGATGGCTAAGAAAAAAAGGTTCCGACAGCGGGCATGGAACCCACGACCGCTCGATCCGCAACAACAGATGCCGGACACGCTATCCACTGCGCCACGGTCACAGACTCAAGAGGCTTTACAAACGCACCTTTTATATCTACAACTCTCCCGGTCGGCGGGGTGGTGTTGCCCTCTGGGAGCGGTAAGTAAAGTAATTCGTCATTACTATGGCCTCCGAGATTAGCACCTGCAACGCGTTACACATCCGTCCCATTCGGCGCGTTTTCATAAACGTTCAATTTTGTCAATGCCTTAACACACCGCGAGGTGGCGACATTGGCCCAAGCGTGGTAAAAGTGTTTGCCTGGCTCATAGCATCCAATGATAGCATCACGCTAATGCAAACCAAAAATAGCGCTGCGACGCGCGCCTGCGTCACCTGGCTGTAACAGCGCGTTTCCCGCTCACGCGCTCGCCCAGAGAAAAGTCGCGGCCAGGGCTACCGGGGCGGCACGATGCGCTTTGCATTTCCCTTTAGTACGGCCGTGGTGTTCAATCACAATTTAACATGTCGCGGGATGGCGACCAAGTTCTGCGTCTAATATGCGACGCTCTTCTGGCTATCACACCTTGTTCTTTGATTACGCTTTCACCGCTGACTACTACAGCTACCACAAGGATTTGTTTAATCATTTAACATGGACGTTAGTCGTCGGGATGGAGATGTACCACCAATCATCAAAGTGGCTGCATACAAGTTAAACGGTGCCATTAGCTGCCAGACATCAATATGCATTGTGTCAACTCTCTTATATCAATGTACAGTAAACATTCAGTTACTTCTGTTAGGGCACGCTTTACTTTCGTGTTATCCCGATTCCTATGACGGAGGGATCAACCATGTTTTTTATTCCATCCCACATAGCGACCTCTTTAGGGCGGTTGGGATGTGCGTTGACGAAAATGGCTCGATTCCTTTCCAGAACGCAGTTGGTATCTCGGTGGAGCATTTTTTAACGCCCTTAGAGACTTATCTTAATAGCACTTTTATCAGCTTTGAAGAACAGCTTTTTTTTTTTTTTTTTTGCAGAAGCGTGGCATCTGCATCTGGCCGTGTATTGCGCCGCTACTGTGTAATATATTTCTAGGTTACATTGACAAGGCGCTTGAGGAAGCATTTAGAAGCAATGCGTGTTTAAACATTCTAAACGTTTTTAGATATATGGACGAATTTTCAATTGTTTTTAACGAGCAAAGAAATTTAACCACCTGTGATGCCATTCTGGAGATGGTTAAACGTCTTGGCAAATGTCTCTCTTTTACTCATGAGCTTCCACTTGAGAATACCCTGCGTTTTTTGGACTTAAGTATTTCTTTTGCCAAAGGTCATGCCTGCTGGCAGTATTTTCCTCGGGCACAGAAGGGTTTGGTCCCGTATGACTCTTCCCAGTCAAAGATTGTGAAGAGGAGAGTTGCCATGCTCTGTTTAGAGTCGGCTCTCAGGAAGTCGTGCGTTCACAAAATGCAGGATGCATTTGACAGTCAGATTTCCCGTCTCAAGACGGCTGGGTTCCCTGACTCGATGGTGACGCCAGTGGTGGAAACTCTCCTGCAGAAGGTGAAAGGTTCGAGGAGGGAGGCAAGGACGAGGACGGCCACTTTTCCCGTAAGACCTGAAGTGGTGCCTTATACACACAAGGTCAGCCACAACCTAAGGAAGGTAGCAGGCAGGTATGGTGTCCCCCTTGTTTTTTCGGCGCCTTTCAAGCTGGCGCGGCTCTGCCCCCGTACCTCCAGAGAACCTAAAAGAAGAATCGGCTGTGGTGAAAAGCACTGAAAACCATGCAAAGCCGTACGCAAAGTGCTCTACAGGAGTCGTGTACGAAATCCTCCTGACGTGCGGCAAGTCCTACATAGGGCAGACGGGGAAAAAAGACGTTTTGGCGCACCTGCCTGCGCACTGTAAAGGCTGCGCGTGTGAACCACGGTTTCAGGCGATAAAGATACTGGGCAGAAGCCAAGACCAAACAGCTCGAGAGCTATTAGAAGCTTATTTTATTAGAAATAAAAGTGATGATTGTGTCAGCGACACAATTCTTTCAAACTCTTTCAATCAGAAATGTCTTTCTTCGATAAGTGGCTGCCCCGCTAGACTGATGAGCGGACGTAGCTGTTCCTGCGCATGTCATAAGTCGCTATATATTGCTACGTCTTTCAGTGAATAAATGAGTTGAAAGCTCACCGCCCGTGTCGTCGTACCTCCTTCTGTCCTCGTCTTTTTTGTGCGGTCAAGATGTCAAACAATTCACACATAAGTTTTCTAACAAGGACTTGAGCTCCTAGATATTCGAGCAATGTTTCATAACAGTTCCATTTTAGCTGAACTTGTTGGGATTATGAACCTCGAAAAAAAAAAGCTCTACTACAGGCCGTATCGGCGCACTCGAGAAATATTATCAAGTACGTACAGCTTTTATTAAATGCGCTAAAAAGCTCATACGAGCACATGATAAAAGGATGCCCGGCTTCACAAATAACAAGTCTGTCAGATTCCGGGTATCCGGGCTCGCTTCTGGTTTTCGTGGCTGAAGGCATGCTCCGGAGGTTGAAAAAGTAACGGCGATCAGAAAGACAATATGAAAGAGTGCGATCGCTGCTAATCCCTCACCTCGCACTTGGGAAACGAGAGTTTTTGGCGCTGTGTCAAAAGACAAATATCCGTGCCCAGGCCAAGAAACAAGAGAACTAAAACCAAAAGCTGGTCTCCGTGCGCTTCTCTTCAGAATTTATTACCAAGTACGTGCCCAGAGTCGCTTGTAATCATATTCGTAGCGCAAAAAAGCCAAACGCAGACACAAGTAAGGAACACATACACAGGACGGGCGCTAGACATCAACTGCGTATGTGTTCCTTACTAGTGTTTGCGTCTGACTTTTTGCGCTACGAATATGATTACAAGTGACCCAAACCAACTAGTCCGAATCACCGCCTTGAGTGCCCAAAGTGCCACACTGCAAGAAAGAAAACATTGCAAGATATCGATCAATTTGTCACTTGTGATGAAATTTGGGTCATGTGCTGCCGTGAGCATACGGACCACGGGAGCGCGTGCCGAAGTTGCGCTCTGCGCCAGTGGCAAGCTGTCTGTTCTCGAGAGCATTGCTCCTGGCGACTGCGCAGCCAGACCTACACTCTAAGCACGGTATAACGTTTACTAAAGGTACACATTTTCACAAATTTGTATATGCTCTCGACTGCAGACGGTTGGCCACTAGATGGCGCAGAGCGCAACTTCGGCACGCGCTCCTGTGGTCACTTTTGCTCACGGGAGTACCTGGTGACCATGAGTATATTGCGCGGACATGTGTCGACAATGCGGACCTCCATCTGGGCCACGTCCCACGCGAGCCAGCCCTCGTTTGAACGAAAATCGCAGACAGACAGTGCAGCTAGCTGATACCCAATCCGAGTTTCTTGAAACAACAATACCCCAAGGCTCAGTCCTTGGACATCGACGACCTACCTTGCGTGGTACAAAACTTTTCAGCATTTATGTACGCTGACGATGCAGCTATCATATGCGCTCAAGATTCCTTGGACCATACCTTTGTGTGTGCGAACTCAGAGCTTGTCGATATACATAAGTAGTTCTCTTCAAATAAACTAAGTTTAAATACACAGAAAACCAACTTCACCGCGCAAAACACTCGATGGACACTCATGCACACTTACACTAAACAATTCAGCGCCAGAACGAGTACACTCGACAAAATACCTAGGCGTTCTCCTTGATGAAAATTTTAACTGGAAACCTCATTCTAAAAAGACAGGGCGTGCCAACACGGACACAAGAAGTCAGGACACCACAAACACCGACTAACAATTGAAGAGACGCACAACGGCGGAAAAGAAAGGCGGCACGAAAACTTATCTGCGCATGCCCATGCAACAGGCGAACCTATCAATCCGGCACGCGTGGGGGTCTACGTGGAAGATAACTGTTAAGGCATTTGATTTCATCTTTATGCAAGTTAATCGACGGTTGGCTCACGCATGCGCTGCCACTATTCTCGATATGCCATGCTTCAATCATCAGGCGCGTTTCCTCATTTCTATGCGGTACAACACTGCGCATTCATTGAATTTAGGCGTGCACTTACAATCTCGACAATGTAAAGATAGATTAGAAGGTGAGCCTCCGGTTAGCGATCTCTTATGTTCCAATAATCTCTGGGGAATGCAGCGGCCCGTCTGTCCTACGTAGAAGCGGCCGCAGCTGAAAGGGACCTTATACACCACACTTGTACGGCAATCAGTGAATTTGTTGGTCTGTTTAACGAAACAAATATCGGTCCGCTTCTTGTGTTTTATTCGCTCATTCTTCCTCTGCACAGCGGTACAAATCTTACCTATATAGCTTATCGGCAGCCGTGAAAACAACATTAACGCCGTATGTATACTTTCTTTAGCCTGTGAGATACGCAATGAATGTACGGTCACGGCCGCTGTTTTTTTTTATGTAGCGGCCGTGGTACGGTGTATACCTGCGACACGTTTCTTCCTATCGCTTTCTGCAACCATGCTCGGACTTAACATGATGGACTTCTTTAAACGTTCAGCGACAGTGGCCACTGCATCACGGGGATACCCTACATCTAAAAGACGCGTAACCTGTGCGTTAAGGCTATCACTCATTTTACGCTCACACGACTTGGTGAGCGCTAACTTAAGGCAAGAGCGATGCCGTTTTTAACACGAAAGTGTTTTATGCCGGGGTCCACCAAGTACATCCGTCACGGATATGACGTTGATAAAATGGACGCCAACGGGTGAGAAAGAAAAAAACCAAGAAAAAGATACCCCGCTGGGAATCGAACCCACGACGTTGCGGCCGCGACGGCAAGCGCCCGACGCCTTAGCGACTAAGCTAACTCGGGAAATACTAGACACGGCGCGAACGCGCCTTATATCTTTCACACATTCTCTTTCGCGGCGGGCGGAGCGGGGCGGTGCCGCCGTCTGTGAGATGTGAAAAGAAGTAATGCTTCACGATCGACACTTACTCGCGCTTACTCCGAGATTGCACGCGATATCGGAGGTCATGGTTAAAGCGTCTCGATACCAGAGAGGTGGACTGGCCGCGCTGGCGTCGCCGAGGCACCCTTGACGCAGTTACGTTGTTTGCCTTTGGCTTCGTGTTAGCATGCGTCGGATCATCGGAGTAGTGCAGGTGCAGCTTCCACGTGCACCAACGGGATTTCTCCGCCGCCGACTGCTTCAATTGCGAGAGCACCGACTAACAAAACTGCTGCAAAATGCGTTGCAGAACGTGATTTCGACGGGCGAATGTCGTGCCTTGGTGGAGCGAGAGCAGCGCTTGCGAGACAGAGGCCAGCGGGACGCACGCGTTTGCGGCTCAGGCTACGAACCTCTACCTCCCGTGTTGCTGAAGCGCAGTGTGTATTATCTATGCATGAGCACAGGCGTCGGCTACCCATTACTAGAAAGCGCACACCGTGCCGTTTCTCTCCTTAATTGACGACGCTTTGAAGAAGTGCATACCGGGTACCAGTGTTGATTATGAGCTTGCTGATATCATCCTTAGGCGGGATTCACGATTCGCTGTGTCCAAATATATGTTCACACCGTCAGCTACCACGACGGTTTAATCATGATCATGGGCGTTAGTAGTCGCGATAGAGACATGCTGTCAACATGGGTGCATCCACGTCAAACGGTGCTATAGCTGCCAAACACGAATAGACATTGTACAAGCTTTCATATATCGCTACACAATTAGCACTACTTCTGTGAAGACACGTTTCACTTTCGTGTTATACCGATTCCTATGACGGAGGGATCAGCCATGTTTTTTTTACAACCTTCGAGTGCTTCGACGAGAAATTTAACAGCGGTTTCGAAGATCTAGGAGAATAGTGCCAGCACCCGCGGTTCTTCTGAAACGTTAAGGAAATGTCTAGAAATTGTATTCCATTATTCTGAGGCACCTCTTTAGTAAAGCTCAGCCCTCCTCCATTTAATTCAAATTTTTCGCTCACTGAGGTTACCACAGTTTCAAAGTCCTCACCACTACAAAAAATCAAGTAATCGTCCACATAACGAAAAACATTAATAACCGAACTACCTAAGTCGTCTTCCAAAAGTTTGACAATCTTGCTAAGTTATAAATAACTAAGAACCGGAACAACCTTAGAACCAATACATATCCCTGATTTCTGCATATAAACGCCTTCCAACCTACCTACGCCGACTTTAAATACATGGCAAAATTTCTAGAAAAGCCCCGAAAGAAACACCACATTTATCGGCGAAAGCCGTCTCGTGCCCTCGTTCGTTAATACATTCATCAACACATTTTAACAAGTCCTCATGCGGCAAAGAGTAATAAAGGCCTTCAATATCCATACTAAAAGCTTTACAACAGCCGTGGTTCTCCTCTGAGAGGAATTGAACTAGCACCTGAGAATTACGCATACGAAAATGGTCTGAAAAGTCGTGTGAGCATAAAATGAGTGATAGCTTTAACGCACAGGTTACGTGTCTTTTAGATGTAGGGTATCCTCGTGATGCAGTGGCCACTGTCGCTGAACGTTTAAAGAAGTTCATCATGTTAAGACCGAGCATGGTTGCAGAAAGCGATATGGAAGAAACGTGTCGTAGGTATACGACACGACACAAACGTGTCGCTTGTGTCGTGCCCTTCCTTGTGTTTTCGTGTTCTTTTTTGCGCTGAACATGTTGAGTAGGTACACCGTACATTCAATGCGTATCTCACAGGCTAAAGAAAGTAGGAAGTAGATACGGCGTTAATGTTATTTTCACGGCTGCCAATAAGCTATATAGGTAAGATTTGTGCCGCTGTGCAGAGGAAGAATGAGCGAGTAAAAGACAAGAAGCGGACCGATATTTGTTTCGTTAAACAGACCAACAAATTCACTGATTCGATCCCGTACAAGTGTGGTGTATAAGGTCAATTTCAGCTGCGGCCGCTTCTACGTATAGGACAGACGGGCCGCTGCATTAACCAGATATTATTGGAACATAAGAGATCGCTCACCGGAGGCTCACCTTCTAATCTATCTTTATATTGTCGAGATTGTAAGTGCACGCCTAAATTCGATTAATGCGCAGTGTTGTACCGGCATAGAAATGAAGAAACGCGCCTGATGATTGAGAGAGAGAGAGAAGAGGGAGAAAGGAAAGACAGGGAGGTTAACCAGAAGCAGTCTCCGGTTTGCTACCCTGCACGTGGGAAGGGGTAAGGGGATGTAAAAGAATGAAAGAGAAGAAGAGTTTGTGACGACAGCACGCGACAAAATACAACAACAACAAAACGAAACAAAACAAAACGAAGTCATAACCGCAGTCCAAGTACTACACAGCACCATTTTCTTCCAGCAGTCACAGTTTGATGTTGAGTCCGGTTGCGTGGAGAAACCTCAACAACGCCCTCAGAGCGGCTTGCGCTGAAGACCGGGTAGGCCAGGGCCCTAGGATTTTGTTCTCCGTGAGAGGGCGGTTGTCCAGCTGGCCTAATGCGGCTGAGAGGGCCGTTCTTTCGGAGCTGAAGCGGGTGCACTCAC
This sequence comes from Rhipicephalus sanguineus, assembly GCF_013339695.2. Taxonomy (NCBI): domain Eukaryota; kingdom Metazoa; phylum Arthropoda; class Arachnida; order Ixodida; family Ixodidae; genus Rhipicephalus; species Rhipicephalus sanguineus. The sequence continues at coordinate 217,523,636 of NC_051178.1, forward strand.
AGAGAAGGTAGCGCATGCGTGAGCCAACCGTCGATTAACTTGCACAAATATGAAATCAAATGCCTTAACAGTTATCTTCCACGTAGACCCCCACGCGTGCCGGATTGATATTGTTACGGATGATATGGGTTTATTTACAATGAGCTCAATGAAGCGGCAGGCAAAAAAAATTACACCATCTCCCGCTAAAGGGGACTATGAGGCGACGCGAAGCCGGAGCACTTGCACGATCGCGTTCCGTTGGCGTTCGTTGGGCATGCTACCGACCTCGCGTCGTGGAACGCGAAGAGGGACGCTACGCGCGTCGTATCTTTCATCTAGCCTGGCCGTTAATTCTCACAGGGCGAGCGGGGAACGCGGTCGACAGGCGGGCGAGAGGGGGGCAGCGTAGGAGAGGAGAGAGAGAAGGGGAGGGGACGCACATGCGCTCGAGCTCATCGCGGCGTTGCGCAGGAGAGAATTTCGACATGTCTAGCCCGCGTTTCAGAGGAAGAGTGGAAAGGGGGAGAGGGAAAGTGGAAAGAGTGAAAGTGGAGAGGGAAAGTTGAGAGTGGAATGGGAGAGGGTGAGTGGAGAGGAGGTGTGTGGAGAGGGTATGCGCATGCGCAGTAAGGGTGGTCACGCCGCACACCACCACCACCGGATTGAGCTCGGCCTTAAGATACTTCGCATCTAAAAGACAAGGGACGGTCAGATGATGCCGATCACCAAATCCCTCGCGCCCATCCTACTTCTTCGTTCTCTTTCGCGCTCTTCCAGCGCCGCGTTACATTTTCCTCGGGGCCAGACGAAGCTCACCGAGCAAGTCAGAGGGCTCGCTGAGTGCAGGGCTTCAGTCGTGCAACATGCACAAGTTGCGTCTTGCGTGAACGGCGGTTGCCAGCTGTCACTTTTGCGATGACGTAGGTGACGTCGCTCAAACCTTTGACGACGACGAATGGGCCGGTGTACTTACAAAGAAGCTTTTGTCAAAGTCCCTGCTTTCTTACTGGTGTCCACAGCCACACGAGATCACCTGTTTCAAAGGTGACTGGCAAATGTCTTGCGTCGTAACGGGCCTTAGCACGGGAATGGGACGAGAGAGTTCTGAGCCGGGCCAGTCGACGTGCTTCTTCAGCGCGACACAAGGTCTGCGCGACACTTGCGTTTTCGTTAGACGAGAAAGGAAGCACGGTGTCGAGGAAACTTTGAGGATGGCGAGCGTAGAGCAGAAAGAAAGGTGTATAACCTGTTACTTCGTGTTTGGCGGTGTTAAAGGCATACGTTATGAAAGGTAGTACGGCATCCCAGTTCTTATGGTCCGCTGAGACATACATTGAAAGCATATTAATGATGGTACGATTGGTGCGCTCAGTCAGCCCGTTGGTTTGCGGGTGGTAAGGCGTGGAATGCCGATAGTGGCACCCACAGAGCCGTAGTAGTTCTTCGACAACGTCAGCGGTGAACTGCCGGCCACGATCACTTATTACCACACGGGGAGCTCCGTGACGGAGGATAATCGAATGCAGTAGGAACCAGGACACATCTGATGAGGTGGCTGAAGCAAGTGCCATCGTCTCGGTGTAACGTGTTAGATAATCCACGCAGACGATAATCCAGCGGCGTCCGGTGGAAGACTTGGGGAAAGGGCCGAGCTAATCTATGCCGACTTTTTCGAAAGGCGAAGTCGGTGGCGTAACTTGTTGCAGTGTACCTGCAGGAAGAGCAGTCGGTTGCTTGTGGCGTTGGCATACATCACAACTGGCGACGTAGTGCTTCGTCGTCTTCCGCAGCCGAGGCCAGTAGAACCGCTGTCGGATGCGATGAAGCGTCCGTGCAAATCCAAGGTGCCCAGACGTAATATCGTCGTGCGTTGCTCGGAACACCGCAAGGCGCAAGCGTTCTGGGACGACGAGAAGCAGTGGGGCACCATTGCTTGAGTAATTCTTGCGGTACAAAACACCGTCACGAATCACGAATTGCGTTGCGTGTCGAGATCTGTTGGTCGCATCAATAATTGGTCTCAGTGATGGGTCGCGCAGCTGCTCCTGACTGAAGATGTCCAGACTCGGAAAGTCCAAGGAGACCGTCGCAAGGTAATTGTCGAAATCGTCGTCATCGGTGCTTGTAGTTGGAGATGGTAGACGAGATAAGCAATCGGCGTCAGCGTGGCATCGCCCAGTCTTGTAGGCAACAGAAAAGTTATATTCCTGAAGCCGCAAGGACCAACGAGCCAACCGGCCAGCTGGGTCACGTAGTCCAACAAGCCAACATAGGGAATGATGGTCGGTTACGATCTTGAAATGTCGGCCGTACAAATAAGGTCTGAACTTGTGTATGGCGAAAACAACTGCGAGGCATTCCAGTTCTGTTACAGTATAATTGCTTTCAGCCTTTGTCAGAGCACGACTTGCATACGCAACGACGTGTTGGCGTCCGTCATGAAACTGGACAAGGACGGCACCAACGCCCACGCCACTTGCATCGGTATGCAGTTCTGTGAGTGCCTCTGGGTCGAAATGATGCAAAAGGGGCCCAGAAGTGAGCAAGAACTTCAACTGTTCGAAAGCATCCTCATGCTCAGCGGTCCACCGGTAGGGGGTGTCCTTTCGAAGCAAGTCTGTCAGTGGATGAGCTAGCTGAGCGAAGTTTTTAATAAACCGGCGAAAATAAGAACAAAGGCCCAGGAAGCTACGAAGGTCCTTCACCGTCTTTGGTGGCTTGAAGTTGCGGACTGCAGTGATCTTGTTGGGATCTGGTCGTATGCCGTCCTGGTCGACTAGATATCCAAGAACAACGGCTTGGCGCTCACCGAAGTGGCACTTCTTGGAGTTTAAAACAAGACCAGCTTGTTTGATACAATTGAGAACAACGCTGAGCCGCTGGTTATGCTCGTGGAAAGTCCTGCCGAAAATAATGACGTCATCGAGATAACACATACAAATCTCCCATTTGAGACCGCGAAGGATGGAGTCCATGAATCGCTCGAAGGTTGCTGGAGCGTTACATAAGCCAAACGGCATAACGTTAAACTCAAATAAGCCGTCGGGCGTAACGAAAGCAGTTTTTCTCTGTCAGACGGATGCATTGGTATCTGCCAGTAGCCAGACCTGAGGTCGACGGATGAAAAGTACGAGGCGGAGTGAAGGCAATCAACAGCATCGTCGATGCGTGGTAAAGGATACACGTCTTTCTTCGTGACGGCGTTAAGGCGGCGGTAGTCGACACAAAATCTCCATAAGTTGTCTTTCTTTTTGACGAGTATAACCGGAGCTGCCCAGGGGCTGCATGACTCCTGAATAACGCCCTTCTGCAGCATGTCGTTGACCTGTTCGGCGATCACTTTCCTTTCTGAAGGGGATACGCGGTAAGGCTTCTGGCGTATCGGTATAGCATCTCCCGTGTTGATACGGTGGTGCATACGGGATTTTGGCAGCGTAAAACAATGATCGCTTTGAGCAAAATCAAAGACTGGCGCCGCAAGTCGGCTGAGTAGTCAGGAGATGGTGGACGGATGTCTGGGGACACTTCAACCGTCCGGTCGTTAATTGTGGACTTCTCCTCAAACGTTCCCAATTTGAATCCGGCTGGCAGACAGACAGACAGACTCTGCAGAAGCGTTGACTGTCCACAAGAGAGCACGTCCGTCGATGACTTGAATAAACGACCGAGGGACCAACACGTTCTTCTTAAGTGCGTTGGTATGGTCTGGTTCCACTAGGCCGCTGCAGGATCCCAACAGGACACGAGAAGAGCACACGGGAATAAACATGGCTGAATAACCAGGAATCAACGCATCTTCAGACAACGAAAGAACGTCGGCTGGTTGAGCTCGAAAATCGTCAAGTACATAGTTGGCAACGTGCTTTGGAGAATAATTTCCCCAGTCCCACAGTCAAGCGTAGCGCCGCATTCACGCAGGAGGTCTATCCCTAAGATAACACTATGAGTTGCTTGCGCCAATACAATGAATTCTGCTCTAAAGCTTTGTCCTCCAATCGTTACTAAAGCCGAACAAACACCAACGGGGCGCAACATTTATCCTCCAACTCCACGAAAGGCTTCATTGCGATCCCACGCAAACATAACCTTATGTCCTAAAAAGTGATTTTTAAAATGAAGGCTCATAACCGAAATAGTCGCACCAGTATCGACGAGAGCTATAGTGTTTACACCGTCTATACACACACGCACTTTGTTCTTCAACATCACAGCAGAAGGAGGAATTGGCGAATCTGACCGCGTCCCGCGACCGCACCTCCATCGGTCGCACCAGCTAGTTTCCCAGCTGGGGAGGAGAAGGCGACCGACGACGCGGGGACGGCGAACGGCGTGGTCGTCTCGAAGGCGGCGTAAGGCTTCGCTCGGATGCTGGGGACTCGTCGCGCAATCTGTTAGGCCACTGCTGTCGTAGAGGGCTAATGATAGATAGAGAGGTCGAGGTTTAGTGTACACGAGCCGGGTATGCCGAGAAACGTGGCGCTCGCGGCTGGCGGCGACAGAAGCGTGAGATATGCCCTCGGAGGCCGCACGTGTAGCATATTGGCACGTCACGGTTCAAATTAGTGGTAGCAGAGGTGCGCGGAGTTGGGTGGTACTCCGCAGGCGCACGTCGTGACGTCTCGTAGTAGTCTGCAGGATGACGTTGTGGTGTCGGGGGATATTCTGCAGCAACACGACGGGGTGGTGACATCCGGCGGCGACCGTGACTTGTCGGGAGCGTTCGGAAGTTCGTGCTGGAGTGCGCCTCTTCAGATTGTGGTCGATACTCGATGCGACGCTCTCGCTTCCAGAAGGATGGTGGTTCGAGAAACTCGTCGAATGCGCACTGATAGCCAGCATCTGCTCCCTGAAGCCGTGCTAGCTCTTCTTGAACTACTCGACGCACGAGCAGAGGGAGGTCTTCGCAGGCGGCGACGTCCATACTTGCAACCGTAGGGACGTTGTCCAAGCGCCCGAACTTCGGCAAAATTCGTCGGGTCTTCAGCGCCTCGAATGCCCGACATTGCTGCCTAACCTCGGAAGGTGTGTTTAGGTTTTCCTTTGTAATTAGAAAGCTATAAACATCTTCAACGATGCCCTTTAACAGATGTCCGACCTTGTCTTCGTCGGACATGTTCGTGTTCACAATGCCACAAAGCTTCAGTACTTCCTCAATGTACGTCGTACACGTTTCGCCGGGCAATTGTGCTCTACGTGCGAGTGTCTGCTCAGCCTTCTTTTTCTTGGAACTTGTGTCCCCAAAGCAGGCCTTCAGTTCCTCAACAAAGGTCGGCCAAGTGGTCAGCACGTGCTCATGGTTCTCGAACCAAAGCAGGGCGGTCCCGGCGAGAAAGAATGCCACGTTCACGAGCTTCGCCGACGTACTCCACTCATGATAGCGGCTCACTCTTTCGTAGTGCTTTAACCAATCGTCCACGTCTTCATCGGTCCTACCTGAGAATATGCGTGGCTCAGGTGCCCAGTAGCTAGGTTGTCTTGGTCGGTGGTTGCTTTGCTCGGTGGCGTTGCCGGCCGACGTGCCTTCGCGGGCGTCGGTCATGTCTGTGTGTTCCGGAGGTAGTCCGGCTAGGCGTCGGCTTCTTCGAAGGTCGTCTGCGACAGCGTTGTCCAGGGCGTCGGTTACCCAGCACCTCCACCAAAATTGTTACGGATGATATGGGTTTATTTACAATGAGCTCAATGAAGCGGCAGGCAAAAGACAAGGGACGGTCAGATGATGCCGATCACCAAATCCCTCGCGCCCATTCTACTTCTTCGTTCTCTTTCGCACTCTTCCAGCGCCGCGTTACAATATGTTCGCCTGTTGCATGGGCATGCGCAGATAAGTTTTCGTGCCTTCTTTCTTTTCCGCCGTTGTGCGTTTCTTCAGTTGTTAGTCGACGTTTTGGTGTCCTGAATTCTTTCTTGTGTTTGCACGCCCTGTGTTTTTAGAATGAATACTTACCAACTAGCTCAGCTCTCTGTTATTCTATGGAAACCTCACATCGACGCAGTTTGTAAAAAAACTCAGCAAAGCTTGTTTTCTTCTGTACAAATGCCGAGGGATATTTGACTTACCGACATTACGAATAATTTACTTTAGCGTATTTCATAGCCACTTAAACTACTGTGTGGTTACCTGGGGTCACACATACCGCACATACCTAGAACCAGTAATAAAACTTCATAAAAGAGCGATCCGCTTAATAACCAATTCAGACTAGACGGCACATACGCTGCCACTCTCCGAAGCCTAAATATCATGCCGTTCAGCACGCTAATTAATTATAAAACGGCACTTATGGTCCATTCTAGTATTAACGCCAACTATACAGTTTGCTCATCACATTTTGTATGTTCTAGTTACGAAAGCCGCAACAAAGTAAAAGGAAACTATCTCACTCAGCAAACAAAAAACGTATACGGTAATAGAAAACTTACAGCTAATGGAGTCGCCGTGTGGAATAAGCTTCCACAGGAACTAAAACAGAATAAGAATTTCTCTTTTGCACTGAAAAAATACTTTCAACTAACATATAGACACTCAACGTAGCAATGCTAGAAACAGCCATTTTGAATTCACTACCATGTATAATCATGTTGCATGCTATTACAATTACTTATGTATACGCTCCCTTACAATTATATATATATATATATATATATATATATATATATATATATATATATATATATATATATATATATATATATGTGTGTGTGTGTGTGTGTTTGTGTTTTGTGTGTGTGTGTGTGTGTGTGTGTGTGTGTGTGTGAATATCAATACATTTTCTTTACTTTTTGTCCTTATGTGTTATTGTTATGCTCTCCAGATACATATGTCGTAATTAGTTTTCAAAGTGTCATAATGTTAGTAAATTATTTTCGTATGTTCATTTATTGCTTTACTGTTCGATACGCTATCTTACACGCTTCCTTACATATTGCTGTTCTTTTTCTTCTCCTTCTGCCCATACGTATGATCAGTCGCTAACCTCTGTAGATGCATAATGTTATAATTACTTTTACAAGTCTTATAATGTTAGTATAAATATCTGTGCTTGTACACTTCTTTATTGATAAGAGACACGCCTTTCTTCATGGTTAGTTTTTAATGAATCCCAACTAGCCTTAGGCTAGGGATTCAGATGCGTTTCTTCCAATAATGTATTTTGTAAATTGTTTTATGTGAATGTCAATAAATTCAAATTCAAACGTTCTGAAATTACCAATCGTCACAAGACAAGCACGTTAGGGAAATTATCGAGGCTGTGAGCATTGCTATTGAGGGAACAAATCTGTGAGCGTGGCATCGCTGGCACTATCAAGCAAAGAGCTGCGTCTTCACATCGTTGGCCATCAGCATAAGGCTTAGTTTTTCCATGGATAGCGCCTCCTTTTATGTTTCGTGCTGATATTTCGTGAACGTATTTATCGTGGCAAACGAAGAGTCAGCGCTCGTGACGTGTTCGTAAGTTCTTACCGTCAAAATGCGCAGCCTTCATTCAAAAGCTGCTCTGGTAAGAGCGTGACCGGACGGAATTCGTTCCGGCGGACAGTAGTGACCCAGTGGCCGTCACCCACAATGGAAGACAGGCGGGCCGTGACGCTTATGTGTCCCCGCTGGAGGCCAACCTGCTCAGAGATGCTCGGCCACACGAACTGGTCGGCGCTCGGGCTGCTGCCGCTGCTCGTTTGCCCTGCAACCGAAGGACTGCAGCCTCGATTATCCGGTGCGTATGTTCGGCCATCGTTTTTATATTACGAATCCACCGTTCGTGCAGTATAAATATTTTTGTTCACTACTGGTACTTTCCATGAAACTTCGGAGGAATGCCCCTCGAAGGAGCCATCTGGTTCCAAACAAGACAGACGAAGGTTGGTGCGATGAAAAATCGTTCAGCGTGGACTGCCGTCGGAGGCAACGCTTTGTCAGGGCATTTATATCGGGTGCTGCAGTGAACAAACTTTCAATGCACAGTTATAGTTGACTCCCATCGGTCAAGTGGGGAATACAACGCCACTCCTTTGGGATATCGAAGAAATGCCAAACTTCCATTTTAATGCGCTTAACATTGCGAAGGTACTTGGGGGCGTGCTGTTGGTCCTCCCCGACTGGCCATATCGAAGTACGTAAGGGCCCCCTCCGTGTGACGACGCGGAGCAAATGGAATAGTATTCCGTATTCCGTGGTACGCTATAGGTTCGTTACTCCACTTTTCGCTATATATATCTCTCATCGCCATGTAGTATCGTTAGCTAGCTTGGCCACGTGCCTCTGGTCGCGATGCCGCCCTAATCCGACCATACCGGTTCCTTCGACGTTAATCCTCGTTTTAATTCCATCATACCCGCTTCACCGTCCAATCATCATGACTACGGCGTCTTCTGCGGTGATGGCCGGTGAAGCCTACAAAGTGGGACGCTCCCTAGGATAGCACATGTCGCCGAGTTGGCAATGACCATGCAAGTAAAGCTGGCTTGCAATGGTGTGCATTGCTCGACCACGTAGGCAACAATCGCAAGATGAGCATCCGTCGGGACAGGGTAGGATCGTCGCATCGTTATCACCATGACTGGACCACAGGGGAGACACCAACGTTTGGGAGACACGACGCAAGGGCAAATACGGCCTGCGCTTCGGGGATGTACGCGGCGCTGTCACCCTGTCCTTCCTGTGCGAGCCGAAACAGGTTCGTCGTCAAAGAATAACGCTGACTCAAGAGAAGAGAGCACAAAAGTCCAGTGAAAAGGGGGACACAGAAACTGACTGGCGTGGCCAAGCTCTTCTACCACAAACCGAGTGAACCCACGTCTCCAGCGATGAGCCCAGGCGCAGTGCCATTCGCATGCTCAGAATGTGGAGGAATACAGGAGCCCTCGTGCAGGCGGTGTCTCCTTCTGAACGCAGTCGAGAAGAAACATGTCGACGTGACAATCCGCAAAGCACGCTATTCCGACGAGTGCCTCCACGGAGGACCACTGACAGACGACTGGCTTGAAACAATCAAGACAAAACATGAATCATGCACATAACGGCAGACGGGAGGCCAGAGCAAAGGCCTACAACAGGATATGCTGCTGTGGATAACCTTCACGGACGCCTCCAAAGCACGAAAAAAAAAAAAAGGCTGACCAAAGATAAACTGCTCACTTGCGCGACAGCGAAAACTTGTGACATTGACTAAGCCGAAGAGCTGGCAATCGCCCTGCCTCTAAGAATTCCTGGCAAGACAAGAGTAGTCACAAACTCGCAACAGGCGTACAGAAGCTTCCAGTCGGTATGAGTGTCTCAGCTGGTGGTGCGGACAAGCAACCCTCAAAAGGGGAAACAATAGAATTAAAGGGGTACGACACAAAATTTCGCGGCCGAGATAGCCTACGGGATCGATTCCCGTGAACATGCATATATCATCTGCAAAATATCAACAGCGAATATATAGCTTGGAAGGTATTTTAAATGAATTTTGAAGTTTGCGTGAGCGATCGACACCCTCGCGCTACTGACACCCCCAAAGGCATGGAGGAAGGAATGCATTTGTGTACGTTCGCGTGCATGTGCGTGCGTGTGTGTGTATTGCGTGCGTGCTCGTGTATGTGTGCGCGTGCATGTGTGCCTGCGTGTGTGTGAGAGTGCATGTGTGCGTGCGCGTGTGTAAGGGCTATAGGGAACCCAAGCTCAAGTTTGTGGTCGCTCGCTGGATTTCAAGCAAGACGGACGTGCCTACCGCGATGTCCTGGATTACTCCTCGTACCTCTCGCTGACCGGTGCCCCGTGACGGACTCCTCGCCCGCTATGCCGTGCGCCGCTCATCGTCGGGGCCCTTGCCGCTTCGCCGATGTTGTGCATCGAGCCTCTAGCTGTGTTTCGCGGACCCGTCCCTGAACTCCCGTGACCGTTTCCACATCTTTCCTGTCCTCTTTTCTCTTCGTTGGATGGATGGCTCTCTCACTTTTCTCTCTATTTTCCTACTATTCTTTTATTCCCTCCTTACCCCCACCCCTACAGGGCGCTTAGCCGTGTCGCAGAAGCAGACAGAAATTAGCGCCCTTTTCCTTTCCCCAAGAACAACACAAGAAGTTTGTGGCGCGACGATAGCGCCGCGCCAGCTCTGTCGGCTCTGTCGGAAAGCTCTGAACCTTCTGCGCGGCCGACTCAGCCCCTTTCACGGTAGCGGTAGCGCACGTGCGCACGCGTTCTTCTCTCGGTGCGGGTAACTGGGGGGCCGTCAGCTGGGTACGTTTAGAGTTACTGTATATGCTACCTTTAGGTAGCAGAGTTGCGCCAAGGTACGCCATCTTGGGCTCCGAAGTCTTGCGGGAAAGCCACTCACCACCCGCGTAGGAGCCGCGCTCGCGCGACAGAGTAACAGTGTTGATTTAAACAGATCTTCATGGGGCTTTTATTGCACTCGTCACATTCTAAAACAGTGAACGCAAGCAAATACACAAAAAAAGTAGTAGTATTGCGTCGTGCGGGTATACATGCAAGGATTCTCAGTCTTTTCTGTTCACTTTTTTTAACGCATTCACCCTCCTCTAGGTGGCGCCACCGTCCCAGCTTGGGCACGTAAGCGCTATTCCGTTAAACTAAAACACGCTGTCCACAACGAACGTTTGCGGCACGGTAACGATATTCCCTTAACCCCCGCTATCACGCTAACGCTAAACTAATAACTGTCTAATAACAACAGCGTCGATGTCAACCGCCGTTGAGCCGCCGGAATCTACGGAGTCGTCGGCGTCGCCTGCGAAGTGTTGGCAGTGTTGGCTTCTCCGCAGCGCAAATGAGCCACCTATGACCACGTGACGGCGCTCGGCGAATAGCGTTGCTATTCGCCGATAGGAAGCGCTTTACTGTTTGAAGCAAGGTCGGGCTGCCTTAGAACGCGTAGTTATAAAGCGAGATTTAGTAACGAAGAAGAACAATGTACATGCTGCGGGGGAACTAAGGAAACGATGGAACATGTACTGATTGAATGTGGCGATATTCACCCAGGTATACGTGTGGGCACGAGTCTACATGAAGCCTTGGGTTTTAGGGACAACAATGGAAAGCTGAACACGTCCGCGATAGAAATAAGTAAGAGACGGTTAGAGTATTGGTGGCAGAAAAGTAGAGATAAAGAACAAAAATAAATAATGGCGGAAAAATAAGGTCATTCTGCCTTAAGAGGCAGAGAGATGGACCGTGAATTTATATTTTTTGGTATAATAACATAGATTTAATCAATGTAGATAAGGTATTAGGCCAACATGAAACAAGGAAGCTTTTTTTTTTCTTTTTTTTCTTTTTTTTTTTTTTTCGAGCCTGGTGGCAGACATGTCACCGCCCCGTTTTAAAGGGGACGCTCATAGCATCCATCCATCCATGCTGGAATCGTCGAAGGCAGAGCGAGCGGCGTCCGGAAAACAGTGGCGCAACTCTGCTACCTAAAGGTAGCATATACAGTAACTCTAGGTACGTTGAACCGAGAGGCTTGCTGTGCGAAGCTGCGCATTTCCGCGATGGCAGAAGCGACCCCGCGGAAGCGCAAGCGTGGTCCGAAGTATTGCGGTTTAGTGGCCAGCCACAACAGTGCAGACAACACCAAGGCACGCGATTCACGTGTTAAACTGTATCGGTTCCCGGGCGTGTCGTACGAGAAATAAAGGCGGCAAGCGTGGATAGCTGGCAGCGCTGTCTCGCCTTCTATTTTGGCTGTCTGAGTTCATCGCTTTCGTTCGTTCCGACTACCTGAATCGGTAAGTAACGCGCCGCATGCACGCAGCGACTACATTAATGATTAGTCTTCTCGTATTGTTAAAGTCCAGTTACGGTTGTAAGTGAAGCAACTTTGTGTTTTGATTCCCCGTGTTCGTGAGACCTACCCGTCGTTGTTGAACGTTCACATTCGCGTTATACCGTTAGCATTGCGCGGTTGGTTGAATTCAGCTGAACTCGGCACATTGTCAGAAGTTCGGCGCCTGCATTTCACGCGTCGGGAAGGCTGCTTTATCACGCCGGAACGGACGTCTGTGCATTTGCAGCCAGCTTTGACATCGTTCTGCAGGTTTGCTTTGTTTTTGTCACTTTATTAGGGTGATATATATTTAAGCCACTAAATATAACTGGCACTTAATACATGCTTTGCAATTGCAACCTTGAAGTAACCACCGTCTGACTGTGCGATTTTCTAGCCGCGTTCGCGCAGCAGGTTCTATACGCCTGTCAAGTCGATATCATAAAAAGAGACTGCAAGCACGACGCGAGAGCCGAAAAAACGAGGCGAGCAGTTCATCTTGCTTCACAGTGGTTGAAGCTCAGCTAGCTGCCTCGCGTCTTAATCGGCGGGTGATTCTCCAGCGGCACGGAGGACTTGACTCTAACCTTCTCAGGAAGCAGTGCCATGGCCGTATAATCTTTTTTTCGCACGCCGCAAACGTTTGTTCACGAAAGTACACGGCTGCTACTGTAAGCATGCCATATCAAAACAACAATCATATGATTCGTAGTCCACGCCGCAGAACATCGATAGCGTGTACGGCTTCATTTCGGAGTGCATGTGGACCATTATTCATCTTTAACATGACAGAATGAGACTTAGGTATACGTCCTACACGGTGTAATCGCGACTTGGGAAATGCATTTCGCTTTGAGTTGGGCGTCGTTGTTGTCGATCGTCTGCTCTTCACCGTTAACGTGATTGACGAGCCTTTCTCATTTTATCAAGTTCGCTTTTCGGAAGTGCCAGTCAAGCTTGAAAATCCATTTGAAGCCGCACTGCAAGCGGTACATTTTGAGGCGGCGCAAGTGCACCGCGAGAGCTCTGCACGTGCAAAGCGAGCGGCAACGCGATGGAGAGAAGGGAAAACGCGCGCTGCTAACCACGGCCGGGCTAGACCGCGCGCGCGCGCTCTCTTAAGGAGCGCGCGTGCGGTCTAGCCCGGCCGTGTGCTAACACCCCAGTTTCTCTTTTTCTGCCAGAGATGGCGCTGCCTGTCAAGAGCAGCAGCGCCGCTAAGCGTTGCTTGGGAAGCCTATAGGGGTTACTTTACTTTGTAACGAACAGATCCGCGCGTGCGAAACTGTCCCGTCTTTGGATCACACCGCGCACTAGAGGAGTGTAGTTACTCGCTACTAGCGCTACGCAGCAGCCCTAACAGTCAGAGCTGTGACCCCCTATCCCGCGGTTCGCGTTGAGTTGCGACCACGGCGGGTATCAGGCCAGTGGTAAAAGAGACGAGTTCTTTGTCTGACACAGTTTATTGTGCCAAAAGCATCACCAACGCAACAAAAATACAGATAAAACGAAGCGGCGGAGAAGTTCCGCACGACGACGTGCAAACAACAACAAAATGGGAAGCACACGAGATTTAGAGCGATAAGGCTCGACTCACCTCTCGTGGCTTCGCATCCGGCCCTGAGGCAGTAAGTCACCTCACAATAGACCAGCCGTTGCGCAGGGGGTGATGGCAGTCATGGGCACGTTACCAGTAAAAAGTAACAGTGTTACAGTTACAGTTACCTAAGCCAAAAAAGTAACTCTGTTAGAGTTACAGTTACAGAGTTTCCGAAAGTAACTTGTTACAGTTACAGTTACTGTGCAAAAGTAACGTCGTTACTTTTCCGTTACTGTATAAAATAATAGATCACAAATCAAATTATAGAATTTATTTAATAAGGGTTGCACGTCGTAAAACCCTAGACGAAGGAAACATAAAAGGGAGCCCAACACCAGCAATCACTTTGAACGCCTCTTACTTGAAGTGGAAAACGTGGTATATGTACTGGAACGACGGCAGTATATCCTAAGACGTTTATTAACTATACCCAGAAGCGCATGCGAAGAGCAGCGGGGAGTGCATCACGAGTGGTTACGACGTCCATTGTGTCTGCTCCATATGTTTAAGGTGTGTCAGATTCTGTTCGGAGAGCTTCCGGTCCGCTGGGCATACAAACCGTTTTTAAGTCCCGTTATTATACCTTGGAACATGACAACGTGTGTTCACGAATTCCTAAGACTGCACACCTGCGGATGATCATGGCGGTATCTAAGAGTGCGATGCGGGGATCGGCAAAACGGGCAGGAAATGATCAACGAGGCCTAAATAACTCAAGCGGAATGTCGCTAAAGCAACCCATGCAACGCGTTCTAAGACCGAGCTTGTTGAGCACTGCTGGATGACAGGTCATATCTTTGACCTAAACAATGCGACGACGCCGGTTTGTGAACGAAGGTGGGGGAAAAGCAACTCCTGTAATCGTGGTTCATTCGCCGCGGCTTGCAAAAACAGCCGCGGCCCCCCACTGGACATTTACAAGGATATCTGTGACTCGAGGTCATTTTTTTTCTTTTTTTAGGATGCCACCTGCATTGGGGGTGAAACGTCTGTCATTTTGTTAATAATTGTTGCATTAAGTCGGAGTAAACATTTTACAACCAGTTACAAAGAAGTTTTAAAATATCGCTTCGCTAGTTCACGGAATTTCTGCCCTTAGCCGTTTCGCGTTCTGCTGTTTTCTAGCCACCTGTCAAACACGATTTGTAGTCTCCCTCAGACGAGGGAGACTATAAACATGGCATCCTAATGCTCCTCCACCTGTACACCAAGAACATAGCTAGATGCTCAAGTGACGAAAAGGATATATATGCTGGAAAAAAAAAACGAACGCGAACATAGCAGGCTGTTCAGTTGAACCACGATTGATTTACATGTTGCGTTAATGACAGACCTCCAACCTCGGTCTTCTGCAGAGAAGATAATACGCTCAGTCACCTCCTCTCCTAAACTGCGAGGGGAGCCCTATTCTGGAAAGTTGAGGGGCGGAGAGGATATATGGTAAAGAAGAAAGTTCGAAAAAGTGTTGCTGTTGGATAATTTTTCATAAAGACAGAAGTAACTGTAACGGTATTTTCCGTTACAGTTACTGCGAAAAAAGTAACAGTGTTACAGTTACAAGTTCCTCTAACTTAAAAGTAACTAGTTACAGTTACAAGTTACTGAAAAAAGTAACTAGTTACCGGTAACGCGTTACTAGTAACTAGTTAATGCCCAAGACTGGGTGATGGCGGCTGTGTGGCTCCCGACTCGATCAAGCCGTGGTCGTGACCGCTGCTCGAGTTGAAATACGAGGCGGTCCCCAAGAAAGCGGTGCGCGTTCCTTGGGGTCTGGAGAGGAGTCTCTCCAGAAAAGGGCAAGGAGGGAAAACGGGGCATCTCGACTTCGGCCAGGGAGCAGGGCGCGAAGGGATGCGGGAGCGGCCAGCGCCTTCTCCCACGCAACCCCCCTCGCCACTGCGCGTACAAACGTAGCGCGAAGCCGAGGTGCCGCCGCGTTGAAGACAATGGGTTGCGTGTGCAACCCCACAGGGCATGTGCGTGCGCGCGTGTGCATTGCGTGCGTGTGTGTGTTAGGGCATGTGCGTGCGCGTGTGTGTGCACTTGCGTGCGTGCGTATGTGTGCGAGTCTGTGTGCATTTGTGTGCGTGTGTGTGTATGCATTTTGTGTACGTGCACGTGCATGTGCGCGCGCGCGTGTGTGTGAGCGTGTGTATGTGTGTGTGTGTGTGAGTGCATGTGTACCTGCGCGTGTGTGAGTGCATGTGTGCGCGCGCGCGTGTAAGGACATGTGCGGGCGCGTGATTCATTTGTGTGCGCGCGCGTGTGTGTGCTCTTGCGTGCGTGCGTATGTGTGCGAGTGTGTGTGCATTTGTGTGCGTGCGTGTGTATGCATTTGTGTACGTGCGCGTGCATGTGTATGTATTGCGTGCGTGCTCGTGTGTGTGCGCGCGTGTGTGCCCGCGCGCGTGTAGGGGCATGTGCGTGCGCGTGTGTGCATTGTGTGCGTGCGCGCGTGTGTCTGTGTGTGTGTGCATGCGTGTGTGTGAGGGGATGTGCGTGCACGTGTGTGTTTGTGTATGTGTTTGTGTGTGTGTTTGTGTGTGTGTGTGTGTGCGGATATCGCTATTGCGCTGCTTAGCAAACTGAACGAAAAAAAAAACTTCGTCAGGCAAGTTTCAACCAATGTATCACGAAACTATCTGCTCACTGATTATTCTACAACATTTCATGTTTCTTAGTCCTAATAGGGATAGATGAGGCAGCTCAGAAAGGGGCATCTGAATTTAAAACAAGAAATTTCCGGCTTGATGACGACGTGAGTCGGTAGCGCATATGCCACTCGCACTATCAGTTTTTTGCAGGAGGCTCGTCGCCGCAGAAGTCGAAGCGCGGTCTCTTGCGTTGCGTGCCCGTTGATTCAACATCGCCATGCCGTGGAGTCGCTGTCTCTACGTGCAATAAATTTGGCGTACATTCAGCGGTCGGGTAAGGCGCTTCCGAAGCAGTTGAACCTTTCGGCCGGGCCATGTTGCTTCCGAGAAGTCGGCAGTAGAGCCTGCCGTTTTGGCGGAGGTTTCCTGGTTCTTTGCTGCACGGTCAGGTGTTTTGGGCAGCCGTGGAAAATGCTAGGCACAACATCCGAAGAGAGCGTAGGTTTCTTTCGGGCATGGAACGGGACGTTTCCCTTGTACTCTGCATGATATGTTGCAGAGATCTCTTCTTCCGGGAAATGCTTCGCGCACACAAGGTCAGTAGGCTCCAAAACTCTGCTGTCGGAATCGCCCGTCGCCACTTATCTAAGCGCTCTGGTTCACTCAGAGCCCTGAAAGGCGACACACGTTCTGTACAAGTCCTATACCCCTACTTGCAATTCGGGACGAAACATTTTTTTGCCCATTTCGAGGCGTAGCCAGCGACAAGGCCGCTAAAGGGTACTCGGCATCATACACAGTGTCGAGGTATACGTGCACTCAATCACAATACACGAATCAGCAAAACAAATGCACTGACAGGGCTCACAGGCACAGTGCAACGCGTTTATAAATCACATATTGGAAAATTTATTGCTGCGCAAAAACACACGAGGACTAGAAAGGAACACTTAAAACAGACAAGCGCAACAGTTCGCGCTTGTCTGTTTTAAGTGTTCCTTTCTAGTCCTCGTCTGTTTCGCGCAGCGTTAAACTTTCCAATATGCTACACCAACTCGCCCACATCAAGCTCCTTCTGCTTATAAATCACAGAATGCCATGCACACAAAGCTTTCAGGAAGATCTTTCTTTGTGCGCGAATTTCAGAATGAGCGCCGCGCGAGCCCCTGAGACCCTAGATGAGACTCCATTCTGTAGCGCCATCTCAACGCGCGCCGCGAAAGGTACTCGTGGCTCGAGGTCATCGGCGAACACAATCTGCCCGCGCCCTCTCCTCAAGCGGAGCGACGAGTGTCAGCACCTAACTCATTCTTACACCGTGCCCACGACACAGCAATACTTCCGACCTCACATCCACTTCCGTGGGGTCGCTTCTGCCATCGCGGAAATGCGCAGCTTCGCACAGCAAGCCTCTCGGTACAACGTGCCGAGCTGACGCCCCCCCCCCCCCCCCCCCCCCGTTACCCGCACCGACAGAAGAACGCGTGCGCACGTGCGCTACCGCTACCGTGAAAGGGGCTGAGTCGGCCGCGCATAAGCTCCAGAGCTTTCCGACAGAGCCGCAGCGGGGCCAGCGCGGCGCTGTCGTCGCGCCGCAAACTTGAGCTTGGGTTCCCTATAGGCCTAGTGCGCTGCAGCTTTGAACCGAACAGGCAGCGCCACCGGACGGCCGCGGTGGAAAACTTGGGATTGTCGTTTGTTGCTCCCGTGCCCGCAGTCACGGTAGAAACGCATGGCTCCTCGCCGAAAGGACGTAAAAACGTCGCAGAACTCCGGTAATTTTCCGTACTTCTGCGTGCATGGCTGGCACAAAAGCTGTAGGAACACGGTTCGGAAGCAACTAGCTTCAAAATTCTGCGGGTTACTTCAGAAGTCGGACGAAAATGAAAGACAACTCTTACCGCAGCTGTGCGGGGCTGCGTAAGCAACGCCTCGAATTCCGTCCATAAGTGTCCCCACTCTCGTGCGTTTTTTTTTGCCTTTTGTTATTTATTTTAAATGTATACACAAGCTTACAAGGTCACAAAGAAATAGGAAGATACAGTGTTGTAGGCGTTACTGAAAAAAAGTAACTAAATACGTTACCCGTTACACTATAAAAAAGGAACGCGTTACCGCCCTACGTTACCTACAAAAAAATGTAACGCGTTACCGTTACCGTTAACGAAAAAAAGTAACGGACGTTACCTCTGCCGTTACCCCGCAATCATAAATTGTAATCGATGTGTCTTTGCTGCACGAACCCACAATAGCAATAATTTAAATCTGAAATTTGTTTCACATAAAACTTCTAACCCAATCAACGAATATACCCAAAATTCTGATCTAATGAGTATTACTTGCACAAATGTACCGGACCTCAGCAATGGTATATGGGCTTAAAGTTGCCTTTAGAGTTACGTGTGATGGCTTCTGACTCTGACACATGGTGAAGCCGTTTTTGTCAATGTGACAGTATACAGAATATGAGAGTCAATCGTCAACGCTATTCGCAAAGAAAGCATCAATGAAATCTCAAGAAATTTACAATAATTCTGATGGTGTGCTTCTGCTAGCAAAATAAATGCGCGAATTTTGTAGTAATAAAGAAATGCTTAAACGGGCTAGTTACTTAAAAAAATATCTGTGCATAAACATTTTTTGTTCACTTTAACCTGTATATTTACCGCAAAAATTGCGAGCGTTTATGTGAGGGTGTTCAAGATCAGCCTCACTCGCTCAGGAGTTCAATAACCAGAAAATTCGTTGCAGTTAGAAAAAGCAAAATTTATTTTTTAAAACAAAGTTGATAGGCCTTATCAACTTTGTAGCTACTATAAAACGTCGCATATTTAGACATTTTTCAAAAACAGTTTCCTTAGCTCTACAAGTTTCAAACAATGTTACTTTACTCTTTGTTGCGCATACATTTCATACACAAAATATCTTCTTTGTAACGATAATATTTCTGTTTACAACGTCGTGAACTTTCGAGAACGACAGGTAATGAAATTGGTCCCTCCAGATTGAATGTCTTTGACATTTTTCCCTCGTAAATTATGCAGTTAATAAGGAAATTAAGATCCTTTTCGGGCTACTGGCATGGGACATGCATAAAATATAAAATACTCAATTAAACTTAAAATGTTTGTTTTCGGATCCGTGTCGATCTCTCGTAGAATCACCCGTTTGCAATAACCACGATTAATACACTAACTGCGGTAATGTCTGCCGTGTAGCTACCTGTAACCGTGGTTAGCCGTAACCGTAGTTAGCTTAACCGCGTGTGACAGTGGTATTAAGGTAGTGAGTAAAAAAGATTTTTTTGCGTTACAAGAAAAAGTTCTACGTTTCGCGTCCCGCTCGCACTCTTTTTCAGGGTTTTCTTCCAGCCGGGGGTCACGCCAATTCTCCACAATAAGGCAGACTCTTGATCGGCAGCGCACCTGTAGACCGGTTGACGTTACCGGCTGTCGCCTGGATCGGCCAGACTTCCACAGAAAGCCGCTTAAGTCGACGACGTGGGAGTTGTCGAATTCGATGCGGTGGTCGTTTACCATGCTATGCTCAGCGAGTGTACTCCTTTGTCACGCGAACTTGCGGGCATCGTTTTTATGTTGTCGCAGCCTTTCGGGGGAGTTCTTTGTTTCCCCCACGTACAAAATTTCACGACCAGCACGTGGTATGGAGTAAACCAGCCCCTGCGCTTTCTCTTCGGCCAGCCTGTCATTTGGGCACGAAAAGGCGCAGGTGCCAGCAATCCACCTGCTACATTCCACGAGAAGCATGTCCGTACAGTTTCTCATGGCGAAATATGCGGCTTTCATCAAGCTTTGTGTGGCGATGGCCAAAACCTCTACACAAGGAGTCGGCGCGTCTTAAGAAATTGGTCCCAACAATTTCCACAAAAAAGAAAAGCGATTCCGCCCGCGCTTTCTTGGATGAAAAAGTAACGAGTAACGTGACACCACACGTTACCGAAAAATGTTAACGTAAGTACGTTACCCGTTACAGTTTCTAAATTGTAACGAGTACGTTACTAAGTTACCGAAAAAAGTAACGCGTTACCGGTAACGCCGTTACTTGTAACGCGTTACCGCCAACACTGGGAAGATAGCAGGCTGACAACGGCCACCTAGAAGGGCAATGTGCTTGTCTGCGTCTTCTGCTCTCACGCGTGATTTCTTGCCAGCCAGAGCGGCGAGCAGGGGTAGCCGGTGCGGAATCAGACACAAATTTGCCGCGTCCTCTTCGTTGGGAACGAAAACAGTTCGGTATGGCTCAGCACACGTAGAGCACTGAAAAATCAAAAGCTCACCTCCACTCGTACGTCGTAGTCCACGGTTTTCGATTGCACTCTGCATTTCCCAATGTCGGAAGATTCCATCGCGCACATCAATTCTTCTTTCAGACCACACACCGACCACTCGCGTGCAACTTCGTACCAAGCGACCAAGAACTCCTTTTGAAACACACGTTATTGCAATTTCAATCCTACGTAAACCGCAGAACAACACACGATCGTCGCTTCTTGTCCTTACGTTCACGCGCGGGCTGGCGGCCTTGGCTGGCGATGCGCTTTCCTAGCAGACGACAACCAGCGACGCACTGATGGGCGCTTGCAGTCTCACTGTGTGCGCTCGCTCGCCTGTGTCTGTGTGCGTGTGCGTTGTGAGCGTGTTTGTGTGTGTGTGGGGGGGGGGGCGGTAATCTACTGTTCCCCGCGTAGTGACCAAGTGACGGAAAAGAACTTGTTTCCGGCGCAAGCAGCTGTGTTTTGTCGGCTTTTTCTTTTCTTTTTTTTTTGTTGGTAGGGCTCGCAGTTCGGTTTTCAGCAAAAAGACGGACTGAGGGGGGCCTGTCTCTCTCGAATAGCTTGAGGCAAAAAGGGGACGAAGTTTTGTTGAATGCTTACGTTAACAAGAGTCGCTGCAAGCTGGTTTTCCAGCTACAGCTTTAAACGGCTGTAGTTTGAGAGGTTTTTCAGACAGGAAGAAAAACATAAATAAACATAAGTTAGCACAGCGTATTTACACACGCAGACAGAAAAAAAAGCGCTACGGTGGACGTTCTTGGAGAACAGCGGCCGCCGCAACCGTAGCCGCCGCCTTGAAACATGCAGACGGGCCCGTAGGCGACAATCCTAACAGTGCGCCGCTAGCCCGATAGAGGGCGAGAGCAGTAGCGCCACCATACCAGCTCACGAGGTCTACAGACCTTTTTTTCGTGGGCGCCTCCATATTGCCTAGCGGGCGGCGCCGTCTCTGGTCTGGCAACCTACTGGCATGTGCGAAGCTCCGCGTTTGTATGGAAGGTATGGGCACCGTGCATACGTTAGGAGCCGCCACAGTCGCGCGCTGCCTCCAGCGCCAAAGCGGCCACGGCAGCAGATCTGGCGGGATAAGGGAGCAGACAACGCAGGCGGCGGCAAGCCACTGCGCCGTGCTTTGGTGCTTCGCTTGAGGCGTTTCCTTTCCCGTTTGCTTCCAAAAGACGTCAAATTGTTAGCAGCTGTCCGAGAACGTAGCGTTAGCGCGGGTGCTTCTTTTCGCCAAACCTCGTGTATCCTCAGGCGAACGCGGCAACATTAAATGCATGAGCTGGCGGAAGACAACGGAGGTGACGAGCCCGTTGAGCGAAACTGCGCACGTATAACGCGGGCCGCATCGCTCACTAAACAATCACAGCTTATCACCCTCGGGCTAACGCGGCAGCGAACTCAGCGGCAGCTTGAAACTGGCGATACCAGCAATTGCACTGTCACGGCCACTGAATGAAAAAAGGCTTTCCATCGAACGGCCATGGCGCTGCATTCACTGCGCCGACTTAACCATGTAGTGCAGCCGAGTTCGTCGTCGTGGCTCGTGTTTTGCTGCCATGGCACTGCAAAGCGTGCCAATTATTATTACGTTGGGATTCAGAGAGCTACGTGATATAGTTTCCTCCGAGGAGCTAACCTGAAGAAGGGCAGGGACCTCCTCGAAGCGGGGCACGTTCACGGCGTCGTGGAAGAGGTGTAATAATAATAATATCTGGGGTTTTACGTCCCAAAACCACGATATGATTATGAGAGACGCCGTAGTGGAGGGCTCCGGAAATTTAGACCATCTGGTGTTCTTCAACGTGCACCTAAATCTAAGTACACGGGCCTCTACCATTTCGCCTCCATCGAAATGCGACCGCCGCGGCCGGGATCGAACCCGCGACCTTCGGGTCAGCAGCCGAGCACCGTAACCGCTATACCACCGCGGCGGACGTGGAAGAGGTGTTGCTCGGCAGATCAACGATCATGGGCAAATGCACCCCTTAGAAAAAAAAAAATACCCCATCTATTCACTGTTACGAAGTAGGTTTTCGCGACGATGAAAAGCCGGGAGGCTGGCGAGCCGATGATGCCGGAGATCGGACTATCGCTTATGAGCTGATCAAGGAGGCAAAACGTTTCCAAAACTTAACAACGTTTATAGCAGGTATAGCAGGTACCGTTGTCAGATGGGAGGAGACGCGGCACCCGGAGGCGCTTTGTTCCAGAGTTCTACGACACTCATCAACCCATCATCATCCGTACGTCTATCCCGGTACCGCCTCCCCCCCGGGTTGAGGAGGGGAAGATTTGTTTCGGAAAGACGGTCCCTGCCCGGACAAGGGGGCCACCGCTCGGCGCGAAGCGCCAAACAGACGTAGCCAGTCTCACGGCCCCACGCCAGAGAGACTCGGCCATGGGGCTACAGTTTGGTGCTGCAACTTCAGTCGCCGCACACAAAACAGACGTACCCGAGAAATACCGCACGGCCGGAAGCCGGCGGGGGCCTACCCGGACGGGGGGGCCACAGTTCGGCTCGACGAGTCCAATCGTCGCGCACTGAACTGCGACCGCATAGGGGCTACCGTTTGGCGCGGCAACCTTAAGGCCGAACCATATAGAGCGTTTTTGCCGGCGTTTTCCCGGCGTTTCGTACGCCGGCGTCCCTCGACGTCGACGCTACCGGTGACGGTGGCCGAAACGTCCACCTCTGGACGGTCCAGACATCACGGGCGGCAGCGTCGACGCCGGAAGCAGTTCGATGGACGCAGGACCAATCAGCGTGCGGCTGGCAGCGATTTCCGCTACGTAACGGCGTCGTCGATGCTGCCAAAATGGTTGCCGCCCGCCTCGGATCTAATAAGTCGTCGCCGTGCACTGTGTGGCCCTTAAGTTCTCAATTGATGCTTGTATTTGACTTAGCTTGTTCCCTAGAAGCTTCGACAGCAAAGTGCTCGTGATATCTTTGAACTCTTTCCGAGAGCCATACTCAAGTTCATCGGTAGGCTTAGCAGGAATGAGTGTATTGGCCGAATACGTGGCCTCAAAGATGTACGGCAGCTTCAAGCTCAGAGGCCGTATATTACAAGTTTGTGCTTCTTCTTAATGCCAATAGCTGGCGCTACAAGTCAAATAAAAAAAAAATAGACTTTTCGGTGGCGTTGTGTCACTGTGACTCGTTTTCTGCACCACAGAACTGCTAATGAGACATAAAAGCTATAATCAGGAATATATCTCGTTGGTCCATTGACGGAAACTGTACACTGCTTTACGAGGTGTCAGGTTCATTCCCTCTGGTCACACTGTGGGACGCTGAGCTAACGCTCTTCATATGGTTTGCCGCCCTCTCTGACGGCGTTGATGTGACGACGCCGAGGGACGCAACGCCAGGAAACGCCGGCAAAAACGCTCAATATGGTTCAGCCCGGGTAAGCAACAGCGGAAACCTCGACCGTCATCACCGCGGTGTAGCAACAGAAGTCGCATGCACCCAGACCGGCTCGGGCTGTTGGTTCCGCAGACACAAGTGACTGGCACGCTAGGCCAGATCGGTGTACCTTAGAGAGAGCCATCTTTAAAAGTTAATGGTGATCTGCCCTCCTGACTCACTAAAGATGACTGCTGGACGGTGCCAGGTTTCGAGAAACTTCTTAACGCCCAAACGCTGCCATTCCCGGTGGAGAACAAACCAGATCTCCTTCCGCATTTTTGCAAGTACTTCACGAAGACTAGGCTGCCTCCCATCGAAAACGGCAGCGCACCGTGCCACCCAAACTTGGTAAGAGCACTCGACGAGAAGAAGAACGTACTGGTTAACCGCCTGCGCAGGCAGGGGATGCAAAAACCGAACGGTTTCGAATGGAACTCCGGGGTGGCCATACAAGCTAGCTATCCTTTGAAGGAGGGCTGCTGGGAGTGCACACTGAGAGAAGATGTGAACCAAGTCCTCCCTACTGCCACAAAACGGACACTTTCCTCTGGTAGGGATTTTCGTGAAGGGCCTGAATGTTATGGGCAGGCACCCTCTTGCTACAGTTAAAATCGCCGACTAAAATAATTCGAGAAGGGCCAACCAAATATGGATCTAACGAGGGAAAGAAATCCTTTTGTTCCTTCCCTCGAGTGGGAGCATAAATGTTCACAATCCGAATACCAGAGTCAAGATCCACTGACAGAACGCGGCCCTCCGAATCCCTGGCGTGACGCAGCACAGAGCCGGTGAATCGTGGCATCAAAATGATGGCGACCCCCCGACAATGCGCCGCGCCATAACTCCAGTAGGATTTGGTGCCAAACTGTCTGTCAAAGTTGTAAATCTGACCAAGTCTAGACACGAATGTTTCCTGTAAAACGAGGATGTCTATTTTTCGAGACCGAGCTAAGTGAATAACCTCAGCCTGTTTAGCTGCTCGGGAAATCCCACGACAATTGAAAGTAGCTATAGTTGAAGAAGGAGTAGCCATGATGAAAGAAAAAGGGGGGACAAGGCTAGGAACAAGAAGGGACTAGGAGAGCGAATTTCTGAAGTATTTTTCATGATGTCAGGTTAATCTTTCACACTTCAAACATACGAGACGACCTTGAAAGAATTAAATTTACAGACCTTTTGTAGACCCGAATAAAAAGTTTCTCGGTGTCTGAATCTGTGTGGCGTCATTTCTCTACTTTTTTAACCCCAGTCACATTGTTTCTATGCAATGATTTATTCCCTTGATATTATATTAGCTCTTTATGAACTGCTGTCATGGGGTCAGTGTATTTATTCAGACTATGCCTTTCGTACAAAGGCAGCTAGTTAAGGCTGACAATTCACTTTGAGATATAGTTTCACGAGGCTCAAAGGAAACATAATATATGATGTTCGGCTCTCATAATTTAGAACATGCTGACCTGCAGAGTTTTTCTTAACAGCATTGCGCGACCGCCAACCGGCCGGCATATCGTCACCCGTCTCACTGCACGGAGCGGCAAAACTAATTATGGGATAGACAGGGTTGTTGGGAACTGTTATGCGTTGGTTTAATAAATTTGCCGTTTTTTTTTTCTACGTGAACTGCTTCGCTTAATGGATTCATGGCCCTGTCAAGCTCTTGCAAGTTAACAGTTAGGATGTCTCTGGAAAACGCCGAAGAAGTAATAATAATAATTATCATCATCATTGATGTTGTTATTATTACTTGGCATTTTATTTGCTCTACGATTTTTCCAGCGGAAGCAAGGAAACGGCATGTTACGCAAGGTCCCCCCCCCCCCCCTCCACATACACACCAAATATGCAAACATGACTTTCGTCAAAATTTGACCCCCCCCCCCCCTGACAGAAATCCTGGGTGCGCTACTGGTTGTGCATCTGATGATGCACAGACATAACAAGTGCTTCATGACCAGTTTACTTTGAAGGACTTCATACGTTACGCCTTGCTCCCGACACAGTTTAACCGGTTGTTTACTCCGGTTGTTTACTCCTTTGTTTTTGCTGTTGCCAAGGCCTCTTTTCCATGGACATTTTTTATGTGCCTTTTTAAATTGCTCGCATTTGAAAAAGCCTTGTCACAGAAAGTGCAGATCTTGTCAAGTCTCGTGGAGGTGCTGGCGCGCGCCCCGGCGCTTTCGCTGCCGTCCATCGAGAGCGTCCGACAGGAGAAAAGGATCGCTCTCCGCTAACTCGGGAGACGGGAACGCGAGGCTCACTTGTTGCGGGATCGGCAGGAACTGTAAACTGGGAAAACTTGGCATCGCCTCATAGGGAATAATCGAGCTCTTTGTGGTTGACGCCGCACCGTCCCTAGGATTCCCCAGAAAGCGATGTTATACGGAGCGGTGACGTCTGCATCGAACTAGCCAATGAGAGCAAGGATCACCCTCCTGGAGTTACCGCTTCGCCTTCGGCGACGGGAGAGGTTCTTTGCAGTACGTTCCACATGATTTCGATCGTGGCGCCGTCACTTCGTAGCGGAGCTCTTTGGAACGCCGCTTCGCCGACTCATGGGTGTTCTCTGGCCGGCTGGTGTTGACGGATCTGCTGCGCTCGAACGAGTCCCAGCGTTTATTTCACGGTGTAAGGAAGTATTTTTCTGGCACCGTGGTTTGTCTCTGTACCGACGACGATGACCGCGAGTCGTGACAATACAAATGCAGCCCGTTAAACCTATCAAACCGATCGGCCCTAGTGGCGCAGCGGTTAACGTACGTGTCGTGCTCGAAACTGCGAGGACGTCGGTTCGAACCTCGCTGCTGGCGCGTGTCTTTTTTTTCCTTTTTTTTCTTTTTTTTCCGGCAGGGTATTGTTTGGTGTTGCATTAGTCTGTTACCAGACTGAGAAGCACGAAGCGGCTCGTGGGTTACGTGCGCCCCAGTGACACGGGCACACCACGGACGCTGGCACGGACGGGCTGCCGGCTAAACAGCGCGTGGCCGCGACAGCGGCCAGTAGCGCGTGACGGAGACCCTGCCAACCGGCCATTGAGCGTTAGCGAAATGGCCGCACTCGCGAAGCGAGGGCGAAGCCATGAATAGTTTTCCGCGCCCGAAGGGCGCAGAGGGCCTTCACTGAGCAACAGGAAAATGGCCCTTTAAAGTGCCGGCGCCACAATCGAAAATCCCTAGAGATTCTGTCCCCAGGTACCTAGCCGTCGAACACAAAAGGATTCGTGGACACGCATGCGCAAAGGAGACCCATGTGGAACGTACTGCAAAGACCCTCTCCCTTCGGCGACCCCCCCTCACGTGACCACGCTGCAACAAGTTATGATGACGTCATAGCTGCCATGTTTTTTGCCGCATTCGCTCCAGCAGCCTACAGGGACCGTAAGTACAGTGGCTAGAATAGGGAAGTGTGAAGACCGCGCCGCCTGCGCTGACGCTCTCCTCCGATGCCTCGACCGGCGCTGTCTAGGTGGCGCTGGTTGTAGCTTACACGTCGCTCGCTCGGCTCGCTGCAGCGAAGCTGCCATGTCAAGGCTGATTTGTGGCTCATATGGTGTTGTTTGCGCCGTAAATTTTTATTACTGTCTCTATTATAATGCAGGGCGTAAGTGCCTCATAAAGAAATGAAATTTGCGGCAGATATTATCAAACATTATCACCGTATGGTATGACCGTACGCACAGTATCATAAGTGAAGCTTTACATCGTTCGCAAACATCGCGGCCAGCTAAGCTTGCCACTGCTTGCGATCGTTCCTTGATGCTGAGAAATGTAACTGATTAGCATTTTGGGGGGATTGCCATATCACAAGGTTATAAGCAACCTCAAGAAGCACGAAAAAAAAATGCTACTATGACATTGATATCAATTTTCGTCATGTTACAGTATACCTAACATTTTGCATAAGATAGTTTTCAAGAACTTAAGTATTCTTGCGTATTCACAGTGGAAATATTTTTCAATTAACAACTGCACAGAAAATCGGAGAGCATTTTAGTCTTCTTACACATTTTATTTAAAGTTGGGGGAATCAAAGTAGGGAAGAAAGCTAGCACATTACAGGGTGATGCACATAACATCGCCCTTCGAAACTTGAAGTGCTTTGATCTTTCTCTTGCAGAACTTCTCTGTTTGTTTAGAGATTTCGTGAAGAAGTGAAGCCGTGTGAGAACAAAAAACTTGATTATGTTGCTCGTCAGATCTTGCTTGTGTGCGTCGCACACTATACGGATGGTACGGTCTGCATTGAGTTAAGAAGTTCAATCCCTTTCAGGGGCGTAGCCAAGGGGGGGGGGTTCAACCCCCCCCCCCCGAAATTTTTCAGTTTTGCTTGCGTATATAGGCACGCACACATACAAACGCACGCACGAACATACATAAAGTATGGTTGAACCCCCCCGCCCCGAAAAGATTTCTGGCTACGCCCCTGGTCCCTTTAGAGCTTATTATAACTGAACCACGATGTGAATGTGTCCTCCAGTGCCTCCACAAATGAAAATAGTTCAGGTGACAGGTACAAAAGCCCTCCAACATCACAGAATGCTGTGAATGACGCAAGATCCTTATCGGCGTTCTCGAGGGATTTGAGCACCTGCTCAAAACAGTCCTGGTATTTCGTTGCCATAAGTTTCCTCCGTGCCACATAGCCGGCCAAATAGTACACCAATCTTCCGTCACTGACTTGCACAGGATACACATGGTCAGAAAGGAGAGCCGATGCCTGTAGTACACTTGAATCTTCGTCCAGGTTTCCAGTGTCCAGTAAATTGTCAACATGGATGGCCACTTCATCAGTTCCAACTAATGACGTAAGTGTGTCACCTGCACAGTTGCCCGTGTCTGGTGCTTTTACAAAATTGCAAAAGCTAAGGGAATTCACGGCAGTAAGGAACTGGGTCGATGTGGGATGATCATTGCACCCGGATAACTGACGAATCATCCCGAATAGCTTTTCGATTGGATCTTGGGGATTGGAACGGCAGCATTCTTTTCCAAAGGCTCGTCTGCTCTTGGTATATTACGCTGCCACTGCTGGAACAAATGGTCGTCTTCGGGACTCCAAACAATGAAAGCTTCTGCTTGCACGTTTTGTACCCAGTTGAGCATCTGGGCACAAAACAGTGGCTCTGACGTCTGCTCATGGCACACACTCCGCAAAAGACATAACGTAAACACGACAAGGCTGTCCGACCAGCAAATGTAGCACGAAAGAACAGCGTAAACAGGCAAAAGAATCACGTCTAACCGGCGAGTTCCAGCATTGAACAACGTGCGCAGCCTGAGAGCCTGACGTGTATACGACAGCGCGCGCCACCTAGTGGAAACATCGCAAGGCGGCGTCACTACCTCCCATTGCAGCCGCTTGGCGGTGATCACACTTCTAGTAGGAGCCACCCTACCGTAAGCCTACTTCTCGGCGGCTGCTCGCGAACCGCGCGGAAGTGCGTCACGGTTCTGTGTGCTGACGTGATCGAGCGCTGCTGGGTGCAACTATCGCGTCGTTTTTGAAACCGAAACTCACACTGGTCGGTAATGAGGAGCCTGTAATTAATTATCTGTCGCGCGCTGCAGCAAACGATGTGCCGTGTCATGACTAACAGGCCCCCAGCAACACATTGCAGCAAAAAAAAAAAAAAAAAAAAAAAAACGCGAGTCCAAAATTTTTGTGTCAGTGCCCCTTTATTCTGGGTGCCGGAACACTCCGCAATAGAGGGCAACGAGTTTGCTCACCAACAGGCCCGAGCGCTGTTACACCGGGCCACACTTGCGGAATGTGGGGCCGCGAATGAAAAGAGCCAGCCACTTGTCACATACAAAGACTTAGTGGAGTTTCACCGCAACGAATGCTTCCCCGAGTCACATCCAAAGTTCACGAAGGAGCAACAGACAACTTACAGGCAGAAACATTCCCCGAGGGCAGGAATGCCCCGTGTGCCAAGAATAGGAGAATGTAATTTCAACCAGAGAGAGATCTCGCTGTCTAGCCCCGCCCTGGAAGACCAGCTGCGGCTTGTTACAGGCGGCGAGAGACGCATATGGATTCCGGAGAAAGCGCCACAAAGCTCAGCCAATAAAGTTTTTCATTCATTCCCGTGCAAACTTGGAATTGCACACTTAGGCACGCCTGGGGGTAAGAACCAATAGCAGCGCCTGCCTTTCCCGTGAGCAGGGCCTCCCTTATATTTAAAGGTTTTCACGCAACGCTTTTCCTGTTCACGGACCTTCGCTGCAATCCTCGTGATGCTCTTTTTTCTGTGTGACGCTCGCAGGCCTCGAGAGGGTGCTACTACGGCGGGGCGGCAATCTGACGGGTCTGCTGGCACTGCTGGCGCCACTGGCCGCGCTTCCGCTGATCGCCGGCACAGCGCTGCCCCTGAGCATGGCGCCACTGCTGGCGCCCGCAATGAGCACGGTGCTTGGACGGAGGAGGAGGAGGGACCTACTCGCAACCTTCATCGGAAAAAACGTGCGATCGGACAGCATGACGGCGCGCAACTCTATTTTGTACATATCGCAGGAGGAGCAGCAGCAAGACGAGGTGCTGGCGGGATACCTGCAGTGTAGCGGCATGTTGGCCGCCGACAACCACTGCCTCGAGCGGCTCGCGTGCCAGTTCTCGGCAGACGCCCTGCGCGGACCGTTGCACAAGGACGTCGCCTCCTTGTGAGTGTTACTGGCTCCCTTCGGCTGCACTGCTGGTGCTTGAGCGGCGCTGTACGCAGGGTCATCTACACCCTGCTGAGGAATCAATTCATCCCGGAACGCTTCAAGCAGCGGCTGCGCTCGGCCGCCCACCAGGCGCGCTCCTCGGACTGTCGGCGGCGCTTTCCATGCACCCAACAGCGACCATAACAGTAATAAACGTTGCTCGACGACTTTTGAGCGATTATTGGCCACGCAATTGGCCTCAATTGCTCTTTCTTCGCCACAGCCACGCACGCCCAACCAAGGTATAAACAAAACCCGTAACACTTGAAGGCGAAAGCGCAATGCATCAATCACCCTGGCGTTCTCAGCCACTCTTCACCCCCGACATTTTGAAGCGCCTCACATAGGGTTCAACTAAA
Source organism: Rhipicephalus sanguineus (assembly GCF_013339695.2). NCBI lineage: Eukaryota > Metazoa > Arthropoda > Arachnida > Ixodida > Ixodidae > Rhipicephalus > Rhipicephalus sanguineus. The sequence continues at coordinate 217,554,349 of NC_051178.1, forward strand.
GCACCTTGATCTAGGAAAGTAGCGACACTCTCCTCCGCGCGCGCGTTTCCTCCTCGATTCTCCTCGCCCGCCACCGGCGCGCTCTGCTCACGGCACCATTTTTCGCCGGTGCTCCCGCGGGCGCGCCGTAGAAATCAATGGAGGCGCGTGATGTCGGGCCGCATTCGCGCCCCGGTGCTGTAGAAAACTTTGAAGAATGGTGATAAAATGATCGAGAACACTGAAATGAACGTTTATTAAAATATTAGTTTCTTTCGAAAGCCGTGTAAATGGGGCATGCTAATTTAAAAGGAGCTTTATGCAGCGTTCCATGATGCAGACGTTTTTTCTGCCACATGATAACATGCTTTACATTTACATCTGATATAGTTTAGCTTGCGTCATGTACGCCTGTGTCTGGATTATTTGTCTCTTTCCTGTGCGCGCATGTGCAACTCAGGTACTTACAGCGTCGCATCTTGAAATGACTTCGTGGATAATACCTTGTCCATCCATGTGTTATCTGACGTGAAAGTAGACTTACGCGGTGGTCTCCAAACTGAACAAGACGCTTTCTTAGTGTCAGTACGATCAAGCGGCGCCAACAGCAACTCATCTACCGCAATAACAGAAGCGCAGGAGAAAGATTTTTCAGAATAGTATTTTGCCGTTCGTGTCAAAGAAACTAGCACTCGGTTTACCGTTGAGAGGAGACATTCCGTACGAATGTCAAAACACATCGATGCGATGACTTTGGCTCGTGTTACATGAACAGAAAGAAACTCTCCAAAAAAAAAAAAAAAAACGCAGAAGGGTGATTTTAAAGCATTTGCTATCAGAGCGAGAATTCTCGGCCTCTGCCTCGAAGCCGATAACGACAGCAAACGAGCGCAATCAGTAGAACACCCCCTGTACGTCGTCTCCGCGAGAAAACCAGATTATAATCGTCTCTCAGTTATGCGTGCGTGGAATCGAAATTCAAAAGCAAACTGACGAACTGAAAAGAAAAAGTATTGTTAGCTAGCTGGCGCTGCTCACCTACAACACCGTGGGACTGCATTCTTTCATTTCAATCTTTCACTCATTCTTTCATTCATTTCATTCTTTCAGGGCCTGCATTCGTTGCATTTTGGTGGCCGAAGTGCATATCAAAGTAAGCTGGAAGAATAACGCCTTTACTGTTCCAATTTTCAGTAAAACAGACAACTTATCCTGCAAGAATGTTACAGCGCGGAAAAAGAAACGAACGGGCGAGTAGAGGCCACACGGATAAGCGCTGAATTGTACCTGAGGTTTATTTGGGAAAGCACGCATATTAGTAGAGTCACAAATGTAAATCTGAGCAAGGAAAATAGGAAAGCACAAAGAAAAAAAAACTGATTACTAAAGTGAGTCGTCATGTAGACGACAACGCCGTAAGCAATACCGGTGTCACAGAGGCCCTTTTGATCGCGATCAGGGCCGTTCCAGATCAGGTGTTGCTACGCTGTCACTTATAATTGCGATCCGGCCCGATCGGGATCAAGATCATTGCGATCTGTTTATCGATATCTGGCTCCCTCATTGCGATTTGACTGACGTTTGCGCCAAACTCGATCCGGATTAGTTTGGACCGAATAGCAGCGATGATTGTTGATCGCGATAAAGAAATCCGATCCGGACTGATTTTGATCGCGATCAAAACTACCCGTGTGACACCGGTATAAGAGATAATCTAGTTTTTCATTAGTGAACGGAAGAAAGGTTAATGCAGGCTTGACCAAGACGAGCCATTTCGGTCGCGGCCTGCTAGATCACGGCTTACTTTCGCTATCAGAATGTTATGTGTTTTTCTGTGTTGTGCTTGTGTGTTTATTTTGTTCTTGCGACTGATCGCATTTGTGTCACGATTTTTATGTGTGAATTCTCCTCCCCCCCCCCCCCCCCCAAAAAAATACCCTAATTCGGGAACCAGCGCCAGTAAGTGTCATCTCTATTCGTCCATTCGTTTGTTTTTTACACCAAACATTCACAATAAACGGAATCTAACAATCACGACAAGCGTGATCGAGAAGTTGTATCATCGCGCGTAATTGTTCGCAGCGGAAAGCAGATCCTATAGTTGTCACTTTAGACTGAATAAGAGTTGCCGACGTGCGAGGTGATGGACTCTCAGCTGAATATTCAGCATATTGAGGACAACCCCATTTTTAAGCAACGTGCAAATAGCCTAGGAAAAAAAAAAGACGTCGATGAGCAGGCCGGAACGATATTTACAATGTAGCATTCGGCGATGCTTTGATACGAGCAATAGGACAGGCGCCCTACCTCTCAAAGAACGCTGTTCTTTGTCGGAACGAAGTTTCTTTGGCCGATGTTTTGCAGCCACTGCTTCTTGCGGAAGCCACCATGCTGACCTTGGGGAATCGTAAAACGTGCACAACCGTTTGCGCTCTCGTTGTTGCAGTTATAGGCGCAACAGCGCGGCATAGCGCCCACACAGAGCACATAAAACAAAGCGCGTGCAACGTTCGCTACGCGGAGCCCCGGCGTAAAATGGCGCGAGCGAAAAAGAAAAATATTAGCAAAACGCATGATCCACGCGTCTCCAAGACGCGAAAGGGACGCGAAAGGGGCGAGGAGGGAGAGAGGAGGACGCACGCGCGGCGGCGGGTACAATGAATGGCGGTACTTACCCAAGTTCAAGGGGCTTTAGGTTGCACCATAGGCGGAGAGTACGGGGGGCTGGGGGGCTTGCCCCCCCCCCGGACTGCCTCATGGGGGGGCTGAGCCCCCCCCTGGCGCCGGCCCAGGGTATTCTTTAAGAGCTTGGCTTAGGTCCCCGGGTCGTCCTGTCTGGCAGCTATTTCACAGGAGGCTGTTTATGCCCGCTTCTTTTTCATTTCAGCCATTTAAAATTCGGCACATGGGCCAGTGACAAGTCAAACACTGAGTGGAAAAATGGCCCTCAAACGGATTTTTACGTGCAGAATATGTCGTGCTAATGAACAACTGAAGCGACGATTTAACCTACGACAAATTAAAAAAAAATTACACCATCTCCCGCTAAAGGGGACCATGAGGCGATGCGAAGCCGGAGCACTTGCACGATCGCGTTCCGTTGGCGTTCGTTGGGCATGCTACCGACCTCGCGTCGTGGAACGCGAAGAGGGACGCTACGCGCGTCGTATCTTCCATCTAGCCTGGCCGTTAATTCTCACAGGGCGAGCGGGGAACGCGGTCGACAGGCGGGCGAGAGGGGGGCAGCGTAGGAGAGGAGAGAGAGAAGGGGAGGGGACGCGCATGCGCTCGAGCTCATCGCGGCGTTGCGCAGGAGAGAATTTCGGCATGTCTAGCCCGCGTTTCAGAGGAAGAGTGGAAAGGGGGAGGGGAGAGGGAAAGTGGAGAGGGGAAGGGGAGAGGGAAAGTGGAGAGGAGGTGTGTGGAGAGGGTATGCGCATGCGCAGTAAGGGTGGTCACGCCGCACACCACCACCACCGCCGGATTGAGCTCGACCTTAAGATACTTCGCATCTAAAATTCACCGGCGATTACGATACTGCCTAATTCGCTGAGCGCAGCCTCGTGTTCGGGCAACACCAGATTTGTTTGAAGTTTTGACTGTCCGCAGTTCGTTACAACATTCGTTACATATTGCCACTGAAACTGCCAGCGCTCGAGTGCTATGCACACTATATACTCTGTGCATTGCAGCTGTCGCGAAACAAGTGAAACGCCCACAGCCTCGTTACGACAAGCGAAGCCAGCCGCAGTGCACGTGTCAGCCCTGCATGTGCACGAGCTCCGACGGAGGGGCCAGCGCGCGCGACAGAGGAAGAAAGCAAGGTTAGAGGCCAGTATGCCGTGATATCGACAAACTCCGCGTTCGCTCTCTTTCGTCGTCGTTCGCGCTATCGGTTACGCCGCCGACGCCAACGGCGATGACGCTCAACGCAGGAACGGACGCCTAAGATCTGCGCTCTAATTGTCTTGAACCCCGTAGTAAATGGTTCTGAGAACACAAAAATGATACTGAGAATACAAAGCAATCACGACACAGCCAGTCAGTGAACGCTTTGGCACAAGCTTACTCGCCAATAAAAAAAAAAAAAAACGGGTAATTTCTTGGTTGCCTACATATTGGTACTCTTCGACATGCCTGCTTATAAAAGTGCCGAGAAAAGATGATGATGATGATGAAATAAACTTTTAATTTGCCAAAACAGTGTCCCCGAGCTCTTAAGCTTGGGGTCACTCTAGGTGGGAGGGTCCCGTAGTCCAGGAATCCTCTGGCCGCGATCGCCTCCCGGGCCCTGGCGACGAGTCCACGTTGGTCGTCTAGGTCCCGTGCGGAGATCTTGGCCTCCCATTGTACGCACTTTTGATTTATCAGTAAAGGGTTTTACTAAATGTTCGGCCACCAATGAGCAACTCCACTACTCGTCCAGATTCATAACCGCAGCTTCGCACAAGGCGTAGTGGTAGCAAATGGTATTTGCTACCATCTCAGAATTACTTTCGGCCATCTTGAATTGAACTCACTGGCATATAATTAAAGCTTCCCGTGATAGCGTTAGCCTACTGTCTCCTGTGTGGCGCATGTTTTAACGAAGTAAAGCCTAACCCCACGCATTGCGTGAATCGATTTTACGCGACGCAGTCAACGAAGGCGACCTTTTTCGCTTCGAGCCAAGCGTTACGAGGTGGATCGATGTCTTTGTGTAAATTGAAAAATAAACCTAGGGTCTTCCACTTACAGATCTTCATTATGATATCGTGGGCACCTAATAGACTGAAGTTACATTAAATTCTTTAGTTTGGAAGTTGGACGCCTCTCTCACTCTCTCTCTCTCTCACTCTCTCTCTCTCTCTATATATATATATGTGTGTGTGTGTGTGTGTGTGTGTGTAGGGAGAGTGAGAGAGAAATGTGGAAGAGCAAGTCGGGCCCCCGCCCCCTCCGGCAAAATGAAAACCCTCCGCCTATGGGTCTTTGTATTTCATTCGTTCAGCTCGGCCTACGCTCGGTGCGAAATCGGAGAGACGTCGGATGGCTGAACGCAGGCATCGTCTAGAGCGCGCGCCACGTATCGCGTTTTAATTACAGCCGTTTCTCTCTGGACCCGAGGAACGCGGAGGGCGCTCGCTTAGTGCGGATGTGCGTCCACATCGGCTCCCTCTTCTTGGAACTTTTCCGAGCGGATTTTTTGCCTCAGCTTGTTTTTTGTGTGCACCAAGCGACGCTGTTTGTTACCAGGAACAAACGGATAGCAAGCTTTCCCCGGTGGCTGGATTTTTTAAACTTTTATGAGACTTTGTCTACCGCGTCTCATTGCCGACCCAACCCGTTGGCGCGCCTAGGCGGGCGGCAGGCCTAGCCTTACGCGTCGTGAAGCTTGAAGATGGCTACCAACTACAGCGTCTCGATGGTAGAAGGCATGGATATCAATCCAGAAGAAGCGGAATGCTCAGGCTGGATAGAGGTTTTGAGCAGGAAGAAAAAACTATCCGAAAAGGCAAATCTTCCTGACCCTGCGCCGGAGAAAGGAAACGGCTATGGTGGCCTCCGCACTGCCGCCCCATCACGAGGCGTTATGAGACGCGTCGTGAAAGCCTCTAGGATCCCTAATTTACCCAGGGATCATTTCAAGACCATCGTCCGGCCACGAGGTGGACTGGATGTCAGGAAGGCGGACCTCATCGCCTTCAAGCGAGCACTCGCCAGGGCGGCTTCCTTGACGACAGAGCAAACCTGTGAAGATACATTGTGCGCAAATCCTTTCCAAAACATCTTGATCGTGGCCACGCCGCTGGAAAATAATGCGCGGGCCTACGCCAAGGTTCAGCAGATTTGTATGGGAAATGCCATCACCGAGATAGCGGCTTATGTGGCTGCGTCTGACGACACCTGCAAGGGGGTGATCCGCGGTCAGGGGCGTAGCCAGAAATTTTTTTCGGGGGGGGTTCAACCATACTTCATGTACGTTCGTGCGTGCGTTTGTATGTGTGCGTGCCTATATACGCAAGCAAAACTGAAAAATTTCGGGGGGGGGGGGTTGAACCCCCCCAACCCCCCCCCCTTGGCTACGCCCCTGTCCGCGGCATCAACCCGGACATCAGTGAAGCAGAACTGACAGATATGATTGTCAACAGAAGGAACCCGGGAGCCTTAGGGGTCCGGAGAATTAAGAAAACACCGACAGTGATTGTGCTGTTCGACGGACTAAAGGTCCCGCAATATGTACTGTGCGATGGTGTTCGCTACCCCTGCTCTCTGTACCGTAGACAAGTGGACATCTGCTACGCGTGCGGAGATTTGGGCCACAGGGCAGAAGTTTGCCCGAAAGGTGAAGATCAGAGAAGGTGCCGAGGCTGCGGTATCTTAACGCCACCTGAAGATCATCACTGCGACCCCAAGTGCGCCATCTGTGAAGGGCCACACCTAACAGGGGACCGCCAATGCAAGAAGAGGTTCCAGGTGCCCTTCATCGTGCGTCAAAGGCGCCGGCGGCGCAGGCGTTCCCGTCAAGCGCAACTGGCAGAAGGCTCAACCGACTCCGAAGCAGCTGGAGGCCCGGAGGGGAACAAACCCTTCTCCTCCCAACGCGGGACCAGATCGACATCAAGGACGCCAACGGAACGCTCCCGTTCCCGTTCCTGTTCCCGCTCCCATTCCCGGTCCAGAGGACGCCCAGGTAACAAACCCCGGTCCGGCTCCGGGGGGTGCGACGACAATGCCAGACGCTCTCGCCCAAGAGAGCGCTCGGACTCCACAGTCCGGTTTCATGAATCAAGAACGTGGGCGGAAAAAGCCAAGATGGGTGCTCAACGTGGTGCACAGGTAACGCAGGGTAACTCGCCAGAGTATGGAAAAGAGCAGTCTGAAATTTTAGCCTTAAGAAAGGAAAACGCAGAGCTTAAAGAGGCTTTACAGGCGCTGAGGTCGGAATTCGAGCGCTTCCGTAACTCGCGCGAACCACGTGTGGCTCAGTCTCCCATTCCGGTCCTAGTGGGTGGACCAAATAAGCGTAAGGCTGTATCCCCACCGGCGCCTTCAGAAAGGGAGACTGCGAGGTCGGACATTCCTCCTAATCAGCCTTCAAAATCGGATTCCAACCCGCAAACATCACTCGCCATGATTAATGAAACTCTCAACCAAATTAGGGAAGCACTAGCCATACAATCCAACGCGATTGAGCACATGGATGGAAACCTCACACACTTAACACGCAGAGTAGGAATATTGGAATCTAAAATGAAAATAATAGACTTGAGCAAAACTATCAAGGGAAGAAAGATACAGCAGGAGCCTGATAGTGAAGATTGCAACGAGCCCGCGGATTCGCCGCTGGCCATGCTAACTCAGTAGTTTCCAAAATGGCGGGTCAAACTGGTAACATTATTATCTGGCAGTGGAACTGCGCAAGCTTCCCAAAACGTAAGGCTGCACTGCTGCAGATGATCAAGGCACAAGAGATTAGGCCGCACATTCTGCTCTTTCAGGAAACTCTCAGTGAGCATATACACCTTCCAGGGTACCGATCAATTTGTCAAAGAATAGATAAGGGCCGAGGCATAGCCACCCTAATAAGAAAGGACACCTCCTTCACGGAGCATGAAGTTAAAATTTGTGAGGCGGAACGGAAGACTGGCCTTGAAGCGCAAATGGTGGAGATTATTCCCAATGGGAAAATTCGCCAAAATATCTTCGTCCTAAACTTGTACAGCCCCCCTTCAGCTGAAAAACACAACCTCCGGGTGATTCTGAATAAAAATTCATCCGTGGTTAGGGCTAACCCCTGGGTGGTAGCCGGTGATTTTAATGCACCCCACTCAGCCTGGGGATATACGATTAGGTCAAAGAAAGGAGACAATCTGGTTGCAGCAAGCTCAGATTTAGATCTGACACTTATCTCAGACCCGCGTTTCCCGACTAGACTGGGAAACTCGGTGTCCAGGGACACTATGCCGGATCTCTGCTTTACAAAAAACGCATCAGCCAGGTGGTCTAATCTGCAAGAAAACCTGGGAAGTGACCATTATATAATAGAAATCACGCTAAAAATACAGCGTCCACCTCCTAAACATTACAATTTTATAGACTGGGACCTCTTTAGAGAAATTAGAGGTAAGGATGAAACCGTATGCGACAGTCTTAGTGACCTGTTCGTTCGGATCCGGAAGGATATCGAGAAAGCCACTAAAATAATCACAACGGATCGAGAAGTCCCTAGCATGGATGCCCGGCTTGCACACCTATTGGAGGCCAAACGCTCTTTACTTGAGAGGTGGAAAGCGCAGAGGTTAAACCGTAGGCTAAGGAAGAAAGTTTCGGAAATCAACAAACTTACTGAAGAACATTGTAATGAGTTAAATAAACAACAATGGAGAGATGCATGTCTGGCAGCCGACGGTACGATGCGTAGGGGAGGTAAATGGACACTCCTTAGGCATTTACTAGATGACGGGCAAGACAAGGGCAATCAAAGACTTGTGATCAACCGCCTAATTAACAAAGCCAAAGCAGAGGGTACTTCTGAATCAGTCCTCCTCCAGACCCTAGCCAATAAGTATCTTCAGCTGGATCAAAATTCGAATTCCCGCTCCCCGCTCCGCTATGGTGGCATACCCGCCCCAGAACTGGATGCCCCTTTCTCGGAGGCAGAAATTCGAGAGGTACACACTAAACATTCTTACACCCTTAAGGGTGTAAAAAGGGTGTTAATGACATTAACACCCTCTTTTCCATTGCACAACACCCTTTTTTCTTTATATACACCCTAAGAGAAGGGTGTGCGCGGGAAAAGGGTGTTAATGTCTTTCATAAGGGTGTTAATGGAAGAAGTGAAGGGTGCACACTGAAGCAGTAAGCTGCATCCGTGCATGCATATTAAAATCGCGTGCATTGCGCAATGCGTCTGTTGTTGTACTGCCTTTTTTAAGGTTACGATGTCAGTGACATTACGGAAACAAGGAAATGGTGGAGCCATTGGCACAGTGTTAATTCTCGTGATATTTTATTTTCACATACGGTCCCTACGTGGGAGCGGCCCGCTGCGTGTTGAGACACGCCCTGCAGTACCTCAATAAAGTTTACCATACCATACCATAGACAAATGACGAAGTATCGTTGCTTCACAAAATACTACAAGACTCGAGAAAATGTACAAGAAAATCAGAAAACACTTTTTTTTGCACTAGCTCGAGGTGTGCCCTACCGTTTCATATTTTCCACTATACATATCAACCGCATGAACATTTATACGAGGGCACATATACAAATGTAGAAGCAATTTAGAACAAAAGTTAAAATCATTACAAAACCTTTCTGGGTATAAAGCTGTAAGTGGGACAGAAAACATCCCGCCGGCATGAACACTTTACAAGTTTCGGTATGAACACTTTTAATTGTTCACTTAGCCAATAAGACAGACAAAAAAAGAATTACTTTGAAGAGACCAAGATATAGGCTAATATAATACAATTGTACATGTGGAATGTATACAACATAGAGCACGCAATTCTGACATACATAAATATGCATAATTACACACTGATGCATAAAGTTTCACGACCCACTTGTTTACGCGCGAGCAGTGGAAAATGTATCTGTGATATGAACGTTTCGTCCACAAATATTAGAGTAAGCCGAGGCCTCACTGAGGTTCATTAAACAAGATGGGACACAATGACACTTGCCTTGTGGTACTAATTAGCCAGCTAATGTAGACATTACGGAAGCTAACACTTCGACACCCGAATTCGTACCACTCATCTATGCAAGGGAAACCTGCAGGGAAATCATTATCGGTTCCATATACCATGCCAAAAACTGGCCGCACAATTTCTCCACGTTAATGATTTCCGCACAGAAGCACTTGAAAAAGGTAAGCAAAGACTCGGAAGGAAATCAATGTCACCTTAAGGGGACACACATGAGTAACAATAATGTTAGCACCTCGCTACCGAACGAGGAAAATGAGAACATAGGCGTGCTCAGATTTCTCCATCAGGGGGGGAGGGGCAAGTCTCACTGCAGCAACCCCCCCCCCCTTGCACTTTGTCGAGTCCGAAAGGAACAAAACAAGCTCAACCATGGATGAACCATGGATGCAAAAATGAAAATGAAGCGATGGCGTGCTTCTCCCGACGGCCACTGGGGGTAAAGGTAGGAGGTAAATTGCGCTTCGTATTCACCATCGAAGGTCCTCGGTTGACATTATTGTCGAAGAGCATGCGCAGCCATAACCCTGCGCAATAAAGATGACGCGAGAGGTTCGACGGACTTAATGTATGGGGCAGAATTGACGCCCCCTTACAGATTACTTGAGAAAGCGCCCCTCCCCCCCCCCCCCCTCCCTGCGCTCACCTTTGCATGAGAGAGTGCTAGGACACCACGAACTCCATGCATGTATACATGTCGCCTCACATGCTGCGCCGATTTAGCGCAGCGCATGCATGACCGCGCATGCTCGTAAAACTTACGGCTTGACAATAAGTGCAAGTCATATGCTGTAAACCCAATGATGGCTCAATGCACGGCACGGCGCACGCACTGCCAACTGCTGCCAACTCCCATCCCACTGCTCAAGGGTGAGAAAAGACGATGAGCGAGAACTACGCAAGCTATGACATCGTATTTGAAGTGTAAAGTACACACACAGAGCGCCACTTTCAACAATGTTTACTTCGAAAACAGCACAGTTTATATGCCCATCAAGCGCTGTCACAAGCGTGTGCGTACTGTCCGTCGTCGTTACCGCACCTTACACTTCAAATATGCTAAACCAACACGCCCAGTCTGCCATTCTTACAAACTATGCCATCGCCTCCGAGATGGCGCACCTTCCATCTCGGAAGCCAAGGCTGTGCGCTCCCTCATTTGCTCCTAGCGCTCCTGGCGATGAAAACAGTCGGCAGTCACGTGATAGCGCGTAGAATCACGTGGGGTGCTCTTAGCCTGGAAGCCAGAGTAGCCAGAGGAAGCCGCGCCGGCCGCGCTGTGCTTCGTTCTCGCTTGGCTGTGGTTGTGCGTCGTCGTGCGGTATAGTTTGGTTTTTGTTCGCGTACAGCGATGTAACTTATATGTTGTGCAGCTGTGATTGATATGCGCGTGGTGTGATCTAAGATGTCGCCCCTACGTTGTGCGTTAGCCATGCGTCTTCTCAGGGAAAGTGGCTGTACGCTCTCGAAAATGGATACGTCGAGATTCAGCCGTGCCATTGTGACGCCATTGTTGGCGGTAGGGGATCTTATCATCACGAATGTTCCAGGCGAGTACGTGTTTTCTCTATTATGTTGTTGTGGTAGGCGTTTGTGTCTTGTGTGAGATGTCATTGTATGAACGGAGCGGTTCACTGCTAAATGGAACAGGGAAGCTTGGCGGCCGCTGCCGCCTGCGACGAATTTCGCGCAGGCGCAGCACCCGTTGTTCTGAACTCTCGTCCTTTCGTTGTTTGCTGTCGCGCCCGCCACGCTTCGAATCCGCGCCTTGTTCTCGGTCTTCGTGAAGTCGAGGAACTATGCCTTTTACGATGACTACACTTTCCGTGCTTCTCGCGCTTGGCTAGTGACCAGAGCGACGGTACGTCCGCGTTATCAACGCGATCAGTCAGCCGCATGTGGTGGACGATAAGAATAATATAGCATACAACCATACAACATCGCTCCGCGATTCCACCCCTGCTCGCTCCACGCTCCCGCTGTGACAGCGCGAGGTATTTTCGCGGGCAGTTCGTTTTGTGCCGGTTCCGCTGTTCGTAGAAATGCCGAACTCCAGGAATAATTGCTGCGTTGTTGGGTGCAATAACCCCTACAGGAATTCTCTGGGCACGCGTTTTTACCGGTTTCCATTTAGAGAATATGAACGGAATCGGCGTGAACGGTGGATCGCACTCGTTCGACGACAAAAGTGAGTTTTGTAAATAGATGGGTTTTTTTTCTGGGGTTGCATTTGCCCGTGATTGTTGATCTGCCGAGCAACACCTCTTCCACGACGCCGTGAACGTGACCCGCTTAGAGGAGTTCCCTGCCCTTGTTCAGGTTAGGTCATCGGAAGAAACTATCTATATCACGTAGCTCTCTGAATCCAAACGTAATAATAATTGGCACGCTTTGCAGTGCCATGACAGCAAAACACAAGCCGCGACGACGAACTCGGCTGCACTGAATAAGTCGGCGCAGCGAATGCAGTGCCATGGCCGTTCGATGGAAAGCGTTTTTTGTTTTTTCATTCAGCGGCCGTGACAGTGCAATTGCTGGTATTGCCGGTTTCAAGCTGCCGCTGAGTTCGCTGCCGCGTTAGCTCGAGGGTGATAAGCTGTGATTGTCTAGTGAGTGAGCCGGCCCGCGTTACACGTGCGCAGTTTCGCTCAGCGGGCTCGTCACCTCCGTTGTCTTCCCCCAGTTAATGCATTTTATGTTGCCGCGTTCGCCTGAGGATACACGAGGTCTGGCGAAAAGAAGCACATGCGCTAACGCTACGTTCTCTGACAGCTCATAACAATTTGACGTCTTTTGGAAGCAAACGGGAAAGAGAAAAGCGAAGCACCAAAACACGGCGCAGTGGCTTGCCGCCGCCTGTGTCGTCTGCCTCCCCCCCCCCTCCCCATCCCGCCAAATCTGCTGCCGTGGCCGCTTTGGCGCTGGAGGCAGCGCGCGACTGTGGCGGCTCCTAACGTATGCACGGTGCCCATACCTCAAAGCGCGTGTGTAATACTCGGATGTAAGTGAATGTCTGCCTGAGCTCGTACAATGCGGCGGGACACCTACCTAGGTTATATAATGCAACAGGGTCGACAGTTGGGCTACTTGGGGACTCATAACGCCCGTGTTAAGCAGCACATGAAACAAGAAAAATATGAACAAAACTTAAGTAAACGAAACACTCGCTGCCGCTGCTTGTTCGTGTTTTCCCTGCATTGTGCTGTTTCAGGTGTCGCTTCCCCCCCCCCCCTCCACACACACACACATCATGATCTTTGACACGTGCAGTTTCACGTTTTACAACCGGTTGATCCTCCCAACTTATTTTGACGGCCCATGGACTCAGCGTAATGGACAGTTTGCAGTCAAAGCAAACGAATTCGTGGAACGAACAATGACGTGCAAAACTGGAATAGAAATCACGTTTGTGTTTAGCACGCATCTCCTAAGGCTGCAATTTACAAACAATCGTTGTAATGCCAACCGCAAGCAATTTTTGTTCTTGTCTAACCTCATTTGAGGTCAGAACTGCCATGTCGGCCTTCAGATAGGTAGTGAAAAGAGGAGGGGGGGGAGAGGTCCTGACGTTGTGTGGGGGGCCACATAATACTGCCCCGCGGGCTTCAGTTTGCCGACCCCCTGTTGTAGAATATTCTTCGTACCCACTCCTCTCCTATCAGAGCGCAGGTGCCGCGTTTAAGTAAGATATCACTAACACGTAATCGTTCTAAGCCTGCTAAGGTTAAAACGGAATTGCGACGAATCGCCCCTGTCGTAGTGGCTGGCCATATGCCTACCGGTTGGCGCATGCCGCGATCACGATTTGTCGCGGAAAGATTAACCGCGTACCTCAAGTCGTGATATGGCCGACGCCACGTAAAAGGTCTGTCGTCCTTTGGGAAAGCGAAAGGCCTTGCGAGGGCCAGCTGTATTAGCGGTATTAGTTTCCGCGACGGACTCGCACTTCGCGCTTCATCACAAGGAACGAAGGTGGCAGCCAATGGCGGCCAGGCGCGTTTGGCTCGTCACCTATTTAAGCCGCGCAGCACGCACACAACAGCGCTGTGGCGATGGCTTCACTTTTTTGTGGTTATAGGGCTGTGCCGTACTGGCAAGTTCATAGATGGTCGTAACCGCGTTTTTTGTGCTTTCCGGTGTTTATCTGTAACGGCGTTGCCGCATGCATTCGCGCTGAAGTCAGACTTATTGATAGGCCTTTCGCTTTCCCAAAGGACGAAAGACCTTTTGCGTGGCGTCGGCCATATCACGAGTTGAGGGACGCGGTTAATCTTTACGCGAGAAATCGTGATCGCGGCATGCGCCAACCGGTAGGCATATGGCCAGCCACTAAGACAGGGGCGATTCGTCGCAATTCCGTTTTAACCTTAGCAGGCTTAGAACGATTACGTGTTAGTGATATCTTACTTGAAAGACATGAATGCATAGCACTCAAGTCTTCATTTGTTCGAATTTGTCCGAATATTCCAAAAAGCGTGATTTCACGTTTTTTAGCCCAATATGCTAATAATTTATATATTATCGAAATACTCGATTTGTATTCGAAATTCTGAATACATGCACACACCTATGTACTACCGATCAAATACACAACTATAATTGTTATTAAAGGAAAGTAGTTGTTCGAGGGCTAGTTTCTTTGTTAGACAGAGCCTATTATTGTCTGTTGGTTTCATTTGTTGCGTATATGACAGTTATTACAGCACAATATTTCGCCTAGGTTGATCACAGAGGTAGTAGGTGCTCCATATATTAACAATTTTTTTCCAGCCCGTAAAACAGAAGCAGCTGTAGAAAAGGTTCGCCACTGTGTGCGCCTTCTTTTTTTAATGCACAGGGAGACCAGTAGCGCCCATAGCATCAGCTTTGTTCCCTTTGCCGTTTGTTCCCTGCGCAACTAATTATGCATGCCATTACACTGGCACTAAATTTTCTGCAGTGTACAGGACATTAATGAACAATATACTGTAGCGAAAGGGTCTGGGGAAGTAGGTGTGTATTCACGTTGTATTAGTGCTCGAACACACAAGGACACAATAAATAGCGGGAACGTGTTTACGATTGTGTTTGCGCTGTAGTACAAGGTGCATATGCAGTACACACTCACAATGCATTTTATTTTTCAATGCAGGGTGACATTCTTGCAATCCCTTGTGCTTCATCAACTGACAGCGGTATTTCAGAGGTGCCATATGTTGCATCAACTAGACAGTGGTGTTCCAGTGGTTCCAAGTGCACCTACTTATGGTTTTGCGGATTTCCCCTACCTCGAGGTCAAACATGAACATTTTCTGTTAAGGACAATGAAACGGCTTGCTGTATGAAAGCGTCCGTTTCAGTTTTGCAATTTTTAGTACAACGGGCGATTTTCGGCATCTGTTTGCTTGAATTATATTTTTAGTGTTGATATAATGCAAAGGTCTGTTGTTAGTTTTCGAGCGCAGTAAGAACGTTTTAGATTTTTTTACTATTCAGGACATCTTAATAAGGAATTCATTATTTTAATTTAACAAATCATTTTCAAGTATCAGGCACCCTCACTGGCAGGTTCGATCAGCTTATGTTTGTTGTCAAAGTGCACATAACACGCAAATTTTGTTGTACGTAAAAAAAAGTGTGATCATTACCCATGCCTGTTTTTCCCAATTTTTCATATCTTTCTGTATCACAGCGTACAATAAATATTTAAGATTTTTTTGAAAATCAAGTGTTCTGTTTTGCAGACCAGTTTGACTGGATGTGGAAGCCATATTAAGCATTGCTTTGTACATATGCTCGTACATGATGTTGTATATGCATGTTTATATGTGTGCACTACTTCTGATTTCATTTCATGATCCTTAATATGCAGCACAAGTGGGTGATGATCGAATTTGAAGCTTCAGATGAACACACGAGGCTTACGCATGGATCACTGCAGATTTCACTAATTCGGGGTGTCTTTCCAACCAAGCCCTCCTTATGCGAACACGACCTTTGCCAAACCAATATGAAGACGCGTTTGTGCAAATTCGGTAGTACACCCCGAATTAATGACATCTGCAGGAACACATGCATGACGCCCTTTGTGACCACCTAAAGCTTCTGTTTCGGCCATTACACATGACGCGAAATGAATGGTGTACACCCTTCCAACACCCTTACAAAAGGGTGTTAATGCAAGCTAACACCCTAACATCCCATAAAATTTTTGCTGAACACCCTTTCTTTAGGGTGTTAAATTAACACCCTAATTGAAGGGTGTAGCCAATAACACCCTAAGGGTGTTCGTCTGGCGACAAACCGATTTACACCCTTAAGGGTGTAAAAATGTTTAGTGTGTACTTCACAATCTGAACAGTAGGTCTGCTCCAGGACCTGATGGGGTCAGTAACAGACTCCTCAGGAACCTGGATGATAAAGCCATTCAAACCATGGTTAAGGAGATTAACAATGTTTGGAAGAACGGATTGGTCCCCTCAGAATGGAAGATGGCCACGGTATTACTAATACCAAAACCAGGCAGGTCTCCCGGCCTCGAGAATCTCCGGCCCATATCCCTAACCTCATGCATCGGTAGTTATGGAACATGCAATACATAACAGAATATCTAGATACATCGAGCGCAAGGGGCTCTTCCCATACAACATAGTAGGTTTCCGACCGGCTCTTTCTACCCAGGATGTTATGCTGCTGCTCAAGACGCAAATCTTTGACTCACAGAACAAAGATGTCAAGGGAATCCTCGCCCTAGACTTAACTAAAGCCTTCGATAAGATCACGCATGAATGCATCCTTAAAGAAATATCTGCTTGGAACTTGGGAAACAGATTTTTTTCTTTTGTACAATCTTTCCTGGAAAGCAGAACGGCGACCATAAGGCATTTGACTTCAGGAGTATATGCGCTCGGGAGCAGAGGTACTCCACAAGGGGCGGTCATTTCCCCTCTTCTATTTAACATCGCCATGAGCAAACTATCGAGCAAGCTTGCAGCAGTACCCCACATCGGCCACGCATTATACGCGGACGATATAACAATATGGTGTCCAGGGGGTTCAGAGGCTACTGTGGAGCAAGCCCTCCAAGAAGCTCTGGATGCGACTGAGTCTTTCCTGGCTGACACAGGACTTGCACTCTCTCCGGAGAAATCAGAGCTCCTGCTGTATAGACAAGCACGACGGGGAGCTAGGGGTTTAACCCCCCTTAATCAAATACCCATCACTATCCACAACAAAGACGGATACGACATCCCACGAGTTGATTCTATTAAGATCTTGGGTCTCGTGACAGATGCAAAAGGATGTAATGCCAGAGCCATAGCTCATCTAACCACTAAGACGGAAAACGTCATTAGGCTAATCATCAGAGTTTCCGGTAGGAAAGGTGGAATAGGGGAGGACATGCTGCTTAGGGTTCATCATGCCTTCCTTATGAGCCACGTCAACTACATAGTATCGGCTCTTAATTGGACAAAATCAGAAAAGAGTAAGATAGACACACTCATGCGCAAAAGTATCAAGAAAGTCCTCGGTATACCAATTACAACCAGTACGGAAGTTCTTATGAAGTTAGGGGTCCATAATACCATGGAGGAGCTAGCAGAAGCACAAAGGATGGCCCAAATTATCAGATTATCTGGAACTAAAACAGGAAGGGACCTGCTACTTGCCGCAGGCCTGCAACCCGGCATTAACAAAGGCGAGGCTATTCAACTAGACAGTCAAGTCAGGGAATCCTTCATTGTTGACCCATTCCCAAGAAACGTCCATCCACAATTCAATAAGGGTCGAAGGCTTGCGAGGGCCAAAGCACTCCTGAAGAACCCAGTAGGTACAGAAGCCTTCGTAGACGCAGCCCGTCACGATAACGCTTGCAGATTTTCAGTCGCTATAGTCGACCACGAAGGAGACCTTCTCTCGTCAGCCTCACTTCGCACATCAATGGCAGAAGTAGCTGAACAAGTAGCTGTGGCTATGGCACTACTGGATCCGAAACGCACCACCGTTTACACTGACTCACGAGCTGCCGTCAGGGCTTTTCAGTCGGGTCTAATCTCAAGAGAGGCCGCGAGGGTCCTTAACGGCAGGCCCTTGCAGGACGTAATTCACCACATTGTCTGGTTCCCGGCTCACATGGGTCCGGACGTAATACCGGGCCAACCGAACCCCAACGAGATCGCTCATAATCGTGCGCGAGGATTCGTATGCCGCGGCGATGTGGGGCCCTTTAATGGTTCGCAACAGCTCGAGTTCGGCGATCCACTAGTCACCTTTCACGAGCTTACCTCGCACTACAGGGGGATTAGACGGGTGTTTTCATCCCCTCACCACAAACTCGGTAGAGCACAATCTGTCACACTGAGAATGCTCCAAACGGATTCGTATCCTTCAAGGAGCTTCATGAGTAGGATACATGCGGAGATAGATTCAACATGCCCAGACTGCGGTGACGTTAGCTCGTTGAAACACATGCTCTGGCGATGCCCTACGTTGCAGGACTACAGTCAAGAAGCCTGGTGGACCGCTGCTATTAACGACCCCAGCTACGACGTCCAGCTCATGGCTGTCCGGAAGGCCCCTGAGAGGGCGGAGAGGCTCGGCCTCCCCGTCCCGACATGGTACTAGCCATGAGTTGGATGTGTAAACATGTCACGCTCTTCCCTTCGGACCAAATAAATGTATTTTCTCTCTCTCTCTCTCCGCCTATGGGTTGCACTACCTATATGGATCGGCCCACCTTTGACCAGGCGATTATGTCATATGATGACGGCATCTGCAGTCACCTAATACCCCTTGCTGACACCGACGGTCAGTTTTAACGCGATAGCGTTAGAGAGCTCGTGTCGCAGAAATTCTGGTGTCGGCGTCGGGCCACGGTGTCGGCACCGTTGGTTGTGAGCTACAAAATCGTCCGTGACCGAAAAATTGAGAAAGAAGCAAGTAAAATAAAAGAATAAAATCTTCGGTCCCATTGAGGATCGAACCCGGGCCGTTCGCGTGGCAAGCAGGTGTCCTACCACAAAGCCACGATGTTTTTTTTTTCTTTATTACCGGTTTCATAACACGGCAAAGGAATAACAGCAGAAAATACAACAATAGACACAGCTGAAGCAATGTCAAAGCAGTGCACACCTATGATTAGTTACATGCCTAAAATTCCTTTAGGTAAGCCAGGGGCTCAACCCTGGAAAGCCAGTCAGGGACAAAGTCTTGTTGTTTGAGTACATCAACATATTGACAAATGCTTTCACGAAAAAGCACGCGTGCAGGTCTCCTGTCAGGGTCGCAGTGGAAACCGGCCATCCTAGCCCGCCATAGACAATGGAGGCCAAGAAGCATTATTAGATCGAAAGGCAGTCCATCCTCATTTTCTATTGGTAAAAATCTTATTCCAAGTGAATGCAAGGGAAGTACTTTTTTGAGCGTTCTCTGTAAAACATCCCAGAAATAAACCCCTTCCCAACAATGCAAAAATACATGATCTATTGTTTCTGGCTTTCTGCAGATAAAACAATCGGAACCCCACGGCATATAAACACCTCGCTCTTCTAAGAAGGTCCGAACCGGCAGGGTGCCCGAATGTAACTTAAAGAAAAAGGTTTTTGCGCTCGCCTGAATTTGCATTTTCTTAACACGTTTGAGAACATCGTTACCCTTGCCCCCACTATTTATTACCCTATACATAGGTACCGGTAAAATCATGTCGCATATGTCTTTATGCAGTTTCTTTCGACCGACTGAAAACAGGTATTCACTTGAAAACCTAACTGACAAAAAGCGGACACTGTCCACAACTTCCTTAAAGAAACCTCGCGTGACTCCGGGCATGCTTGCGGTGCTAACAACAAAGTTAGGCAACACACGACAAAGGCGCAACTGGCATACTGTTCTCAAGAAGGGGTCTCGAACATCTCGAAAGAAAATAAAGCGATTAACAAGTTGCCGCACAAATAGATGCGACAGGCTGAGTCCACCCTCTTTTACTCTTCTGAACAGATTCGTCCTACTACATCTTTCCCAAGGGGAGCCCCATACAAACACAGCGAATATCCTATGAAGCTTTTGCACATTCACTCGTGTACAATACAACACCTGCATCACATACCATAATTTGCTCATGAAAAATATGTTGCACACAGTGGCTCTAGCAAACATTGAGAGACAGGTGCCGTTCCACTGCGCTGTTCTTTCACGCGTTTGTTTTATTTGTTCAGTCCAGTATTCATTGGTGTCTTTGTAGTGTTCGAAAGGCACACCTAGGTACTTTACTGGATGTCTAAACCACCGAACGTTAGCATAAATATCTGGGGTTGATGACCATTCTCCGTGCCATAGTCCGAGACACTTTCCCCAATTCACCCGACTTCCTGTAATTTCTCCAAACTTTTTAACAACGGCAACTGTCTCTTGTACACTATCTCTGGTAGTACAACACACTGCTACATCGTCAGCATATGCCAAAACTTTTACTTCTGTATCAAGCAGTCTAAAACCGCGAATGGCTTTGTTATGTATTATGGCCAAGCATAAGCTCTCAATGTACAGTGCAAACAAGAGTGGGCTTGCTGGGCAGCCCTGGCGTACAGAACGTTCCAGCTTAATCGGAGACCCCGGGATCTTGTTAATAATTAACCGCGTAGTACAGTTCTTATACGCCAGGACTACTCCTTCGGTAATCACCGATCCAACATTAACATGTTCGAGTATGGCGAATAACACATCGTGCGGTACACAGTCAAAAGCCTTCTCTAAATCAAGCTGGAGGATTGCAACAACAGAACGAAAAGCATCACAACACTCAAGGACACAGCGCATCGTGTGTGTGTTCGTTAATATTGAGCGCCCCTTGATGCCACATGTTTGGTGCTCACCAACTAATTCTGTAATGACTGACTGTAATCTGCCTGCCAATACTTTCATTAGTATTTTATAGTCAGTGTTGGTTAGCGAAATGGGCCTATATGAAGTAACTAATTTTAATTTTGCTTTTTCGTCGGTCTTTGGTATTAGGATAGTGTGCGTCTCGGCGAATGACGGAGGCAAAGCTTTGGTTGTATAAGCTTCCTTGAAGACAGCTTGTAAGACTGACGACAGTTCTGTTTTGAACGCTTTAAAGACCATCTGGCCCAGGTGACTTTCCAGGAGCGAGATTGTCTATTGCCTTTTCAATTTCGGAAACTGTTATAGGCGCCTCTAAGGCCTCCTTTGTTTCATGAGATAACTGCGGCATCCGACTTAGGAAAGTGTTCTTGAACTCTTCTACGTTAACTAATGCAGCGGCAAAGAGACCCTTGTAGTACCGGAAGAATGCATCTGCAATAGTACTGTTAGTATTTAGTTGGATGTCATTTTCCTCTATTACTTCTATCTGGTTACGACGCGCATGTGATTTCTCGATTCCAAGCGCGCGCTTTGTGGGTGTCTCCCCCATCGCCCACGCCTCTGCTCTTGCACGAAGAAGGGCTCCTCTGTAGCGTTCCTGTTCAAATAGCTCAATTTTCCGTTTTATCGCTCGTATATCTTCTTTAAATGCACCGGGCTCTTTACTTTCTAGTGCTATCAAGTTCTGAAGCGTCGCTTTAAGTTCACTTTCTTTCATTTTTCTTCATGTTTTAAAGCACTAGATCTCGAAATGGCTTTCATTTTAACGTATTGCTTAAACAGTTCCCATTGCTCGCCAATATTACAGCCACTGATCAATTTGATATTCCTAATGCCCTCACTGACGTAGTTATTGAAAGTGTCATCACTAAGTAATTTAGCGTTAAATTTCCATAATTCCCAATTAAATTTGCTGTGCTTTTGTTTCAGTCCAACGTTACACTGTACAAGACAATGATCCGAGAAAGAAACAGGTACCACTGCGTAACTATTGCTTTTAGCTATCGTCTCCCCTGCCATGTATATCCTATCGAGACGTGCATGACCGGTTCCCTGAAAATGCGTAAAACGAACTTCACGTCCTGCTTCGAGGCACTCAGCTACGTCATCTAAGTTGGATTCATTCAGCAATTCATAGAGTATTTCAACGCTTCTCTCTCGAACAGGGCGGTTATTAATTCTATCCTTCGCGCTCAATACACAATTGAAATCACCCAATAGAACAAGCTGTTTTGGTGCACGTAGATGTTGCTTAGTCATCGCAAAGAAGACTCCCAGAGCCAGCCAGTCGACATGACAGCGAAAGCGGTGGCAAGACGCGAGTCGCTAGGGCAGGGAATGACACGCGCGTCTAACACTAGCTCGGCGGTCAAGCGACCGTTGGAGAAGTCAGTGGGCACAGCAGACAGCAAGGTAGAGGGACCACCAGCGAAGGCGACACAGGCAAGGCGCTCTGGCCTCAGGATCAGGCCCAGTCTACCTGCGGGCCGAACGACTGAAAACCAAGTGGAGCTGCAAGAAAACGACGCTGCACCACCGGATGGCTCCGGAGGCGTCTAGCACTGTGCTAGACGTACACGGTAAGCACCATGCTCCGGGCCTGCCACCTTTTATTTAGTCTGTAATGATGGCTGACAACGTGTCATTGAGCTTCGCTACTTTAAATGTTCGAGGTTTAGCATCCAAGAAAAAGCAGGCTCAAGTATACCGCTTGTTAATTGACCAAGATATTGACGTGTTAGCCGTCCAGGAGACAAAAGTGGAAGGGGAGGAGGAGACCCGGAGCATGATGCTGCGTTTTACGTCGAAATATTATGCCGTTGTTAGTCACGCAAAGGGAGCTTCCGCTGGTTGTGTACTTTTTGTTAAAAAGGTTCCGGGGTTGATCGTGCAAAACTACTTTTCTTGTGACTCAGGCAGAATAGTCATTTGTGATTTCATGACCAGCGAAATTGAATGGCGCGTCATTTGTGTCTATGCGCTGAACGTTGAGGCAGATCCACAAAGCCACGATGTTACTTGCAGCTGCTTCGGAAAAAAACACTACATAAATGCCATGTAGTGGAAGGAGTCTCCTTAAAGGGACACTAAAGACAAATAAGAATTTATGTCAGAGTGAAAGCTCAATGTATGACAACGTCTAAAACGGCAATATTATCAACAGCAGTGCCCTACTTACCGAGAAATTAAGCTAAATGTATCACACGATGAGCGCCACGAGCGGCACATTTTCAAAATGATCCCGACAACGTATGAGAGTCTGCCTACAATTATTCACTAGTAATCAAACTAGCAGCAATGAAAAAACAACCTTCCGTGCATCAAGAGACATAATAAAATGATGTTGGTTCGTTTCTGTTTGATTCATGGGGAAAAAAAATCACAGCATATCCACGGGGTCAATTATGATGAGTGGGGCTAAGCTCCGGAGGAAATCATCGGTAAACCGTGAAACTCTTCCGTGAAATTCGCCCAGTACATAATATAAGGAGTGTGAAACACCGTGTATAAACATCAAACTTTTATTGTATTGTTGGTTTACGTGGTCTCTTCATTATCACCGCTTTGTGATCGGTGAAATGCAGGGAAAGTGTCCGCTCCCGAGCGAAAGAGAAAGCGCGCCAAGAGCGAGCGCGACAACGAGCGAAACAGAAAGCGCGCCAAGAGCGACCACGCTCCCCGCTCGCCCTGTGAGAATTAACGGCAAGGCTAAAGGGAAGACACGACGCGCGTAGCGTTCCTCTTCGCGTTCCACGACGCGAGGTCGGTAGCATACCTGCCAAGTTTGGAGAAACGGAATCCGGGAGATCTACTCAACGGGGGGGGGGGGGGGGGGGGTACTGCGATAGCAATTATATGGACATTGTCAGCGGGATTTTGTGCTCGCGGCTGATCTGTACAAAGTCCAAACCGATAACATCGCTTACGCATCGTCTGTTTCACGTGCGAGTGAAAGCGCGCTAGCGCTAGGGACGAACGCGGTCGAAGCAGAGATGAAACGACCCGGCCGTCACCGTCGTGCGAAGGGCACTTGCGATAACATCGCTCCGCGTGCGAGGCCTGTCGTCGCTTGCTTACCAGTTATTTCGTCGGGCAATTGGGACCGTAAGGGATGCCGTTGAGACGGGGACGGTCGCGAGCGCTGGCGAACGCGCTATCTCGACAGACATCGGTAACGGCTACCCTTTTAAGTGCTGAGCTCTCCACTTAAAGCAGTAGTGACACAAAGTTTTGAAGGCGAGATAACAGCACCACGTTTTCCTCACGCCTGCTCTCTCTCAGTAAACATGGCGTCCGCGATGCCGATTGAACCGTGTGCGGCCGCAAACTCGCCGCCTCGTTCTCCGAAGAAGCTGTACACTAAATGTGACAGAAAGTGGCTATCAAAACAAACCAAGCGAGTATCTGCAACGTCTACGCTGGAGTCAGGCGCCGTCAGCGTGACTAGTCTTCAAATGCAGTGCGCCGGACTGTCGCCGAGCTCACCGGAGTGAGCGAGCGAACAGTTAAGCGTATCAAGGCTGAAGCTCTGCGGGCCCCACTTGCCTTCCCGAAGCGCAAGAAATTGAATTCCTCGGGCCAAACTGAGAAGCGCATCACCGGCAAGACGCGGCTGCAGCGCCACGTTTGCTTTGGCAGCACTGCGGCGCAAAGTGCACAGCTACTTCATGCGCAATGAAACTGAGTTGAACCTTTCTACCATCGTTAAAAAAAAAAAAAGAAGAGGAATCCTTTCTACTACGTGGCCAGACAACTTTGCTCACGTGGCCAGAAAAAGCACTGGACGCGCGGGGCAAACTGGATTTCCGGGAGATTGTGACCCGTACAACCGGGAGAAACGTTCGAAATCCGGGAGTCTCCCGGGTAATCCGGGAGACTATGCGGTAGCATGCCCAACGAAAGCCAACGGAACGCGATCGTGCAAGCGCTCCGGCTTCGCGAACAATGCACGGCGTTTACTGCACATAAAGCGTGTACATATTCCTCTTGCCGCCGTTCTCGCGCCGCCTCGGCCTCGCGCTCTCGTACGGCAGGGTCCTCGCGCCGTTGCCGTGCCGCTTGGGCCTCTCGTTCTCGAACGCTGGGATCTTGGCGGCGTCGTCGCGCAGCCAGACGACACGCTTCGGCCTCCCGCTCTCGTATGGCAGGATCTTGGCGGCGCCGCCGCGCAGCTTCACGAGTTCACGACGCGCTTCTGACAGCGCCATCTCGCATCTTTCATCATCAACTACAAGAAAACCATACCGCCATCTAGTGTTGTTATATGCAATTTTACTCGTATACTCTGTGGGGTCTGAGCGATAAACGCCGCCGCCCTCGCAACACACGGAGACAGTTCACGCGGTCGTGCAACAAACACGGAAGTTTATTAAACACTTCTTTACATAATATAGCGAGCTCACCGGCCGAATTAGTAACACGTAACAATGAATACTGGGAAAACATATCACACACTCAAGACAATATAAGATATACAATGTAACATAAGACAACATAAGACATACAATAAGAAAACATAATACAATACAAATGCGGCGCCGCAGATGCACGACTCACCACGAGGGCCCGAGGGAAGCGAGCCGCGGTACCGTCCCCCCCCCCCCCCCCCCCCGGACCCACCGCGAGGAGACGTCCATCCGCGCGCGCTGCCACACCCCAAAAGAGAGTCACTCCTGTGTCTATGCGCCGGCCTAAATTCGCGGCGGCGATGCCGGCGCCACCGCGCTAAACTCGGGTTTCAGCCAGCGCATCCCTGACCTTGGACGAACGTCTCCGCTTACGCCAAGGCACGTGCGTTCCAAACACAGCGGCCGCGCCCAAGCTACGGCAGTCGCCTTTACGGGGTGATATAGCACCACACAACTCACAGCGCCATCTTTGTAATATTCATAAACTAGTATACCCACAGCGTCATCTATTGAGCAATTCATAAACTAGAGGTGGCTACATACTACTGCTACTACTACTACTACTACTACTACTACTACTACTACTACTACTACTACTACTACTACAGAGGAGGGAACGACCCACACCCTAAGGAGCTTCGCCCCTAAAAGAACCTCTTTGGCGTTGCCATGGGGAACGGCGCGCGTGGTTCAAAGGTTCCGTTTTCGCCGAAATGCACTTCGCCCGGCGCCCTGCTTCGCTCACGCGGTCGCGTCTCAGTGGTAGTTTCGGTAGCGCGTACTGCC
This sequence comes from Rhipicephalus sanguineus, assembly GCF_013339695.2. NCBI lineage: Eukaryota > Metazoa > Arthropoda > Arachnida > Ixodida > Ixodidae > Rhipicephalus > Rhipicephalus sanguineus. The sequence continues at coordinate 217,580,084 of NC_051178.1, forward strand.
GCGTTAGGGATGGTCGATTAAAATTTTTAATCGATTAATCGTTAATCGATTTAGCATTTAATCGATTAATTGCTTTCAACGGAATGTTTTAATCAATTAATTGATTAATCGACATTTTTTGTGGATGCTTTAAAACCTACATCTCTTTGTTTGAGAGCCATCGTTCGTGTTTGATATGGACCCAAATCTTTTTATCAGACGCGCTGACGAGAGAAAATTCCCACTTTTCAAGTGTCGACGACGGCCATCTTGTGTCCAATGTGCGAAAATTGCCACTTTCGCACACTGGACACAAGGGGCCTGTCGTCGTCGGTTGATGTCGTGGATTCAAGCATCTGTGGCCATCATATCCCTGGACTATTCGGCAGCAGGTCGTATTTTCTCGAAGCCTGCCTACTCGAGCTCATCGAAACCGGAGGCGCGTTAGGGGACCACATTGGTTGGAAAGTCGCAGCTGAAACATGCAGTGTGGCGGAGGGTGAGGAAATCCCGAGAAAGGTAAAAGAGAGACGAGGAGGAAGAGGAATTAAATAAGACGCTTGCTCTCGTAAGCACGGCATCTTTTCTCGGTGTGTCGGTTAGATATTGTGGAAGCCCTACATAATACCATAATTGCGGACTGACGCGATCTTTTCCTTGAGGTCACCCATGCAGAGATTACACAGAAACATACTGGCCTCAAAGAGAACATCGGTACAGGCAACTGCGGGAGTGACATGAGTTTCTGCCTCCCGGCTAGAATAAACAGCAGCTGCGCCAGTATACTCCGCAGGTTTCATCCGATCGTTGCCTTAAGGCGGCGCCACTCGCACCTTTTCAATCGTATACGTACAGCCTTAACTGTGAGCGCTATCTAGTGTATCAGACATTACAACATAAATTTCGCGACTGTCCTTTCTTGTCACAGCAGAAGACGGGGGCCTCTAGCTGAAAGCTGTATTTCTCCCTAAATATGCGACCATACAGTAATACTAAATGCTACAAGGTCACTTCTTCAACAGTAATGCACTGGATGCTAGACGTTCGATAAATGGACGCGTAAAGTTGCGGATTACATAATAGGCAGAGAGATAGACCGTGAATTTATATTTTTTTTTTGGTATAATAACATAGATTTAATCAATGTAGGTAAGGTATTAGGCCAGCATGAAACAAGGAAGCTTTTTTTCCTTTTTTCTTCGAGCACGGTGGCAGACATGTCACCGCCCCGTTATAAAGGGGACGCTCATAGCATCCATCCACCCTACATACAAACTGCATTTGACTGATGATATTCTAGATGGCGCTGTACACAATCTGTGTTGGCAGTAAAATGGCGCTGTACACAATCTGTGCCGGCAGTAAAATTAAAAATAGAAGCGTGGGTAGAACAAAATGATATTTTGGGAGAACTTCAGAATGGATTTCGAATCGACAGGCGGTTAGACGATAATCTGTTTGTTCTTACCCAGTGTATAGAAATATCGAAAATAGAAAACAGGCCCTTATACGTAGCTTATCTAGATATTACCGGGGCGTATGACAACGTTAATCAGGAAATTTTGTGGGATATACTGAAAGAAGTGGGCATAGGTGACGACTGTATACAGCTTTTGAGGGAAATATACCGAGAAAATACAGTTTGTTTAGAATGGGAAGGAATAAGTAGCAAGGACAGCGTTGAAATCAGCAAGGGGCTGAGACAGGGACGTCCTTTGTCCCCGCTGTTATTCATGCTGTACATGGTGAGGATGGAAAAAGCGCTAGAAGGTAGCAACATTGGATTTAATTTGTCACACAAACAGGTCGGCACGATGGTTGAGCAGAAGCTTCCAGGTCTATTTTATGCTGATGATATTGTCTTATTTGCGGACAGTCAAGATGATATACAGCGACTGGCAGATATATGCGGAAGGGAATGTGAGGCTTTAGGACTAGGATTTAGTGCAACAAAATGTGGATTGATGGTATTCAATGATCACGAAGACCATGCGGTCTTTATACAGGGCCAAAAAATACCGAGGGTAAGCGAGTACAAGTACCTCGGAGTATGGGTAAATGAGGGGGATAGATATATGGAGGTACAAGAGAAAGCATCGGTAGCAAAGGGAAAGAGGAATGCTGCAATTATGAAGCACAGAGCTTTATGGGGGTACAATAGGTACGAGGTGCTTCGAGGGCTGTGGAAGGGTGTGATGGTCCCGGGGCTTACATTTGGGAACTCAGTGGTGTGCATGAAGTCAGAGGTACAATCAGGAATGGATGTAAATCAAAGGACGGTGGGCCGCCTCGCGTTGGGCGCTCACGGGAAGACGACAAATGAGGCTGTAAAGGGTGATATGGGATGGACAGGCTTTGAAGTGAGGGAAGCTCAGAGCAAAATGAGATTCGAAGAGAGGCTGAGGAAAATGAAGAAGAGTAGATGGGCAGAGAAGGTTTTCAGGTATTTGTATAGAAAAAGCGTTGACACGCAGTGGAGAAAAAGAACTAGGAGGCTCACCAGTAAATATACGGCTAGCAGTGCGGGCGATGTGGCAACAAGTAGCATTAAGCGGAAGGTCAGAGAGGCGGAGAGGACTTATTGGATGGCAGCGATGGAAAAGAAGCCGGCTCTGAGTAACTACCGAAAGGGAAAAAACGAAATAAGGAGGGAAAGGTTTTATGATAATTCAAGGGGAAGCGCTTTACTGTTTGAAGCAAGGTCGGGCTGCCTTAGAACGCGTAGTTATAAAGCGAGATTCAGTAACGAAGAAGAACAATGTACATGCTGCGGGGAAACTAAGGAAACGATGGAACATGTACTGATTGAATGTGGAGATATTCACCCAGGTATACGTGTGGGCACGAGTCTACATGAAGCCTTGGGTTTTAGGGACAACAATGGAAAGCTGAACACGTCCGCGATAGAAATAAGTAAGAGACGGTTAGAGTATTGGTGGCAGAAAAGTAGAGATAAAGAACAAAAATAAATAATGGGGGGAAAAATAGGGTCATTCTGCCTTAAGAGGCAGAGAGATAGACCGTGAATTTATATTTTTTTTGGTATAATAACATAGATTTAATCAATGTAAATAAGGTATTAGGCCAACATAAAACAAGGAAGCTTTTTTTTTTTTTCTTCGAGCCTGGTGGCAGACATGTCACCGCCCCGTTACAAAGGGGACGCTCATAGCATCCATCCATCCATCCTTGGTCCAATAGAAGTGTGTGCAATAGTGCGCTTGTGTGAATCGCCACTAGATGGCGGTGGAAGTGCCGCTACTCGAGGGTGCCTTGATGCGCGTTTTGTCCAGGGTGAGGACATCTGCGGCGTCTACTGCGGCGCGGCTGCCATATTTTAGCCCACGGCTTCTTACCGGCGTCTCACCCCTCTACGGCAGCTGCGCTGAGAGGCACGAGACGCGGGGCAAAAAATGGCGTCGTGGCGGCATCAGCCCCTTCAAAGAATGGCAACACCCTAAGGGGGGCGCACACATCGAGGCACACTTAGGACTTTTTCAGCGCATTTCCAAAACACAGATTAGCAATACTCCTCTTAACGAGCTTCGAGTGAGCGGACCTCGAGTGATCTGTGTTTTGGAAATGCGCTGAAAAAGTCCTGCCACCATAAGATTCATGAGAGTCTAATGAATCAGTCGGTGAGGTTATCGGCAGCAGGTTTTCCGGAGTCGGTGCAGGTGTCTGTTGCCGAGAGTCTTCTTAAGAGATGCCGCTTGGACGTTAACCGCCCGGACGCACAGGCGAAGAGTAACAGCAGAGTGGCAGTAGTGCCCTATCTGCACAGAACGGCGCACAACCTGAAGAAAATGGCTAATCGTGTGGACATTAAAGTAGTGTTTTCTGCGCCCGAAAAACTGGGCAGGATATGTCGACTAACAGACCCGCATCGTAAGCCCGCTGTAGGTTGTTCAAAAACCATCGCGACCCCCTCGTGGACTGTGTACAAGAGGTAGTATACGAGCTCCCGTTGACCTGTGGAAATAAGTACATAGGTCAGACGGGGAGATGCCTTAACGACCGACTTCGCGAGCATAGGTTAAACGTTACTAACAAGAATAATTACGGTCATTTGTCTGTGCATTGTTTGGAGTGCGGTTGCGCACCATTGTATGCTTCATGCACTGTTCTGGCGAAGCACAAAGATAAAGACGTGCGGGAGATTATTGAAGCCCAAGCTATCTCTCGCAATAGCGACACGTGTGTGAGCGCACCGTCAATTGATCTTTTGGATAGGGAGAGGGCCTTCCTGGTTGGCTAGAGTGTAGAATGAGGTGGCGCACTGTGTATGGATAAATAGATTGCTGTTTCCTGGAAATAAAAGTGTTGAAGTTAGCGCATTGTGGTGTCGTCTCTCCTTCGTCCTTGTCTGCTAGCGCTGAAGATGGTTTCTAATTCAGTATACCAACAAGCCCAAAAGATGGCAATCTTAAAATTAGCAAAATGAGGCAGCTTAATCGCGCTTAGGTAGCTTCGCAACACTAAATTGTGTGCTGACATGTATACAAATGCTTTAAACGATTATTTGTGTATATGGAATGCAGAGCTTACGAGAAAATTAAGTAAGGCTTTAGACTTTGTCGTTTCCGGCGTAAGGAAGATGATTCGTTTTCAACATAACAGAGTGTACGTCTACCTCTAGCGCATAACATAATGCACATGCCGTCAGCTTACATGAATTACATGCCTCCTTAATAAACATTTAGGCAACAACAGCAATAAAAGCTCCCCAAGCTTCAAAAAAGAAAAGAAAAAGAGAAAGCTCACTAGCGTGCACTTATTTCCGAACGTATCCGCGCACCGCAAGCGCTTTGTGTAGCGCGTTTCGCATGCTGCCGAGCTGCGGCGGGATTCGCAATGGCGGCCGTCGTAGCAGACGACGCGCCTGTCCTCACCCTCAGCGGAGCGCGCGGGCATCAAGGCACCCTAGGCACACTACGCTACTCGCGCTACTCGCCCTACGCTACTCTTACGCTACTCTCCGATCGGTTGCTGCGCGGGCTGTGCCTGGGTTGCGGGGAACGAGTGCCTCGCTCAGTCTCCTGGAGGCGCTGCGCCTAAGGCTTTACTCCCACCGGGCTGCAGAAATTAGGCGCCTTTTCCTCTTCAAACCACTACCACCACCAGTCTCCTGGGCCGTCGCCGCACGTGTCGGATCGTTGGTGGGGCATGGACGAAGCGGAGGGCCGCGGCGGCTCGTGCTCGTCGCCAGGATCCCGCGGTGCGAGCCCGAGAAGCGGCGGCGAAGCGAGCGCGGCGCCTGGCAGACCTTGATGGTGCTTGTGCGCGGGAAGCGGCGCCAGCGGTCTCACATTCAAGGAGCCGACGCGCGGTTCGAGCGGGAATTTCTGGCTCATTCGTTTGGCCACAGTTGCGACGTGTGTGATGGACTTTGGTTCGATAATAACCTCACCGCGGTGTTTCACACTCTTTATACGATGTACTGGGCGAATTTCACGGAAGAGTTTCACGGTTTACCGATGATTCCCTCCGGAGCTTCGCCCGACTCATCATCATCCACCCCGTGGATATGCTGTGATTTAACAGCACAGCTTTTACGCTCGGCATGAACGGTGCGTCTTCTGCTTCGCTGATTTCTCCGGCGCGGGACGCAGGAGCTCGAATGGGCGAGATAACGACTACGGAGAGAGAGAAGAAATAAGCAAGGCTCGACGAAAATACGGGCGGTATCGTCGTACTGCTGAATGCAATTCACTGAGACACTGAACACCACGCGCAACTCCTCCTGAAACCATGGGTCCCCACCCTGTTCGACAGAGCGTCTTGGCACAGTATACTCTTTCACGAGGCGCCTGAGTGTGAAGCTAGCTACTCGTGAATCAGTAACGGTTCACCTTAGTCCGTTTAATTTGCCACTCAATTTTCATTCTTTTAGTTGTGCATGACAAGTCTGCTGTAACTGCAAAGACGCTTGTATTTTGCCTACTTTATTAGGCAAGTGGTAGTGAAAATAATATATAGCATTGTTGTACCTGAGGTTCTGGATCCAGTGAGTGAACTAATGTTACTTACTTTGAGCTCACATATCTTTAAGCCTTTACATCCCCAGTAATTTTTGAAAAATCGTTCCCAAAACAATTTCATTTAATGCTTGTTTGGATTGACACGTTGAATGCCCCAAATACATTCTGAATAATATATATGTACTTGTATAGCCTTCATAAGCTATTTGTTCAGTTCTAGAGACAGTTCTTCACTGCACTATGATCATCGTAAACACCTCTCTTAACGCTTAATCTATAGCATACATACATACCTTTAAAAAATAGAGGGACCTTACGTGAACTCCAGCGCTGGTTCCCTATAGCGATTCCGAAGACACGCACATGCGCAGTAACTCTGGCGTATTTTATGACGTACACGGTTGCTAGGTGACACCAATTTTAAACTTGGCGCGGTCTCTACACAGCTGTTACGTGGCTCTGCGTGACGTCAACCTAGCTGTCGCGGTAGCCAAGCGCGACGGCTCCTCCGCCGGCGTGGCTTCAGCGCATGCGCAGCTTGGCGTGACGTCACGCAGAGCCGTAGCGAGGCCAGGTAGTGCGCAGCTGTGGCGGTTGCTATGGCAACGGCGCGTCGAGGTTTTCTACGGACGACAGCCGTTTGCATGATTATAGACTAACAGCTTCGCTGTTAACATGTCACGCGCGTGGCCGTTCCCTCACGCCACCGGACACGCATGCGCAGACTGCAGTGGACTCACGCGCACGAACACAGAGGGCACAGGGCCCTGTCTATAGACGCCCGTACTTTGGACACATGCTGTTGAAGAGGGCGGAAACCTTTACTGCAGGTATGTCGTGAGTGTGCGGATATCGTGTCAGGGTGTCTACCGAGTTGACTTTTCTAAATTCCCTGAGTTTTCCAGGTTTTCCCTGAGTGTTTTTGCGAAAATTCCCCGAGTGAAGCAGAACTTTGTTTTATGTCAAGATGGGTAGAGACCATGTCGCTCGGTGATGTCACTCTCTAATACGCACGTTAGAAAATAAAAACGACTTAATCCCATTTGAATAGTACATAGAACAGTTAAACCTCAATATAGCGAAGTTGGTAAAAGCGGCGACTCACTTCGTTATATCGAAACTTCGTTAAACTGAAATTCGACCTTTCATGCAAGGCATAGTTACTGAAGGATTAATCTTAAACTGAAGATGCCACAAGAATGTTCGACTAATATGGCTACATGAAAAAACGTTTCTTTTTATTTTTTGCGTGAAAAAAAAATCAATTTTGTTGAGCCTGCGGTGCAGCAATCACAGTATGCCTTGCCAGAGTGTCACATGTTAGAACGAAACAAATGCGGGTTAAATGCTCTGTGGAATTGCGCTTGTTCTGCTGCTGCGGGTTGTTAAATCCTCGCGCGTTGCCCAGAGCAATGCAACGCCTTTGCTACCATGTTGCCCAGTCGAACCATTTGCTCTCCACGAACGCAAAACATCGAAAACCATCCCACGTTAGAAAAAGAGAGTCACAGTTTCACCGCGAGAGCAAAATAGTAAATCCGATAGCAACAAAGAGGAATTTTATATGAATATAGGCTAGGAGCTCGCTCCTTTAGGAAACGCAGCCGCTGCACTAAGAGAAGTGCCCTATCTATGGTTCAGGGGCGGATTCAGGTACCTAATGGAGGGAGGGGGGGGGGGGGTACAATGGCTGAAGCCCCCGCTCAGCAGTGCATTTTGGTGGGTCACGCATATTTACAACAGCCTGGAGGGAATTATGGCGGTGCCTAAGGAGCCCTCGTTGTAAATGTGCATAGGGAAGCAGGAAAAGTTAGAGCGATGAGAGAGGTAGAGAGCAGGGACAAGATTCTCTTTACCCCTTTCGGGCAGTGGCAGGCGAAGCAACCTGAAAAAGGGGGCAAACTCAACAGGCAGCCTGACAAAGGAGGTGGGCGACAGGCACTGAAGGGAGGGGGCGGGGACTGGCTTAAGGGGGGGGGGGTATCGCCGATACGCCCCCACACCCTTTGGATCCGCCACTGCTATGGCTTCAACGGAAGTTTTGCAATTAGAGCACAACACCTACAAAGGTATGTGCCGTCTGCTGATCCCCACTAAAGATACCGCGGCGCACGCGACCACGCCCGCTGGTACAAAGTACGCACTTCCTGTCGGACTCACGCAGCCCCCTCCCCCCCACCTCCCCAATCCGCCGGCTCCTATCTGTATGTGCCCATCGCGCGAACGTTAAGCCCCGTTTGTCGGCAGCGCTCGCGCGCTTTCACTTGCGCATGGAGCATACGACGCACAGGGATGTAATCGCGATTTGGACTTGATAAGGAAGATCATGGCGAAGGCAAAAAATTCGCGACGGAGTGTCTGTATAATTGCTATCGCAAAAAAAAGCAATATAGCTGCGGGCTAAGATCGCATGAAAGCACGGCAACAGCCTGAATTACGGCACATCCGATTATGGTGGAAACGTTACTGTTTTCCGACATCGCGCGCCGAATCGAGCAAATGGGACCCGTGCTGGTGTCGCGAATTTCGGTCGCTGCTATGCCTTGGCTCTGAAAACTTTTGTAATTCGGCTTTGTAGCAAACATGCACGTGGTGTGGCTGGTAATTGCGAGCTGCAGCCCACAAAAATATCGGTCGACTGCCTAAAACTTGTTTCAGCAGTGCCCTCATCGGGAAAAAAAAGAAAGAAAAAAGCTTTCACTTGCTGTGAATGGGCCCGTTAGTTACGCTGGCTCTCACCTGGAAATTTATTCTATTCTTCACGGAGTCCTCAATAGCATCTTTGAAGCTCGGGATCAGAGCGAGTGAGCTCTCCGATAACAGCCAACAAGCGTAGTCTTTTTTTCTCGCCGATCGCGATGGCTTGCCAGATACCAGCCTTGTCGAAGACATCCGCTTCCTGAACGATCGCGATCGCTTGCAAGATAACTCAAGCTCGTTACATCTGCTGCTACCGCTTCTACAACTAATCATGCTTGTTACTTGACACGCGGCGATAACAAAAACACCATATCGGGCGCTAACGCACAGCGCGCGCGAGAAAAAATACAGAACTACACCGCGTAGTCACAGAACACCCTGACAACATTGCGCGATACGATGTGTCGTGGTTCATGGTTCCCGCATGCCACGCATTAGCCTGATTCTCTCCCACCTCAAAGGTCCGAAGGCGTTGACAGCATCGAGGTTCTCCACTTCCCCGCAGCTGCAGCGGCTGTTTGATTTGAAAAATGCGTTCACAAAATATCGAGCCAGCGCTACCGCGACTCTCGTTGCCTTTCAATAAAGCTACTGTGGATTTTCCCTGATGGGAGCACAATTTCCCTGAGTTTTCCCTGAGAATTTCCAGACTACCCAAAATCCCTGAGAATTCCCGGTTGGTAGACACCCTGCGTGTTCACCTAAAGGCGAAGCTTACGGGTCCCCCAATTTCTTTCGTCTGCTGCTCCACTTCGCCGAGCAGTCTTCGTTTAACGCTCGCACCATCTGTAGTCGGGAGCGGGGCTTGCCCACCTCTTGTGGCGCATACCCACTTGTGGTTTTCTGCGGACACAAAGTGCTGACCCTGAAACGGTTTTGACGATTTTGTACAAACACATTGGGCCGGTAGAGCGAGTCCCAAGGACCATTTACAGACCGATTAAAGCTCTCTGCGTTAACTGTGCAATTTATTACAAGGTTTTAAAGCTGCGAATCACCACCGATCACAGCGGTTCAACCAAACGCGTTGTCAAACCGCCGACTTCCAGTGCGCGTCGTATTCGAAGCGCGACGTCACGCAGGCGGCTGATCTCGTTGGATCACAGTACACGTCACAGGCATCTTTTTTCGACATAACTGCGAACAAATGTTGTTCGTGATGTTTGAAACTCTTTATAATTTGCTTTGGTTAAAAACCAGTCACTAATAAAGCGAACACAATCGCAATTTACAACTAGACTTGAGGACTTCCGGCGCACAGCGAACGTCGACTGCATGTAGTACCACGCGCTCCATGTTGACGTGAGCTGCGCGACCAGTGTGTATCGCGAGGTTTTTGTCTGACATGAATCGCCCTTGCTGCGTTGTGGGCTGCAAGTCCAGCGATTGTCGACAAGTGAAAATACGACACCGTGTGCCTTTGGAAGGCAGCAGGCGCGCCGAGTTGCTGCAGCGCATCAGACTCTCTGTATCGGATCGACGACACGATATACGCGTTTGCGGTCGCCACTTTAAGCCGGAAGACTCAGTTCCGTGTTTATGCAGCGATTCGGCCTCGGTCTGAAGAAGTATCCCCTCGAAGCCGACGCCGCACTGCAGTCTTTGTTCCTTCCCGGTGGAAAGTTCACAATCGATCCAGATCGTGTGCTGTGTGTGCACAGTGCATGGTTCGCACGTGGGCACTCAGAAACTTCCACGTAATCTCGTGGAACTATAACGATGTGGCCAGTTTCGCAATAATTACGTATACACAGAATGCCCCTCGCCGCTTTGCGATTTCCAGCAATGATTAAAAAATGACAGGCTGCATGTGAATTAAAAACAATGCATTTCAAAGCTCTGCGCAAGTGTCTTCGTCGTCGGGCCAGCTGGAAGTCCCCTGTTCAAGTGTGCGGTGTCGTATGTAATGAGCTCAAATCAAACCCCGCAATAGTGCAACTCGTGTGCGACGACGTTGATATAATACGCCCCGGCGAGACTGGTGGTGGCGGATCACTGCTGCCACCCTCAGCACGAAGCGCCGGATCGCGAAATGGCGTGTCCTTGTATGCGTCGAAACCCATTTCTCGACTCATTCGGCGCAACCGCTCTTCGAGGCCGGGGTCCATTATGAGACACTGTCTGAACTGCCGTGAAAAAAGAAAAGAAAAAGAGAAACACGCTGCTGGAATAACGCTCGCAGGAGACGGACGATCAGCCGAGCCAGCGGCCCTGCGCCTGACCCACCGGTGGCTACTGCGCTAGCTTCGACTTACCGGAAGTAGACGACGCGACGGCACGCAAGCGTTCTCGCACGACGCAGAGCCTCTTGAAGGCCCCGAGCGCTCGAAGGAAAAGTTGAGGGTGAAATGCGGAGTGGAGGAGGAGGGAAGCTATTTATTATACGTAGCTCCCTTAATAAAGGGCGTCTCGACTGAATTATGGTGCCAATTATTTGTTCCAGTAATGGTCTTAGCAAAAAACGAAATGTCAAAAAAAAAAAAAAAAAACTGTTTCGGGGACTCTTAAGCATGGAAGCGTCGGATCTTGAGACTTGCATGGTGCGCTGAGCCTTGCGGGAGGGCTTCATTGCAGAACCATAAGTGCAACAAAATTATGCAATTGTGAAAGGTGGAGGAGAATAAGTGGACAAAGTTATAAGCTTCTTTGAGATAAAGACCTTCAAAGTAAGGAACGTTTCCTGGAACAATATTGAGGTTTTTAAAAAAAAAAAACATCTACAAAACACAGAACTAAAAATACCTGAGCAGAAGCAAAAACATGCATATATTTAGTTAAAAAAAATTGCGGATCTCTTCTTTCCACTCATCAGGCAATAAGGTAAAAAATTTTGAAATAAATTTAAGAGGTTGACCAGCCATCGTTTTTTCGACCTTGCGTGGAGTCACCTCATTAACAAAATTGCATTCAATGACACATAACTACGTTACTGCGAAGGCCACTATTGACATGATTGTATGCATGCATAAAGTTGTTTAGTTAATGTATAAATACTGTTGCTTGTATGTACTGTATTAATGAGAAAAAACGGACAATAATGCCAAGCAAAGTATAGGGGGTGTTATTTCTAGTAATTGGGATATAAATGTGAAGAAAGTAAAGTGGACAAAAAGATAACTTGCCGCCGGCAGGGACCGAACCTGCGACCTTCGAATAACGCGTCCGATGCTCTACCACTGAGCTAAGGCGGCGGTCATCCCCACGTCGACTTTATGGGGTATATATCTTTTTCGTCCACTTTCCTCACATTTATATCCCAATTATTACAAATAACATCTCCTACACTTGCCTTGGCATTACTGTCTTTCTCATTAATATTGTATCTAACAAAGAAACACGAGCCCTTAAAAGCCGTCTTCTGTTGTTCTTGTATATACTATGACATGCATAAGCATGCAGCGATGTGACTGCACTTCTTTTAGATACGCACCGCTGTGTTTACAGGCGGCAATGCAGCTTCCTCCTCTATCCGAGTCAACACACACACGCACGCACGCGGAGTCGACGGATTGAGGGAGACTCCACTGGCGAACAAGTTGATACGCCACCGTACACCTCGGTATTGTAGAAACTGACCTTCTCTCATACTGACACTACTACTATCATCTTGGCATTGGTGGCTTTATTGGTGGACTGTAGCAAAACAAAATGAACAGGAAGGATGGAAGGGGCCGATGTTGGCGCTGTCTGTACACGGGATGGCTGCCGACCTCACTCTTTGTTGTTGCTGCTCTCCAGGTCTGGAATTTCTGCACAGTACCAAAAGATGCGGATGTTACAACGGCCCTCCCAACAACGTTACTAGAACAAACTCAGTTTCAAAGCTCCGTATCTCCGCCAGCGGAGGAGGGTGGTCCGAACGGCGGTCGCGAGAACTAGCGGCGCTGCAGTTCCGTCTTGCGCCACTATCGGCGCGTCGTCTGCTGCCACGGCTAACGCGGCGGTCCGCCGCGCAGTTGCTCGCCGCAACTGCGCGGCAACTCTCTTATTGTACTAGTTAGGTGGATACTTAGGTGGATATGCATAGGGTCGTCTGTATGCATTGGCCCGCGTGCATTGTTCATTGATTGGCTAAGAATCGATGTTCGGTCTATATTGCCACGCCCACTTGTTGTTTCATTTTGATGTATTCGGGTTTGACCAGCAAGGACGGTTATCAACGCTCGACGCTGTCCGCGAAGCAGTGTTCGAGAAGCTTCGCGATTGTAATAGATCGTTTTGGTAAGATTGTGCGCTGCACGCGAATGTTTCAGCTTAGTCGAGGGATAACGCCGCCACCAGCGATATCGCTGGAAAGTTCGATAGCGCCTGTATAAAAGCCGACGCGCTTGACTGCTTGTCAGTTGATCGACGGTCGACGCTCTGTTCGCCGCTATCAGTGTATTGCTGTAGTTTGACTTTCAGTTTCCCGGCCACAAGTTCGGCCAAAGAGTTTCATCTCGGACCTGCTGACTGCTGCCTTCGTCAACGTCACGACCCTGTGACAATATTTGAGCTGTCTACATTGCGCTTAACTTCCAAGCATAGGAGTTTCTAAGCGAATGAGGGTTTTCAGAGTAATTTTTATAACTACCACCACAATTTTAGCCGCTGCCGTCTTATCTAAACCAAGAACAACCCAACACGTTTGTAAAAGCCTTTATAGTGCACAAAGAAGCGTACTTACTCGAGATACAAAAACGTTCTAGAAACCCCGTACTCATGTTTCTACAATTTATTGAAAAAAAACTTTCTCGAAAAACATCACCAATGCTTTGCAATGTTTACAAGACACGTTTTCGCGACGGTTAAAGGGATACTGACCCAAAATCGGAAAATTTTACGATAACTCGGTAAATGAAATCTCAGTGTGCGATTACATCGAATAGATGTCTCTGAGCAATTTTTTCAGCGGATAGTTGTATTTTCGGTGTCTCATCTTTCTACGTCGCATCCTTCTACGGTGCCTTAAACAATTCGAACAGATCGGCCGTGATGTGAGCACCGAGCAGTTATTCGCGCGTACTCTGTCGCTAGAAGAGTCGTCAGTATTCAACTTCACCGAGCAGATGTTCCATGCCCGCAGCACTTCTTACACTGTACGAAATCCGTTTGCGTATCGTGCTGTAGCCGTTCACTAAGCAGTTAAACTGCTCGTCAACTACAATTATCTTTTGCACAAGTAAGTCTCCGTTCCCGAAGCAAAGTGTGGGAGTGGGCTAGTTGGTATTCCATTATTAAACTGCTCAGCGCAAAAACTTGACACGGTACACATAGAAAAGACGAGGACCAGCGCTGGTCCTCGTCCTTTCTCTGTGTACCGTGTCAAATTTTTGCGCTGAGCAGTCAGTTCCCGAGCCGGCGAGTGTAAAATATTCCGCGCATCTTCTTCAATACCTCGTCGTAAAATCTCTCGAAAATCCACTGCTTTGAAGGCATAGCGACCGCTGACAACTGATCGAATGTTAGTGTGATGCAACTCTCAGTCTCGGTAGCGTATATAGGTAATCACCTGCCTTTCGTTTTGCCGTTCTATTTCTGGCGGCTCCAAATTGGGCACTGGGCTTTCGCGGGACGCCGTGCGTTTTTTTTTTTTTTCGGGGGGGGGGGGGGGGATTTGCGCCTAAACCCCGAACATTTTGGCTTTGAAATGTGGGGTGGAAGTGCTGGGAACGAGCGCGGCACGGCACCTGGCGCGAGTTCCCACTTTCCACGTGGGATCAAAACTTTTTTTTTTTGTCCCGCAACGACACGACGATAGTGCTTTACAATGTCGTCACTCTCAAAATGAACGTCACAGACCTTGCATTTCGCAGTAAGCTTTCTATCTTTGCGATGCAAAGCTTGAATGACGTAGGGTCTTTTGCAGGTCCGAAGAAGTGTCGTGAAGCGGAGTCGTCGTTGCAGTAGCCGCTCTTGCAGCCCGGCGCAAAGCAAGTCGGCATACCGCACTGTGAATCTGTTCGCCCTCGTTACGCTTCGTACATCATGCACGTGTCTTCGTGCAAGACGCTAAGTCTGGTTAAGAACAGTCGCAAAAATGACGAGCTAACAAAGCGCAGACGACGCTGTAACCCACGTGCGCTAGTACATCGGCGGCGCCGATCACAACAAGCGCCAGCCGCGGGAGCTAGACTAAAGCCCCTATGGTATAGGGGCTTTAAGCTAGACTAGAGTCACTGTATATGCTACCTTTAGGTAGCAGAGTTGCGTATAGGTCCGGCCAGCAACCACAGCTATGCGGTGAAGTCGCACTTCGTTTTTGCAGGCGACATGCCTACCATGTCGCCGATTAACATGTCTGGCGTGTCGAAGACCGGCGATAAACATTGGCTCTCGATGGCTAGTGGTTATTCAGTTCGCTGCAGCGGCGGCGTCGAGAAATAAAAAAATTGGCCCAAGCGGCAGCTTCTCCGCAATGCGTGGTTGCTAGCGGCGTTGGAAGACAGATGCGCAACTCTGCTACCTAAAGGTAGCATATACAGTAACTCTAAGCTAGACGTGACTGCAGCGCCACTAGTTCTCACGACCACCACGCGGACCGCCTCTCCGGCGGAGGTTTTAAACTGAGTTTGTTCTAGTAACGTTGCTCCCAACTCAGAGCAGAAGTACCATCTGGCTGACAATTGGGCATGTAGTTCATGGTCCAAAGTGCTGAATTGCGCAAAGAGGACAGGGACTGAAGGAAGAGACGCTGTGTGTGTCGTCGTCGTCTCTTTCTTCAGTCCCTGTCCCGTTTGCCAACAATTCCATACTTTGTACCATCTGGAGTAGGAAAAAAGGCTGTTCGGGATCACTCGGAACAGCAGTCTAACACTACGGTGCATATGCTTATTAGCGTGCAAGCTGTAGATGCCGTTGTAATGTAAACAAGGAGACAAGACTAACAGTCAGAGAGCCGCCACCAATCGGGCTCTTCAGAAGAATATCCTATGCTAGCTCCACCGCACTATGCGAGATGTGCATTGCTGCTGTGAAGCATAAGCGACAATGCGAGTGGGGCTTATAGGTTTCCACGAGGGACGGGTGTCAAAATGCCATTGGAAGCAGAAAACTGAACTTAAGGGCCCTACAACACCACTAACCCCCCCCCCCCCCCCCGTTTTTTACTCGTGGTTTTCGTAGACTGAAGCATGGACGGACTAGTGCAGCAATAACGGCAGCGACAGGGGCACGCAGTCCGAGGTTATTCGGCCTGGAAAATTAAAAATACAAAAAAAAAGCCTACACACAACTCGATTTTCGCGGGGTCACATGACCTCGTTTCCCTCGCCATTGATGAAGTGCCTTTATGCTCCGTACGGAGTGGAGACAACCGAGTAGTCTGCTACGACGTCCGCCACTTTCACGCCCGCTCCGATCTACGGACGCATTGCCGGCACGCATGTGAGCAGTTTGCAGGTAGTATGGGGGCCTTTGTGGGGACTATAATACAGCGGAAATGCATTAATGCGTGATCGTGCTTAAAAAAAAAAAACATGGCTGATCC
The DNA here is from genome assembly GCF_013339695.2 of Rhipicephalus sanguineus. Taxonomy (NCBI): domain Eukaryota; kingdom Metazoa; phylum Arthropoda; class Arachnida; order Ixodida; family Ixodidae; genus Rhipicephalus; species Rhipicephalus sanguineus. Next base: position 217,596,212 of record NC_051178.1, read on the forward strand.
CTCCGTCATAGGAATCGGTATAACACGAAAGTGAAACGTGTCTACACAGAAGTAGTGCTTATTGTGTAGTGGTATATGAGAGCTTGTACAATGTGTATCCGTGTTTGGCAGCTGTAGCACCGTTTGACGACGTGGATGCACCCATGTTGACGCCTAGTGGCATGTCTCCATCGCGGCAACTAACGCTCATGATCATGATTAAACTACCTGAAGTTGCGAACATATATTTGGACACAGTGAATCGTAAATCCCACGTAAAGATGACATCAACAAGCTAATAATCAAAACTGGTACCCAATATGCACTTCTTCGAAACGTCGCCAATTAAGGAGAGAAACGGCACGGTGTGCGCTTTCTAGTAATGGGTAACCGACGCCTGTGCTCATGCATACACTAGCACACTGCGCTTCAGCAACACGGAAGGCAGAGGTCCGTAGCTTGAGCCGCAAACGCGTGCGTCCCGCTGGCCTCTGTCTCGCTCCACCAAGGCACGACATTCGCCCGTCGAAATCGTCCTTTCTGCAACGCGTATTGCAGCAGTCTTGTTAGTCGGTGCTCTCGCAATCGAAGCAGGCGGCGGCAGAGAAATACCGTTGGTACATGTGGAAGCTGCCCTATTCCGACGAGCCGGTGCACGATAACAGGAAGCGAAAGCCAAAGAACATAACTGCGTCTAGGGTGCCTAGGCGACGCCAGCGCAGCCAGTTTACCTCACTGGTATCTAGACGCTTTAACCATGACCTCCGATATCGCGCGCAATCTCGGAGTAAGCGTCGATCGTGACGCATCACTTTTTAACCTCTCACAGACGGCGGCACCACCCCGCCTACCTACACCGCCAACAGAGCACCGTGCGAGAGAGAATGTGTGAAAGACATCAGGCGCGTTCGTGAACTGTCTAGCATCCACCAAGGTAGCTTAAGAGGGCTCACCAGCTCCAAAGCAACTCAGATTTGAACTTTTTGTGTCCATAGATGGCAGCACTTACACACCACAAAAAGGAGGTAACTTAGAGTACACTCTAGGCGTGTAAATCTCACCAGATCATGAAAGCGTGCGAAAAGGTCATTCCGCGCGCGAAAAGTAGTGCTGTTTGAAACTTGCCCGGGAATGCCTCAAAAAAGGGTCAACGCTCCTATGTTTTCCGCCAGCATAGCCGTAGCAAATGCGATGGAGGGGTTTTGCCGCTTTGTCCTCCCCGTACCGTTGCGGTGTAATACCTCTGTCACACGGCCACCACCAAACTCCATTTCACTCCGTTCGGCATTTAACTCCCTGATGGAGCATTACGAGAATGGAGTTGTGGCCGTGCTACACGGCTCGGTGCAAGCTTTCGACGGTTGCCGCATGGGGCAGAAACAGCGCTGCTGCGCTCGTCGAAACGTCCAATTTTTTGCCTGCGCAGTCGCCTTTAAAGCAACAAAAACGTGTTTTTGTGTGTTGATGAAGTGCTCGGAATCACCATTGCTGTCACAGTGCTTGTGCGTGCGCCTCACACGTGCAGAAACAAATATGGCGTGACGCTTCACAGCGGCGGCTTGGCAATGCGTTGGTGTGGAGAGTACAAGCGCTGATGTCCGAAAAAATACAACTAAAACTTACACTACGAGGCGTGAAATGCTACGCAAAAGAGAGCATAGCTTTTTTAAATTATAATTGAGCTCATTAGGACGATTTTGCCAGTGCGGTTTTCAGCGTAGCAGTAGCTGGCTGGGAACGAGAGTACTCCATCAAGCCGAAATGGGCATAACCGAACTCCCTCCATCAAAAGCTCCATTTAACTTCCTCAGCGAAATGGTGACCGTGTGACATGAACCCCATCTCCCTCGAGGAAAAGACGAGGGAGTTAAACGGAGTTCACGAGCGTCCGTGTGACAGGGGTATAAGCCATTCCCTCCAACTTCTCCGTATCCGCACACCGCTCCCGCAGTAACCCAAACAATGGGTAGTGACCTCTCTTCACAGTTCTCTGCCGCTTATTGTCAGAGGCTATGGAATACATAGCTTGCATTGACGTCACCGTGGCCGCCATCTTTGTGAACAAACTGGTTGAGACGCAGAGTGAACTCTTGCTCGAACGCGCGGAGCAAGAAACGGTGACATCAGATTAGTTCTGGTGCCCCCTCCAACTTCCTGAATGAAATGTAATTGGTATTTTCAAGGTACTAGATCTATTATTTTTACGCAGAGCCCTCTTATCGCGATTCACAACTGACTATGCCGTAAAAAGCAACTTTCGTAAAAAAATTCTTTTTTTCGGGCACGGCTTACGTTGTTTTCTCTCGGGGACATTTTGATATGCTTCTGTGCCATCTAGACAACTTTGGTGATTAGATGGAATGGCTACTTAGAGAACATTACGGTTGTAAGAAAATTCAAAATAAAAGATTTGTACGCTTCTGTTTATTGTGCGCTTCTCCCAGATTTATATATTACATACAGCACGCTTTAGGCTAGCGTTTGGAAATTTAGGATGGCAAACGGAAAGAAGTTCGCTACATACAAGCGAGGATAATGTTTAAAAATTACATCGAAGGTGGTCGAACGCGAAGACGGGGTCAGTTCCCGAGGAATGTCCCAGCACTATCACCCCAAGTTGTTACGTTGTGAAAAGAGCACGTGTCGAGTCATACACCTGTCAGTGAATGTTTTCTTTCCAAAAAACAAAGCTTGTTCTAATTTACGCATGTGCCGTCGGTGCCTGGAAGGACCAGTTCGCGGTAGCCGATAGCGCTTTTTTATCCATTTGCCTGCTCAAGGCAGCAAACGCATTGAAGTCTCTGCTGCAGGTGCCACCACATCAGATCCCTGCGGGTGCCGAATAGGACGATTAGCTACGGGTAGGGAAAAATCTCTCAGCACCGAGGATCTCTCGCCAACTGCTTAGAGAAAGAGCTGGTAGCCGAAACGCTGTCGAGACTCCGTAGAAACACTGCATTGTGTTTGGGCGACACGCCTGAATTAGCCACGCATACCACAACACTGTCGCGTGGAACACGCACGAGAGATGGCATCAACAATGCATGTTGCTGCGCAAAGGAAACACGGACAAGGAAGTGAACAAGGAAGGAAGTGAGACTCGCGACTGGATTTTATTGAACATAAAACGCATATTTATACGACACAAACCACAAATTCATCAACGCGCATGAGAGGAACCAGCTTTCATTATCGTACAATCGTATGGAAGTATCACTGACGCAAATGTCTCTTCTTTTCGTGAGGAAGAAAGCCTCAGCCAGCTCACGTGCCAATTGGTTCTGACTACGCCTCATGATTCCCGTTGTCGCCAGCAGAGGCTGACACGGTTTGTCACAGGCAGCCGACGGCGTGCGCTGCAGTGAAGAGCCAAATTAGATCCTTGTCCGTTCTTTATCGACTGCTGGTGTTCCCTTATACACCGGCTCCTTGTTTTAGAATTCAAGAAAACAAATGAATTTAAACTCTGTGTGTACTAAAACCTAATGTTCGGTGGCACAAAAAAGATTCGTAGTAATGCGTGGAATGAATATATATATATATATATATATATATATATATATATATATATATATATATATATATATACACAGCATGTTTGTCCAAAAAGAAAAACGCGAGGATAATGTTTATCAAGGATACAAAATGACGTATAAAACTGTTTAGAAATTACATCAAGGTGGTCGAGCATGAAGACCGGGTAACTTGGCGAGGCATAAGCCAGCACCATCTCCCCGAGCTGCCACGTTGTGAAAGGCTTGTGTCCAGTCATACACTTGACAGTGGCCGCTCATCATCAAATAATGTTTTCTTTCCAATTAATAAAGCTTATTCTGATCTACGCATGTGTATTTGGCGCCTTGAAGAAGCAGTTCGCGGCAGCCGATCTCGCTGCCGCGAGATTTGCCTGCCACGATGTCGCGCTTCTGCGTATTCCTGACCGACAGAACTGAGCGAAAGCACACGAGCCTCTTGGCTAGTCTCTGCTGCAGATGTTGCCACTGTCCCCCTTGCAACCGCAGTAAATTCCTGCGAGCGCTCAATAGGACGATTAGCTATGGACATGGGGCAATTTCCTGAGCACCAAGGACCTCTCGGCACCCTGCTTATATGAAGTGCTGGTAGCCAAAACGCTGTCGCGATGCCGAAGAAACGCTGCTTTGTGTTTGGGTCACACACCTGCATTAGCCTCCCATTCCTGACAAAAATTTGGAGGCACAAAGGAACAAGGACAAGAAATGACAGGACTGGTGCCAAACTAACAACTGTTTTATTGGAAAGAACATTGCATTCCAGGTAGCTTCACGCGCATGCGCGAGTCACATTGACAATCACAGTAACAGAATGACAACCTAATTTGAGTTATCAAAACTTGTCTAAAAAGTGCAATTCGTTGCGATATAAGTTCAAGGAAGGCACACTAACACATTGGGCACCCTTCTTATTTATGCAAAAAGCCTCCAACAATTCTCTGGCCACCTGGTTTCGACTTTTTCCAAGCACCCTGGTTTCAAAACCAGGGTGCTCATCGACCAGTCTGGTCGATGTTTAAATGTTCGATTAAAGGAACACGAAGCCTCCCTTAACAGTGTATCTGGTTTACACTTGCCTTCGCACTGCAAGTCCTGCGCATGCGCGCCCCGGTTTTTTGAAACCAGGGTGCTTGGAAAAAGTCGAAACCAGGTGGCCAGAGAATTGTTGGAGGCTTTTTGCATAAATAAGAAGGGTGCCCAATGTGTTATACCCGTGACACACGGGCAAGTTTGAAAGGCCATTGAGCCGATGGCCATCGAAACGCTACAACTCCATCGAACTCGATGGAGTTCTCGCGTTGCCACACGACGGTTTTCAACGGCCGTTGACTGATTCAGGTGTTTCTCGCAAACATTTTGTGGCGCTGCTAATCTTATTTTCGTTTTCATGTCGTCGTAAGTGAACTAAAATAAATCCACTTAAAAGCACACATTTGTGCGTTGTCTTGTTCTGAAATATAAAAAAAAATGTTTATACATAATTATAAGTGCATTATTAGTTATAAGCAGAGTTAGTTATAAGTTTGTGTGAACAGCGAAACTGTGGCTACGTTATAACCGCTTTACCCGTCCGGCCGCTTTTTCGGGTTTGCGAAGTTTACCACGTAGTTTTGCCTGGTTTTGCGGTTGCGTGAATTCATTTCGTTTCATTGGTTTCATTACGTGCCTGTTCCGCCATCATGAGTGACCGTGAAACAGATGACAAGGCCGCTATGGTGTTCTACGCGGCTGCGATCATGCAGCTTGATGCTGGGATCGAAGCGGCGAAAGAGGAAGCCGACGCCATCGAGGATGAGCTGTTGCTCGTGAACAATTTGCTGACGACTATGGATGCGGTGACCGAACGAAGCGTGAACAGGGAAAGGTGGTGTTTCACTCGGCAGACGAGGTGGTTCGAGGAGACCGTGCCACTGCTTGGCGACAAATTCTTCAAGCGAGCGTTCCGCGTTACGCCGGGGACCTTTCGGTACATCGTGGACGCAGTCGGACCGCTGCTCGAGCGCCAGAATACCAACATGCGCGAAGCCATCGCGCTTGATAAACGTGTCGCAATCGGCCTGTACCGACTGTGTTCCTCAGCCGAAGAACGCAGTATCGCGGAGTTGTTCGCCGTGGGACGCTCAACCGTGAACGAAGCATACAAAGAATTGTGCGAAGCCGTGATCGAGACTATGGAGACCAAGTGGGTCAACATGCCCACAGTGTCGAGCATGGCTGAACACATCCGCGAATTCACGGCAATGTTGGGTTTCCCGCAGGCAGTGGGAGCGCTAGACGGGTGTCATTTTCCCGTTTCGCCGCCCAAGGAGAGCGCCACCGACTACAGGAATTACAAAGGATGGTAAGTCGCAGTTTGCACATGGGTTGCGCTTTCATTACACCGGAATTATTTGTCAGGTTAGGTCATATTTTTGCACTGGAGAGGATGATTGACCAGCTGAACGAACGTGCGTTGTAATGCAGACAACAGTCAGGCTAGTTATGTATACAAGCTAGGCATCGTTATACTTGTTATGCCTGCTATAACCATGCTAAGCAACATCATGGCTTGGAACATTGACGACTGCATACTATACAAAAGTTGATCACTGCGTCATCAGGCCGAACTAAATCTTTACTTCCGTGCAATTCATTAACTCATTCAGTAGTCAAAACAAGACCTCTGATTACTTTGTAGTAACAATAAAAGACATTGTGTGCCCTAATGCTCTGTACCAATATTGTGAGAAATATGTGATAATATGTGTAAATTATATGCTCTGTAATTAAACTGTTATGTAATGTGTTGCTCAGCCTTGGCATTCATTTTCATGTTCTCCGGAAGTGCACTTCTCTGCTCTAAATCTACTCCTATCATGCCCTTCAAGGGTTGACTGTATCATTAATATAATGGTAGAAGCAACGTGAATTAGTGAACCGTTTTTTTTTTGTTTTTTCTAATGCAGGTACAGCATGATTCTTCTGGCACTGGTGGACCACCGGTACAGGTTCCGCTACGTCAATGTGGGATCGCCTGGCCGGTGCCACGACTCTTACGTCTACCAACGTTCACTGCTGGAAAGTGCAGTCCAGGGACCTTTGTTCCGCCGACCACTACTCGCCATCAGTGGCACTGCTGTGCCACCTCTGATCCTGTGTGACCAGGCGTTCCCACTGACGGCGAACCTCATCAAACCATTCAGTCACAGGGCACAGTTGAGCAACGAACAAAGGTTGTTCAATTACAACCTTTCCAAAGCTCGCCGCATTGTTGAGAATGCCTTTGGTAGGCTGAAGGCAAGGTTTCGCTTCATCATGAAAAGGATGGAGTGCGACCTTGACACCTCTCGCCTTGCCATCCGCGCCTGCTGTGTTCTCAACAATGTGTGTGAGCATTTCGGTGACACTGTGCTCCAACACTGGCTGGTTGAGGTTCAGAACAACGACAAGGAGCTCCAACAGCCTGACCATACCACAGACGTTGTAGAAGGCACAGGTTGCGACGTGAGAGAAGCTCTCGTGAGACATTTTCAGCTCAGCTGTGCTGGAAGTGCCTAACAAGGGCCCCTCTAATGTCATAGCTGTAGCCTTGCAGATGCTGATTACTGTGCTGACCATTTATCTCTGTTCACGCTTTTTTAGGTCGGCGAGTCCATTGTCGTCATCAAACTGTTGAAGATCACCTGTCCTTTTTCACTGGTGCCTGTTTCTATTTTTGCCACTGCAGTTCTGTCGTCAAACTTTATATTGCAGCCATATAGAATATCATTGCAGCCTTGTCATCTTCATAAAGATAAGGGTCCCAAAACCGCTGTATGATTATGAGGGACGCCGTAATGTAGGGCTTAGTTAAAAGTGAGCACAGCACGTGAAACGTTGAAGAAAGACACAAACGACAACACGAGCGCTGACTGAGAACAATTTTTTATTGCGTGTAGGTAATGTATAGAAACTTGTTTTCTACAAGTGTACTGTGTGACTCCTTGCGAGTGGGTAGGCCGTTGCAACCCGAGATTTCCTCAGTAATGAAAATTCTGCTTGTGTTTCTTGAGTTCATTCTTACCATCCACTGGACAGAAATAAGTGCCATGTATTATTCCGTACCGCATTACAGCATCAGAGTACTTTTATGATGTAAATGCTGTAATGCGGTTGCAAATGTAGTTGGCTTCTGAGGTGTACATGTTCGCTTTGTCTACTTGTTGGCCTTCTTGTATGAACAGCCTTAAAAATGAAAAAAAAAAAACGTGTAGCATCTGTGTTAGTTGCAAACTCAATGTAATTAATGAGAAACAGCACTGAAATTTTGTTCCATTACTGGTTCATATGAAGCGCTCGCCGTCAAATCAAATAGCTTGGCTTTGCATCTTTGTGACAGTTCACCAAGTAATGAGTACTTTGTTATTTTGTTTGTTGTAATCGCTTTTATTACAGTTCAATGATGACTACTGCTTGAGACTTGGGGTCTACTTGAAAATTAGCATTGTTATGGAGTGATGAAAGCATGACCTAATACTGTGCTTGTGGGATACAGGTCATGGATGATGCAAAGTCTGCGCTGGTTAAATTATGTCACCAGTGGAGCTACAAACGTTTAAGAAAAGTTGGCATTATGTAACCAAGGTATTATCTGCTGTTAACATGCATAATTATCTCGGACCCTTCAGTTTGTTCAGATCTGTGACCATAACAAGCAGAAAATATTTAAATTTCTGATGAGACAGCAATCATAACTATACATAGCATTGAGTTGTCAGCGAGTGAATTAGTGCATGCATTTAGTAATTTGCATTTGGAGGAAAAATATAGAAATTTGTCCTGTTTAGTGTAATAAAGGAATCGTGTCGAATATGTCGAACATTTCGAAATATTTATGTATTTACGTTGCATGTAGTAATGTCAACTGAAAAAATACTTGTGTGCTTGGCAGAACTTAATTTCTGCTAAGTGCTCGAAAGTGATTTAACAGATACTTTGACAAGAGTATTCTGTAAAAAACGCACAATGCGGGGGAAGTAATAAAGAAATAGAAAATGAGGCACCCATACACCTTTATTTCGACATTTTTTCCAAGTACTTCGTCATAGCATCAAAAAATTTGCCCTGCATTTGCATCTGCCGTTCTCGTTGTTCATACTCTTTCTGGCGGGCACTTGCCAGCTGCTCCCTGAGTAGTTTATGTTCTGCCAGCATTTGCTGCTTAATGTCCTCGGCAGCCTTCCTTTTCTTCAAAGGCCGCTGGCCTTTAGGTGTATTGGCAGCAGGACTGCCGTTGCTGGTGGAGGGATTGCTGGGGGAGGCTGCGCTGGAGGAAGATGCGCTGGGGGAGTCCTGGCTGCTGGAGGCTGGGCTGCAGGAGGGCACGGAGTCGAGGCCTGGCACATCTGTAGGCCTGCTGAGTGTGCTCTCCCCCTCTTGCAGCCCGTCTTGATCCCCAGCAGCAGCAGAGTCGTCACCAGTGACCATCCCCATGATGACCTGCATGAGTAAAAATGTTCCATGCATCTTTCATAACTTCGCAATATTTCATATGATGACATTCTATCACATGTCTCTGAATTGCTATGTGCTAATGCACACACTAGGACGTGTTCTCTAGTAATTGCTTTAAATGAACAATGAATACTAACCAAAAATACAGGAATGCTGCTAGTCTCTGCTTTATGTCACTGCAAAAACTGAGCACTAGCAAAGAGCTGTTCTTGTCTGCACGCTTATGCTATCCTAGGGGCTGTGCTCGCCAGCATAAAAACTAGTACGTGCAATGAGCAGTATGAGCAACAATTAAGGGCAACGTTTCACTTTCATCGTACAATGTAGCACAATGTAGCTTATAACAGAGCAAGTAAAGTTGTACAAATTCACTTATGTAAACAGGCAAGTGAATGGCTTCACAGGAGGTAATTGCACTCTACACAGGACATTACTCTATGCTGCACAGATCGTGCTTCAAAGACATCATACCTCTTCCACAGTCACTTGGCTCTCTTGAGCCCTTGACGGGTCGTTTGCTGGCAGGGTTCCCAGGAAACTGTGTATCCGCCAGAAATGGACCCATGGAATAGCGCCGGCGCCCGTTTTTTGGTTTTTCAACCAGAATCTGAAAGTTTATGAACGAAAAAAATTTATAAACCAAGAAGCATATGCGGACACACATAAAAATATACTGATCGCATTCGCCGAATGAAAGTGTAACAGGAAGACTATTTAATTTAACTCGAACGTCAGCAAACTGTTGAAGGCCTTGTCGCGCGTCGGTAACTTGAAATTGTGTGCTGCGTTAGAATTTGCGGCCTCGGATTATAAATGGCTCGATTTGGGACACCGAGCAACTGCATCACGCGCAAGCAATATCACTCGAGAGGTGTGCCCGTTCGTGCCCGATAGAGTTCATCCGCTCAAACAACGCGGAATACCACAACAAAAGTTATGCAAACACCCTGCCGGCGCGTTTTTTTTTTTTCTTTTTTTCTGTCATTAGACAACAAGTCTCTCTCGCTGCAGATCCCTGTGCGACAGAAACTGCTAGTCACATGTCACGCCAACGCTTCCGATGCAACCGCTCAGGTCACTTGGCGGGCAAGGAAAATTTTGTTTTGCTTCCGGGATCGCGGGCCAACCGGTATAGCACAAACGGCAGCGTAGTAGCTGGACTGTCAAACTCAACTCATCGGACAAAGTTATCAAAACATTTCACCCGCAAGAACAAGACAGGGACGAAGAAGTGCAGAGGAAGTTCGGTCGTGTTTTGTGCGCTCCTTCGTCCCAGTCTTGTTCTCGCTGGGTGAATGCATTCAATTCAACACGAACTAGACCACCTATCAATAAAAGTGAAGAAAGCCGCTTACCGATATGTTTGGGAAAGATTCTCAATCTTGTGCTGCACTTGCAGTCTTGTCCTTACGAAGCCCGCCTGTCGCAAGGCCTCGACGATGGCATCGTAAACGCTGGCGTTGCGCTTTTGACGGCGCAAATCGACCAGGTGGTCCTCCCACATATCTATGAGGAGCGCCGTTTCTTGCTCGCCCCAAAGCTGACGTGGCGCTGGCGCGGCTTTTTTTTTTTTTTGGCGTCGGCGCGTCGGCCATTTCAACCAAAACAAGCACAAAGCTCAACAAAAAAAATTAAAAAAAAAGCCTTCCCCACACACACGCGCGCGGAAACGATCACAACTCAAAAACTTCAAAGCAAAATAAACACGAGGAAATGAAAAATAAAAAAAACCAGAGCGCACGAACGTAGAGATTAGTAGAGATCAAAAAAAAAGAAATAAGCCAGTGATCAATATGGCGGCGAGGACACAAATGCTGCTACTTGCTGGCGATAACGAGCACGGCGAGAGTTATCGCGAGCATGAGCAATTCTTACATTCCAAATCACACAAATACTTTAGTAAATAAGTTACAACGCCCATGCACACTACTTTTAATGCATACTCGTTAAATTTTTCCTTTTCTAATCATGAGTACGAGCACACTGAGAACGAGAGGGCGCGGTGACGCTGTTTCCGCTTCCGCCGCTCGATGGCCGTCGAAGTTTCAACGGAGTTGTGGTGTGCTCCGTCGACTCGATGGGCCACTGACTCAATGGCCTTCGAAACTGCCCGTGTGGCAGCGCGTGCATCCCCGTTGAGTCAATGGACCATCGGTTCAATGGCCTTCGAAACGCCCGTGTGACACGGGTATTAGTGTGCCTTCCTTGAACTTATATCGCAACGAATTGCACTTTTTAGACAAGTTTTGATAACTCAAATTAGGTTGTCATTCTGTTACTGTGATTGTCAATGTGACTCGCGCATGCGCGTGAAGCTACCTGGAATGCAATGTTCTTTCCAATAAAACAGTTGTTAGTTTGGCACCAGTCCTGTCATTTCTTGTCCTTGTTCCTTTGTGCCTCCAAATTTTTGTCAGACCATGCACCAACTAGCCCAAGAACGCGTTTTAGTCCTCCCATTCCACTTCATTGTCGCGGGGAACACGCGCGGGAGGAAAAGAGGCAGCACAGCCCCCCCCCCCCCCACAAAAAACAATAAAAAAAAATACCGAAGCCTGTTTCAAGCTCACTCAGCAAGCCCCTTACTTTTCTACGCAGCGCAAGGTGGAGCCACGTCGCGCCTCTTAAATTTCGCGCGAATTTTAAATCCAGACTGAAAGTACACACAGCACTTTCAGAGCCTGTAAAATGGAAACCAGGGGCTTGACATGCATGACAATTATACCATAACAATAAGGAAAGAAAAAGGGAGGAAATGTTGCGGAAGAAATTTAGATAACTAAGCTATTTTCTTCAGGAGACAACAAGAAAGAGCGAGACGTTAAAATGTACAATTTTTATGAATATTTGCCTCTAGTTTGTAAAAAAATGAAAGCCCGAGGAAAATATCTGTCCGCAACATTTCCTCGATATACTAAAAATGAATGCAGTGCCGAAAACCCCGTTTAAATCTGACCAAATTTCGGCACGTTAGGGTTTCTCAAAATGCGCATGTATTCTCTATGGGAGCTCGCGCTGGTGAACCCTCTTAAGTCGGTTGAGCGTCGGGCGCTTACCGTCGCGGCCGCAAGGTCGTGGCTTCGGTTCCCAGCGGCGTATCTTTTTCTTACTTTCTTTTATTGCGATAGCAATTATATGGTCAGTCTCGACGGGTTTTTGTCGTCGCCGTTGCCGTCATGTCCTTCCAGTATGAAGACCAAATCGATAAAATCCCCCCGCGCATCGTATGTTCTACCGCGGCTAAAAGCGCGCGAGCGGGGACGACGAACGCGGCCGAAGCAGAGATCAAACGAGCCGTCCCGTTTCCGTCGCTCGAAGGGTGCATGCGATAACATCACCCCGCTCGGAAGGAAACGCCACGCCCTGCTTTAAAGGGCCCCTCACCAGGTTTCACAATTTTTAGCTAACGAGCGCAATGCATAAACTGGGCGTTCACGATCACGTCTGCCAAAATTTGCAACGCTACGCGCCGCGGAAATGGGTTCAATTTCAACGTCAACGCTGCTTGCCCTTCCTCTCGCGGGCGCGCGCTTTAGAGAATGAGGGGATGACGTACATGAGAAAATGGCCCTACGTAGATGGTAGTGCTGTGACGTCGCTCCTCTACGTAGACTACTGTGCTCTGACGTCGCCAACAGTAGCACGTGACACTGCGATAATTATTTGAGACGACATGTGTAGTTTGTGTAATTTGTTGCTTGAATAGATTAACAAAACTTGAGAGAAATAATGAGACACACAACGAGAATGTGTGCGTCTTTTTCATTTTTTTTCGTGAATTGCAGCGAGATGCGGGGCTAATGTGCCTCCCTTTCCCATGTGTTCGTGTCCCCGCGGTTAGCGCATCGAGCAGACGCCAGCCCTGGAAACAAAAGTGATGTAATGGCGCGTTCGAGCACTCATTATGCTCATTTACTCTACCGCGTCCAAGTAAACGTTAATGCGGCACTGGCTCATGATACCGCCACTCCCGTGCCCGTACAAATGTTTCAACTTTCATGCCCGTCCCGCAGAAACAGGCAGTACACCACAGAGAACGCCGACAAAACGCCCACGGCCGCTACATAAAAAAAAAAAAAAGGTAGCGGCTGTGCAACGCCGCTCGCGTGCTCGGGCTGGCTCGGGCACGTCATGCGCACGTGACCATGCATGCGCATGACGTGTTCATGCGTATGTGTCAAGTGAAGAGGGCAGGGAAGGGATTTGGCTTGCTAAGGCTACACGGGGCGAGTGGCAAGGGTTTGAAACTCGCCTCCTCACTTCATGGTTTCGCGCCGCTACAAATTATTGTTTTTCTCAGCTCGTAATGAACCGATTTGAAAAATTCTTGCGGCATACTGCTCTTCATTCGGCACACAACAACTTCCAGCGTCTAAAATTTGCCATGTGGCCTGGTGAGGGGCCCTTTAACGAGCATGAAAAAAGACGCGAGGGGGGGGGGGGGGCAGAGTCGCGCGAGGAGCAACTTTGAATCTAAGGGGCGGTCGCGATCGCTGGCGCGCGCGCTATCTCGAAAGCCATCACAGCAGGCGGCTCGTATACCCTTCTACGTGCTACGCTCTCAACGCGAAGTGACTATGCGGAGAGCATCGCTCCCTGGAGCGGCCATATTCTCTTACACCAGCGTTTTGTAGTTACGCGAGATCGAATACAAAACAGTTAGCTGCCAGCCTCACTTCAATTTGTTGCTATCGCATTCACTGCTTCGCCTTTGCGGTGAAACTAACTTTTTCGCCCGTTAGCGTCTATTTTATCAACGTCATATCCGTAACAGAAGTACTTGGTGGACCCAGGCATAGAACGCTTTCGTGTTAAAAGAGTATTTTTGATGGCTTACAGACTAGCAGCACTATGAAATTCACCGCTTCACGCTGTCATCTTGTGCTGCTGCCTGAAAGCGCTTTTAAACGCGCTGCGACCACCTGTCGGCGTGATAGCTTATTCTTGCAAACTGGGTCGTTTGACGCTGGCTGAGCTTGCTCTGCAGGTGGAAAATAACGCATCCGCTCAGGCGCTAGTGCACTGCAATGATCAAGCAACGCTCGAATGAACATATTACTTGGCATTGCTGCTCTTCGGGAGGTTTTGCGTGGCGAAGCTGTGCTGCTTCGAAACAATAATTACGCAACAATAATAATGAAATTCCTTGAGGAAATGTCCACAGTAAAGATAAGCAGTTAATAAATGACGAATAAACATGCAATTTTTGTCTCGCGGTTTTCGTTAAAATGCATGCTTTTATTATCTACCGCAGGGGTCTCGAACTCACCTCAGCTAGAGGGCCGCACTCATCAAACTTAGCTTCACAAGGGCGGGGTCATGAAGGTTGAAATGGCGCGGGGAGGGGGGGGGGGTGCTCGAACGAAGTGTCAGTTAACGTAGCTATAGACCCTTTTCGAAAAAGGGCGCCCCTAGCGCCGCGCACGAAAACTACAGTCTGCCGCCATTGTGAGGGCACCGCAGCAGACGACGCAGGCTTCGGCGACGTGCCAGTGCGTGACATTTCAGCACCGCCGAATCGTGAACTGTCATCAACGTTTTTCGTAGAGACGGCGCGCTGCAATGGTGCAGACGTGCTGCTTTCCCATGTGCCACCATCGAGGATATCGCGACGAGAACAGCGATAAAATACGCGATAAAACTTGAACAACGAACGCACGTGCTCTCTCTCAGTATGTGATGTAAAACGGACGTGCTTATTTCACAGCGCCATGTGTAGCCTTGCTTTTACGAATGAATAGTCTTCTCCCGAGTGCCTGCATGCGGTGAATTGCAATAGATTGTTTGTGCAGAAATACTGCGAGGGTTCGTAAGGCCAGCCAGAAATATAAAAATGAAGTTGCGTACCGTTCATTTAGTAGCAGCAACAGTACTCGCATATCGTAAGCCACGTGTCAACACTTTTTAGTAAATACAAACAGGGGCGTAGGCAGAAATTTTTTCGGGGGGGGGGGGCACCACAACCTTGATCTGAAGTCGGGCAGGCAGGTGTGGTCGAGTGTCATTTTGTGCTCTGTGTGTCATGCAAAAAAAATTTCTGGGGGGGGGGGGGCGCACGGGCCTGGTGCCTCCCCCCCCCCCCCCCCCCCCCCCCCCCCCCCGGCTACGCCACTGCATACAAATATACCCAACGCGTGGCGTCCGGAAAATAGTTGCGTGGTGTGGCTTGCGGCAGACAGGATTTTCACCGGTTGCGGTCGCATAGTTCCGCGACAGTGACGTCCTTCCTTTCCTTCGGTGAGAAGTTTGTAGCTTCGGCGAGCCCTTTTTTCCCGGTCCGGGCGCGCACGCGAGTTGGCTGTAGTCACGGTCCCGCAACCGCGGCAGTCGATCCAAACTGCTCGTCCAACCCGTTGAAGGGTACAAAATGTTGCTCACTGTGCATCGAAAGCACCTCAGAAAGACCAACGGAGAGTACTAAGAGCTCGGTCAAGCACGCAAACGGTGAGATTTCAGCGGATGACACGGAGAACTAGCCGCCAACACAAACATCACAGCACTCACGCATTTGGCGGCTCGCTTTCCATGCCCTCACGATCAACGTTTACAGAACGTTGCTCACGATGGCGCTGGCTATCCCACGCTCCTTTGCGAAGCGAAACTGACGAAAAGCCCACCGTCAGGTGGCGTATTTATGAAAAGCGTCTATAGGCACCGGTACAGTGTACTAGAAGAGGGCAGTGGGCTTACTCCCCGGCGGAGGGTATGCGGTGGGGTGGCTCCACAAACGTCGCCAGTGTGTGCTTCTCTCTTCGCCCGGGCGGCGGCGCTCGCATCGCCATCAATAGAACTTTGGGGGAGCGTGGCGGCTGAAAGTGCTGGCCAGCTCTTGCACAGCAGCAGTTGTCGAGCGATGTGTTATTGCTGTGGACGTTGTAGCGCCGAGTTTTTGCCGTCAGCTGTGAGCCGTGCACACCGCGCAAGAAATCGGTATGTTCTTTAGTGCCTTAGCCATGCCGCGATATCGGCAAAACCACTGCTACGCCCCTGGGTGCCAAGCAGGCTACGTGTTCGTGAAGGGTGGGTCGGAGCTGTCGTTGTTTGGCGTCCCGAAGGATGAGAACAGGTGTAAAGAATGGGAGAAGAACCTGCGCAGAGCGGACAAGCCCCTGGAAGACACCAGCGCAGTGTGCGAGCTCCACTTCGAGCCGCGTTATGTGCTCAGAGACTATGTGCATATTATCGAGGGAAAAGAAGTGCGAATACTTCGCGGGAGACCAATTCTATGCGCTGATGCTATGCCGACGCTTCTAGCAAATCTGCCAGCTTACATTAGTAAAAAGCCGACACAAGAAAGGACCGCTCGTAAGAGGAAACGATAGGAATCTTCAGACTGACAAAGCCCGCATTATGTCCTACCGACAATACGGTGTCTGGCCCGTTTGAACACACTGACGACGCTGTTGATGCAGGCTGTGAAGAATGTCCAGAAGCATCTACATCTCCACCACCTTGTTAATCAGTTTTATCTATGGGCTTTTACCGTACTGGAGCAAGCACAGTTTTCCTGGCCACGCCGGTGTCGTATACTGCACGGCCGTGCATAGGTCGGCAAACTCACTCATGAGCTGACTCACTCAGGCTCACTCAGACTCAGATCGAGCTGCGAGGCTGAGTCTGACTGAGTCAGGCTGAGTAATATTTTCGGGATTCTGAGTCCGAGTGAGTCCGGTTGAGAAAAATTTCAGTGAGTCTGAGTCCGAGTGAGTGTGCACGCAGCTACTCTCACAGTTAAAGTAATTAGTTTTTACGTTGTCACACGTACGTCTTCATTTCTATGTGAAAGGACTGAACAGTGACAAAGGAGGAAAGCGGCAGAGGGCCAAGCAGATGAAGCTGAGCCATTGCAGATGACGTGAATAAATTGTGTAAATCAATGGTTGGATGTTGTACTTCAGTTCTTGAAAATAATGAGCTTCATGCCGTGAACAGAACCTTGTACATATGCCTAACAGACGGACAACTGCATAATTATAGTTAATAATAACCCCGAGAAAACTACTGTACCAAGTGCAACAACCGAAGTAGAACAAAAAATATTTGAGCTACAATTTCATTTCAGCATAGCAAAGGCACAAACCCAGCCAGCACGCCTGCATGTTGAAGCTCGGCTAGGAAGGAGCGTGCACTGTTTTATAATTATCTGGTGTAAGGCAGGGCATAATCTTGCTACAAAATCGTTTTAGGTTTGGTCTACGCGGCATGTAACAGTATATGTGGTCACTGTATGAAACCGTATATTTTGAGGGGTACACCGTCCTTTTGGGCTCGGCGAGGTGTTATATTGGGGAAAATACGATGTGGCCTGAACAAATGTAGAGCTTGTCAAAATGTGCAAAGACCTCAAGCTCCCCCCCCCCCCACATCAAGAAAAAGAAAGAAAGAAAAGAAAAGAAAGCGTTAACTGCCTCGCACTAGAAAGGAGAAAGCATAGGCTGCATAAGCTGCCATCGGACTGACTTTCGGCAAACTCTATCGCAAAAGAAAAGGGAATAATGGCGAACTGAGAGCAACATACTGTCACGCACTTATAGGCGTTGTAGGGCAAGAACACCGGAACAGCAAGACGCGAATGACAGACACGGTCCAACGGCTAGCGCTCCTCGCCTTCGTCTTCTTCGCCTTTTTGGCTTGCCACGGCATGCTGGCTCAAAACACCAGGTGGCATTATTCCTCCTCCCAACGGAGCATTGACTCGATGCTGATACACAGGAGATACACTGAAGAGGCCGATAAGGAAAAAAAAAAAAATGAACAAGAGAAAAAAAAAGTGAAAGAAGTACGTTATAACACATAGCGAAGATGCACGCGAAAGAAAATGAGGTCTGGGGTCCGCAATAAAAGCAAAAAAACGCAGTTCACAGTTCTTTGGAGAGCTAACCGACAACGGCAAAGGGAAAAGAAAGTTTGCTGCACGACGAAAATAGTCACCAAAAATAATCACCGCGTAAAATATGGTTTTAGGCGTACAACATGTACAACCTCTGTGCGCGGTACACGGCGTTGGGACGATGCTGAGCCTCCGTCTGGGATAACTTCATAGTTAACTTCGCTCACACGCCTTAGTACTTTGTACGGTCCGAAGTACTTGCTCAGGAGTTTCTCGCTGAGACCTCGTCGTCGAATGGGAGTCCAAACCCAAACTTGGTCACCAGGTTCATAGGTAACTTGTCGATGGTGGATGTTGTACCTTCGTGCATCTGCACACTGCTGCGTTCTTATGTGCACGCGGGCCAGTTGACGCGCTTCCTCTGCGCGCTGAATGTAATCTTCGACGTCAGGAGCTAACTGCTCGTGCTGGGAGGTGTCGTCATAAGGAATCATGGCGTCTAGCATGGATTGAACATCTCGACCATAAACGAGGCGGAATGGCGTGAATCGAGCCGTTTCCTGTGTTGCGGTGTTATACGCAAACGTTACGTACGGTAGGATTTCGTCCCACGTTTTATGCTGCGCATCCACGTACATAGAGATCATGTCCGCCAGCGTTTTGTTGAGCCTTTCTGTCAAACCATTAGTCTGAGGGTGGTACGCAGTGGTCTTCCGGTGGGTTCGTGTAACTGAGCTTGAAGATGTCGTCCAAGAGCTTTGCCGTAAACGCTGTCCCTCGGTCAGTGATGATGAATGACGGGGCGCCGTGACGAAGCACAATGTGATGCATGAAAAACTGGGCGACTTCGGATGCTGTCCCGCGGGGTAGTGCCTTCGTCTCAGCGTAACGGGTCAAGTAATCAGTGGCGACAATGATCCACTTGTTTCCGGAGTAGGACAACGGAAACGGCCCAAGGAGGTCCATTCCAACCTGGTCAAACGGCGTACGTGGTGGATCGATGGGTTGTAGGAGGCCTGCAGGTTTTAAAGGTGGCGACTTGCGACGCTGACATTCACGGCATCCTTTCACGTAGCGCTTGACGCAAGCAGCCAGTTTAGGCCAGTAATATTGTTGTCGCACCCGATCAAGAGTCCTCGAGTAGCCCAGATGGCCAGATGTCGGCTCGTCGTGGCAAGCTAACAGGATGTCATCGCGAAGGCCTTGAGGCACGACTAGAAGATGAGATCTGCTGCCGACACCGGTGTTCAGTTTGTATAATATGCCCTCTCGTAAGCAAAATGACGGCAACGTTCGCGAAATAGGACGAGGGATTGACGCGGTGCCACCTTCTAAATGATCAATGATGAGCCTTAACTCAGCGTCCGTTCGTTGTTTAGCGATCAGATCCGCCCCGCTGAGAGTCCCCAGGAAGGCGCTGTCGTCTTCTGCGGCTGCACTTTCAGATTCGAGAGGGGCTCGTGATAGTGTGTCGGCATCTTCATGCTTTCTACCTGACTTGTATACGATGGTGACGTCGAATTCCTGAAGTCGCAGACTCCATCTTGCTAATCGGCCAGAAGGGTCTCGGAGGTTAGCCAACCAGCATAAAGAGTGATGATCAGTCACAACTTTAAATGGGCGCCCGTAGAGATAAGGCCTAAACTTCGTAATAGCCCATATTACCGCGAGGCACTCCTTCTCTGACGTTGAATAGTTGATCTCGGCTCGTGACAAAGTGCGGCTCGCGTAGGCGATAACTCTTTCGGTCCCATCTTGAGTTTGCACCAGGATAGCTCCGAGACCAATGTTGCTGGCGTCAGTGCGTACCTCTGTGTCAGCGTCCTCATCGAAATGGCCAAGTACAGGAGGAGAAGACAATCTATGTTGCAGTTCCGCAAAGGCAGTCGATTGTTCGTCAGCCCATAGAAATGGTGCGTCGTCACGCGTAAGTCTGATTAGTGGCTCCGCAATCTTAGAGAAATTTTCAATAAAGCGGCGATAATACGCACACAGACCCAGAAATCGTCGAAGACTTTTCTTGTCCGTAGGGGCTGGAAAAGCAGCCACGGCAGCACCGAACACCAGCAGCGCTCACAACGTGGCCGAGGAACTTTAGCTCTTCGTAGCCGAAATGGCATTTCTCAGGCTTGAGGGTGAGGTCAGCCGATCGAATGGCTTCGAGAACACTCCGAAGGCGACGTAGGTGCTCGTCAAACGTTTCCGAAAAGACAACGACATCATCCAGGTAGACAAGGCAACTTTTCCATTTGAGGTCAGCGAGAACGGTATTCATCATTCGTTGGAATGTGGCCGGAGCGGAACAGAGGCCGAAAGGGAGCACTCAAAATTCGTAAAGGCCGTCCGGAGTTACAAAAGCAGTTTTTTCGCGGTCCCGCTCATTGACCTCTATTTGCCAATAGCCACTTTTCAGGTCGATTGAGGAGAAGTACTTTGCGCGCCTGAGCCTGTCTAGAGAATAGTCGACCCGAGGCAACGGGTACACGTCTTTCTTTGTGACGTTATTCAGCTTCCTATAATCGACACAAAACCGAAGGGAGCCATCCTTCTTTTTCACCAGGACGACAGGCGATGACCACGGGCTGCTTGAGGGCTGTATTACGCCGTCTTGAAGCATTTCCTTCACCTGCGTTTGAATTGCGCGTCGTTCGGTTGGTGAAACTCGGTAAGGCTGCTGCCGTATAGGGTGCGCGTCGTCGTAGGTGATGATACGGTGTTTCGTAATCGATGTCTGACGTATCTTCGACGAATGTGCAAAGCAAGTGTGGAACTCCAGCAACAGGTCGCGTAGTCTTTGTTTGTCTTCGCCAGGAAGAGTAGGACTTATGTCGACTCCGCGGAGAGGTGCTTCAGCAGTGTCGATCGCCTCGGAAGCAAAACACTCAGTGACATCGGCTACTGGGTCGGCGTAGGCGATGACAGTACCGGGGAAAAGGTGCCGGTGGGCGTAGCTGAAGTTTGTGACAAGAACCTCGCAGTGGCCTTCACGGAGGTCAACCAGGCTTCGTGCTACGCAGACACCTTGGGAAAGGAGTAGGGAATGATTGCTTTCCGCCACCACTTCGCCGTGTGCTAATCCGTCGCACGCCACTTTAACCACGACACTTGCACGCGGTGGTATCGTGACAGCGTCGTCTATTACACGCAGACATACTCGATGGTGGCTAGTGTCGCTCGCTGCTGTGGCACTCTTTGTCGAGAATGTGACGAGGCGTTGTCGAGTGTCGATGATAGCACCGTGCTCTCTGAGAAAGTCCATTCCAATTATTAGGTCTCGAGAACACTGACGGAGAACGCTCAAGCTAACAACAAAGGTACAACCGCGAATCTGTATTCGTGCCGTGCAAACGCCGAGCGGTGTGACGATATGACCGCCAGCAGTACGAATTGGCGTTCGGTTCCAAGGCGTCGTCACTTTCTTCAGAAGGGCGGCCAGTTTTTCGCTAATGATAGAATAGTCCGCACCCGTATCCACCAAAGCACTGACTTGGCGACCGTCGAGCAGTACTGGAATGTCCAAGGAAACCTTTCTGGAATCAGTCGGTGATGTCGTCGGTGGATCGTCGGTTCGCGTAAGCGTCGATGGGGGGCCTTGAGCATATCCAGTCTGAGCGGCCTTGCCCCGAAGGTCGCTGTGGTTAGTTTTCCCGGCGTGGGCTGGGTGACCGACCCTGCACCACGCTCGAATAGCTACGGCGACTAGGGGAAAACCGTCGAGGTGATGGGGAGCGAGGTTGATGCAGGGATGACGAGGATCCACGCTGCTGTGCAACGTAGTCTTCGATTTCAGGGGGCCGCTGGCCGAACCTAGGTCGCGGTGAGTTCGCCGAAAATCCGCGTAGGCCAAGCTCCCGGTAGGTGCACTGTCGGTATACATGCCCAGCTTCGCCACAGTGGAAGCAGAGAGGACGTCGATCTGGTGCACCCCATACGTCTGATTTCCGCGGGGTCAGTCGATGGTCGTTGTAATACGGGACCGCTTGGACTGTCTGCAGCATTGCTGGGGCCGCGGTGTGAAGCGGCATTGCAGGTGTGACCGGGGCCGCGGTGTGAAGCGGCATTGCAGGTGTGACCGGTTGCCTCAAAGCTTGAGCATACGACATCCGGGGGAAGTCACTCGGTGGCTGAGGTTCTCTCATAAAAGACGGTTCTCTTAGGGCATGCTGGACTTCATCTCGGACAACGCTGGACAAAGAAGAGATAGTGGGCGGTGAGGGTACTGAGAGCTTCTGAAGTTCTTCGCGTATAACTGAGCGTATGAGCTCTCGGAAGAAATCCATGTGGCCACCGAAAGCTCCCAAGCAGTCCGTAGTTGAGGCAGCGTTGACTTGTCGTTCGTATGATGGGGCCCGGTGCCGAAGAGTGCTCTCGATGGTCACGGCTTCAGAAAGAAATTCTGACACAGTCTTGGGCGGACTGCGCACAAGCCCACCGAACAGCTGCTCTTTCACCCCGCGCATGAGGTACCGCACCTTTTTCTCTTCTGCCATATTGGGGTCGGCTCGTCGGAAAAGACGCGTCATGTCCTCGACATACATTGCAACGCCTTCGTTTGGCATTTGTATGCGGGACTGGAGATCACGCTCAGCTCGCTCCCAACGATCAGGGTTGGCATAAGTCTCAAGAAGCCTGCGTTTGAAGTCTTCCCATGATGTCAAGATGCCTGCACGGTTCTCATACCAAACACGTGCGCCATCCATGAGGCTGAAATAGACGTGTCGCAGCTTGTCTGCGTTGTGCCACTTGTTGTGCACGGCAACAAAGTCGTAGTGCACAAGCCAATCTTCCACATCCTCATGTGGAGCGCCATGGAAGGGATTTGGCGTTCGAGGATTGAGCAAAGTACAATGAAGCGGCGTTGTGCCTTCCGTACCGGTTTGGTTGGTGTCGGTTGGGATGGTCGGAGCCGCCATGTTGTCTGGGAGCAGTCCAAACTCAGGAGCTTGTCCTCGAATCCTTCTGCTGGCGCGGTGCACAGGAGTAACCACCGGCACGATGCTTGAGATCTTGCTACTTGGAGGGGTACGGTGCATAGATTACCCAGCACCACCACCAGTTTGTCACGCACTTATAGGCGTTGTAGGGCAAGAACACCGGAACAGCAAGACGCGAATGACAGACACGGTCCAACGGCTAGCGCTCCTCGCCTTCGTCTTCTTCGCCTTTTTGGCTTGCCACGGCATGCTGGCTCAAAACACCAGGTG
Organism: Rhipicephalus sanguineus; assembly: GCF_013339695.2. Lineage (NCBI taxonomy): Eukaryota > Metazoa > Arthropoda > Arachnida > Ixodida > Ixodidae > Rhipicephalus > Rhipicephalus sanguineus. Next base: position 217,619,230 of record NC_051178.1, read on the forward strand.
GCAATACATTCTCAATACAATCAGAGAGAAGTGAATACAAGCAAGTTTATTATAAATATCGAAGAAACGCGCGTCGCAACTCGTACGAGCGGCCACCGGCGAGCAGCTTCTGCAGGCGAAGCTTCCATCGAAGATGCCTGTGGCGCCACCTCTCCTATGCGACACCAACTGCGTCAGAGGAGCGGCGGAGTAAGCCCACTGCCCTCTTCTAGTACACTGTAGCACCGGGCCACTGTCGTAAGTAAAGCCCCTATACCTTTAGTCGTAAGGCGCCAGCAGCGCCCCTCCCGAACAGCGCCGCAAGCGGCGGCAGAGACAGCACTGGCATGTGAAGCAGACGACGCGGAGTAGGCTCTGTTACGCTGGGGACCGTATTCGTAGAGAAGCGGCGGCGTTTCTTTGTTGAACCATCCAAGGCTCTGCACGTGCATAGAAACAAGCCGCAGCGCATTGGAGAGAAGGGGAAGAGCGCGTTGCTGGCACCCAGTTTGTATTTTTATGCCAGAGATGGCGCTGCATGTCAAGAGCAGCGTTTCTCAGGCTCATCTGCCGACACACCAGAGGTGATGCTACCCAAGGGTGATATCATCCCTCAAGCCGTACAGTACAGGTACCTTGGAGTGATCCTAACCACGGAAGGGGTCATACGCGAGGCACATGAGAAATATTTGAAGATAGCATCAACCCGTGCGTGCAACATCCTGCGACGGCAGTGTCTATGGGGATGCAACCGTTATGTGCTTGTTCCGTGACCTGTGGAAATCCGTACATGTACCAGGCCTGACTTTGGCAAACGCCATCCTGTGCCTTTCCGCCAATACAAGAGAGTGGCTCGAACGTGGACAGCGCGCGGTAGGCAGGCTAGCGCTTGGCTGCCACGGGCGAGTTGCTGTAGAGGCGATTCAGGGAGGCATGGGATGGTCGGCGTTTGAGGCCCGCGAGGCACAGAGCAAAATCGGCTATGAGGCGCGCCTCCGCAACATGGACGATACCAGGCGGGCCCGGAAACTATTCCCATATACCAATATCGTTGGCATCCGGACACAGTGGTGCGCCCGTGCGCAAACCCTGCGCCGAAAATACGGCTTCCTGGCACGCACTGAGGATGAGGCCGCCGAGCGCAAGACTGCCATACGGACCTTGGTACGCCAAGCGGAAAACGCCCAGTGGAGTGCGAATGCGCAGAGAAAGACCACGATGGCACTGTACTGCGAGCACAAGGGCGAAATCTCCGCGGAGCCATTATACGATAACAGTGTCGGCAGTACGCTGCTCTTTGAGGCTCGGGCGGGAGCGCTTCGCACACTGTCCTATCGGCGACACTTTGACGCCGATCCAGACGTACAGATGGCACTTTGCAGGGTCTGCGAGAGCGAGGAGGAGACAACAGAACACATAATTCTTAAGTGTACGCAACTGACGCCACGACCAACAGAGGGCACCACGCTCCCACCGGCACTAGAGTCACTGGAAAATTTCAAAGTACCGCAAAGGTAGGCTGCACGCGGGCAACATTGGGCGGCGGCGGCCATTTCCCTTCCGGACCGTCTGGCGCGTTGGTAGTGTTTGTTGAGAAGTAACCGATCTTTTCGCCTTGATGCCGTGTTACGCTCGGCGTACCTGCAATATGTGCGTGTGTGTTTCTTCAAAAGGATATCAGAAGTGATTTCGAGTCATCGACAGTCATAAATCGACTGCGCGGTAAGCGGTGTAGCTAATGAAACGCGCGGCGAATGTTGTCATGTGCTCGCGAGCTCTCTTCGTGGCTTCATCGGTCTCTTTTCGTTTCACGGCCGGGTGTGTTCGCAAGGTCCGGAGCTGTATAGTTGCATTAGCGTAATGACCGTACTAGATGCCCTTTACTTCGACACTTGGTGAATGTTGACTGTTTGCGCTGGCTTTGCAGTCGGTGTTCAGGTTCACTTCATAGCGCATTCGAGAACATTATCGAACATCGAGAACATTCAGCATTGCGTCCTTCGACTGATCGCTGACGCATACTTTACTTGCGCACCATTCTTGCTGTTCAGCTGGGTGTTATTTGTAATAGAAGTGGTGTATGTACGGGGCAGGGTTCTGTTTGGTGTCACAGATGTCTGGCAACTTGGGGCACACCGCGGAAGCTGGCAAAATACTGAGAAGCGCGAAGCTGCTCGTGGGTTACGTGCGCCCAGTGACACGGGCACGGACGCACGCCTGCCCCTTCGGGGCAGGCGCGTGGGCTAAACAGCGCGTGGCCGCGATAGCGGCCAGTAGCGCGTGACCGAGACCCTGCCAACCGGCCATTGAGCGTGAGCGAAATGGCCGCACTCGCGAAGCGAGGGCGAAGCCACGATTAGGTTTCCGCGCCCGAAGGACGCAGAGGGCCTTCACTGAGCAACAGGGAAAAACTGCCGGCAACATCGCACACGTCCATGCCAGCGTCCAGGGTTGCCACTCACTTTCGAGTAAATGTCGCCAAATGACGAGCACAAAGTCGCCAAAAGTCGCCACTTTTTTTTACAAACCTCGCCAAAAAAGTCGCCATTCTAGATATGTGCGTCATACCTAGTAATAAATAAAATTTCCTCTCACATATAGCCCCATAGAATACAGTACCATCCAAGACTCTTAAATTATATTGACGTTTCTCAATGCCAGTCGTATCGCCCTCTCCACCATGGGAGTGCATGGTGCTGCTTCTCCGACTAGCCGCAAGATAGATGTGCGTGGTGGCGCAAGGGTGAATGAATGAAACGCTCATGATATCCTTCCATCCCTGTCCGCTCGTTTCAAAGGTAAAAGTGTCGTACACCTTCATCGAAAACCTTGAAAGCGTTGTTTGTAGACACCTTTACATACCCTTATATGAATTAAAAGGATTATAAAAGGTTTATTGAAGGTAACGCGACAGAAGTCTTAGAGGAACCGATCATTAGTGAGTCTTACACCTTTTCAGTGTGAACTAATATGATACCGGACGCGACCGACCCTTTCTTGCAGTCGCTTATATCTACACGCGTCAATCCGATGCGTTATTAATGAACAGGTAGGCAATGTAAAATGTTGTATAGCAATTGTTGTCATTGCACACGCTCGCCGAGAACAGTGGAAAATGCCTCAATAAATATCTAAATTCACGGGTGCTAAATTTTGTAGGATGAATCAAACTCAAACAATGCTCTTTTAGCGTGCTCGAGTTTTTCGCGGTTGACAAGCGTGCCACGAATTTCACGAAAACTGCGCATACGGATTTTTAAACGCCTAGCAACTTGCATTTTTTCACTTAATTCGAACATGGCGACATCCCAAAAATATTATATTGTGAAAGAAAACCCAGATTCTTGGTATGCGAAATGAATGGCGAAACTCTTTTACGCACGTACAGGCTGTTTCACACTTAGGGGAAATCTCGGAGCGCCTGGCATCGCGATGCGACTAGCGCTGCAATCGCGCGCCGGCAGCAGCTCGCGCGTGCGCAGACGGCGCGTGGTTGCAGCTCTGGCCGCATCACGATGCCACGCGCTCCGAGATTTCCCCCAAGTGTGAAACAACCTGTACATACCCCACCTTTGCCGCCAACGAATTTTTAAAACTTTGCTTTCTCTCTGCTCGAATCGCACTGCTATTTTTCAAGTATTTGGCTCATCCAAAGAAGTGCATGTGAGTATATATAAGTGAATTATTTGAGCTGTAAACTGGTTAGCACGCTCTGGACACACAACAATGTTAGTGCCCCTCTTTACGAGAGCATCCAACACATTCCAAAGTAGGTCCCCAAAAAATGTCTTTGCTAGCACGCCTGACAGTATGCTCCACCGTGCTTACACAGGCAAGCTCTGGTGGTTATGGAAGGCTTCCACTGACATATTCGCCCCGAGATAGAGCGGAGTCGCCGCCTGGCGGCTACTGACTGAACCACGCCTAGTGTGGATAGCTCCCTGCGTCGTCTGCTAGCCGCGGCGCGTTTGCATGCGCGCGCACGTCATGCACGACCTCAGAGGGCAGTTTGTTCCGTCGTGTTAGCACAATCTTAACTGCTTGTACGTATGGCTATCCCCATGTGCAGAAGCATTCGGCCTTGCCAGGTTGTATATGCATTGTAATAAGACCAGTGAGTAGGGGTGTGCGAATATTCGAGTTTCGAATCCGAATCGAATAGTTCCTGATCGAATAATTCGATTCGACTTTCGAATAGCTGGTATTCGAAGTTTCGAATAATTCGACAGGACAAATATCTAAAACGCGACAAAGGCCAACGGTGCAACTTGGTTAGGGTGGGGTGGCTAAAACTAAAGCTAACGTCGCCGTTCGTTAAACTTTCACCAACATCCTGGTTCAAAAGTGAGCGCATGTTGATCTAAAAAAAAATTATGTCGTTCGCGTGCGTAGAAAAACACATGAGCAAACTGTCCTTCACAACATCGCTCCCGAAACGAAGGCACGCACTTCTTGCTTATTTTGGTCGGATATGCCTGCAAGCCCTGTAAAATGATCGGACTTTGGCCTGCGAAACCCTCGGTGACTGCTTTTGCATGTAAAAAAACATGGTTGATCCCTCCGTCATAGGAATCGGAATAACACGAAAGTAAAGCGTGCCCTTACAGAAGTAACAATGTTTACTGTACATTGATATAAGAGAGTTTGCACAATGTATATTGATGTCTGGCAGCTACAGCACCGTTTAACGTGGATATATCCATGTTGATGATTGGTGGTACATCTCCATCCCGACGACTAACGTCCATGTTAAATGATTAAACAAACCCTTGTCATAGCTGTAGTAGTTAAAGGGGTGGTGTCATCAAATTTGGAGGCTATAACAAGCCTGTTGTGGGTTTCATCTGTATGCAAGGACACTCCACACGAAGGGTCGGACACAGCAAACGTTTAGAATATATTTTAATACCCCTGTCACACTGGAGGTGTTAATGTCATTTGGTTCGAAGGTCATTCGGCGCAACGAATGTCATTCGATATGAGGTGGTGCTACACAGGAAAAAGTAATGTCATTCGTTCGTGGTACCAATGTCAATAATTTAGAAAAAAAAGCCAGAAAAGGTCAATGTAGCGTGGTAGAAAACGTAAGTTATTTATTTTAAAAGACATGTAGGGAGTCGCTTTGCTAAAACAAAATCGCATAGAAATTTTGTATTGGAATATTTCTGGCCACTACAAGCCAACACGAGCTTAGCTTTTAGCCGCAGCTGATAGAATGAACACAAGCAACATGGTGGACATGGCGGTGCCACTGAACGACGACGCTAAGCTGCAGCAACTAAAGCGTTTAGTTGCTGTCAGAGCAAGCGTCTCCGTCTGGGTACAGTGCGCACGCGGAGCATCGCTGCAAGCACACGTGCGCGTCGGCGTGTGTTTGTTTACATTATGGCCGACCGCACCGTCGGCCGGAAGCCTGCGAGTGGTCTCTGTACCACTGAGGTTGAGAGTACAAAGTTTTTTGCGACAGCCTTCCACACAACCATAACACAACTGCTCTCGTTAAGATCACAGATGCCTTAAAAAAACTCAAAATAATAGCGTGTTTGCATTATTTCTTCTCAAACTGAGAATGTTGAGTGCCACATTTCAAGTAGTCTATGGGGTTGAGAGTATACATTCGGTGCTAGTGCGATGGCGAATGTGTTTCTCGAACTCATTCGATCGCCTAAGTCATTCGGTTCTAATGACATTAAATATCGCTGTGTAGCAGCCGCATAATCTCATTAGGTGCGAATGTCATGTTAAATATTCTTTCGGAAGAGGAGCAAAGACGAAGAAGTGACAAGGGAGCGTGGTCCCGAGCGCACGCCCGCATTCCGTTTTTAGTTTTTTACCCAGCGTCAAATAAACAAGACGTTCTCTACTTCGGCTCCGCTTCCTGGTTTTCAACAGTATGGTGCCGTGACCAGGATAGAAGAACAGTTGAAGACCCCTGGCGATGAAGCGAGCTACCTGAAGAGGACGGCCGATCGACGCGATCAACGCGACGACGCTGGGAGAGAAACCAAGAACGATCCACGTCATCACGAGCCTTCGATTCCCGACGTGACGACATGGAAAGGCTACGACGGAAACGTGCTACCGTTCGAGCTTCGGTCACCAGGATCATCAACGACATGACGGCTCTTATGCGGACGGAACCAACGCCAACTGGTGAGCTAACCGATCATCTTAACCTATTGAAGATAAAGGAAACGATGCTCACGGAACTTGACAACCAAATAGAAGAGCATGTCACTGACGATAACCTAGAGGATGAGATTAACAGCGTCGGGCAATATCAAGATTCAATCGTCCTCGCAAAGTCCCACGCTGAACGCATTTTGTCCTCTCCTCAAGCCGTAGCTACGCATGCATCTCACGATGATTCTCATCAAGCACGTGCACAGATTAAACTACCTAAGCTCGATCTACCGAAGTTTAATGGAGACCCAATTAGATGGCCTGAGTTTTGGGATCAATTTGAGTCAACTATTGATCAGAACCGCCATCTCGCAGACGTGGACAAATTGAAATACCTCCGGAGCTACCTGTCGGGTAAAGCGGAAGGTGTCATCAGCGGCCTGGCCACAACTAACGAAAGTTATAGCACAGCTATAGATCTTCTCAAAGAAAGATTCGGCCATAAGTCGCTGATTGTTAACGACCACATGCGCCGCCTTCTAAACCTACGTAAAATCCGCTCGTGTGAAGATTTAGAAGGGCTTCAAAGGTTGTATGAAGAGGTCCGAACCCGCATGAGATCCCTTCATAACCTTGGTGTCGAAAACAAAGAATATGGAGTACTACTAAAGACGGCTATAATACAGAAGCTTCCGCAAGAAATGGTGCTCCGTTATACACAGCGCACCTTGTCTTCGACAAACACAAGCGGTACTAGCGACCAAATAGATGAATTGTCTACACTTCTAGCCTTCTTAAGCCTTGAAGTAAGAAGCCGGGAACAGGCTTTACTGATGACTGTTGACCAAAGAGAACGAGTCCTAACCACAAAACGACAATCTACTGAGCGCACACAAGGTTCTGCATCTATGTTAACAGTAAAACTAATTCCAGAGAGTTGCCTACTATGCGGCAACAAAGATCACTCGGTGGATGTCTGCCCAGCTGAACTCACCTTAGACGAGAAAAAGGAGAAACTGCGCAAGTTAGGGGGCTGCTTCCGATGCGCTAGACAATTTCACAGGGCGAAAGAATGCAGAAGCTGGAAGAGATTGAGCTGCGCGAAATGCAAGGGACGACACATCACAACGATGTGCGACCCAACATGGAAGCAGAAGAATACAGAAACGCAGACAACTGTTTCCAGATGGTCAACAGACTCGATAAAGAGCACCGTACTTCAGACCGCTAAAGTTTGGGCTCAGGGCACTGGAAGGAAACACCTCGTAAGAATGTTGATTGATGGGGGCAGTCAACGCAGCTTCATTACGGAAGACTTGTCCAGGAAGCTGAAAGCCACGGTGTTAGGCGAAGAGCAGCTCGCCATCTCGGGATTTGGAAACATTTCAGCACCTCACAAATATTATCGAAGAGTACAAGTCACACTGCATAGTCAGTACGACTCAAACTCACTGGAACTGGAAGCTATTGAAGTTCCAGAAATATGCAACAATTTGTCAATATTGACCGATACAAATGTGCAACAAAAGGTGAAAGACAAAGACTTATGTTTGGCTGACGCCACTGTATTTCACGTCTCGCCTGAGCCTGGAATATGCGTGCTTATAGGAGCAGACTATTACTGGCACGTTGTCAGCGGAAATATTCAGCGACTAGACGACTCCTTGACCGCCATCGAGACAATCATGGGATGGACACTACATGGAGATACAAGGAGTTTGCCTACGTTCAACAAGCCAGAAACCGTGAGGACCTTCAACATCTGCCTAATGGAAGCCAGCGTTTCCCAGCAACTGAGGTCTTTCTGGGAAGTGGAGCATCTAAGACTGGCCAACGAAAACAGACTTTCGAAAGATGAAAAATACGTCGTCAAGAACTCCGTTGAATCGCCTCTTAGAAACAGTGAACGCTGTCAAATTGAACTGCCTGGGTACAGCAACTGTTGCGAGATTAAAGACAACAGGAGTGCAGCTTTCAAGAGACTGGAGTCTATACGGAGAAGGCTACGCCGAGAACCAAAGTTTAAGAAGGAATACGCCACTGCGATGAGCAGCTACTACAGCAACGACATCGCTCAAAACGACACAGCGGACAGTACGAACGAACATATCACGTACAACGGGACAAACCAAGATGTATTGAGACGCCACGAAAATACGACGAAAGTTCCTGTGGTATTCGACGCCTCTTCCCGAGCAAGGCATCCGAAGCAGCGAGCAAGCAAAGCAACGAGCGAAGCATCCGGAGAGACAGACTCGTCACGTGAAATACATCAGCGAAGATGGAAAGACAGTGAACGAGTACTAAGCGATCTCGGTAGCCGGTGGCGACGAGAGCACTTCGAAGAACTTCGCTCCATTCACGTCAACAAGAATAGAAGCGAAGAATCGACGAGGATTGGAGACATGAAACTAAAGGACTCGACAAGACAACTGCGGGAGATGGAAGAGTCGCTGAAGCATTTACGGACAGCGACTTCAAAGTTCGTTGATACACCGTGCGCGCTACTGCGGGCACGGTGCGGAGACCGGTACAGATGTTGCACCGCCTGGAACGTGCCGGAAAAGCTTCGAAATCTGGTGGACAATCGACTCGAAAGAAGCAGACCCGCGCGAATTGTTCGGCCGGGAGCTGTTAAATATTCTTTCGGAAGAGGAGCAAAGACGAAGAAGTGACAAGGGAGCGTGGTCCCGAGCGCACGCCCGCATTCCGTTTTTAGTTTTTTACCCAGCGTCAAATAAACAAGACGTTCTCTACTTCGGCTCCGCTTCCTGGTTTTCAACATGTCATTCTGTTCGAATGACATTAAAACGTCCAGTGTGGCAGGGGTATAATTCACTTCCAAAGTGTACCTAAATACTCATTCTCCCGATCGAAACCCATCGCTAGCGCGCCAACACTGACGTAGATCTGTAGGATGGGCAACGAAAGTTGTAGTGAAGTCACACCAAATCTGCTGTAGTAACGTGAGTGACCTCCGGACCCCCGCCACTTCCGCAACGTACGTACCGGCTGTAATGAACTAGAATATATTCTAGTTCACTATAGTACCGGCAAAGCATCGGTTGCTACATCACTCGCCGAGTTTCGATCGCTTCATGGCTATGTGCGTCACAGCCTTGTGTGGTCACGTGACCACGCCTCCTACACCTCTACGTCACTGCCCAACCTCGGCGCCCAGAAACCGAAACCGAAAGTTGTCCAAATCAAAAGGCGATATTAAATTATTTAGCGAGAATACATGAATCTTGGTGCGTGCATCATACTTCCTGGAGCTATAGGAAACGCTTACAACAAAGAACGCGCAAGCCGCAAATTTGGTGGCACCACCCCTTTAACGGTGAAAGCGTAATCAGAGAATGAGGTGTGATAGCCAGAAGAGCGTCGCATATTGGACGCAGAACTTGGTCGCCATCCCACGGCATGTTAAAATGTGATTGAACACCATGGCCGGACTAGAGGGAAACGCAAAGCGCGTCGTGCTGCCCCGGCAGCCCGCCCACGATTTTTCTCGGGGCGAACGCGTCAGCGGGGAACGCGTTGTTACAGCCAGGTGAGGCAGGCGCGCGTCACAGCACTATTTTTGGTTTGGATTAGCGTGATGATATGAGCGAGACCGACGCTTTTACGACGCTAGGGCTAAGGTTGCCACCTCGCGGTGTGTTAATTCATTGACAAACTTGAACTTCTTTTGAAAACGTACCGAATGGGACGGATGTGTAACGCATTGCAGGTGCTAGTCGTGGAGGCCACAGTAATGATGAATTACTTTACTGCTCCCAAAGGGCAACACCACCCCGCCGACCGGGAGAGTGGTAGATATAAAAGGCGCGTTTGTAAAACCTCTAAAGTCTGTGACCGTGGCGCAGTGGATAGCGTGCCAGGCATCTGTTGCTGTGGACCGAGCGGTCGTGGGTTCGATGCCCGTTGATGGAACTTTCTTTCTTTGCCATCTGATCGTGTCTATTTTTTCGACGTCAGTTCTGTGACGGAAATACGCCACTGAAGTCTTGGTGGACCCCGGCATAAAACACTTTCGTGTTAAAAATTTGTTCACGCTGGGCAGTCGCCACTGCCGCACCGCACCACAAGTTCAGAAACTCGCTTCGTTCCGGCGTGCAGTTAAAACGCTGCTGTGAACGAGCGCCCGAAGACATTTGGGCCCAGAGCAGACATGATGGTTAAGCACAACATTACCGTTGTCAGATGATTGCGCGACCGTAGCGAAAGAAAGACTAGCTACCGTCGTACCCCCCCTGTTAGGAGTGGTGCTGCTTGAACATGCTGGCGCGCCCATAAAAGCTGAAACAAAAGCCACTCCCGAACAAGCGAGTAATGAAGCTGTCAGCACGCCGTAGTGTCATTGATTTTTCCTTTGTCTTACCGTAACCGGAGGTACAGATTTCGTGTAAATATACTATTCGATATTTTTGGCCACTGTTCGGCACTATTCGATTCGAATTCGATTCGAGACGAAATTTCACTATTCGCACACCCCTACCAGTGAGTGATCGTCGTACACTGCATTAGCCAGAATCACTGGGTGCCGCTTTGTGGTTCAAGCACATCGTAATGCACTTGGCGCCGTCCTAAACATCGAGTAGTAAGTATCGTGTGAATGCAGCGTTTCGACGACCCAGTGGTAAACAAAAACAAGGCTCCAAGCCATGCTCCTGCGCGCCTTTCTTTTACCGGTTACGCGACGAGCTTTAGATGGGCTGGATATGTCCTTCTATTCCTTCTACTACCGAGTAACATTTCCAACAAGTCTTCGGCACTTGATTCATCGCCTAAAAGGAACAGAAAATTGGAAATGATAAAACTGTGTGGCCGAGCGCTACCTTGGGGCGAAATGTATACACCGATGTATTTCGATTTAGGTTTGTGTTAAAAAACCCGGATGGTCAAAAATTAATGCCTTGTAAGTAGTGCCTTACAAGCATATCGCGGTAACTTCACATAAAAGCTCTTTTTTTTTTTAATATCTTGAGCTGTTCTGTGTCATTGTTAGAGTGGTGGAAAGCAGTGGACATCATTGGCTTGAAACACACAAACACACTTTTGTCCCATAAATTAACCGCATCTTTGCTGTATCACTGTCATCCAGCTAATCAATTGCAGAAAGCTGTGTGCTGAAGTGTTACATTTTTATACTGTTACTGGAATAAAAACAATGGCGTACGCGTGAAGCATCTTCATAGTGCTAAAGCACTGACAGCCACGTAGCTTTTCTCACAATATTTCTTGTCCTATACGTCACGGAGAACTGAAGAAAAAAACATACGAGCGAGTTTAGAGCACACAGTGTGCTATTCGGTAGAAGCAAGTAAATATGCAATTAGTTCAGTCACGCAACAGTAGCGCGAAGTGGGCGGAACAAGCTAAACACGTACAAATTAAACAGCAAAAGACGTTATGAAGTGCAAAAATGCATATTATCGCCGAAGACGAGTATCCTGTTCATTGGCAGGCTGCGCTCTCTCACAAATAATATTGACGTTCGGCGGGCTTCGTGCATTGATTGGGCATTGGAGAACGCATCAGTAGGCTGCAGTGAACGCCTTTTATTGGACGACAATCCGCTCACAGCGAAGCGTCGCTTTGTACATTTGTATATGCACACTAAGGCAGCGACGATGCTGGCACCTGTAGCCCAACCTCGGGGCAGAGAATCCCGCCCACCATGGACGTTTTCTTCCATCTAAAAGCCACGTAGACTGCCAAGTAATACGAGGCTGTCGATTCTGCTGATGGTGCACTGATCGTCAGAATGCAGGTGTGAGGTATGGTCATAATCAGTTGCCAAACTGTCTTCATCGCACGTTTCTTAACGAGGACCTCATGACGCTTTCAAAAGCAAGGTACAACTGGCTAATCCTGGTGGGATGGTCTTGCATGTTTTACTCAGCGGCGGGGAATAGCCACATTTCAAGATGCTGCAGCTCGGCGCAAAAGAGTGCCACTGGTACAGCTTGAAAACTGCTTGCCGCCAAGGAGTGCTCGGCAGTCTCATTTCACCCAAGTCATCGAGAGTAACCTCGCAGCCAACACACGTGGCCCTACGGGAAAGAGCAACACGTGTGCCCCCGCGACAGCGCTGTTCTCGAGTGGGCGGCGGCTGCCTTCGGAGAGCTGAAAAAGTATCCACCAACGTTGGGCCTACCCTTGCAAAGAAAAAGACCACGGCATGGAGAACGGGGCAGCCATAATGACGACAGTGCCTCCGCTTCCAGGATGGAGCCATACTGGTTCTAAGCGCAGTGCTTAGCGCGAGGAGGGTGCTGCGCATGCGTTTCAAGTTATTCAGGGTGTCTACCGAGTTGACATTTCTAAATTAACCGAGTTTTCCAGGTTTTCCTCGAGTGTTTTTGCTAAAATTCCCAGAGTGAAACAGAACTTTGTTTTATGTCAAGATGGGTAGACACCATGTCGCTCGATGATGTCACTCGCTAGTACGCACGTTAAAAAATCAAGATGACTTAATCCCATTTGAATAGTACTGAGAACAGTTCAACCTCAATATAGCGGAGTTGGTAAAAGCGGCAATTTACTTCGTTATATAGAAAGTGAAACTGAAATTTGACCTTTGATGCAAGGCATAGTTACCGAAGGATTAATTTTAAACTGAAAATGCCACAAGAATGCTCGACTAATACCGCAACATGAAAAAACTTTTTTTTTTTGCGTGAAAAAAAAATCAATTTTGTTGAGCCTGAAGTGCAGCAATCACAATTAGATGCCTTGCCAGAGTGTCACGTGTAGAGATGAAACAAATACAGGTTTAACGCACTGTGGAATTGTACTTATTGTCCTGCTGTGGCTTCTTGTCAAATCCTCGCGCGTTGCCCAGAGCACTGCGACGCCTTTGCTATCACGTTGCCCAGCCGAACCATTTGCTTTCCGCGAACGCGCAACATCGAAAGCCGGTATTTTCATTTTTCTCTTTGAGAAACACAGATTTCAGTCTCTTTGTGCTCGCCAGAACCTAACAGAAGATAATTTGTTTGTTATGTGCTGCCTAGGATCAGAACGTCTATCTGGCACGGTTTGCCGCAAAAAATATTAGCGTAACCACAGATGTGTTGCTGTGATCGCACTGACTCGCTAAGCAGTTAGTGATACCTATGTAGAAAGCAATGTTTATCTGAACTGCACACTGAACACTTTAGTTATCGTCACCCGTTTGAACATATTTTCCGTCCTCTTTGTTTACGTTCCACCTAATATACAGCCGCAGTAGTTCACCATAGCCAAACCAACCGTTGGGCTTAGAGCTGTACTCCATGGGCCACGATCGCTATGAAGAACGTGGATATTCAATTATGAAGAATCTAATAACTGTTCAAATGTAGTTTCGATCATACCTGACTGAAGTGAGGCCATATTTGCACCTTCGATTACACAAATCAGAAGCTAAACACGCCGAGATTTGGCGTTACATTGGCTCACTGTTGCCGGTGACGTGCGGCCATGGTGCGGCTTTCAGCGCTACAAGCCCATATGCAAGGAGTGGCTGGTAGAATAGGTTGATGTTATTATCAGACTAATACTTATGTCATATTGTGTTGAGAATGATAACTTCTTTCGATGCAGCTATATGAACTAAATTCACGACACTCGATCACACACTTCAAAGAAATCGTGCGCGCTCGACAGAAGATTGCTTTAGCGCATACGTACGTCCGTCGCTTAACTAAAGCTAAAGCTAGATATGTGTAGGACACAGAATAGACTAGTATTTTGAAAATATTCTATAAGCTTTTCTTTCAACTTCTCGCGACCCAATACCAAATTTTATATGAATTCCACCCAGCGCGCCCAGTTTTTTCCAATGTGCTGCCAGTGTTCCCAGTGCGCGGGCAGACACTGTACAGCGTGCCCAGTGCCTCCCAGTGCGCTGTAAGACACTGGGCCACTGGGTACGGTATTCCCAGCGTCTTTCAGTACACTGGGCGGCACTGGCCACGCTGTACAGTCTGTCCCAGTGCCTCCCAGCGCGCTGTAGTACACTGGGACACACTGTACAGCATTTCCAGTGCCACCCAGTGCGCTGAAAGGCACTGGGAGGCACTGGAAACGCTGTTTTTTTTATAGGGATGCTTTGCAGGCTTTGGGCTAAGCGATGCACAGAACTCTCTATAAGCACGAAGAGTGCCAGTATTATACTCGCAGACTGCCTCATCGACTGCTCTTCATCTCTCGCGGTGATGTAATAGAATGTTGCCATTATGGCCTTTTGCATGTCATCAACATCAGTGTTGTCAAAGATAGCCATACCATAATTAGTCGGTCTTTTAGTCAGGTCTTGAATCATGCCGCCCTATCTTCCAATTGGTTGATCTTTCTTGCTTCTTGATCACGGTGTAAGGCAAACATTTTTGTAAGACAAACAAAAAACTTTTTTTCTTACTCCGTGTTCTTGATACAGGTGTTTGCAGAGCTGTACCCATCCTCTTTTTAACATGATTCATAGTCTTCTTTAGCCAATGGAATAAAGCCGTATGTTTCTTCTTCAGAAATAGCCAGGAAAGTGTCACTGTCTCCATCAAAAACAATGGATGTGTACCGGAGGTCATTCTTTACAGCGACCTTCCGAGTAAAATTAAGGCAGGGGACGTGGCATTCAGTATTCCTTCGTAGGTTTTGATGAAAATTGGCACACTTATTGCAAACATTGCTGCGATGAAATTTCTGAGCAGTTTATTCAATGACGCGGGTTGGTCCGATATAAATTCAACTCCCTGCTTCACACATGCTCATTTGTAAACCTCGCCTGTGATGCGTTTCATCATCTACTCGGTCGCAGAAACAGTAATTTGCGAGGCTTTTATTATTTTAGAAGAATCAGAGCTTGCGGCGACACCAAGCATGAATCTAAGCGTGCCTCAATTGCATCACCAGTGCTTTATTTCACGCCGAAGTGTGCTCGGCCACGGGGTCCAGTAAGTCGGCCCGCGTTATGCTGGCTGGCGGCATTCAGTGACCATGCGCAATACTCCTAGGCGCGGCGACGAAAAATCGGCGCGTGTAACGTGCTTGGTATCGCATCTTGGGGCACCGATGCACGAAATTGCTAGCCGCTGTTCCAAGCGGTTGCTACGCGACGAGCTCGGCCGCCGTCGATGCATAAAATGCTTATCCGCGCTTTCGAGGAGCCAGTGGACAATGTCATTTGTTGCCTGCAACGAAGCACACTGCGGCTTGTCCGCTAGTGTGATGTCCTTACCCGCAAAGTTCGGATTTGCCTCGTGAGCGGAGGCCTATAGACCTAGCCACGACTCCGAGCAGTAATACCCGTCACACGGGCACCCGTTAACTCCGTGCAACTCCCTCGTCGTTACGTCAACGGAGATGCGGTCTGTGTCACACGGTCTCCCTTACGTCAAGGAAGTTAAACGGAACGTTTCGCAAAGGGACATCGGCGATCTCCATTAGCGGCGGAATGGAGTACTCTCGTCCCCAGTAATCTGTAGTTATGGAAAAAAGCGCAAGCACAAAACAGCCGCAGTCAACACAATAATGAATTTCATTAATATTGAAAGTTATTTCACTGCATAATCCAGTCATAACCTGCGTTTAATGAAAAAAAAAAAAAAAACGCGTATAAGT
Source organism: Rhipicephalus sanguineus (assembly GCF_013339695.2). Classification (NCBI taxonomy): domain Eukaryota; kingdom Metazoa; phylum Arthropoda; class Arachnida; order Ixodida; family Ixodidae; genus Rhipicephalus; species Rhipicephalus sanguineus. Next base: position 217,634,941 of record NC_051178.1, read on the forward strand.
GCACATACTCTCCGCACCATGCCTCGCGAAAAGTCGTCGTGCCGCCATTTTGAATAAGTGTCCCCGAGTCCGTGTACACCGTTGTGTTTACGTCTGTGCATCTCGTTTCCTTCTTATTGCGGTGCTCTTCGTTCTACTTCAGCACTACCAATAGTCATAGCAGTCGAGTGACGCAGGTTTTCTTCCTTCTCCGTCGATGCTGGCACTCGTACTGGCAGTACATGCGGACTGTCGTGGGAGCCATCCACAGCAAAGGCTTCGTGGACTGGACGTGAGACCTGTACCCAGCTGATATTGGAAAGGACAACGTGATTTGGGTGGTAGCGCAACTTCAAAGAGCTCGGCGACAACTTGCATCGTGTTTGACAATCGGTACGTGTAGAGAAGACGCGTACCAAAACAAACGTACAGTGTTGCCAGCACTCCTGTCAAAATTACTGCCAACATGCTTGCAGGTGCACGTTTATGTGATAAAGACAAAAAAAAAGTTGTGTTGATGTGATTAAATTATACTTTTTAAAATCCCACATACCATTGAGAATGTTTTCAGCGTGATTAGACGCGAAATATTGCATGCAGACGTAGGTGCAGCAGCGCCTAATGGACCCCTTGCGGCTTCTGTCCGAAGCTCGTAAAATTGCCGTGTGACATGGGCACAACTCCATCACCGTCTAACTCCCTCATGGAGTTTTACATTGATGGAGTTTAACGAAGTTCGGTGGTGGCCGTGTGACAGGGGTATAAGCTTGGTTGCGATGTGCGTGACTGTGGTGCCCGATGTTTCAAAGTACGTCATGTTCGATCGCGTGTACGAAGAGTAGTCCCGTGATGTTCTTCGTATGGAGTACGAAATGCTGACAAGCAGAACTTCTTACCCGAGACGTGCATCTGCGATGTTCGCGACGAGCGCGGCACACTATCGTACTCTCATGATTGCGCTTCCGCTTGCAGCTGTCATACTAGTCAAACCTCGTTAATACGTACCCGCTTTAAACGTACTAACGGTTAAAATGTAGTTGCGACGAATCCCCGACCGAGTCCCATAGAGCCCAATGCATTCGCTGACCGCTTAAGCCGTAGTGGTTCACCCTATGCCTACCGGTTAGTGCGTACCCTGCGTACCGCGATAACTTTTTGTGCCATAAAATTTTACTGCGCCGCTCAACTTCCCGCCGCCAGAATGTGCCGCCAAAGGTCTTCCGCCTTTTTGAGAAGTGCGCAGATCAGTCGATCCCCGATTCCAACTCCCGCGCGATTGCGGCGACGCCTTTGCGGGTAAGCATCGGGAAAGAATGAAGGTGAGGTGGCGGCCACCGACGAACACGCCGACATGACTTATCACCGACAGCCTTATCACAATAAGTATCTTCAGCTATCTGCCCCGGCACGCATGCGGCGCAGCGCTACTTTTTAAGCAGACTGCACACTTTTATTAGGCGACAACCTGAACGCGCCGGGCCGCCGATCGCTGCCGCTTCGTTGGCGCGGCCGTCTTCAAGGTTGAAGTTGAATTAATGACACAAATGCTCGGGCAGGGACGAAGAACTTCAGCCATGTACCAACTAGCCCGACAGCAAACGCTACTAAGCCGCCATCAGGCGTGCACCGCTTTGTAGAAGCGAAAGCTGATCGCTGTTGCGTAGTTAGCGTTGCGGGTCGCGGGCGCACGATCTGGTGCGAAGTGGGTACGAACAACATTCCCACGATAAATGCACGCGTGCGGCACAGCAAGCGGCCCGGTAGTGACGGCGTGAGCAGAGTAGGCGACGCGCTGCACGCAACTAGCCGGGAGACAATCTGCTCCATGCGGCCGTACCACGTTTCACTGGAACTGTGTCGGTTTTCGTTTAGTAGCAGATCGCGGTTAGACGCACGCACATATACCGCGGAAAGCAGACACTGTCCGTTCTGTCACTATGCCAGTCACTGCGTTGACCGCGTATCCCGGACCCTGCAATAGTTTCGAAATGCTCTTCGGCGTCGCCACTACGCGCTATCGGGTGGTCGTGCCAGTGTGCCAGGATCTTTTCTCCATTTTGGCAAAAAGACAGGAAAGGCTTTGCAGTGGGTACTTTAGGCAATATTTGCAGTGGCACTCTATTTATTTGCTGGCGGCGATGGCGTACGCTAGGAGATGAAAATTTGTACTTGGTGTTTAACGCGTACTACCGTTTAGTGCATAGTTATGCCGCGTTCCCGGCAGGTACGTATTAACGAGGTTTCACTGTATAGGGTAATCCTATTCTAAATTATCATCGACCTGAGCACACAGAACGACTGCAAACGCATCACTAAGTAGCAAGATTTTCGACAGTCGTAACCTTGCAAAGCGTCCCTTCTTAGCGAGCATTGGGCCAATGGCGAGGCATGCTGGAGCAACATGGAGGACGTGGCCAATAGGAGGCCTCGAAACGACCTTCAAACGTTTGCTTTTTGTGCGTTTGGTGTTGAAGGAAGGAGCCAGCCGAGGCGGGGATTTTGAAGACTGAGAAATGCTCTTTCCGACGTGCTCAATATGGCGGCGCCCAGTTGTACTGTTATGGAGCTATATTTTTTAAAAAACACTGCTTTTTTGCTATCTCCGCATTAATTTCCGGCCCCTCATATGCGCAACAATTTTTTTCAATGCACTTATAGATGGTTTTCAGTGAAGATATTTTGGAATCACATAGAAACAGGACTACAGAAACTGAAGATGTGATTCTCAAAAAATCGATTTTCTTGCCATTTTTCACGATACGAAAGCTGCGTCCCCCCTTAAAGGGCCAACAACTAAATTTTGTGGAACCCGTTTTCTTCAGTGAAACAGCAAACTTGCTGGTCAATGTCTGATCACAGAATGATAATGTGAAAAATGCCATGAAACATCTATACTATAATCAGATTTTTTTTCTATCTGCTGAGGTGTCTATGGTGTACACGCAATACAGGGTGCAAACAGTGGGAGGTTAAATCCTCCATGGGGAGGTGAGCACAACAGTGATTCGTGCCTGTGCACTGAGGGATGCTCAGCAGGCATGCACTCAGCGTCAACTCCTTTTACCTCGTAAGCAGCATAGAGCGGAGGTCGATAATATGCATACTATGAGCACTAATTATAGTGCACAAAAAAGCATCAGACTAAATACGGCGAACGGAATAGCTTCATAGTGCAGCACCTCTAAACTGTGCGACATACTGTTTTTTCTTTACGTTTAAATGCAATTTATAAAAATAATCCTACTCAATTTGCAAAAGGGATGCTTGAATCTGTCACTATAATTCACGGTCTTTTCATTTCCAACAGGATCTTTTTGTTTGCGATTGTCTGCATCCACACTACATTCAATCATCGCCCCTACTTAGTGAAGCTGATGCTACAGTGTGCTCAATATTACTAAGCTATTAGGTGCGTAAACAATTGCAGAACGTGTACTGCTAGTGCGCGAGCAACTGTGTGCGTTAGCACTAAACGCAGACCATGTATCACAACCCAGCAGACTCCATTGGAATGTTTCACCACAGTACACACACGATACACAGGCTCAGTGCTCTAATTTCCTCCGCCAAGAACTTTATGCAGTGCAAATGACATACGTCATATCTTAAAAAAAATTCGAGGGGAGAAGTGTTCAAATCTTCATTGGCGTGAAGAGGTCATTTACAGTAAGCGGTGCCTAGGCAGCAGCATTGCTGATGTGGCTACATCACAGTACACACAGCGATTAGCGAGATAAGAGAACACTTGTCTATGTGTTACTGCCAGTTCCTGAACTGCAAATAATAATAACACACACAAGGAGGCGCCGGTACTTCAGTTAGGCCAAATACAAAAAGCGCATGAGTGAAAAGAGGGGAGTGGGTTCCATTGCAACATGGAAAAGCTGCTGTTATGATTTACCAAGAATATTTTGGGTCAGAAATGCTCCACTGTTGCATAAGCAGGAGGAATAGGGAGTTTTTGCGCAAGCTCCACTTGAATGGGAGCAGAGAAATAGGATTGTAGCAGAATGGCACAAATTGTGCTGCTGACAACCACTGAGGAATGCAGGAAACATATGCACAATGCATTTACACACCATGGCCGGAAAGTCTTCTACATAATATTAGAAAGCATCTACAAAGCCCAGTGCAACTTTTTTACTTTTCTCCTTTAACATATTGGTCAAAGAAAATTAACAAGGGGCCAGGGATTGCAGATAAGAATATAACACCCCAAATATCCCATGACTGATTCAATGTAATGGACTGAACACCAGAATGGTGTCTCAGAATGGTACATACCTTCGTCGTCACTGTCCCCTGTCTGCTCCTGAAAGTGGAGAAGAAGAAAGGTCACTTCGGTGCTCTCAAAGTGTGATCCATAATTATGCCGGAATGAAGACGTTCGAATGAAAACAACAGATGGATATTTCTTATGCTTATGGAGCCACACAGCTCCCTGTAAGGGCCAACCACTGCGATTGTTCAACTATGTCAGAGCAATGGTGCTCCTGAGACGCTCCTCTCACTGGACCGATATGAAAAATACATAGCAAATCAAAACAATTTTCAATGAGCAAAACACCGAAACTCAACCGAGCAGTACTGTCTTCGCATGAAGTGTAAAAATTCTATCCACATACGAATAGACCCGGTGGACCCTGCATACATTATGGAAAGTGTTTCCATATGGTAACCTAATCACATGCGCACTCAGCAGCCAGTACGATATTACCGTACTCTTAGTGTGGTAAATAAGCAGTTCTAGCTAAAACACTAATCGAGAAGAAGGGCGTCTTTTGCTGCAAGTGATTATGATAAACCAGCGCTGGTCAGGTGGCGTGCCTAAAGTTTACACGATGCGCCGCCATTGCAAGCTGGCTTAGAAACACTTAGTCTTTACAACGCCGCCGCGAGGTGTACGAGGCCACGTTGAAACGCCTGCTGAACACCATTCGACGCTGTGATGGCGGTCTGCTTTTGCTCAATGTGCATTGTTTCATAAGAGCTTCGGAATGTGCAAGACCACCGAAGATTGGGAAACTTCACTGTGCTGTGGCGCACCGGGCGAGCAGCCATGCCGTCGTTTATTCGCCACTACCGTTTCAGCGATGTGGCGTGCACGCACGGGTACCTTCGCGAGAAAAAGTACAGAAGCTGGCCAAAGCAAAGTACTATGTCTATGATGTTGAAGAAACAGTTTTTGGTAGAGACAGCGATTGTGGCCTTTCGGCAAAGTGCTAAGCATCGCACGACGAAAGTGACTGGTGTGTTTGAATTGTGCAAGCGAAGCTTGACACGATATGCAGTGTGCTCATTCGGTGCCTGCTTTGAAATAAAATCAGTGTCTCTGGCAGCACTGAGTTAACATTTGGCCCAGAGACCGCTGTTTTCAGCCAGCACATCACATTTACGTAATCTGTAGTTACAGCCCTTGCATTACGTTACAGCGATGTTTCACTACCCGCTACACTTTCCTTTACAGTGTTTTCAACAGCTAGTATGCGCCTACTAAGTGCTCGTATAAATGTCTTTTAAAAGAAGGTGTCTGAAGCCGACGGCGAAATAAATGTCCAAGGCAACCTGTACATGACAGGCCGGTGTAATGTGGAGATTAGTGGCGTTAGCGGAAAAGCAAACATGTCACAGCAGTCGTGCTTTAATGACGTCGACACATCATCGTCTGCAGACAGTTAGCAAACTTTCGGTCGGCCGGCGTCTAAATCTGATACTTAAAAAAATTCGGCAGATCCCATGTACCGTAGGAATCGATGTTATGCGAAGCATGCGCGGTATGGTGACTGTGGCATAATTTTTCATATTGAGCGAAAGTTTACGGAATAACGCTAGAGAATTGTGGAAGTGGTATAAACACACTCATATATGCTGAAGAGTTGCATATGTATTATATAACCAGTTGTTTACAGTTGCGTAACGATGCCAACAGCAATATGGTTGTTACCAACACCAGACGCGGTAAGCTGATATGTAGTGCTTATATTCTTCAATACTGGATAGCGCGAATCCGAACAGCACAAAGAAAAAACACAAATGCACAGGACAGGCGTTACTCGCAACTAAGCTTCATTCAGAAAAGTTCCCCAGGATATACACACAGCCGAGTGGCACGCGCAGGCGCACTGCACGTACCCTACAGTCACAGTTGCAGTTGTTATGCTTATACTTGTCCGTTATGACGGAGAATGCACGCGCGTTTTACGAACCCGTGTGTATGTGTAGAAGGTGTCCTTGACAGTTCTTGAACAAAGTCATCATCACCGTGACCAGTGAGCACCAGCAGCTAAGCCAGACTTGTTAATCGGATCCGTTCGTGATCGCGGCTACGAGGTGTTGTAGTGTGCACGTACCTCACAGGAGTACGGCCACTAGCGTGGGTTCGGACTTAGCGAGCCACAGGGCCGCTTCTGCCGTCGCCTCGCGTGAGCTAGCGCGCCGCTGCACACGTACGTTCGAGCGCAAACAAGGCGCCGAGCGTAGCGCGGCAAGTACACAGTACTGCTCCCGAAATCCGCAACACTTTATTGCCTGCGGCAACACCACACAACGCAGTACAACGCCCGCTCCCAAAGGCGGCGGGAGAAGCAAAACAGGCTTAACCACGCCACGGGCGAAAGTACAACACAAAGGGTGCCGCGAGCACGTCTCCGCGGGCAAAAGGGCTCACGGGGACACGCCGCTGAGAGAAACGTTCCCTCGCGACTATGCTGCGTGCTCTCACGATCAGCGACCAAAACAGGGCCCGATCGCTCGAGCAAGGGCAAACTCCGCTCGCGTTGGCTTCGATAGATACGGTTTCGGCGTAGTAAGACCACGCGCGAATGCACCGCACCGCTCTTCGGCCTAGCGTTCGGAAAGGACAACGTAAGGTAAGCGCTCGCCGCTGGCGCAAGGCACCGTTGGCGAACTCCGTCCGAGCGAGCCCAAACAAAGGAGCCGACGGACGGGAAAGAAAATACGTGCTTACCCTACGAGGTCCAGAGAGTGTCCGTCTCCCCCGCCGCGCGCAACGTCTCGCGAGACTCGAACGTGGCGCCACCGTCGCGATCCGGCGCCGGGGTGAGGGGGTTTAACGTCACCCCCGCTCGCCCAGCGCCGTAGGACGGCGGAGGAGGGGAGCGACATGATCGGACATGAGGATGGCAGAAATAGGCGAAAACCCGCGCAATGGCGACGGGCAAGCCTCAATCCCCACAGTGTTAAGTGTAGTGAAGTGTGAGGTATAGCACAGCTGGTGGAAATCCTGGGTGCATCTTACGATGAAATTATATATGACTCCTCCAGCCCTGCACGCGGCAGCGAGGTCTTTTGATGCCTGTCTATATTCAAGCCGTCTTTCACACAGTATAAGAACCAGGCGTTGTTGGGTCTTGATAAATCAATGTTGAAGTCGCCGGTAATGATGAGAGGCCTTGTTCGCTCGGAATATTTATTGTAGGAAGAATCCACCCCGGTTTTTGCGTAATCGACGTGGTCCACGTTGCGGACTACGTGAATGAGTGCATGGTAGTTGAGCGTCTTCCAGGGGTGTTCTGTCCTCAGCTTCCTCACTCTCCTTGTGTCCTCCGCGGTGGTGTAGCGGTTAGGGCGCTCAGCTGCTGACTCGATGGTCGCGGGTTCGATCCCGGCCGCGGCGGTCGCATTTCGATAGATGCAAAATGCTAGATGCCCATGTACTGTGCAATCTCAGTGCACGTTAAAGAATACCAGATGGTCAAAATTCCGGAGCACTTCGCAACGGCGTCTCTCATAACCATATCGTGGTTTTGGGACATAAAACACCAACAATTGTTCTATTACCACTTTCCTTGTGTGTCGATGTTTATGTTCGCGTTCACTGTGTTGGTTGAGACTTTTGTATCACCTGTGGCACATACCCGCATAACATAAAATCTAGTATGCGGTTATGTGCCACACGTGACTGAGAGAAAGGGTTTCATGACGTACGCGACAGGTATTTTGCGTTATTCATGCCATGACCAGTGAATCGTGTTCGTCATACACTGATCCCCTGCTATGCCAATATTGGTACATTAGAAGTTATGGAGACGACCAGGAGAGCGCCCAGACGTAGGCGGCTAGATAGATAGATAGATAGATAGATAGATAGATAGATACGTAGATAGAAACACCCAAAGTGCCTGAGGTTCGCTAAGAAATGCTTCGCATTTAAAAAGAATGCCATTGAGGAACCAAGTGGTAATTGACTAAGTGGTGGTTCCGTGTTTGACATGCAGTGTGTGATCAGTAATGGAACATGCGTAGGCAACACGATTTTTCTAGCAGTTGTCACTTTGTAAGCGGTCTAGAACTGTCTATTCATAGGCCTATTTATACTGCAAATATGAACAAGCTAAGATGTTCGCAGAAGTAGCCATAGCGTCCCAAAGTTGACCAATTTTCAAAAACGCAACACTTTGAGAATTTTTAAAAATATATAATTTGCTCAGAATCCAATGAAATGACAAGAGGTATTTCCCCTTTACTTCTATTTGTGCTAAAAAGAAAGATATTTGTAATACAGTAAAACCTCAGTGATGCGATCAGGGCTCGTACGTATTTCGGAGTGATATGAATTTTTCTGTGGTTCTGGCCAAGGCCCATTAGCCTGCAATTTAATGGTGTACGGTTGTTCCAAACAGATTTTCACCCCACAACATTTGATACAAACGTACACTACCGCGCAGGTACAGACATGTGGTGCCCGCGCTGTCGCGGAAGACGCGGCAATCACACGCCCGTGCAGGAACCCAAGTGTGGTTGGTTATGTGCGCCGCGCCACCAGTTGCCTATCAGCAGCGCATCGTAGCCGCCGAAATATTGCATGCGAATCTTGGAGGCCTTAATGTGCCTTCGCGTTTAGATTACAGATGGTGTTGACGTCACGTTTTTTTTTTTCTCCAATGCGTTGATGCGTGCTGCTGTGCTCGAGGTAGCGTCGATGTACTATGCTTACACGCGCCTGAGTCGGACATCCTGTGAAAGGTGGACAAGGACCGAAAAAAGAAGCGGACGGCCTTGGCGAAGGAGCTAGGCCTCGCAATGTCAAGTTGCTTGCGATGCGCACACAAGCTCACTCTCCGATTTGCATGGGAGAGTCCAGAATTTTCAGCAAACCTCCTGATTGTGTGGGCACGGCCGTAAATCTCCCAAAGAACATCCCCAATACCACTGCAATAAGAAAATAATAAAAAGGGCAGCTATTCTAAAATTTTCTGGCCTTCATCTTTCGCGTGCAAAACACTCAACTCACTTTCGCCGCAGTACTCTGGTGTCATGTGGAAAAGCGTACTAAGATTGGGAAGGGGCTACCAGCTGTCACGGGACACAGCACTTTTGGTTCATTAATTGCACATGCGCGCACACGCCGCATATTTACGATAACAACTATGATTGTCGACAAACAAAAAGCGTTACTGGCAATCATTCAGAGCTGTTCATGACTTTGCTGTAGCCCTGAGAAACAACTGAAAATGTACGCCAGTTTAATTTGCACACTAACTTTCATGTTTTCTGGTGATACGAATTTCGGATGATACCAATATTTTTGGTGACACCACGAGATTCGTATCACCTAGGTTTTACTGTACCATATTTACTCGAATCTAAGCCGATGTTTTTTTTTTCGAAAAGAACGATGTCCGAAAGGGGGGGGGGGGGTCAGCTTAGATTCGAGTACAATGATTAAGTTTTCTTTTTTTCTGGCCTTGCAAATTTCAGGGGTCGGCATAGAATTAGGGCTGGCCTAGATTCAAGCAAATACGATATATAGCTTCAGCAGCTGTCATCATGGCTGCGAATTTACGAAAACGTACTCTTCGTGAAACGGTTGTCGTCAACCACCGTTTGTCGAACTTTCCTCTGTTGAAAAATTTTTTTATTTGAAAACGAATTGTGATTTCGTGCTATTCAGTCATATGGGCACAACATACAAAATTATCAGGAAAATCAGAAACATCAAGTATACAGCTTTTTTTTTATCTATTGTGCAAACCACAGGCATAAATTCATTATATAATATTCACAGTGATGCTACTGAGGACTACTGATTTGGAGCAACTTTTGGAGCAGCAATATTTTCGTTTTGGAGCCCTTTGGAGCAGTGAAAATTTCCATCTTGGAGCATTTTGGAGCAAGTAATTTTGCCTCTGGGAGAAATCTGGAGCAGCTAATTTCACCCCTTGAAGTACACTGGAGAAGCAAGTTGCATTTACATTCAAGCACATGACTAACTATTATGGGATTCTTAAAGGGCCAGTAAACAACCCCGAGGTCTAAAAATTGTAATGAAGGGAAATATGCGCACTTTTGCTATGTGAACATGCTGCCGCAATAATTTTGCGAATACGTGCTATAATAAGGAAGTTACAGGGGTTAGAACATCCGTTTCAGCTGGTTTCAAATTTTCGCGCGGCCTCACCACCCTTCTCCGCCACAAGGAGGGGAAGGTCTAGCCAGTCGTCGTGACTCCGCCCACTTCGCCAACCTGACACGACGTCAGCAATTGACGTCATCGGCGAGCGGGATCAGTCGCAATGTACTTCCGCTTGCTGGAGCTCCTGGTTGTTTATTGTTTACATTGTCGCACGTGCTCCGCAACTTGACAGGTAGTTTTCGGCTTTTCGGTATTTTTGAACCTTTGTGACAGTTCACAATGCAGCAGGAATGCATGCTTGCTTTCCAAGACGACGAAGGGGCGCGAGAGAAGAGCGTTGAGAACCCCACTTGCCGCAAGGGCAACCCGTCTGAGCTACAGGAGATTCCCCCTTTCTCTGCTCGATTTGCAGCCGACAACTGAACAACGCTTCCTCCACGTGTTGCTCATGTCGAAGGCAAACTGCGTGCAGGTGCCATGTAGTGCGGGGAACATACGCATGACAACTGCGTTACTGCGTGGCCGAAACCGCATCACCGCAGGGCCAAGAAACAAGGCGCAGTTTCGTAGCGGTGGGTGGGAACAGGAACTGACGTTTACCTGGCTTAGACCAATCGACGAGCTCAGTGTTACGTCAACTCGCCGATCGCAAAGTTTGCGTCACTGCGCGTACGAGGAGGATTGGTCAGGCATAGGAAAGAAGCGCGGGAATTGTTTTTCGAAATGAAGGGTCTGCGCGGCGCGCAGCGCTGTAATATTCGGAAAACGTGATCGCCGCGGTCTACTGTACGAATTAGTGAACTTGTTTGGGGGGTGTAAAAAAAAAGTCGCAGCCTGTTTACGGGCCCTTTAAGAAGAGCTAGAAATATTTCGATTCATTGCAAATCTCATGGAGAAAATGATCTCAGGAGCACTCCATTTTTCCCTCAATAACGCAAAAACAAGGGCATCATGCAGTTAAGTGTTCTGGAATAACCTCTTCAGCGATTGTTTTCAACACTAGCAAATAAACAGAGTACTCAAACAATGAAATTGTTAATTATGAAACAACACTAAATACATCTATGTGGTTATCAGCAGCAGTGGTGGTAGACAAAAGATGCGAGGTACAACAGTGCCTCAGAACTAAAGAGTGATAGTAAATTTACAGCGCAAAAAAAATCGAGAGACAGAAGAAGAAATACTACACAGGACAAGTGCTTACTGCCAACTACAACATTTATTGCGCGTAACCCATGCTTAAATAACATTGCTGTGTACCATGTGAGCATGAGGGGACGGAAAGGTAAAAACTTTTTACAAAAAATCAAACAAACAGAAATCGTAGCAACTATCATCGTATGCCCAGATAGTCTATCTCTTTTTGAATTAAGCTGATCGAGGCCTGCGCGACGCACACACCTGACAGAGAGCTTACATGCACAGCCTCCACGATTTCCCGCTGCATCTGCCCTGTGTAGATACAAAACAGCCATGTTACCAAATAAAGGCACACAACCACAATCGCAACAGTGCAGCGATAGGTGCAAGCTAGCTTGGCCTTTTAGAGAACTTTTCTCTCTAGGCTCGGAGAACGATGATATAAAAGCGCATCGAAGCCTTGCAAATTTCGTCTCGATGAAGATCGGTCTCCGATCGAAACGTCGACAAAATAAACCGTTGTTTTTTATGAAGGCGCATATACTCTTATACCTATATATATATATATATATATATATATATATATATATATATATATATATGAAGGAAAGTGGAAATTCTAAGGGCTCATTTTTCTTTGTTATACACAATATTAATGAGAACTAACAGACAATAATGCCAAGGAAAGTATAGGGGATGTTATTAGTAGTAAATGTAATGTAAATGTGAAGAAAGAAAAGTGGACGAAAAGATAGCTTGCCGCGGGCAGGGACCGAACCTGCGACCTTCGAATAACGCGTCCGATGCTCTACCAACTGAGCTACCGCGGCGGCCATCCCCCCGTCCACTTTATGGGGTATATAGGTGCATTTTAAACGTGGAGTGTTAGTCAGCGCCGCCAGTAGCCATGACGGCGAGTGTGGAACACTCTTTTTCTGCCATTTGGCGTCACGTAGTACGTGAACTTATTACGAGCTGGCAGCTGACCAATAATCCCTCGCATACTACCTGAAAGCATCAAGACTGCCAGAACGAGACCCTCGCTATGAATGAAGGAAAGTGGAAATTCTAAGGGCTCATTTTTCTTTGTTATACACAATATTAATGAGAACTAACAGACAATAATGCCAAGGAAAGTATAGGGGACTTTATTAGTAGTAAATGTAATGTAAATGTGAAGAAAGAAAAGTGGACGAAAAGATAGCTTGCCGCGGGCAGGGACCGAACCTGCGACCTTCGAATAACGCGTCCGATGCTCTACCAACTGAGCTACCGCGGCGGCCATCCCCCCATCCACTTTATGGGGTATATAGGTGCATTTTAAACGTGGAGTGTTAGTCAGCGCCGCCAGTAGCCATGACGGCGAGTGTGGAACACTCTTTTTCTGCCATTTGGAGTCACGTAGTACGTGAACTTATTACGAGCTGGCAGCTGACCAATAATCCCTCGCATACTACCTGAAAGCATCAAGACTGCCAGAACGAGACCCTCGCTATGAATGAAGGAAAGTGGAAATTCTAAGGGCTCGTTTTTCTTTGTTATACACAATATTAATGAGAACTAACAGACAATAATGCCAAGGAAAGTATAGAGGACGTTATTAGTAGTAAATGTAATGTAAATGTGAAGAAAGAAAAGTGGACGAAAAGATAGCTTGCCGCGGGCAGGGACCGAACCTGCGACCTTCGAATAACGCGTCCGATGCTCTACCAACTGAGCTACCGTGGCGGCCATCCCCCCGTCCACTTTATGGGGTATATAGGTGCATTTTAAACGTGGAGTGTTAGTCAGCGCCGCCAGTAGCCACGACGGCGAGTGTGGAACACTCTTTTTCTGCCATTTGGCGTCACGTAGTACGTGAACTTATTACGAGCTGGCAGCTGACCAATAATCCCTCGCATACTACCTGAAAGCATCAAGACTGCCAGAACGAGACCCTCGCTATGAATGAAGGAAAGTGCAAATTCTAAGGGCTCGTTTTTCTTTGTTATACACAATATTAATGTGAACTAACAGACAATAATGCCAAGGAAAGTATAGGGGACGTTATTAGTAGTAAATGTAATGTGTGTGAATATATATATATATATATATATATACACACACACACACACAGTCGATCCCGGATATATCGAATTATTGGCTATATCGAACAGTTGATAAATCCCCTTGAATTTCCCATGCAAAAGTATGGGGTTGGTGTGCACGTATATCGAACTCCCGTACAGCGAAACATCCGCTATATGGAACACTGCCCCGCGCCGAAGCCCAGGAAGTGCATTTTTCCTAACAACTATTGATCATTTTTCGGCCGCGTTCTTATAAGTTCCAATCTCTCGTCGCGCGCAGGGACGAAATTGCGTTGCTCTGGTTCGTTGCGCAGCGCTTGTCAGTTCACCGGTATATTTGACGCCCGGTCCACAGGTTTTAACGCATGGGCTAGTGTTTTTCAAAGAGGCTGATTGCCGAGGGCACCAAAATGAGAATTCGAAGTGACTTGGCAGCCTTGTTGTAACGTTTGCATTCCCTTCCTTGTCTGTTCCCGCACGATGGCATGCGGGCCCGCAAAGCAAGGCCTTCGAGATCCGCAACCTCGTGACGTATTTTTATTGTTTTCGGTTTTAAATGCTGATCTCAGAGGCTGCGCTTTTTTCGCATTTCTCGCTAAAGTAGCGGCTGCCTTCTGCAAAGCCACAAGTGCCATCGGTATCGCCAACATGTCGACGGTGGAGAAATGTTTCTTCATGCAGCGTTGTCTCTTGCAGAATGTGTACTTCGCGCTTTGATCTTGATAAGTCGTCATTCAGGAGACGAACTAAGCATTGTCCCGTCCGTAGCGATAAAAATGATGACCGGTGCTTGGAACGACGTCAAGTAAAGCACCGTCGGGCACTGTTTCCTTACGGGCCTTGGTGCCAGGTGACGACTTCGGGCGCGTCATGACCGCCGACTACGGCGTACGGTGCGTCAGTGAAATTTGCGACTTATCGTTTCCGGGCGCCGTATCCAACGGGAGCACAGCGAGTGACTTCATCGGTGCAGATAACGACGTAGCTGTTTCTTACTGCATCGAGATCATAGCTGACATTGCCGGTGCTGTGGAAATGGACCCGTGCGGTTTGAAGATGCCAGCCGCCGTTGCCACCGCTAAACCCTTTGCCGCGCTACAGAGCTCGCATCAGCGTTCAGCGTCGATCACCGTTGTGGTGGAAGGTGCTGAATTTACTTATTTGGAAAGCTTCAATAATGTTGACGATGACTTGATGAATTCACGGCGCGCAAGAAGCAAGACAAGTTGACGGACTTTTTTCACGCGAAATAAAGTGCGCTAACTTGCAAAAGAAGCTCTTGCCTTGTTCTTTAGCATTTGTGAGCGAATCGTCATGTTCGCGCTTTTTACGATTTCAGAAAACTGTGTCAAGGCCTGCAGTGCTTTAATTAAAGCCTTACATACGCATATTCCGTATTTCGAATTATCGATATATCGAACTATTTCATGGTCCCCTTCGAGTTCGATATATCCGGGATCGACTGCATATATATATAGATACTGCACAACGTCTATTGGTCTTTAGCAGCTATACCACCGTTTAACGTGGATGCACCCACATTGACGCTTGGTGGTACATCTTTATCCCGACGACTAACATCCATGATCAATGATTAAACAAACCCTTGTGGTAGCTGTAGTCGTTAACAATGAAAGCGTTATCAGCAAAAGCGGTTTGACCGCCTGAAGAACATCGCTGATAGGACACAGAAATTGGGCTAAAGTCGCCATCCTGCGGCATTTAAAGAGGTATTGAACAACACGGCCGGATTAGAAGGAAACGCAACGCGCGTCGTGTCTCCCCTGTAGCCAGGCCGCAATTTTTTTCGGGGCGATCATAAGCGGGGAACACGACCACCAAAGCGGCGTAATGGCCCGCTCACACCAGTGGCTCGCCTGACGCAACGGCGCGGTGCCGTAGAACGTCGGCCGTCGTCGCGTGCGGGAGAGCTGTCCAACGTGCACGGCAAACTTCGGCAGCAAGGATATCGCGCCTCCAAAAAACATCGCCGCACTGCCAAAAGCAGTTGTCGTCCACTTCGAATCTATCAAGTAGACGCTGTGCACTCTGTACCTTGTCAGCTCCGAATTGATGCTTCCATTTGCTTTAGATTCATGTCCTTAAGCTTCGACAGCAATGCTTAGCGAGTCGAGATGGGCACTTCCGAAATTTGTCCCAATTTGGCGTCGTTTTTGAGAGCCGTAGTCAAATAATCGATGCTGTAGGCTTAGCGAGTCGAGATGGGCACTTCCGAAATCTCTGACACAGATTACGCATTTGTTAGTTGTTTCTAATCCTCCTTAGCTGGCGCCACTTGACCTGGCGCCAGCTTGGGGACACTTTATCTGGTTTTATGGGACGCCTTTTTTAATGCCGGACAAACTACAACGCTCTGTTGACTGCTGGAACCATGCCTGGCAACGACCCGGTGTGCCGTAGTCATGACAACCGCTTCTCCGTCGCTGATTGGCCACGTCACTATCCGGCAGCCGTAGAACGATGCGAAAATGGGTCTCGGATCTATTCGCCCAACAGCAAAGAATCGTTGACGTGTGCGAACGCAAGCGTTTGTGCACGGCCACCTGAGAGCATCAAACAGCAAACGGCGAGCTGCCGTGCCGCTAGCGTGAGTGGGCCATCACAGTCAGGCGAGGCAGGCGCGCATCACAGAGCTATTTTTGGTATGGATGGATGCTAGGAGCGAGGCTGACACTTGGGCTAAGGTTGTCACCTCGCGGTGTGTTAAAGGGACACTAAAGGCAAATATTAAGTCGATGTTGATCGTTGAAATAACGGTCCAGAAACCTCACATTGCTACTTTTGTGCCAAGGAAGTGCTTATTTTGAAATAAAATGTTTTAGGGGTCCGCATCGCGTTAGCGCACTTCAAATCACTCGCTGTTACGATCAGCTTTGGAGTGCGAGGTGGCCGGCGCCATGATGCGCACTGATTTCAGTCACGCCTGTCACTCATAAGATTTCCCCTTAGGCCGGCGCTTGGAGGAGGTCATGGAGCGCGGCATGTTTCGGGAGCTTATGCCCGCGAGGGCAGGCAGACATGGATCCTGCAGCCGCAGACGGGTTCTGACTGGAACAAAGGGGAGGCCTCCGACGACTCTTTCTACCGGGTACAGTCGGCATGGGCAGCACCTACCTCGAGTTTTTCATCAAACCTCTGCATTCCTTTTGCGAGCGCAGACATGAGGGAGTGATTGAGTTCGGGAAAGCAGTCAGTCTCCCCCTAGAGGTCAGCGACACTTCACCCCCCCCCCCTTCTACCCTTTCAGACACTCATCCTCGCCTTGTGGTCGCTGGGGCGTGGCGTGAACATTGTGTGACTCATTGCCTCCGTTCTGGAAGCCGGACACCGGGACGACAAGTCGCCGGCTTGGCGGGAGCTACAGACACCGGTTTTGAGTGCCTCACGGTTGTCTGACTTGGGGCTTTATAAGCCGGAGACTTGGTGTAAAAATCTCTCTCTCTCTGCATCTCTCTCATCATGCCTCGGTAAATAAACCGCTGTTCTCTCTAGTACAAACGCACCTTCCTCTCTGCAAAAGATGAGCTAATGGCCACTCCGGCGGGGGCCAGCTACCATTGAGGTGACCCGCCGGAAACGAGTCGTACAAGTCTGATAAAAGCGTTGGGATGCCGCTAACTCCTGGTCGCAACACCGCCTGAAAGCAGTCTTTCTCACGTCACTGTTGCCGTGACCTACGTTGGCCGCCTTTACTGTGTGGTGGTGTGCACTGGCAGCGTGCACCATTCGGGCATCCAGCAACATCACATGCATGCGGCAATTTGTCGAGCTTTCTGTCAGAGTGACTTTCACGAGCACACAAAACACACGCGGCAGTACGCGATACCAAAACTAGCACTGAGACGCGTCCGCGTGAGCAAAGCAGGGCGCCGGGTGAAGTGCAGTTCAGCGACACGACACCATGAATTCAAAATCTCTCTCTCTCATCATGCCTCTGTAAATAAACCGCTGTTCTCTCTAGTACGAATGCACCTTCCTCTCTGCAAAAGATGGGCTAACGGCCACTCCAGCGGGAGCCAGCTACCAATGAGGTGACCCGCCGGAAACGAGTCGTACAAGTCTGATAAAAGCGTTGGGATGCCGCTAACCCCTGGTCGCAACACCGCCTGAAAGCGGTCTTTCTCACGTCACTATTGGCGTGCCCAACGTTGGCCGCCTTTACTGCGTGGTGGTGTGCACTGGCAGCGTGCACCATTCGGGCATCCAGCAACATCACATGCATGTGGCATTTTGTCGAGCTTTCTGTCAGAGTGACTTTCACGAGCACATAAAACACACGCGGCAGTACGCAATACCAAAACTAGCACTGAGACGCGTCCGCGTGAGCGAAGCAGGGCCGCCGGGCGAAGTGCAGTTCAGCGACACGACACCATGAATTTAACCGTCTTAGCGCGATTTCGGGCTTCTTTTTCACCGACCTCACTTGCAAATTTTTTTTTCTTTTTAAGGGGGGGGGGGGCACTTAGGGTGTGTTTTCAGCGTAGTCGTTTAGATACTGCGTAAATAAGAGACAAGAGATGCCAAAACGAGTGTTTTCCAAAAATTGATTTTGGCTATTTTCGCGATTTGATCACCGCGTCCCTCCTTAAAGGGACACTAAAGGCAAGTACTAAGTCGACGTTGATTGTTGAAATAACGGTCCAGAAACCTCGTAGTGCTATTTTTGTGCCAAGGAAGTGCTTATTTTGAAATAAAACCACGTTTTAGTGGTCCGCATCGTGTTAGCGCACTTCAAATCACCCGCCTCAAAGCGGTGTTTCTCACGTCACTGCTGCCGTGCCCAACGTTGCCCGCCTTTACTGCACGGCGGCGTGTGCCATTCGGGCATCCGGCAACATCACATGCATGCAGAGCAACTTTCACGAGCGCGCAAAACACACGCGGCAGTATGCGATACCAAAACTACCACTGAGACGCGACCGTGTGAGCGAAGCAGAGTGCCGGGCGAAGCGCAGTTCGGCGAAAACGGAATCTTTGAACCACGCGCGCCTTTCCCCATGGCGACGCCAGAGAGGTTCTTTTTTCCATGAATCAAACAGAAGCGAACAAGCAGCATGTTATTACGTCTCTTGAAGCACAGAAGGTTCTTTTTTTTAATGCAGCTAGTTTGATTACGAGTGATTAATTGTAGTCGGAACTCTCTCACGTCATCGGGATCATTTCCAAAATGTGTCGCTCGTGGCGCTCATCGTGTGATACATTTAGCTGAATTCCTCGGTAAGTAGGGCACTGCTCTTGATAATATTGCCGTTTTAGACGTTGTCATACACTGAGCTTTCACTTTGACATAAATTGTTATTTGCCTTTAGTGTCCCTTTAAGGCATTGACAAAATTGCACTTCTCCTATTGGAAATGCACCGAATGGGACAGACATGCAGCAACAACGCGTTGCAGATGCTAATCGCGGAGGCCACGGTCTTGATGCATTACTTCAGTTTACCGCTCCCAGAGGGCAACACCACCCCACTGACCATGAGCACTGCGAGAGGAAAGTGTGAGATATAAAATGCGCACTTGTAAAGCCTCCTGATTGTGTGACCGTGGCGCAGCGGATAGCGCGCCCGGCATCTCGTTGCGGACCGAGAGGTCATGGTTCGTATTAAAATAGTGTCTTTTCTGTAGCACAGTGGTTTCGTTCCAAGAGTTCACTGAGCACTGCAAATCCTTCATCCACAGCACGGTACACAGACTCATTCCACACACTTTTGTTCAGACGCCAACAACAGCCGGGAGTGGCAAAAAGAATGGATGCTGCCGAATATCTCCAGTCCACCCCGGTTTGGTACGAGACCTACGAAAGCGCACATGGCACACACGCCGCCATAGCAACACCGCCACTGTGCCCAGAGCGTATGGTCGACAAGAGGTTATTTGGTTTACACTTTTCTCCCAAAGCCCGTTCATTTTAGTGTTGCTCCACCCACCACGCGACACACACCCAGACGGTATTAATTTTTCTCTGGCTGGAGAATTCTGCCCAAAGAAGTGGCCATCGCGCTCGCAGCTGCTAACTGGGATTCGAGAGTCATCATCGCTGATTCACAGGGAGCCTGTAAAAACACTGAAAGAGGGTACACCCCATACCACACGTATAAAATTTTGCAACACAGCGACTACACCGGAGCACCTACACCCCGGACGCACACGTCTCGAGGGTAATAAAGCGGCAAATGCCTAGGCCTGCGGGCTTACTTACCGGGCCACGCCTTCGCCTCACTCCGATGCGGACTCCAATTTCAATCCAGTTTTTACGTTCAGAGAAATTATTAACTACTACCAATTAGAGCATACAACTTTTCATAAACCCTGCAAAGGGCTCACAAAGGAGGAGGAACGATTACTTCTCTGTCTGCACATCAAAAAAATACTGTGACCGGCAGTTCAAAAACATTTCGACCCTGCGTGTTCAGGGAAGTGCCCATACTGTGGTGAAGGGTCCTCGGACATCTTCCATACGGTGTGGACGTGTCAATTAACACCAGACCCCACTACCCCCCTACCCCATCCCACCCGAGAGGACTGGGAGGCGGCCCTGCTCGACTAGCTCAGACCTGGCCAGCCAAAAGGCCCTGGTCACGCGCGCCCGGGTAGCGGCTACTGCCAATGGACTCCTGTAAGGAGGAGCCCACCAAGCCATGGCCCCCATCTGGGGAGCCTCCAACTCTTCAAACCTACCCGAAATAAAGTCTTACTACAGTTGAACCCCTTTATAAGAGACACTGATATAAGAGACACGTGGGGTATAAGAGACACCAGTGTGCTACATGAAAGTAAGGGTTGATAGGAAAATGCATAACTTAGTACCCTGCTTATAAGAGACACCTCATATAACAGGCAAAAATTTCTCCCCCATGCGTGCCTCTTATAAAGGGGTTCAACTGTACTACTATTACCCGCACGTCGCCAGAACCTGCCAGGACCCGGCAGTCCTTTCCTTCGTCCGTGGCCAGGACAAATTTGTTCTGGAGGATGTCTGGAAGATTTCTGGCTATCGGATGCGAAAAAGAGACGATGCGCGCTCGCTGCCATCTTTGTAAGGACCAGGCAGATTGCAATGTGGGCGCCTGGGGACTTCACCTTCGGTTGCCATTACGTTTGGCGCAATCTTCTAAAGCCCATTCTGCCGCGAGAGATGGTACAATTACGAGTGGCGGCCAACGCGCAAACGCATGTCTCAAGTCAAGACAGAACACTAACTTATCAGCACGCTTGTACCAACGTTACTAGAACAAACACAGTTTCAAAGCTCCGTATCTCCGCCAGCGGAGGAGGGTGGTCCGAACGGCGGTCGCAAGAACTTGCGGCGCTGCAGTCCCGTCTTGCGCCACTATCGGCACGTCGTCTGCTGCCACAGTATAACGCTGCGGTCCACCGCGCAGTTGCTCACGCCAACTATCTTATTGTACTGGTGGCAACTCAAACATTTATCATTCTTTCATTCCACTTTCTCGCATCTCATTTGTGGACTATTTAGGTGGATATGCATAAGGTTGTCTGTATGCATTGGCCCGCGTGCATTGTTCATTGATTGGCTAAGAAGCTATGTTTGGTCTATATCTGAGCTGTCTACATTGCGCTTAACTTCCAAGCATAAGAGTTTCTAAGCTAATGAGGGTTTTCAGCGTAATTTTTATAACAACCACCACAATTTTAACCGCTGCCGTCTTATCTAGACCAAGAACAACACGTTTGTAAAAGCCTTTATAGTGTACAAAGAAGCGTACTTACTCGAGATACCAAAACGTTCTAGAAGAACAGTACTCATGTTGTCTACAATTTATTGAAAAAAACTTTCACAAAAAACATCACCAATGCTTTGCAATGTTTACAAGACATGTTTTCACGACGGTTAAAGGAATGCTGACCCAAAATCGGAAAATTTATGAGAACTCTGTAAATGAAATTTCAGTGTGAGATTACATCGAATAGATGTCTCTGAGCAATTTTTTCAGCGGATAGTTGTATTTTCGGTGTCTCATCTTTCTACGTCGCATCCTCCTACGGTGCCTTAAACAATTCGAACAGATCGGCCGTGATAAGAGCACCGAGCAGTTATTCGCGCGTACTCTGTCGCTAGAAGAGTCATCAGTATTGACTCCTTCGCACAACTTCAGTTTTTCAACTTCATCAAGCAGATGTTCCATGCCCGTAGCACTTCTTACGCTGTCTGACAGCCGTTTGCGTTTCGTGCTGTAGCTGTTCACTACGCAGTTAAACTGCTCGTCAACTACAATTATCTTTTGCACAAGTAAGCCTCCGTTCCTGAAGCAAAGTGTGGGATTTTGCTAGTTGGTATTCGATTATTAAACTGCTCAGGGCAAAAAAAAAAAAAAAAAAAAAAAACACACACAGAAAAAAAGAGGACCAGCGCTGTCACGGTACACATAGAAAAGACGAGGACCAGCGCTGGTCCTCGTCTTTTCTATGTGTGCCGTGACAAACTTGCGCTGAGCAGTCCGTTCCCGAGCCGGCGAGTGTAAAATATTCCGCACATCTTGTTCGATACCTCGTCATAAAATCTCTCGAAAATCCACTGCTTTGAAGGCATAGTGACAGTTGACAACTGATCGAATGTCAGTGTGATGCAACTCTCAGTCTCGGTAGCGTATATAGGTAATCGCCTGCCTTTCGTTTTGCTGTTCTATTTCTGGCGGTTCCTCCAAACTGGGCCCTGGGCTTTTGCGGGACGCCGTGCATTTTTGGGGAGATTTGCGCCTTGGTCCCGAACATTTTGGCTTTGAAATGTGGGGTGGAAGTGCTGGGAACAAGCGCAGCACGGCACCGGGCGCGAGTTCCCACTTTCCACGAGGGATCAAAACTTCTTGTTCCGCAACGACACGACGATAGTGCTTTACAATGCCGTCACTCTCAAAATGAACGTCACAGGCCTTGCATTTCACAGTAAGCTTTCTATCTTTGCGATGCAAAGCTTGAATGGCGTAGGTTCTTTTGGAGGTCCGAAGAAGTGTCATGAAGTGGAGTCGTCGTTGCGGTAGCCGCTCTTGCAGCCCGGTGCAAAGCAAGTTGGCATACCGCACTGTGAATCTGTTCGCCCTCGTTACGCTTCGTACATCATGCACGTGTCTTCGTACAAGATGCTAAGCCTGGTCAAGAACAGTCGCAAAAATGACGAGCTAACAAAGCGCAGACGTCACTATAACCCACGTGCGCTCGTACATCGGTGGCGCCGATCAGAACAAGCGCCAGCCACGAGAGCTAGACGTGACTGCAGCGCCACTAGTTCTCATGACCGCCACGCAGACAGCCTCTCTGGCGGAGCTTTTAAACTGAGTTTGCTCTAGTAACGTTGGCGTGTATGACATAGTATGCGATAACCGAGAGCAGCTGTCGCTTTCGGGGACACTATCACTTTTGCGGCAAGATTACGCATCGTGTTGTACCGCAATTGTTACACGCACTGCACAGAATTCAACTTTGAAGGGCCAGTAAACAAGCTCAGACCTTTTTTTTTAAAACCTCCCAAACAAGCTAGCTAATTTCGTGCAGATGCCGTGGTGATCACATTCTGTGAATATTACAGTGCCGCGCGCCGCACAAACTCTCCACTTCAAAAAAAAAAAGAAAAAAAAAAAAAAAAAGGGGGGGCCACCATGGTTGATCCCTCCGTCTTAGGAATCGGAATAACACGAAAGTAAAACGTGCCCTCATAGAAGTAACTGAATGTTTACTGCACGTTGATATAAGAGAGTTTACACAATGTATATTGATGCCTGGCAGCTACAGCACCGTTTAACGTGGATGCACCCACTTTGATGCTTGGTGGTACATCTCCATGCCGACGACTAACGTCCACGTTCAGTGATTAAACAAACCCTTGTGGTAGCTGTAGTAGTTAACGGTGAAAGCGTAATCAGAGAACTAGTTGTGATAACCTGAAGAGCGTCGCATATAGGACGCAGAACTTGGTCGCCATCCTGCGGCATGTTAAAATGTGATTGAACACCACGGCCGCACTATAGAGGAGAACGCAAAGCGCGTCGTGCCGACCCGGTAGCCCAGCCGCAATCTTTCTCGGGGCGAGCGCATAGGCGGGGAACGCCGTGTTACAGCCAGGTGAGGCAGGCGCGCGTCCGACGCTTGCGTTAAAGGTCGCCACCTCGCGGTGTGTTAAGGCATTGACAAAATTGCACTTCTATTGAAAACGCGCCGAATGGGACTAACGTGTAACGCGTTGCAGGTACTAATCGCGGATGCCAAAGTAATGATGAATTACTTTACTTTGCCGCTCCCAGAGCGCAACACCACCCCGCCAACCGGGAGAGTGGTAGATATAAAAGGCGCGTTTGTAAAGCCTCTAGAGTCTGTGACCGTGGCGCAGTGGATAGCGCGCCCGGCATCTGTTGTTGCGGACCGAGTGGTCGTGGGTTCGAAGCCCGTAGACGGAACTTTTTTTCTTTGCCATCTGATCGTGTACATTTTTTCGACGTCATTTTCGTGACGGAAATACGTCACTGAATTCTTGGTGGACCCTGGCATAAAACACTTTCGTGTTAAAACAATTCCCGCACACCTCTCCAGCGCCTGTCCAATCGTCCTCGTATGCACAGTGACGTAATGTTGCCCATGGGCAACCTTACTTATCACCGGCTTCGTCGATTGGTCCTCTGCAATATGAAACGGCGCCTGGGCTCTGCGGTGTCAGCCGCGCATTTACAGCACTTCACTTATCCACTAGGGTGACCCTAGCATTGCTCCGACATGAGTGACACGTGGAGGCCTTGCTCGGTTGTTGGCTGCGTGCCCATGAAGCAATCGCTGATGTCTTTCTACGTCGCCGAAGTGGGCGTAGTCACGACAGCGGGCCATGCCTACTCCTCTTGGCTGCCAAGAGGGGTAGGAAGGCCGAGCAAGAAACTGAAACCAGCCGAAGCAGGTGACCCTGTAACTTCCTTATTACTGCACTTATTCGTAAAATTATTGCGGCAGCAGCATGTTCACGCCGCACAAGTGCACAGTGATAGTTTTGTAACACATTTTCGACTGCAGGGTTTACTGGCCCTTTCAAAATCGAAAAATCGCGAAAAACCTGATTTTTGAAAAACCGTATACTTGGGCTGTGTGTATTATAAACTACTTTTCCTGTAATCATGAACGCCTAATACCGTATAAATGCGTGTAAGGGCCGATCTTTTTTTTTCAAGAAATGAGGGCCAATTTTCAGGGTGCGGCCCATACACGCAACATTTTTTTTAAAAGTAAAAACGCACCAGTTAGCGAACGAAGAGCGTTTATTGCAGTATGCGACATTTCTTGCGACATAGGTGCTCAATTGTCGTCACTCGGCGAGTCCTCAGACTTGAAGTCCGAGATGAGATGGTGTGCTGCGAAGCGCCGTCACCCCACAAGCAGTCATCTTCCGTGCCATCCAAGCTGTTAAAGGGCCCCTGACAGCCGATTTCTTGTTTGTGACATTTATTTTGTAATAAGTATGTCTATGTCTTGTAATCACGGAATGACACCGTAAATCCTCCAACGTGATGTCTAAATAATCCTAGCAGCGTTAATTGTGGTCATTTTTAGTGTAGGTTCAAAACGCGCGCCAAAAGAGGATAAGAAACTAGCGCCGCGCCGCGGCGGTCTCGCCTCGGGGCACGCGTGATGACATGCGCTCAGTATTGGGTCACGTCAGCCACGCGCTTGTTGAACTGCCAGTTGGAGAACACCCACACGGAGAGCTCACGCTGCCTGCCGACACGTACCGAAGAAGGAGAAGGTGGGAGAGCAAACATGCTTCGCAATATACCACAGTGCATGCACCGCGCATATTTCTGTCTGTGACGTCGACAACACTTGCTTTACCTCTGCAACGTAACAAGGGGCCTACGTCTACGTCATACTAGTGGTTATGTTGATAGGAGTTCAAAATTCAGATGAGCACTCAGGCTTACTTTAAAACCAAATTAAAATATCTTATAGGCAACGCTCGTCACTCATAATCGGTCAGAAGTGCCCCCGCATGCAGGACTATCAAACAACACAAGCATCTCGAATTTCCAAACTCGGTGTCAGGGGTCCTTTAAGATATCCCGACGACTTTGAAACTTCGGGACACAATGTCCGTCGACACCGAGCTCCACGCAGATAGGATCCACCCAAGTACAGTCGCCAAGGCTAGTCCCTTCACACGCAGCATGTCCGTTGTGAGTGCAAGACCATCATTCCGCACTTCAGTCACATAGCGGAGCAAGTCTTCCAAATCGGGTAACTTGCACTGCTCTCCTCAGAAAGCGCGCTTAGTGCTGTTGGTGTTTTGCAAGGCTTCTTTTTGAGCACACCAACGTCGAACACACTTCTCGTCAACGTCGAATTTTCTGCCGGCGGCACGTTTCCCATGCTCGAGAGCAAACTCGATCACCTTCAACTTATAGCCAGCAGTGTAGCTATTCAGGTACTTGCCCATCTTGCCAAAACGTGAACGCCGTGTAGAAAACGAGCTAGCACGAAGGTCATCGAACAGTGCAGAAAACTACAGCAAATGGCTGGCTGAACTGCACAAACCGAACAACGCGAACGCCATGCCAAAGTTGGTGATGCTAATGCCGATATGGATAGCGCCGATAGCGCGTTTGTATAGAGATGTGAGAAGCTAAAGATAAAATCCTGCTTTAACCTTTAGTTGGCGAGTCTATGAATACTAATAAAAAAGTTAAAATTTTTAGCCCACTTCACGAACATCTTAAGGGGAGACCCTGCTTCTGAAACATGTTTCTTGTTTTTGAGCTTATCATTATGAAACTTTCACAGCTTATGTATTTTTATGTGCTGATTTCAAACATGCAATTACTGTTCTAATACAATATGTAGTTTTGAAACAATTAAATAGTTTTTGTATTGATAGGAGCAGGCTTTATTTCTAAACTGTGAGAGTTATCAAGCGAATCAGCCCATCACAATAACCTGGAATCAATGCTGTATGCAATAAGACAAGAATGGATGTTCTAGGCCCATTTGAACAAAAGTTATGGTATGTTGAACATTCCCAGCTTGATCCCAGTTTGACCGAACTCGACATCGCTGACTTCCCAAGTGTTCAACGTACTATAACTTTTGTTCAATTGGGCCTAGAACATCCATTCTTGTTTTATTGCAAACAGTATTCATTCCAGCTTATTGTGATATGCTGATTTGCTTTATAACTCTTACAATTTATAAATAAATCTTGCTCCCAACAATATACATGAAATGTTTGATATTTTGAAAACAGCATAGTGTACTAGAAAAATAATTGCATATCTGAAATCAGGACATAAAAATACATAAGCTGTAAAATTTTCATGAATATGTACTCAAAAACAAAGAAATATGTCTCCGAAGCAGGGTCCCCCCTTAACACGAATAAAATCCAAAATATATATACAGTAGACTCTCAGTAAACGGAAATCTGTTAAACGGAACTGCATCTAACACGATTGGTTTCATACTTGGATTCAGCACCCCTGTTCATCTCTCAGTAAACGGAACTCCTGTTAAACGGAACACATTTTCCTGGTCCCTTCAGGTTTCGTTTACCGAGAGTCTACTGTATACATACTCTGGTGACGATGATGATGATTGCGTTTCCTTGCGCCATCTATCGACTACGCCTAGAAGCTTACGCGCGCGCGCATTTTGAATACGTATTGGTTGAGGAAAGTGTGGGTGCGGCCCTTACGCGGATTTTTTTTTAGAATATGCACTTCAAAAAAACGGGGTGCGGCCCTTCCACGCGTTTATACGGTACACAGTAAGAGTGCGTCAAATCAGGTAATACCGAGCAGCAGGAGCTGCTGCGCCGGCCAAACAAGCGCCGAAACAAGTCCAACTTCAAGCACGTACAGTTACCGCGATGTTCAACCGATCGGTACTGTCTTGGTTTTGTTCTGTTCATGAATTCCCCTGCATTTTTTTATTGCCATCGGCGGTATTGGTGGCGGCGCCAAAGCATGATTCGCTTATCATTGGGGGGCTCGCAGTGGGTTTTCGAGTTTCCTGTGCTTCGACGCGCAGCTGCAATTGCGGTAAGCGCGCGCTCCTCGAGGAGTGGAGGAACATGCGGCTGCTATTGGCTGCTGTGTGCAATGATGCGGTGGCCTTCTCCGGCGGTTGCTCTGTGCTTCGTCTACTGCGACTAGTGCTAGCGCTCGCTTCATTCTTTGCTACCGCCATGGAGCCAGCCTTTGTGTGTATCGCTTCGCTTTTCGTTATCACTCGCGGCACTTTCTGAACTCTACACCATGTTTACGACATCGCATTGTGCCTGTGTTTCAGTTTCAGTTTCAGTTTCAGTTTATTGAACGTATTTGAATGGGGGTTACATATGGGGAGAAGTATACAGAAAGAGGTCCCTTAGTGCGAACACTGCAATGGGACCTCTTGTTATAGAATACATAAGAAAATAAAATCATGAGCAGAAATAGCGCCAAACAAGGATAGAATGTGCACAAATAACAGTAGCAGTCATGTGCCTGCGATCGTATCTGCAATCGTGTTATCGGACACGCAGGTAGTCACGCAACACGCGTTCGGTGGGTTGGTGCACTCGACCGTGATATAAACTTTGTTACCGTGGTCAAGCGCGCCGCCAACAATTATGACAGCCCTTTTCTCTGCGAAGCAGCCTCTCTATCGGTAAAGACGATTGCATCGACAGTGTCAGCGCTCGTATCTCCAGCGTGCGCTAGCAGCACATGAATACATAGTTGAAATGCACTTGGCGTCTCGAATCAACCTCGGCAATTGCTACCCCGACTCGTATGAAAACAAGTAAACAAAACCAGGAATGGTGGCAAAGGATAGAAGTCGTTAAAAACAAATTTTTTTGATCTACAGGGTCATTTCAGACCAAGATATGTGATCGAAACTTTCGAAACCCATTATCTCAAAATGACTTCTTGGCTGGTAAGGCTGCTTTAGTCAAGGGATATCTCTGAAAGCATTCATCCGATTTCCATCAGGTTTTTTTTTTTATTATGCACCTAAATAAATCTCTCAGGGCAAAACAAGGCTGTTTTTTTTTAATATATTGTGTTTGTAATTTGTAATAATTAAAATTTCATTGCTGAAAGCCTTATGAGCAACATTAGAGTCAGTGCTCTGCTAAAATTATTTAGCAAGAAAATTTTAAAAAAGGGCTGTCTTGCCCTAAGGTACCCATCCAGGAAACTTGGTGAATTTCACAGTGCTAGCACGTTTCCCAACTTATACAGGCCCTGACATAGGGACCTATGCGCACTACCCTGACACATGGCTGTAACTTGGGAACCAGTCAACGTAATGAAACTTTGTGGCTATTCAAATGGCTTTGCTATTAGTCTATACTGAAAATTTCATTAAGATCTCTCAACAAACAAGACAGCTGCTCTTCGAAGGTAGCCTCCCCCTTACCCCCTTAAGCCATCAGAAGCGCGGCAGTTTTGTTCGCGGATGGGGAGAGCTGCGTGTGATCTTGCAAATGTACAGGGGGGATGGAAAGAAACTTGAGCAGCACGCCGCGCTGTTTTCATCGCTCTCCGACCTTGGTGGCAACAAAAAGAAGCCAGATGGTTCTTGGTTATATCATGGGTGACTCTAGTGGCTTTTTATCACCGTCCAGGCTGCAACCATTTGAATATAAATGCAAAATAGATGCCGCGTGTTCATGTTTCTTTCCATCCCCACGGTACGTGATCGCATCCCAATTGCATATGCTGAAGAAGATCGCTTCAGCTCTTCAGCAAGCGTAGCCACATATTTCCAGTTTCGTTTGCTGCCACGGCAGTAGTGTTTACACTTACGCTGGCGGTCACAGCATTCGATTTTGCAATCTTCAGGCATCTTTGGGTGTCCCAGGATTTCAACACACGTGACCACGACATTGTTTCCTGTCAGAACCATAACTAGCTGGCTGACCTCTGGCGGCCAGAAGTTTGAAAATCGAAGAGCCCCGCTATATTTTTTTGAGAAATAAATGTTTTTTTTTCATCTTACACCTCAAAATGGGCTTGTCAGCCTCAATTTTCACTGAATTCGGATCATATGTTTTCCTGGATATTTCGTTTATTTTTAGCATTTTTTTTTAAACATATCAACGAGGCTCTACAGTACTCGCAATTTGACCCCACCCCCCCTTAACATTTTTTTTTTCCCTGACAACTATAAATGGGCGCCAGAACACCTTTGCCAGTAATGATAGAAATGCCACAACAGACGTACCATGTCGGGAGTGTCATCATCCCCCAGGCCACCCATGGAGCGCATCATCTCTTCGAAGTCGCCCCCACCGGCCCCCAGCTCATCCCCTGAGTCATCCTCGTCGACCCATTTGTTGAAGTCCACCTTGAGCCAGTGATGTTTGACATCGTCCTGGAGCAGCCGCTTCCAGAAGGGGCCTTCTTCGGCCTTGGCCAGCACAAACTCCGTGCCTCGCGGCCGCACCACGTACCGGCTCTCTTCAGGCTGCAAGAGAACCACGCCTATCTATTGCAATGGCTAAGGCCAATCACTACGCCATTTGCATAGACCTTTTGCCTGGCCCAGCAGAGCCTCAGCTGCTTTTGCACCATATAAAAAAAAACAAAACAAATTAACTAACCTAGACAATTTAGATTGAGATTCGACCTTTAATGCAGAGTGATGAAGGGTTCAATTTTAACCCTTTCAGACGGCACCTATGAAGAACTGTCCGTAAGTGCGTCAAATCGACACAATGGTATTTCAAGGCACTCGATACTATATTGCAACAAAAATAATGTCCTAATACCTTTAATTTATGTGTGTTATAGTAATAATTCCTAATTAGTTTTTAATTAAATATCTGTTTAATCTGAGCCATTCATGCTCTGTTTTTGCATAAATAGAATGAAATCTCAGGCTAGAAATATAGTGCAAATTCGTCTACATCTTGAGCAAAGAAAAATTACTTTTTTTCGTGGGTCGTGGGATGCGGCATGTCGTCGAATATGGTAGTGCCCTTCAGCAAAATGATAATATGCAACAGTACACTGCAAAATGAAGTTAAATGAAGACAAATTTATTATGCAGGAGGTTCATTTCATCAAAAGCTCAATATATCTTGCTGTTTGATAGCGCCTAGTCGATACAAATCGGAAAAACAAGTGGTGTACACAATTGTGTACATAGCGTCCCAAAGGGTTAAACAGAAGGGGCCACAGAATGTTCGAATAATATGGCAGTATGAAAAAAAACTTCAATAATGTAAATCAAAGTTCATTGAATCATTCTGGGAAAGTCCTCTTCACAAGTCATGCATGAAGTCGAAAGAAGTGCATGTCCAACTTACTGTGGTAACATGCGTTAAGCCGAGCTAATGCGTCTATTCTGCCTCCACTACTTGCATCGAAACCATGGGTGTTGTCCATTTCATACTATAGAAACTAGGAGGCAATCTGGCAGGGCTGGACAAATATTAGAAAATTTCAAATAACTAATTGGATAGCGTTTTATTTGATTCGGTACTTGAATCAAATAGCACATATTCGAACTATCGAATATTTTTCAAATTATCAACACCGACGGGAAAACCCCAAAGGAACAATCTCCGTACATGCAATGCATCACCTAACAGGTACCAAAGGGTTTCCGTCGTACACATATGGTACAGCTCGTATGTTTCAATCATTTCTCTGCTTCAAATGTGCTGCCACACTTCCGAGAATACGTGGAATTTTTTTCATTCGCCAATGTCTGCCCGCTGTTGTTTTCCTTTTGATTTCCGAAGCGGCGTGGCGCCTTTTACTTGTGCACGCAGTGCGAATGATTTCAGTTTTGTCCTTATCGCTTCTCGCACACACAAAGCTGATGGCTGTCTGGTTTCTAATCTCTCAAAGGGTGACCGCGTGTGACTCGTTTATTGCTCACCGGGGCGCGATTATATCCGTTTGCGTGCGGCGCTAAATTACACTAACATCGCCGCTGTGGTTGCATTTCCCATTTTGGGGAGCATGAACATTTTTTACCGGGAAAGTACTCTGGCGTTTGTGGTGTCCTGATCTCTTTCTTGTGTCCGTGTTTGCATGCCCTGTCTCTTTTTAGAATGAATACGTACCAACTAGCTCAGCTCTCTGTTATTCTAAGCTTCATTTCTAGTACTCTGAGCCCTTTTCCGTGTTCTACTTATCTGAACAATCCTGCCTCTTTGGCTTCTTTAATTGCTATTTGCTTGGTCCGTGCTAGAACTTTTTCATGGTTTTCTAAGAATAGAGTTTGCCCAGTTGAAGTTCAGCTTTTGTGCGGCTTTCTGCAACCATCTACCGGACATGCCAGGAGGATATGTGCCATATTGACCGCGGAATCATGGCGTCAAGTGAGATTTTACCAGGAATGCCTCAAGGTCTGTTGTTCGACTTCACGTGACGACCGCCGCCAGAAGCAGATGTACGCCGACTGGATGAGGGTAGCTAACCAGCAAGCGGAATTCATATGGAGGGTAAAACTTCGAGAACTTCAACCATGTAAGAGGAAGACTATTTCTACTGTTTCACCGCAAAATAACTTGCTAGTCCTTGGAGGAGCTGCCTTAGATGATAGTCACTGCAAAACCCTTGCCTTAGGTCCTAAATACTGTTTTAAGGCGAACCTGAAACCAATAGACGTTTTAAGTTTGCCGCGTACAATCACTAGACTTGTTTCTGAAGAAGAGCGTTCCCACTGCATTTCAGACTGCGTTGCTAGCATCAAGGGTTCTAATATGCATCTTAAGTGTTCCGATCCTATCCGGCCTTTGGTTAATTACTGTGTCGAGAAGAAACTCAGGCCAGTGATTTCAGATAAGGAAGGGTATTTTGTAATTATGCCGGACAGTTTGTTCTCAGAAAAAGCATTAACAGCCATAGAAAAGAATTTTAGGACGGTAAAACTTAAGCCATCGGTAGTTAGGCAACGTGCTGTCGACCTTTTGTTAAGACATAATCTTGAGAGAATAGCTTGTAATGTCAAGAAGCCTAAATCACTTACTTTAGAATTGTTTTTTTCAACCAAAACACATAAGAACGAGATTCCGTTTCGAGCAATCGTTTCAGAGCAAGGCACCTGGCAAGTCGCTGTATCTAGTTATTTGCAGAACTGCTTAACCTCTTTGAGTTTTTCAGACCCTTTTCGTATGCGTAATTCTCAGGCGCTAGTTCAGTTCCTCTCAGAGGAGAACCCCGGCTGTTGGTAAAGCTTTTAGTATGGATATTGAAGACCTATATTATTCTTTGCCGCATAAGGACTTGTTAAAATGTGTTAATGAATGTATTAACGAACAAGGGCACCAGACGGTTTTCACCGATAAATGTGGTGTTTCTACCGGGGCATTTCTAGAAATCCTTTCCATGTATTTAAAGTCGACACTGGTATGCTGGAAGGAAGGCGTTTATGTGCAGAAATCAGGGATATGTATTGGTTCTAAGGTTGCTCCGGTTCTTAGTGATTTATACCTTAGCAAGATTGACAATCTTTTGGAAGGCGCCTTAGGTAATTCGGTTATTAAGGTTTGTCGTTATGTGGACGATTACATGATTTTTTGTAGTGATGAGGACTTTGAAAAGGTGGTAACTTCCGTGAGCGAAAAATTTGAATTAAATGGAGGAGGGCTGAGCTTTACTAAAGAGGTGCCTCAGCATAATGGAATACAATTTCTAGACATTTCCTTAACGTTCCAGAAGAACCACGTGTGCTGGCAGTATTCTCCTAGATCTTCCAAACCACTGTTAAATTTTTCGTCGAAGCACTCGAAGGTTGTAAAAAACGGCATCGCCATGTCTTGCCTTAAGTCAGCCCTCACCAAGTCGTGTGAGCACAAAATGAGTGATAGCTTTAAAGCACAGGTTACGTGTCTTTTAGATGTAGGGTATCCTCGTGATGCAGTGGCCACTGTCGCTGAACGTTTAAAGAAGTCCATCATGTTAAGTTCAAACATGGTTTCAGAAAGCGAAAGGAAGAAACGAGTCGTAGGTATACCGTACATTCATTCCGTGTCTCACAGGCTAAAGAAAGTAGGAAGTAGATACGGCGTTAATGTTGTTTTCACGGCTGCCAATAAGCTAGGTAAGATTTGTGCCGCTGTGCAGAGGAAGAATGAGCAAGTAAAAGAAAAGAAGCGGACCGATAATTGTTTCGTAAAACACACCAACAAATTCACTGATTGCCGTACGAGTGTGGTGTATAAGGTCCCTTTCAGCTGCGGCCGCTTCTACGTAGGACAGACGGGCCGATGCATTAACCAGAGATTGTTGGAACATAAGAGATCGCTAACAGGAGGCTCGCCTTCTAATCTATCTTTACATTGTCGAGATTGTAAGTGCACGCCAAAATTCGATGCATGCGCAGTGTTGTACCGGCACAGAAATGAAGAAATGCGCCTGATGATTGAAGCATGGCATGTCGAGAATAGTGGTAGCGCATGCGTGAGCCAACCGTCGATTAACTTGCATAAAGATGAAATCAAATGCCTTAACAGTTATCTTCCACGTAGACCGCCACGCGTGCCGGATTGATAGGTTCGCCGGTTGCATGGGCATGCGCAGATAAGTTTTCGTGCCTTCTTTCTTTTCAGCCGTTGTGCGTCTCTTCAGTTGTTAGTCGGTGTTTGTGGTGTCCTGATCTCTTTCTTGTGTCCGTGTTTGCACGCCCTGTCTCTTTTTAGAATGAATACGTACCAACTAGCTCAGCTCTCCGTTATTCAGACGATTCTATTTAAAAAAAAAAATTGTGTAATGCTTTTTTTCGTGACCGTAAAGTGACAAAAAAATCAGTTTTGTTGTTACATACATATGGTTTATTCGTAGTAAAATCAAGCAGAATCCTAAAAAAAAAAAAAAGCTTCACAGTTTTTTATGAATAAAAATTATGCATTGTATTAAACATAGCTCACAAACATACAAAAATAAGCGCACCAGAGTACGTTTCCGGTTAAAAGTGCTCTAACACTAAAAACTTTTCAGCGTGTGATAGTCTTTGAAGCATGGCTCCCCGCGCACGCGTTTCAGATGTCGCTCCTTGATCGTCATCGGAGTCTGAACTCGTAAAAAAAATCCTCGTCTGATGAACTGAAATCCAATGAATCAGATTCTGATTCGGCACTTGGGGAATAGTCCGCATCGGAAGAATCGCTGCTCGACTCACCAGCAGCAGAGCAACCGGCGTGCGCTTCCATAGCGTAAGCGAACTGCGTCAGTGAGCGCACGAAAGAAAACTATGGATGTGCGCCCGTCCGGAAAGCAAAACGTGTGAAAAAGCTACAGTAATACTTCGTCTTATCGCCAACAAGACGTAGCTAGTTTTTCCGAGACCCCAAAACAGGAAACGCAATCACGGCAGCGTCGTTTGTGTAATTTAGCGCCGCACAGAAACAGATGTAATTGCGCGCCGGGGTGCAATAAACAAGAGAGTAACAAGCGGTCACCCTTTGAGAGATTAGAAACCAAACAGCCATCAGCTTTGCGGGCGCAAGAAGCGAAAACCACCCGAAGGACGAAACCGAAACCAGCAGGACCACGTGCAAGCGTTCTGATGCGAACTACAAGCCGCCGCGCTTCTTTGGAAAGAAAAAAAAAAAGACAGAGACATTGGCGCATTAAAAAAAATTACACGTATTCCCGAAGCGTGGCAGCACATTCCAAGCAGGAGAAATGGGAGAAGGCGCGCGTTTGAAACCAAACCGCGCCGCGGGCGCTCTCGGTTGCGCAAGCGATAGCCGGCGCGCGGCGTGCCATTTTGCGAAGCATAAAAAAAGCAACAACGGAGAGACATCGGCGCATGAAAAAAATTCCATGTATTTCCGAAGCGTGGCAGCACATGCCAAGCAAGAGAAATCATCGAAAAAGGCGCGCACTTTAAACCAGCTGCACCGCGAACGCGTTCGGATGGGCAAGCGATAGGCGGCGCGCCGTTTTGGGAAGCGAAAAAAAAAAAAAAATACAACGGAGAGACATCGGTGCATGAAAAAAATTCCACGTATTCCCGAAGTGTGGCAGCACAGGCCAAACAAGAGAAATGATCGAAAAAGGCGTGCGTTTTAAGAATAAACGCCATGCCGTACATGTACGACGAAAACCCTTTGGTACCAGGAAGCTTCTGCCGTACATGTACGGCGAAAACCCTGAAGGGGTTAAATAGTGAATTACCAAGACGTATGCAGGTCAAGCTTTAACGGGACTATTGAAGCATTAATGAAGGCATTTTGCTCCAGTGTAGCCGACGCGAACGTATCCTCAATCCATCATCATTATCATGAGATGTTCACTGATGAAATATTATTTAACCCTCTATTGCATAGTGTCCCATATTTGGCACATACCGATTAACATTTTTTATTGAGGGCGCAAGAGACCCAGTTGAGAATGTGACACTGCCAGAGCAATTCCCATAGTTATGCACACTTAAAAGAAGTGCTGCCATCCATGGAGCAGTAAGAAAAACAGACGTCAAATAGATCTCGCAGTGCATGTGCAAGTTCGGCATGCGAACAACAGTGATTGCACTAAGACGCGCAAGGCTGCGTCACTGCGAGCTGGTCCTGGCCTGCCCCACCCCTTGCTACACCATACTATACATGGCTGTTTAATCAAGCACAGCACTGCGTCGGACCGAGGAAGAAGTGCCTTCTTCCACGAGAAAGCCCGTGCTCACGAGCACTTGCAGGTAGAATCGACCAAAACAGTTGACAATAAATAGCGTTCGTCATGTTTAAGCCTCGCTTCTGGCCAATGAACCGTATGCCATTTTAAACAATGTTAAACAAAAAATGTTACATGGCTATGTTTGCTCTCTCCTATAGCGCGTTGTGCCACAGAAATTGGGCAAATCCCACAACTCATTGTGCTGGTCCACCAAAAATTAAAGGAACATGCGCACATGCCAGTTCACGACGACAATTTTCTATCTGTGACACACTTGGACCATAACAGCTCTGCGGCAAAATACCTCAACAGCTCTAGTCGCTACTGTACACAAGCTTACCTCAGTTTACATAAATGTGGCATCTTTTGTGGGTTAAATGCAACCGCAATGTTACTTTGTTAAAGTTTGTGAACATTTACTTGAAACAGAGTTTTAGAATTCTAAGGCTGTCTTGAAAATGGTTGCCTTACTATTCGAAAACTATTCAAATAATATCCAATTCAGTTATAAATTTCACTATTCACACATTCCTACACTCTGGCAGTGTGAACTGTCCACAAGTCCTTTTCTACATGTTCAGTTTCATCAAGCAGCTGTATCCTGCCGGTGTTCTTTGATGTGGATGGTGGGGTGCAGCGCCGGTGCCTTTGTTAAAAGTGGCTGGAGCATGCTGTCTTTTGTCTGCAGATTGTATCTGACAGTTTTAGCAAAGTGTCGTTCACGCACTGCTTTGCAGTCTTGGGCCAGTGCAGGGAATTGCACAAATTCACTTTTCTTCATAGGTGTCTTCACAATCAGTCTTGCACGAAGGTGCAAGAGCTCTTGTGATCATTCTGCACATGGCCAGACATGCCTACCATCGCAGCAAACCACATGTTTAGCGTTTCTCCCTCCGTAAAGCATTTTTATTTCTACAAACAGATTATGCGTACTTTAGAAAGCAAAAAATGATTCAAATTTGTTGCAGCTGTGCCCTAATCGAAAAACAGTGCTAAACGTACCTGTTCCAATTAATTTCGCTGGGGATTTATCCTTCACAGAGTCAAGAAAAAGTGTCCTTTGAGTTCAGTATCACTTAGAGGGTGCCAACGAGAGAAGTGGAATGTTAAGGGCTCATTTTCCTTTGTCAGGCACAACCTTAATGAGAACCCACAATCAAGCCAAGGAAAGTACAGGGAACATTATTTGATGTAATTATGATATAAATGTGAAGAAATTAAAGTGGACAAAAGAACAACTGAGCGAGCTCTGCGATATCCCAAAACATCCCCTAAGAAACGGCCACATCCTTTTTCTCCCACACACAAAAAAAGGGAGAAAATGTGCCTAAAAAGCGGGGGTGCAGGTTATATGAGAGAAAATACGGTACTTGCCATGTTGCAGACATCCATTTTCTGTTGATAACATCGGTTTCCTAAACAATCAATTGCAAGATAACCAAGAGCTCCTTGCATTTACTGGTACCACCTCCAGGGCTACTCGTACTTGTTATTTGACAAGT
Organism: Rhipicephalus sanguineus; assembly: GCF_013339695.2. NCBI lineage: Eukaryota > Metazoa > Arthropoda > Arachnida > Ixodida > Ixodidae > Rhipicephalus > Rhipicephalus sanguineus. The sequence continues at coordinate 217,672,626 of NC_051178.1, forward strand.
GGCAATAACAAAAAGACCACTTAACAAGGTGTGGGTTCGAGCTAGTTGGTACTCCATGATCAACACTTTTTGCGCAAAATTTTCTCAGACAACGGACGAAACAGACACGGACGGGCGCAAACTTCCAACTGATTTTATTATCAACAAGTGACATATATATATATACACAATTATGACTACGTCAAAACAAAAACAACAATGGCACAGGTGTGCAGTGTGTCAGCGCGCATCAGCTACTCCCTCCCCCAAATGTAGTGTTCCTTCCAAGAAGGCCATTTCCTTCTGTGTCAACGAAACTGACGTCATGCTCACGCAGTTGCTGCCCTCCCGTTGCATTTTTGCTGCCTCCACAATCTCTCGCGTTCGCTGATCCCCGTCATGAAAAACAGCAGTACACTGTTGATACAGCGGTTTACACCCACACTCGTGGCAATGAATGGCCAAATTTCCATCCCTGCCCCCTTCCACCCTGTTCGCATGCTCATGCAGGCGGTGGTTTAGACACCGACCTGTTTGCCCAATGTAGGGTCGTCCACACGATAGTGGCAACTTGTAAACGACTTCCTTCGTGCAGTCAACATACTTCTTTCGGTGTTTTACGCCGCATTTTTCCTTTTTGGGTATAAATGGGCTTGTGGCGATGCATAGCTTTGACAGTTTCTCAGGCGCAGACATGACCACCTGTACGCCGGCTTTTGCACCAATCTTTTTAAGATTATGCGAGATGCCGTGCAAGTAAGGAATCACCGCCATCTTTCTAGGCCGCGTGGTCTCCTGACTGTCACCCTGATTGTCTTCAGCTGAAACAGCCGCAGCTTTCTTCTGCGTTCTCCGAATAGCATCAGCCACAGCGACAATCATATCCTGCGGGTAACCGGCTGACGTCAGGCGAGACACCTGCGCCTTGAAGCTTAGGTCCATACCGTGCTTGCACGTCTTACTGAGCGCATTGTTCAGACAGGAGCTGATTATGGCTCTCTTCACCAATTTGGTGTGGGCGGACCTAAAGGGCAGCAATGGTTTCTGGCTACGCGGTTCGTACATCCAACACACGTGAGCTTTCAACACGTTTTCAAGAGCTCACGTGTGTTGGATGTACGAACCGCGTAGCCAGAAACCATTGCTGCCCTTTAGGTCCGCCCACACCAAATTGGTGAAGAGAGCCATAATCAGCTCCTGTCTGAACAATGCGCTCAGTAAGACGTGCAAGCACGGTATGGACCTAAGCTTCAAGGCGCAGGTGTCTCGCCTGACGTCAGCCGGTTACCCGCAGGATATGATTGTCGCTGTGGCTGATGCTATTCGGAGAACGCAGAAGAAAGCTGCGGCTGTTTCAGCTGAAGACAATCAGGGTGACAGTCAGGAGACCACGCGGCCTAGAAAGATGGCGGTGATTCCTTACTTGCACGGCATCTCGCATAATCTTAAAAAGATTGGTGCAAAAGCCGGCGTACAGGTGGTCATGTCTGCGCCTGAGAAACTGTCAAAGCTATGCATCGCCACAAGCCCATTTATACCCAAAAAGGAAAAATGCGGCGTAAAACACCGAAAGAAGTATGTTGACTGCACGAAGGAAGTCGTTTACAAGTTGCCACTATCGTGTGGACGACCCTACATTGGGCAAACAGGTCGGTGTCTAAACCACCGCCTGCATGAGCATGCGAACAGGGTGGAAGGGGGCAGGGATGGAAATTTGGCCATTCATTGCCACGAGTGTGGGTGTAAACCGCTGTATCAACAGTGTACTGCTGTTTTTCATGACGGGGATCAGCGAACGCGAGAGATTGTGGAGGCAGCAAAAATGCAACGGGAGGGCAGCAACTGCGTGAGCATGACGTCAGTTTCGTTGACACAGAAGGAAATGGCCTTCTTGGAACGAACACTACATTTGGGGGAGGGAGTAGCTGATGCGCGCTGACACACTGCACACCTGTGCCATTGTTGTTTTTGTTTTGACGTAGTCATAATTGTGTATATATATATATGTCACTTGTTGATAATAAAATCAGTTGGAAGTTTGCGCCCGTCCGTGTCTGTTTCGTCCGTTGTCTGAGAAAATTTTGCGCAAAAAGTGTTGATCATTAAAAAAGACCACGCACAGAATGCGGAATTATAGTCGCATACAACACCCACAGCAGCCAATCACCTCGGCGACTAAAGAAACCACTCAAGCACTCGGCAATGTTCTCTCAAGGTGAGGTCACCAGCTGCCCAGCTTGTAACGCCACCTGGAGTGCGCATCCCTTTGTGCAGGCTTGCGTGGCCTCTGAGGAGGAAACGCCTCTGACCAGACACAGCACAAATAGTTGTGCATGACAGGGTTGCCAGGTTTGGCTACACTGCGCAAACTTGGCTACTTTGTTATGCCGGTGGCAGCAGAAAAAACGGCTTGGCTACTTTTTGGCTAGTTTCTTGATTTAAACCAAATTATCAATACCTTGTGGAGTCGCAGCCATTGCCGTTCGAGTATGCACTGTCAAAACACAGCAACCAAGGCGAGTTTCCAGCTCCCAAAATTGAATTGGGCGCTTACATCACACAAGAGGAACGACTCTTGGATGCGTGGCTGGGACTCGAGCGAAAACTGTTGCATGGAGTCTCATTTTGCAGACCACGTGTTGCTGAACAGGACTTTAACTCTTTCCGGCACAGTGGTCACCTACAGTGACCACCATTTCAACATTTTTTAGCAGTGACATCTAGAGGTTGAGCGAGTGAATACGTGTTTGCTTTGCCCTTTTAGTCGTTTATGAAGATGCTCCAGATGGCGCTAGTTATCCAGGGCACTTTTTTTCCCTACAAGAAAAAGTTTGCAACAAGCATGCCGTTTCCCGCACTGTACCCTGAAAGATTATACGGGCGCAGAGGTACGTGAGGTTGCACGCGAATTTTTTTTGGTGTAACACGCAGCGGAAGAGTATTTCTTGCTGGCTGTGCAAGTAAAAATACGCTTCGGATCAGTTTCATTCTGTACAGCGACTTTATTCAGGGTGGTTACCTACGCTGACCACCGTGCATGAAAGGGCTACGGGAGGGAGGAAGGGTGATGAAATGGAAGTATGAGGTGGATTGGAAATCACGCAAGTGGTGGCACCAGATATTTTTTTAACTTCTTGACTGCAGTGTTGTCAACGCATGCATCATTTTTCGGGAACATGCTGGTTCCAAAAAGATGACCTTGAAAGATTTTAGAAGAAATTTAGCCCGACAGATGACTGTCCAAGCTCTTATAGATCGTACAGATAAACGTAAGTCATCTGTTGGCACAGGGGCCAAACGAAAGAAATTCAAATCCTTTGTGGACTTCGCCATTCGTACAGCAGCGTCCAACCATCAGCCAACAAGGTGTTCACCACGAAAGTGTGCGAACTGTAGCAGAAAGGCACACCCATCTCGAACAGTTTGGATGTGTCAAACATGCAACGTGCAACTCTGCCTTTGGAAAGAAAAAAAAAAACTGTTTTTCGGAATTCCACAAGAAGTGACTTCCTCTGTGCAAAGCGCAAAGTATGCTGCTACACTTAAAACGACCAGTTGTTACATATTTGTGGAGCACAGACCCTTCCGGCACGGTGGTCATCAGCGGTGACCACCTCCTGGGAACTTTGTTACTAGTCGTAATTTTTTTTCATGCGTTCAATGTGTTATTTGTGACCTTTTATCATAATTTTTGCATTAAAATTCAAAATTTAAAGCAAAGCCAACTTCTGTGCTTGAAAGAGTTAAAGGGACACTAAAGACAAATATTAAGTCGTTGATTGTTGAAATAGCGCTCCAGAAACCTCGTAGTGCTACTTTTATGCCTAGGAAGTGCTTATTTTGAAATAAAATCACGTTTTAGTGGTCCACATCGCATTAGCGCACTTCAAATCACCCGCCTGAAAGCGGTATTTCACACGACACTGTTGCCGTGCCCCACGTTGCCCGCCTTAACTGCGCAGCGGCGTGCACCATTCGGGCATCTGGCAACCTCACATGCATGCGGTATTTTGTCGAACTTCCTATCAGAGCGACTTTCACAAGCGTGCAAAACACACGCGGCAGTACGATACCGAAACTACCACCAGGACGCGACCGCATGAGCGTAGCAGGGTGCCGGGCGAAGCGCAGCTAGACGAAAACGGAATTTTTCAACCACACGCACCGTTCCCCATGGCAACGCCAAAGAGGTTCTTTTTTCTATGAATCGAACAAGTAGCATAAGAAAAAAACAAGCAGCGTTTTATTACGTCTCTTGATGCGTGGAAGGTTCTTTTTTTATTGCAGCTAGTTTGATTACTAGTGATTAATTGTATTCAGACTCTTCCAAGTCATCGGGATCACTTCCAAAATGTCCCCCTCGTGGCACTCATCAGGTGATACATTTAGCTTAATTTCTCGGTAAGTAGGGCACTGCTTTGAAAATACTGCCATTTTAGACGTCATACAATGAGCTTTCACTCTGACATAAATTCTTATTTGCCTTTAGTGTCCTTTTAATTAAAGGGGTACTGACACAGTATTTCGCAGCCGAGATAGCCTGCGGGATCGATTCCGGTGAACATGCGTATATCATCTGCAAAATACCAACAGCGAATATAGCTTGGAAGTTATTTTAAACGAATTTTGAAGTTTGCGTGAGTGATCGACATCCTCGCACTACTGACACCCATGGACCCTTGGGGACCCCCCGCTTCCCTCACGTGACCACGCTGCAACAAGTTGTGACGACGTCATAGCCTCCATGTATTTTTGCCGCGTTTTCTCCAGCAGCCTACTTCTTGGCGGCTGCTCGCAAACCACGCGGAAGTGCATCACAGTTCTGTGTGCTGACTTGTCGAGCGGTGGTGATAGTTGCATCCGCAGGCTTGCCGTTTTTGAAACCGAAACAGACACTGGTCGGTAATGAGGAGCCTGTAATTATTTGCCGTATGCTGCAGCAAACGATGTGCCGTGTTATGACTAACAGGCCCCCAGCAACACATTACAGCAAAAAAACGAGTGGCCAAAATTTTTGTGTCAGTACCCCTTTAAACTGTAATGGGCTATGAACAAGACAATTCAAAGCGCTCCGCATCCAGGATGCTCTGCACCTATCGACATTGGAAATCGGAGAGCCAATGAACTGTGTTCTTTCTTAGAATTAGATAAGGACTGAGACTCTGGAATATGAACTGCTCGGAATTGGTCATCACACGAGAAATTACTGCAAAAGTGACAATTTATGCTTCAATCTCAGCAGCTGTGATATTGAGCACACTCATGCAGTACTCATTTCTATTGTCGCCATAAAGCTTGTACTTGTAGTCCTTTTAAGAAAAGTCATGCAGGATGAGTGATGCAGTGATGTGACTGACAAGCAAATTTGGAGCAGATTTTCGGAGCAGCCAAAAGCATATGTTAGAGCAGAAAAAACTGCTTTTGGAGCTGCTAGAGGCTCCTTTCCGAGTAGAAAAATTGAGTTTGTGACAGCTAAAACAGCTAAATAAAGCAGAAGAAAGCAGCATTCCATGACATTCCATGTACGTACTACATATACAGTCGAACCCGTTTATAACTCAAAAGTACCGCAAAAACTGGTCGTTATGTAGCAGTAGTTCGTTGCAAATGGACTCGTCCTTAAAAACATGCACTTATCAACCAAGCCGCTTTTTTTCTTCTGCGCATTTTTATTGAAAAGTGCTAACAACCCCTCCGGTGAGAAGTTAGGCCTTTTCACATTGTGAAGTGACGCCCGCTGCATGCACGCGCGAATTAAATCACCTTTGCAGTGAACCGACACTGTTTCACTGAACTGCGGTACTGCCACGTGGAGCCGATCATCCCTGGCTAGTTGCGTGAAGTGCGTCACCTACCTGGCTCACGCCATCATTGCCGGGCCGCTTGCTGTATTACGCGCATTTGTGCGCTCTTTGTCGACGTTGATTGTTGAAATAACGGTCCAGAAACCTCGTAGTGCTACTTTTGTGCTACAGAAGTGCTTATTTTGAAATAAAATCATGTTTTAGAGGTCCGCATCGCGTTAGCGCACTTCAAATCACCTGCAAGAAAGTGGTATTTCGCACGTCACTGTTGCCGTGCCCAACGTTGCCCGCCTTTACTGCGCGGCGGCGTGCACCATTCGGGCATCCGGCAACATCACATGGGTGCGGTATTTTGTTGAACTTTCTATCAGAGCGACCTTCACAAGCGTGCAAAACACACGCGGCAGTATGTGATACCAAAACTACCACTGAGACGCGACCGCGTGAGCGAAGCATGGCACCGGGCGAAGCGCAGCTCGGCGAAAACTGAACTTTTGAACCACGCGCGCCGTTCCCCATAGCAACGCCAAAGAGGTTCTTTTTTCTATGAATCGAACAAGTAGCATAAGAAAAAAACAAGCAGCGTTTTATTACATCGCTTGATGCACGGAAAGTTGTTTTTTTTTTTGCAGCTAGTTTGATTACTAGTGATTAATTGTATTCAGACTCTCCCACGTCATCGGGATCATTCCTAAAATGTCCTGCTCGTGGCGCTCATCGTGTGATACATTTAGCTTAATTTCTCGGTAAGTAGGGCACTGCTGTTGATAATACTGCCGTTTTAGACATTGAAATACACTGAGCTTTCACTCCGACATAAATTGTTATTTGCTTTTAGTGTCCCTTTAAGTACTATTTTTTGGTGCGGTAGCTTCCACAGTGCTGTCAAGAAAAGTTGTCGCCGAGTATAGTTGGTATGCATTGACCATTTGGTTGGTGCAGCACTCACACGAGACAGACAGGTGCCTTGTCCTGCAATGATGTCCTCAGCAGTTGAAAAATGTGATATCATCCCCTTGCGTCGTTCTTTGCACAGTGGAAACCATGCATTAGAGACAGCTGTTGCAGCTTTTCATTAGGACACACAAAATCCACCATTCCTCACCTTGATAGGATGGAGAAACCTAAGCGTCACTTGGTGTGGCTTGGAATCTGGTCCTCCGACTCCTTTGAAGTGTAAGGAGTCTGCTGTTAGGTTTATGGTGGGGTTTTTACAGTCTTCCAGGGCCACTTTGACATACACTACATTCTTGCGCTGTGCCCACAGTACAGGGGGAATAGGAAGACTGCACAAAAACAAAAAAGAATCAACTGCAACAACCTGCCGGACCGGAGCAGTAATCCCGTGCCATGAAAAGAGCCCACACAGAGCTATGTACTTTAAAACATTTTCATTTGCCATTCATCAAAAAAACTTGTGCAAAACCACGTCTCAGAAACACTCAAGATGTTCGAAATGCTTTTTCTAATGTAAATGCTAACATTACAACAGTGAACTATTTTAATTGTAGTAGAATTATCACCCATTAAAAATAACCTAGCGCACACACACACACACACACACAAAAGAAATGCAGCCATGCATTATGGCACAGTCACACTCAAGATTGAAAATGTGATGCTGAAGGTTCCAGAAACTACAGATGGGTGTGTCAATCAATGAATCATATCTATTTCCAACTAGAGTTGGGGGTCCCTAAGGCGAAAAGCGGTTAAAAAACCAATTGAAAGTGCCTGAGGACCCACGTACATGGCAGCAGTTTAAAATAGGGCTTTTAACTAATAAAGTACAGTAATAGCAGGGAGGAGAAAAAAAGAAAAAAAAAGTACATGGAAAGAAAAATTAGGAGGCTGTTTTACAAACATAATAGAACAATTAGACAAGAACAAATGAATTAACTATATATGTACACTCATAAATACAACAACCAATAATAAAAATAAGCGTGATACGCGAAACTCATACGTGAAAGAATAGTGGTTTCATTCTAGTGGTGTTTATACAGCATGTTATAAAAAAAAGACATTAGACAAGGGTGAAAAAAATATTCACACATTTCTTGTTTATAAACATAAAAAGGTTAGGATCATTATTTACATATTTATTGAGTAGGTGCAGAAGTGTGTACCTAGGGGCTGTAGGAAACAGGGTGTCGGAACGAAATATTTTTTGTTTCGGTTTAAGTTTCGTTCCCCCGCAAAAAGTTCCGTTCCGTTCCAGAACAAAATAAAAATGTTCCGTAATGGTTTTTATTTGTATGCAAGAATTTGAAGTTAAAGTAACGACAAAAAGCACTGGGTTTGTGGTATAGTTAATTGCGCTCCTCAAAGGAACCGACAACTGCCCAGAACATGAATAGAGATGACTCCACTGATGCAAAGATTGTCCGTCGCATTGACTCAAATCAACGCTGTTTTTTTCGTGAGAAGTGTATTTATATATTTATTTCTTAATTGAAAGTCGCGAAAAATGACCTGTGGCGCGCGCCTCTGGCGACAAAAACATGATTGATCTGATGAACCCGGCCACGTGACTATTGATTGCTGTACGCGGTCAACTATTTTCTTGTTAGTATTGAAATATTGTTTGTTTATATTAAAAGGTATTACTCCATAATACTGTACATATAGGCCTGCGTTAGTAGTATGCATTAAAGTGGCGCTTTCTTCGCGTGACGTAATGATCCCATGTTCGTCAGTGCTTCTCGACCAACTTTTCAGCATGCCCGTGCAACCGTGCACACAGTTTCAGGTCGCTAAGATTTTGGAGCCGACATAGTTTTGCTACCTACACTTCGTCTCAGAAACGATGAGAGCTGCTACTCCGCGCGGCCGCACATATGCGTAGTGACGTTTTCGATTACTTGGCTTGGCTCGTGCATCGAAAGAGTAACGACGCTGGAATAAGTCACCCATGACACAGGCGCAGGCAACCTTCGACGCATTCGCACACTACGCGGTACAAAAACAGGGAAGGTGTATAATGCCGCATCATCTCAGTGTAACAGCTTGTTATTTTCAAAAATAGTTGAAAAGCTCTACATAAAGGTGGTTAAGCATAGTTACAGGAACTGCTGCGAAAGCAGAACAATATCTTGCACAAATCGCAAGAAGGGCTGGTGGCATCGCTATCAATTCTCAGTGTTGCTGGAGGAAAGGTGCGTCCGTGTTTAGAGCCTTTCAGATCGAAAAATACTGCTTGCAAAATAACTACGTGCTTTTGGGATTAACTACTGCAGCTACAAACACTGCGAGGGGTGAGCTTTCTGTCGCACCGTAAGAAAATGGGTCGAGAAAAATCAGTTGTCGGTCCCTTTAAGCGGGACAGGGGTAAAATACGTTCTTCCCACGTTCTTCAGAGCAGAAGTATTTGTACTGTTAAGGTGTTTAATAGACGGCACTCAACGGCAATGTGTAATGGCGATAGTCACGGCAAGGCAAGAACTCCCTGCGCGAGCGGCGTCCTTTCACAAGCAACCAAAGAGGACGACCCACTAGAAGGCGCTGGAGAGCGCAACCCATTACTATGTTCCAAGGCTTCTTCTCTACAATTACCCCGGGTACGAAAAGGGAGCCGCCCGGCGACCCAACAGCTGGTCACTATGAGCGGGTCATAGTAGGCCTTGAGGCGCTCCATGTCGACAATGTTGCGCCCTCGACGGCGCATGTCTGAAGATGGTTCGATGGGTTCAATCAGTTAGTTGACTGGAGACGTGCGCTCGACGACACGGTAGGGGCCTTCGTATTTCGGCAGCAGTTTTGACAAGAGCCCACTTGCAGTGGTAGGGACGGAGAGCCATACGAGCGCTCCAGGAAGGAATGTGGGCGCAGAAGTGGTGGTGCCATCACGAATGCTCTTCTGCCGCTCTTGTTCATGCGTCGTAAAGGTCTTGGCAAGCTCGCGACACTCTTCAACAAGCCTGGCTGTGTCAGAAATAGGCGCACACTCCGAAGGATCCGGCATGTATGGAAGTATCGTGTCGATGGTATGCGACGGGTGCCTTCCGTACAGTAAGAAGGAGGGTGAAAAACCAGTAGTGCTCTGAGGGGCGGTGTTATAGGCGTAGGTGACGAAGGGCAGAATGGCATCCCAATTTGTGTGATCAGCGGCGATGTACACTGAGAGCATGTCACCGAGCGTGCGGTTAAAGCGTTCGGTTAGGCCATTCGCCTGCAGGTGGTAAGCAGTAGTTTAGCGGTGAACAGCATGGCACTCTTTGAGAATGGCTTCGACGGCTTCGGACACGAAGACACGGCCTCGATCGCTGAGAAGCTCCTGGGGTGGACCGTGACGCAGCATAAATCGGTGTAGCAGGAAGGAGGCAACATTGATTCATATGAATTCCTACCAACTAGCACAAGTCAGGAACCTTCGTAGTCGTAGTAATTATTTTCTCAGAAGTCAATTACGAATTTTTTTAGCAGGCTCAGTACTTTGTGTCAAGGAAGTGAGCACGATCTCAGAAGCAGCACGTCACTGAGTGTACTCTCTGATGTGCGAGACCACTGTTCTGATACAAAAAGCTTCATAGCCGAGAATGCCCTTTCTCCGCTGGCCTGCGTGACAGGCACACAAAGTCTACTTGCGTTAATATCAACGTCTCTGGTTGCCAATATTTTCGTTCTTCCCACAATTTCAACACTTCTTTACTTTGGAATTCCTGCCTGAGGTACGCACTAATACTGTACCCTGACATATGCATCATGGCTCACGTCGCAGGACCTTGATTGTTCCAGATGGCCAAGTTTTCCCGTGAACCGAAAAACTATTTGAAAAATTTCTGTTTCACTCCGGAACGAAATAACAGATAACGTTTCAGTTAAGTTTTCGTTCCAGTCAAAATATCGTTTTTTTTTTTTTTTCGTTTTTGGTTTTCGTTCCGTTCAGACACACTGGTAAGAAATGGGTGGTGCATGAATGAGGAACGAGCCACCTGTCGGCGCTTTGGGTTCATGAATCAGTGTGTTGCATGCTTATGTAGAATAAATCCTTAATAAATGTTTGGAATTGTTTTTTTTCCAAAGAAATAGTTATAAATTAGTCGAAAATCAAACGAGTTTCATATTATTTTATAGCGGGGGTATAATGCACCTGTATAAGTATTGCGTGGGACATTTGCAATATATCACAGTGCCTTTTTTGCAATAATTGAATTGTCGTTATGTTACTTAAGGTTGTGGTGCCCCACACAAGTAAGCAGTAAATTTATATGGAGGGAAAACAGGGCATGGTAGATCTGCCCTTTACCTTTTCCTGGAAAAAGAAGTGCCTGCTTCGTGACAGAACACCAGCAGTACGCGATAATGATTTAGTCAACGATTCAACATGACACGACATGTCATATGATCTGAAAAAGTCATTCCCAGAACTATGTTTCTCCGCTATTTCCACACAATTTCCTCGAGTGTCAATGATTGGTAAAGATTAATTTCCGTGCCTCTGGATCTGAAAAAGAGAGCTTTTGCTCTTGTCGCATTTATACGCAGGCCATTAACAATAGACCACCGCAGCAAATCTGATACTACGCTTTGGGCTTGGGTAATAATTTCAGATGGGTTTTTTCCTGGAACAAAAATACTGGTATCATCCACACAGAGTAGAAATGCGGCGTCATTTATGTTAACAATATCGTTCATGTAGATATTGAAGAGTAGTGGCCCCAAGATGTTTCCTTGAGGCATGCCACAAGAAATGCTTTTTGAAGATGAAAAAGAGCGATTTAAACACACTGTTTCCTCTCGTACAAAGAGGAACAGAACAGTGAATTGGCTACACTGCATAAGCGTCCAACTTCCCGAGCAAAATGTGATCATTTAGGGTGGCTTTGCTATAACCAATGAAAACCCCCGCGTAAGTTTTTAATCATCGATTCTTTTAGGGTTAACACTTTCGTGACTGCGCCTATTCCCATCGTTAGTATGTTAACGATGACTTCAAGTTCAAATTTTGGCGCTCTGAGCGCTTCTGAACAGGTAACGCCATTTAAAGGGTAAAAAAGGCAGTATTTTATCAGTTTCATTGTTTTGTTTCTTTTTTCCACCGCAGGGGGATTTTAAAAGCTTCTTCGCAGTCGGGGAGGTGATCGCTCGTGGTTTCGGTTGTGGCGTGAACGTCGCTCGCGGATGCTCCACGAAAACTGCGAATTTTGACAGATTCCGATGAATCTGAGTGCCAATCTCTAAATGATGGTAGCAGCACAGACACTGAAGACAACTTCGATTCATCAGACTTCTCTACGGATGGCGATAGGGCGTCAAACTGCCCGGGAACATCAGCAGGTCTCCGCCAGTAAGTTTCGCTCTCTCCTTGGGTCATTTTATTGCTGCCGCTCGTTGATGTAAACGTAGCCGGTGCGTACTAAAGGCCACAGCTCTTATCTGCAAGGTGTCAACTTTGTACGGGCGGGAGCATTCGGTGCCGGCTGCAGAAAGAGCGGAGTTCCCTCCACGAAGACGCCGTGGAGTGGACCTTGACCTAGCTCTCCAGAGTGCCGTGCGGCGGCGTCTTCCGTGTTGTTTTTTACTACAGAAGTCGTCGGAGAGATATGCAACCACGCAAATAATTATGCCTGAATGCATATTTTCGAAAAGCCAACGCAGTGTGAGCCAATCTTTGTTTCACCGCGTCCAGAAACTGCTTCGCGCGGTGGCATAATAAGCACTAGTGCTTATGTTTTTGTATGCAAGTACCTTTGGTACTTACAGAGCTTATATTTGCAGTATTATTCTATAAGGGCTTTTTGTTCAAAACGTATATTTCGATTTCTTTTTAATGATTACCTTGTGCAGAGTAGCATTGATGTTCTTACAATCTTTTTCCTTTTTGTTGCATATAATATTCGAAATAAATCTGTTGTTTGGAATTAATACTGTTGCAAAGACCAATTCTTTCTCTACCACTCCATACCCTACACTTTAGCATCAATCAATTTCTGTGTCTGGAAAAAAGTATTTCCTGGACTACCCAAAAACAGCCGATTTTTCCGAGGTCACGAAAGTGTTAACAACGCAAGTCTGTGTAGATCTGCCATGCTGAAAACCACACTGATTTTTTTAGAGTAGGTTGTGTTTGTTAAGGAAACTGTTTAGGCGAAAGAAATTTATTTTTTCAAATCCCTTTGAGAATACAGCTATTATTGAAATGGGTCGGTAATTACTGGCATCATTAACATCTCCAGTTTTATATAATAAGACAAACTTTCGACACTTTCATGAGGTTTGGGAAACAGCCAGAATGAAAAACTAGGTTAAACACGTAGGCTAAACAATGAGCAAGAAGGTCAATTATGTGCTTAAAGAGGTACTGACACTATTTTCATTTGTTTTTTTTTTGCTTCAAATGAAAGGTCAAGCCCTCAAGAGCCTAAAAGGTAGTGCTAAGTGCAAGTGCGCCCTGAAAAAGTAATTACAGCACGTTTTTAAAAGCTAGTTTCGGTTCCTACTGTACCCTGACGTCACAACACTGTACAAGCTTCTTGTCACGTGCTCACAATATATAGTGACGTTTCCACGGCCGCTCCGCACCGTCGCTCCGTTGGTGACGCACAAGCGGCCATCCTGGAAGTTCTGGTACCTAACGTCATCACAACTAGCCAGACTGCTGCGTGAAGTCACCAGAATTTGTACTGTAGCCTGACATCAACCTGAAATCCATGAACATCTACAGCATTGCTGTTTCTTAAAGATAAAAATGTGCACACTATTTCTGCTTCATCTGTGGGTGCAAGAAACAATGTGTCATCATTGTGGTAAGGAATTCGAGTATGAGCAGTGCTTCCCAGTGGTTGCACAGCATTGGCAAAGTGCTCACTGAAATGCTCAGCTAAAAGTACACCCGGCAGATTGTTCCCATTAACGGTTATTTCAGTTAAAGCATCCCTACAGTCCTTGCAGTTCAGGGCCTGATTGCTCTCCTGACTTGGTTCGGACGCTGTCGATAGATGTTAGAAAACGTTTACAAAAACACCCTTTATCAGTCTACTTTTCATCTTGATCATTTTGATGTGCTCTCGCCCTACGCAAGGTTTTCTTATTTTTCTGTTACGCTTAGTGCTTATGGAAGGAAAACATGTGTTGTAATATAGACAAGAATTTACGCTAGCTCTCGCCTGGAAATTTATTCTATTCTTCACGGAGCCCTAAATAGCATCTTTGAAGCTCGGGATCAGAGCGAGTGAGCTCTCCAATAACAGCCAACAAGCGTCTTTTTTCTCGCCGATCGGGATGGCTTGCCAGATACCAGCCTTGTCGAAGACATCCGCTTCCTGAACGATCGCTTGCAAGATAACTCAACCTCGTTATATCTACTGCTACCGCTTCTACAATCATGCTTGTTACACGCGGCGATAACAAAAACACCATATCGGGCGCTAACGCACAGCACGCGCGAGAAAGAATACAGAACTACACCATGTAGTCACAGAACACCCTGACAACATTGCACGATACGATGTGTCGTGGTTCATGGTTCCAGCATGCCACGCATTAGCCGGATTCTCTCCCACTTCACCACTCCGAAGGCGATGACAGCATCGAGGTGCGCCACTTTCCCGCAGCGGCCGTTTGATGTGAAAAATGTGTTCACGAAATGTTGAGCCAGCGCTACCACGACTTTCGTTGCCTTTCAATAAACTTACTGTGGATTTTCCCTGATGGGAGCACAATTTCCCTGAGTTTTCCCGGTCGGTAGACACCCTGATTAAAACCACCACCTATTAAAATGTCACACCGATTAAATGTTGAATATTCTAATATTTCCTAAAAAAGTTCCAAAAATACGCCGATATCACCAGACGGTGGGCGGTAAAACACCACGTACAAGTTGTTGTTATTCTTTATGCAAAGCACTTCATAATCAGGTGTAATACACGTAAATTCCGGAATCATGTCGCAGAGCATGTGTTTTTCTACGTGCATTGCCAGCTCGGAGTGCACTTCGATTGATGAAATAGTGATTGTAGTTAAAACACTTCACTTCCTTCATGATACCAGTCAGCACGACTACACAGCGCCTCCTCTCTTTTTCAGTGCCTGCGCGAACGCTCTCCTGGGGCCGTCGAGCGCGCGCTCCGCGTCCGCTCGCCGCTGCCGCGTGGTGGTGTTGTGCAAGTACACTAAGGTAAGCTGGCGCTGAACGGCCGCGCGTATCACGAAGCTCACGAATTCGTGTTTGCATCCGAGTGTAATTGCATTTGCGCTTCTTGCAGGCTTTCACAGGTACAGGGGGATAGAAAGGAATGCGAACATAGCGGCGCGCTGTTTTCATCACGCTCTAACCGTGGTGGCAATAAAAAGATACTAGATGGTCTTTGATTGTGTCATGGATGACGTCGTCTTTTCATTAATGATCCAGGCTATAACCACTTGAAAATAAATGCGAAACAGCAAAGAATGCAGATGCCGCATGTTCGCGTGTCTTTCCATCCCCGCTGTACGTATTGCGCAGGCAGTCTGTCAGTCCGTGCTGCCGGTTCGATACTTGCACTCGAGTTTGATAGTATTTGCGTTTTATTTTCTATTTCAGGCTATTGCAACCACCCCAATGCCTTAGTATGTCATACTGTTGTGTTTCACTCTGCAAATGGAACTGTTTTTTTTATTTCCGTTCACTGATAAAGGAAAAAATCTCACAAAGTCCTTTATGCATTCATCTAAGCAACTGAAAGGCAAAAGCCATCTTCTTTTTCTTCCAGTCAATGTATTTAACATTCCCTGCCTCCCTCCGAGATATTTCTGCGCCTGACAAGGTTTTCTTACAGCCTCAAGGATCGGAGGCAGCGCAAGCTTTCTGCACATCAGCGGAGGCATGCACTGCCTCCGTGATTGGCCCATTTTGACCAGGCGAAGGTGTAATATGACGACGTCACGATGGTCACTACAGTAAAACCTCGGTGATACGATCACGGCTCGTACGAATTTCGGGGTGATACGAATTTTTCTGTGGTCCCGGTCAAGGCCCATTATCCTGCAATGTATTGGAGTACGGTTGTTGCAAACCGATTTGCACCCTGCGACGTTTGATACGAACGTACGCTAGCGCACAGGTACGAACGGGTGCTGCCCGCGCTGTCGCGGAAGACCCGGCAGTCACGCGCGGGCATGCGCGCTGCGCGACAATGAACGGTGCGTCGTTGCCTCCGAGATATTGGGCACGAATCTTGGAGGCCTTTAGGCGCCTTCGCGTTTAGGTTACAGATGGCGTTGACGTCGCGCTTTTTTTTCCTGACGCGTTGACTCGTGCTCCTGTGCTCGAGGCAGCAGCGTCTTTGTACTGCGTTAACGTGTGCCTGCCACGTCGATGCAAGCCATGTCCCCGCAATCAGACGTTCTATGAAACAAGACTGAAACCTAGGTTGCGGGTCCATCATGAAGTCCCATTAAAGGTGGACGAAGACCCCAAGAGGCGAAGCGGAGGGTCTTGGCGAAAGAGCTTGGCCTCTATCTATCATGTGCTTCTTTTCGCCGCAGTACTCTGGTGTCATGCGGAAAAGCGTAGTAAGATTAGCAAGGGGCTACTGCGGTCATGGGGCACAACACATCTGGTTCATTAATTACACAGGCGCGCATGCACCGTATATTTACGAGTGCAAGTATTATCGCTGACGCCTAAACAGTCATTCAGAGCTGTTCATGACGTCGCTGCAGCCCTGAAAAAACACTAAATCAAAGCGTATGCCAACTTCCTTTTGTCGCATACTGATTTTCCATGTTTTCTGGTGATACGAATATTTTTGGTTACCCCGCGAGATTCGTACCACCGAGGTTTTACTGTAAATTCTATGATCAGTGACGTCATATGACGTCATCACGTAATTATTTATTGCATCACTCATGCTGATGCCGCCAACGGTCAATTTTTTAATTTAATGAGGCGGCCGCCGACACTAGTAGCAGCAGAGCGAAAGTAGCAGGACCCACAGCAGCAACAACGGCCATCGAAGCCATAAGCTTGCTGCAGTCGCCGCAATGGATGTGGACGGAGAACTTTACGAGACATTGGCTCGCGACGCTGGGCTCCAATTCAGCGACTAAGCCACTTCGAGCGTAAGGGTTCATTCCGCGGCACCCAGTGAAAAGACACATCGGTTTCCTTGCTGCAGCACTGGCATTGTGCACCATTCGGGCATCCGGCAACATCACATGCATGCGGCATTTTGTCGAACTTTCTGTAAGGAGCGACTTTCACGAGCGTGCAAAATACCACGCGGCAGTGCGCGATACTGAAACTACCACTGAGACGCGACCGCGTGAGCGAAGCAGGGCGCCGGGCAAAGCGCAGTTCGGTGAAAGCAGAACCTTTGAACCACGCATGTCGTTCCCCATGGCAACGCCACAGAGGTTCTTTTTTCCATGAATCAAATGGAAACGAACAAACAGTATTTTATTACGTCTTTTGATACATGGAAGGTTCTTTTTTTATTGCTGCTAGTTTGATTACTAGCGATTTATTGTAGGCAGACTCTCATACGTCATCGGGATCACTTCGAAAATGTCCCACTCGTGGTGCTCATCAAGCGATACATTTAGCTTAATTTCTCGGTAAGTAGGGCACTGCTATTGATAATATTGCCGTTTTAGACGTCATAAATTGAGCTTTCATTCTGACATAAACTGTTATCTGCCTTTAGTGTCCCTTTAATACACTGTTCGGCTGTCATTCCATGAAATTCCAGGTGCCGCTGGTGTTCGGTAGAGGTGGCTTGCAGTAATTAGGCGGTATAATTGGTCTTCTAATACATCTTCCAACTACACTAGAATATGCAGCCGCCGTTTACGACGTGAAGATTTCATAGAATATAAGAAACGGCGGTTTAAGAAAGATGCAGTAGCGTCACTCTTTGCAGACCACCCTTGACGTTCGCAGCCCAAGGTAACAATTGAACCAGGCATGGCAAGTATCCTTAAACGTGACCGTGTTGCATCCGAACAGTCAATGAATGCATGTAGTACCAGTAGCAACGCTGCCTTGCGATTGCCGCCATGTGCATGCAGCGCTGACATTAGGTCCTGAAGCTGAAGAATAGGAGCCCATCGACACCACGTGCTATCGGTGAAACAACCGACAATCATTATGTACAGTGTCAATAAATGAGTGCAAAGGCTGAGCAGGCTGCCCCATGCGACAAAAGTGTCCAGGTCGACAGCCATTCGGCCTCTATTCTTTGCTCACTACAGAAAAGGGCAAATGGAAGAGAAAAAGATACCTCAGGAGCCAGATACTGAGGCTACAATAATCGGTCGACAAATACAAGCACGAGCTCAAGCAAATGACAACAGGCCGTGCCATTTTTCACGCCTTTCACATTGACTCAAGTTGAGAGTCGGCACTACGAGTTCATACTTGAACGGCAGCGTCTGTTCACACACATCGGTCAGTGCTGCAGGAAGCGCGCGGCATATGTAACTGTTTTTGTTTGTTTTTCGTACCACCACAATTTAACTGGTTTAAGCTCTGAAATGACGGAATCACTTGGCATAGTTCCTCTTTTTCTGGCACCAGCTGTTGCTTTCTCCCGGTGGCAACAAATGTAATTCTCAAAAGCTTTACGAAGAGAACGGGCGATCACGTATATCCCTGGAAGCAGTCTAGTGACATTTCATGGTACAGTAGAACCCCGCTGATACGTTTTTGAAGGGACCGTAGGAAATAAACGTAAGAGACGGGAAACGTAAGAGCCGAAAAACAGGAAAAACGGCAAAATATTTAGTGGTACAGAATTTTATTTCAATTCTTACGAGCAGCACGAAAATCTGCGCGCTCAGCCGCGATCTACTCGATGGATAGAAACGCGGAGCTTAGGACGGCCTCATCCACAGAAATGTAATCAACGTATGTGATTTTTTTAACACCAACAGCTGTAGGTATGAGAGAACTAAGCACACGCAATCACGACCGGCGCGGCGAGTCCGACCGCGAACCGCACGCACGACCATGCGAGCTCCAACCAGCTCGAACTCCTCCCGTTCTCCGACAAATAACGATGATGATGAGTCTATGCCAACGCGATGGCAGAAGTGAATGCCAATCTCGAAGGCCTTGCTTTCGCAAGCAATTACGTCATACACGCCATGTTTGTGCAATACAAATCTCAAAGGCTATGCTTTTGTTAATAGTAAATGCCAATCTCGAAGGCCTTGCTTTCGCGAGCAGTTACGTCATAGACGCCATCTTTGCAATTTGAATCTCGAAGGCCATGCTTTTGTTTGCATCAGTTGAAAGATTCTGTTGCTTGCGCCTCTCATGCGGCTAATATTACGGTCAAACGAGGCCAAGCTGCGTGAAAATGCACCATGGCCGCTCTCTTTGGTAGTCACTCGGTCGGCTCCGAGCGCACTTCGCGACGTATCATACGGGAACGGTCCGACAGTTACGACGTAACAGCGGGGTTCCCAATACATTGTATTCTATGGGAGCTATGCCGGGACCGGCGGAAAACGGCGTAACAGCCGGGAAAACGCAGCAGTGAGGAACGTAACAGCGGGGTTCTACTGTATTTAGCGCATGAACTCCAGGCTTGCGTATAGTGTGCTACACCAGTAGACGGTAGCACGCATCGAGGAACTTTAAGTGCCCAAGCTTTCAATATTAGCTCTTGGCAAATTCTGCTTTCGAAAATAGACTTTCAGACAGCCAAGAACAGACGCTCAGTCAAGTGAACGTAACTGTGACGAAACAACTTTCCGCGCATCACTGGCATGCACTCTCTGGCATCGGGCTAGCAGACACGCGAGTGTCTCGATCAAATAGCCGCGAAAGACACATGCATTCGAAATGGGCTGGTTGCCCAGAATGACAATTACAAGTTTTCATTATACTTTAAACAACGCGAATACACCATAAACTGAACCATATAGCAGCTTCGAATGCAGCCACGGCATTTGTTTCCGCAAGCGACGACGGGTCTACTATGGTGGCGGCGCCCAGCGGCTAAAAGCCGCACTAATGCCAACAGTCTGTTCCCATTGCACTCCGCTCCTTCGCCCAGGCACAGAAAAATAGAGGAGGCGCTGGACTACATCATACAGGAAGCTAAGAACAAACGCAAGGTCCCAGTCACCATTGCCGATGTTGAAGAAATTTACTGTAGGCGCAGGTATTAGATCCAGAACAATGAGCTCCAAGTTAGCTTTGTAAAAAATTTTGTTTCCCTAAAAAAAGATATAATAAATTTTAGCTGCAAAAACACAGTTTAACGCCAATTTCACGATTTCTAAACTTTGAGTGCACCTACAGTGATGTGACCGACCAAAACTACTTTGGCGCAGCACCTAGAGCACCTTAGGGCAGCACATCAGCTTCAAGTCTGGAGTAGTTTTATCATGTAATGATGTTTAACGAAGCAAATATATCTACATGTCATTTGTATATGTCGTCCTAAAAGGAGAAATCCTGCCGACAGCTCTTCAATAATGCTTTAAAGATGCCATGCCTAAAAGAAGCCGGCTATCCAGATCACGTATTGGTCTCAGCAGCAGAACAGCATCGAGAAAATTCGTGCACGATCGAGCAAATCTGACACCAAGACCACGTTGCACCAGATTACAACACAGCCGTAATCCCCTATATCTATAAACTGTTTCATAACATCCAAAATGTGGCCCTACAGGAAAATATCATTCATGGTGGTATTTTCAGTGCCCCATAAGCTAGGGAGCCTCTGCTTGAAAAATCTTTCTGGATCAGAAAAAACAGAGCGTGGAATCAAGCACAAGCAGAAATTCATAGAGTGCAAGGCATTCCGTCATCTATCGCAGCCTGCTGTCCTGTGGGAAGTACCACGTTGGACAAATTAGCAGACGTGGCTAAGAGAGCACAAGAACGAGACTGACTCCCGTATGCTCAAACAAGCCTCGACTCGAAGTTTGTCCTTCACTTGACGGAGTTGAGCACAGCGCCACTGCTCGACTGAAAATGACGCCGCACTTCTCAAGAATTGATGCAGGTTATCACTGATATGCAGCGACTTGTTCTGCCTAGAGACATTCTAGAATACAGGGGTAAGAAACTGCCACCTGACGGTTTCCTCGCCCTCCACACTCAGTCGTGTGATTCTCGGCCAAACTTTAACAGAACTATCATTCTGGGTCGTCGTAAGGTCAAGATTGCCCTCCTCATTGTAGAAGCTGAACCTATCAATGCTCTTGGTGATATCTGCGTTAGCTGGCCATTCATATCATGGTCAACTAAAGATGGAGTTTTCCTGCATAGACGCTGAAAATCTGTTACTGCTTGGTTATTGCGTGTTATGCTGTTTTATAGGTGACTCTCTTGTGCATGTCTCTTGTTACCACCCCGCGATCTGTGCCCACTGTTGCGTTTGTGGTGTATATAGGGTGTTTGGGTCTGAAGGAATTGAGATGGTAGCTACTAGTAGCGCTGTGGGTGCCTTCGCATGTCTTGTGTTGAGTTCGGCTGCAACCATTTGCTTCTGGTGATCTACTAACAAGCCCACTTTTCAACTGGTGTAGCACAAATGGTGGTTAGGCATGAACATTATTGTAAGCTCAATCAAGAGCTAAGCGGCAACATGCTCACCATTATCTCAATCATCTTGTTCAGTCACACCAAGCCAGTGATGGAAGCGACATTTTGATTTTTGGAGCAAAAAAATTGCTAGTTTGGAGCGGCTACTGGTGTTTTTGAAGCAGATGGCAAAGCATTCCAAATGACTCCTGGAGTTTAAAGGGGCCCTGACACAAAATTTCACGGTCGAGATAGCCTGTGGGATCAATTCCGTGAACATGCGTATGTCATCTGCAAAATACCAACAGCGAATATAGCTTGGAAGTTATTTAAATGAATTTGGAAGTTTGCGTGAGCGATCGACATCCTCGCGCTACTGACACCCTCAAAGGGGACCCTTGGGGACCCCCTGCTTCCCTCACGCGACCACGCTGCAACATGTTGTGACGTCGTCATAGCCTCTATGTATTTTTGCCGCGTTTTCTCCAGCAGCCTACTTCTTGGCGGCTGCTCGCAAACCGTGCGGAAGTGCGTCACAGTTCTGTGTGCTGACATGTCGAGCGCTGCACGCGCTAGGTGGTGATAGTTGCACCCGGAGGCTTGTCGTTTTTGAAACCGAAACCGACACTGGTCAGTAATGAGGAGCATGTAATTAATTATCTGTCGCGTTCTGCAGCATACAATGTGCTGTCTTATGACTAGCAGGGCCCCAGCAACACATTTCAGCAAGAAAACACGAGGCCAAAATTCTTGTGTCAGTACCCCTTTAAAGCATCATTTAAGTATCTCATAATTATTAACATTTATTATTAAACATATTGCAATATAATAATCACTTCAAATTGCAAGAAACAAATAACTTAAGCAGATGAATGGACACAAAGGTGAGCAACATGTACTTGTGGCAGAAATGATATAAAAGCGATAAAGCTGAGCACCAAATTACAAACGTAGCCATAATCACATGTAACTATTGCCAAAGCAGCAGTTGATAATCTGTACAAGTACAATATGTTATTGTCATATTTTAAGCAGAATAGCCAGCACTGAAAACTTCAAAAATAAAATAAGCTACACACTTAAAATGCCAGTTCTTGTGGGATAAATGAGGTCAAAGATAACAGAGCAGCAAATCTAATCAGTCACACATAAAAGCTTGTCAGGTAGAAATACGCAGGTAAATCAGATATATATCTACAATGCCAGTACATGCAGCATTGTCAATATGCTAGTATACAGCTTGATTTTGTTTCAGTTTCGGCTCGCTGGATGGCCACATGGTTGAAGTTCATTGTTTCCCAGCGCCATTTAGGAGCAGGTTCGGAGCAGCATTTCTCTTTTGGAGCAATTGGAGCAGCACTTCCATCACTGCCAGGGCTATTCAACAACACAGCTGTCTCCTCTCTGGTCCAGTGACCACTAAGAATTACAACGTTAATGCAAGTACGTATTTCGAACGCCTGCAATATACACATTTCTTTCTCTTCGAAACGTCGTGAAAATGACGTCTTGGCATGCATATGCAATTTTAGAGTGTTGTATAAAAAATTATTTGTTAATGCCAAATCTAGAACACCACTGCAGAGTAATGCACACCCCGGTGGCTGAAGTCGTCCAGGCTTCACTTCTATCTCACCGTCGCTGAAACTTTGTGCAATAAGTTTCACCTACTGAGGAATGAACAAAATTTTAATTGGGAATAACTTCATATCATTTTGCTTAAAAGCTTAGTAAACAAGCGCCATGAATTTCAAGAACCAAGTCCACCCAAAGCAAATGTGAAGCCTGGGCTTTCCATGGTGGTTAAAGCCCCGCTCAAGGAGCCCTGCATACACTACACTCAGCGGCAACTTATCCTGGCAGTGGAGTGAAGGCTACAGAGGCGGGGCATCCGCACATTCGTGTTACTACGCAAGTAGTCTGGTAGCTCGCAGCATTCGTCGACAATTCAGGCTGATGGCACCTTACCCCAGCATTGCAGAGCTTGGTCTGTTTCTACAGCCACTTTCTCTCACATTTCAAGCATATCTTTCTCGGAGAACGAGTTCGCGGCTGCGAAACCCGGACACGCTTGTGACCGATTCTGCAGGGAGCTGCTGCGCTGTGGCAGTAGCGTTACGAAACTCGATCACCGCAGCGCCGCCCATAGAGCGTACGTTTTCTGCACATAGCACTGGCGTTGTTGCAAGTGTTTATTAAATTATTCTTTCGTGACGACGTGACAAT
Source organism: Rhipicephalus sanguineus (assembly GCF_013339695.2). Classification (NCBI taxonomy): domain Eukaryota; kingdom Metazoa; phylum Arthropoda; class Arachnida; order Ixodida; family Ixodidae; genus Rhipicephalus; species Rhipicephalus sanguineus. The sequence continues at coordinate 217,696,098 of NC_051178.1, forward strand.
CAGCAGACCCCGGCCATTTCGGCCAATGGTGAGTTCGGATTTTGATGCCTACGGGGAGTTTCGCAACTCGTATGACTGAAGAACTCTGGGTCCAGCCAGCATGAGGGATGCCATGTTTACTGTAAGAACGGGCTTGCGGAAATCGTGGTGCTGTCAAAGAAATAAAGTTTACAATAATTTATTACCACAACGGCTTCTCATACCTCTTATTTTTACAATGAAGGAAGCTTTATTTAATCGAGCTAGGTAACTGTGAAAATTGGAAAATAATAATAGGCACGACTTCTCGATGCGCTTCTGTAGCTTCCACAGTACTGCCAAGAAATGTTGTGGCCGAGTGCAGTGCCTCAAGGTTTCATCACGCGTGATCAAGGTCATGAGACGCTTCGCTAACTTCTTCCCATCCCTCCGCACTGGGGCGAGAGAAGAAAAATAGGTCATTCGATGACTACACGGACAAGTGCACCTCTTTGAGAGATCAGCCAGTAAAAGTACTGAGCAAGAAATGCAGGCTCAGTCAACATAATTTTACGGAAACAGTACCGAGTGAGATGTCTATGAATCCCTGGAGAATCAACCACAATGCGAGCACATGGCCACTACGCGATCGACAGCAGCCCAACATGCATCCATTCCTTAATGGTCGCCCACTGGGCACGAATATTTTCCGCTTTCGAGCGCGGTGCACCCTTTGGCAGCCGTGCTTGTGTTTCTAGAGCAGGCTATCTGTTATCAGCCACTATCTTTCTCAGGAAGCTTTGATTGTGCTATCAAGTGTGCCGCTCATTCCGCAGATAAGTGCTTTGCGTGAAGACAACCAACCAAAGACGAGCTGCGCGTGGCAGTAGAAAATTTGATATACCAGTGAATAAGAAGACCCGTTTCCGGCCCAGCGCTGCGGTCAACAGTAGATGGCAGGCAGTTGCATGGTCCGTAAACTTTTGTGGTTGGCTGTACATCTTGATGTGACAAGATCTACAACATAAAACTATTTCATTTTGTTTTAAGTGCACAGCAGCGCTGATGTCCCACAGCCAAATTGGGATCAAAATAAATTACTTTCGATACTGCTTGACCATTACCGGCGATTTCATTTTCACTTAAATTCACGCCTGCCAAACAATGTCACAAAACCTTTAGAACTTGTTCCCTCGCTCTTAGTCAAGATAGCTCGTCTTTCGGTCTTACACTTCATTTTAAAAAACTTGAGAAAGATATGTACAAAGTGGGCTAACATGGCGAAAGTTATGCAGTTACGTGAGTGCTGTGTTGAAAGAAAACTGTTTCAGTCGGTGTGGTGCCGACCCTGAAAGCTTCGACTGTGCAAACACGTCTATGGTAATATCCAGCACAGTCATGGGGAGGAGCACAGGTGATATGCTGTATGGCGCAACTGGAGCTACATATGCGGTTTGTCATTATCAAGTGCACTGGAATCCTGTTTAGTTCAACGACTGTTCGATCGCTGCGCTGCTACGATGCTGGCACAGCGTTTAAAGATTCGTGCGACTGCGCTTTTGCTGCTAGTGGATCACATGGTTTTATTGCGAAAGCTGGCCATCTTAACCAATGTCGACCAAGTCATTCCATGTTTCGAATTTTTGGCTCGAAAGCGTAACACCGGCGTTTAAAGAGGCCTCGAGTGCCGGCGGCAACGCCGCCCAGACGCCAACTTTGTAAAGCACAATCATCCGCCGCAAGCTCACACTGCAATTACCACTGTAGTCGCCGATATATACACATATACACTTTTTTCTCCGCCGATAACGAGGCGCTGTTACAAAGCGCGAAAGAATCGCAAACTAGGCCTAGTCGCATGGGCGGCTGAACCTTCTCGAACAGGTGGAGCCACGATACCCGCGCCGTTCTTTTTTGCGACATAAAAGCGGCAACAGCCTCGCCGTCAATAGCTCGGAATCACAACTCATAAGTAAGGTTTTGTCCATTCATACTTACGGTGTGGTTGCGGCTTCGCCTGTCATATTTCACACGGGCCGATGCTGACTAACCAATTGCCTCCCTCGCGGGTCCTCCTCACTACGCAGCAGCACCGCACAAAACTAAAAAATAAAGCAGTATTACATTGCGAGTTGCTCAAAAAAGTTTCAAATATATAAAATCTTTTTTTCTAGTTTTTATTTGACCTTAAAATTTTTTTGTCACAAACTATTCTTAAAAAAAAGTGTTGTGCGGAGCTGCATTAAGCAGACGCTCTCCTTGACTAGTCACAATAGCACCTGCTGAGGTGAAAATGCTCTAGATTCAAATCTCATGACAGCACAGGCTGTTCGGGGAGTTATGAGCTCATTCAGGGACGCGTTCTGGGTGAGTATGCGTTCGATCATATTGTTAGCTCGCTGAATGGCGAAAGTCCTTGTGTTATCGAAAGCGCTGTCGTCGGTCCGCTCCAGTTAAATGCACCTGCTTATGTGTCGTGCTGTCTTTGAATTGACGCAACGCATGGGCGTGCTCTTAATTGCCGCGCGAAAGTCAACCGCCGTGGCATCCTTCGAGCAGTCGCGGTCACATCGATGCTCACTCGTCCAATTTCCGGTTTCGTTGTCCAACCAGGGCGAACAACGAGCGCGTTTCGAGTCGCTGCGCTCGTGACCTCGTGTCTGTGCTCGCTCGCACCGGATGCTTCCGAGTTTTTTGGACCGATGTGTGTGCCATTTGTGGCTGCCGTCATGTTGACTACAACCGCGTGCTTCGCTGTCAGCCGCATCTTTGGCGCATGCTAGGGATCTTGGCAGTTTTCTTTCTTTTTTTGCCAGTTTAAGAGCAGACAAAATATGAAGAGAAAAAAACCGGTCGTGCCCTCTCCCCCGCGCCACGCGTTTTGTTGGCGTGCGCCGTCAGGATCGCGTCGATTCATCTGGCAGCGGCGATCGGGGCCGATGTTTCGTGCTGCTTTTTCACGGATTCCGCGATGGCGCCATCTGCCGCCATTTGGGCACTGCTGCTGGGGTGAAAGGGACCGATCGACCGGACTCCCTGTTGGCGACATTTGGAAAGTATTTCCTGAGCAGAAAGCGCGCCAGGGCGAGAACCGCCAAGCCACCCAGGGCCAGTGACACTGGCCGAAAAGCAATCCACAATTTCCACAAATGATTTATTTACCCCGAATTACACATTTATTTATTGGAAAACCAAAACTCGGTCCCTGCCGGCGGCAAGTTGTCCTTTCGTCCACTTTACTTTCTTCACGTTTATATACCAAGTACTACACATCATTATTGTCTGTAAGTTCTCATTACTATTGTGTCTAACAAATAAAAACGCGCCTTTAAAAGTCGTCTTCTTCCCTTCACTCATAGCAAGGGTCTCGATCATTCTGGCACACTTGATGCCTTTAAATAAAATTCGGCAGATCCCACGTACCGTGGGAATCGATGTTATGCGAAGCATGCACGGGATGTTGACTGTGGCATAATTTTTCACATTGAGCGAAACGTTACGGAACGAGGTTAGAGAAATATGAAAGTTGTATACGCACACTCATATGTTGAAGAGTCGCACATGTATTATGTAACGAGTTGTTTACAGTTGCGTAACGATGCCAACAACAACATGGGTGTTACCAACACCAGACGCGGTAAGCTGATATGTAGTGCTTATATTTCTCAATAGTGGATAGCGCGAACCCGAACAGGACAAAGAAGGAACACAGATGCACAGGACAGGCGTTACTCGCAACTAAGCTTTATTCAGGAAAGTTTCCCTAGATATATACACATCCGAGTGGCACGCGCAGACGCACTGCACGTACGGTATACAGTCACAGTTGCAGTTATTACAGTTGTTATGCTTGCACTTGTCTGTTATGACGAAGAACGCACGCACGTTTCACGAAGCCGTGTGCATGTGTGGAAGGAATTATTGACAGTTCTTGAACAAGGTCATCATCACCGTGATCAGTGAGCACCAGCAGCTGGACTGGACTTGTTAATCGGATCCGTTCGTGATCGCGGTCACGAGGGGTCTAAGCGTAGTGAAGTGCGAGGTATAGTACAGCTGGTGGAAATCCTGGATGCCTCTTATGATGAAATGATCTATGATGCCTCCTGTCCTGGACGTGGCAGCGAGGTCTATTGATGCCATGTCCACATCCAAGCCGTCTGTCATGCAGTATAAGCATCAGGCGTTGTTGGATTTTGATAAATCAATGCTGAAGTCACCGGTAATCATGAGCGACATAGTCCTCTCGGCAGAGTTATTGTAGGAATCATTGGCCTCGGTTTCTGCGTAATCCACGTGGTCCATGTTGCGGACGACGTGGACGAGTGGACAGTAGTTAAGCATATTTCAGAGGTGTTCTGTCTTCAGCTTCCTCACTTTCCTTGCGTCCGCCGCGGTGGTGTAGCGGTTACAGTGCTCGGCTGCTTACACGAAGGTCGCGGGTTCGATCCCGGCCGCGACTGTCGCATTTCGATGAAGACAAAACGCTAGATGCCCGTGTACTGTGCGATCTCCGTACGCGTTGAAGAATACCCGATGGTCAAAATTTCCGGAGCCCTTCGCTACGGCGTCTCTCATAATCGTATCGTCATTTTGGGACATGAAACCCCTCCAATTATAATTATTATTTATTTCCTTGCGTGTCAATGTGTGTGTGTTCGCGTTTATTGTGTTGGTTGAGACTCTGTATCAAGTGTGGCACATACCCGCATAACATGAACTCAGGTATGCGGGTATGTGCCACACGGGGCTGAGAGAAAGGGTTTCATGACGTACGCGACAGGTATTTTGGGTTATTCATGTCATGACCAGTGAATCGTGTTCGTCATACACTGATCACCTGACATGCCAATTTTGGTATATTACAAGTTATGGAGATGACCAGGAGAGCTCCCAGACGTAGGCAGCTAGACAGACAGACAGACATATACGTAGATAGAAACGGCCAAAATGCCCGAGGTTCGCTAAGAAATGCTTCGCATTTAATATGCGAGGGATTATTGGGCAGCTGGCAGCTTGTAAAAAAATCACGTGCTACGACGCCAACAGGTAGAAAAAGAGTGCTCCACCACACTCGCCGCCATGGCTGCGATCGGCGCTGACTAACACTCCTAGAGTTAAATTCACATATATACCCCATAAAGTGGACGGGAGGATGACCGCCACCGTGCGCAGAAGGTCACAGGTTCGGTCCCTGCCGGTGGCAAGTTATCTTTTTATCCACTTTACTTTCTTCAAATTTATATTCTAAGTACTACGCATACCGTCCCCTATACTTTCCTTGGCATTATTGTCTGTAAGTTCTCATTAATATTGTGTCTAACAAATAAAAACGAGCCCTTAAAAGTCATCTTCTTTCCTTTACTCAAAAACAGTAATTTAAATGTCAAAGGTACTCTAAGAAAAAAATCGAGTACTATTTGGGGAGTATTCCTGGTCCACCTCGCGTACTTTCCTCGCATTATCGGCGTGACATAGCATTCTTGATAGGACAGTGGCAAGAGCCGGGTTTTCAAAAAAAAAAAAGGGAACGCAAGCAAGCCAGACGACAGTTATTGTTGTGTGGCAGAAATACTCCCCCGATACTAGATTTTTTCTCCGACTGTAGTGACTAATGTAATCGTGACCAAGCCAATGATCAGTCTTGTAGTTTCGTCAATGGAACAATAGTGGCAAGCAACCATGTGCAGCTAACCATGCCATCTCTACCTTTGTTTACATTGTTCATTGAAACATCGCCACGTTTGCCACCTTCTCTGCATGGCACATAGCCTTTTTTGAGCAAATGGGTTGCTCCTTTTGCATAGTTTATCTGAGGCTGTCTCCCCGAGCGCCCACCTTTTTCGGGCTGTGGGATGTCCTGTGCAGATGTGGCATAGCAGCAAACATTATTGGCCTGGCCTTCTGCAGCTGATGCAGCAAACCAGCCAATCAGCATGTCCAGCTTGTGCCAGGCACAAGAGATGGGCACAGGACTAATTGAGACAGTGTTGGACAAGGCACCTTTTTACCAGTTTTGAGTGCGAGGAATTAAAAGGCAACTCTCCTCAGTTTGTAAGATGCGAGATTTTCAGGGAAGTGAAATCGTACAGCAAGGATTGCAGAATCCTTGCCTGGAAGCTCGTGGGTAAGCACAAGTGGCAGTCAGATTCAAAGGAACCTTTGTCACACTTGACTGGTCCACATATTTATTTATTTATTTATTTACAGATTACCTACATCGCCATGTAGGGTAAGGGGGGAACATAAACATAGCCAGAACAAAGGAACGCTTGCGGAGATATATACACACATATAGAAATATTAATATATCAGGAGTAACATGAGCATGGATCACCAAATACAATTTCGAGACACGTAGTACATACATTTGTTATTGCAAGAACAATTTCACAACATGGAAAAAAATAAATCATTATCTGTTATATTTACTAAGTCATCTGTTAAACTGTCCCAATCTCTTATTGTTTTAGGAAAGAACGAGTAGAAAAAAGTGTTCGATCTGCATTTAAAGGTAGAAATCTTTTTGCTATTATCACAGCAAGTGGATGTGTAGTATGGTTCAACAAGATAGCTACGACGATTAATACCTGTGTTAGAGTTATAGATCTGGTGCAACAGCTTAAGCCGTAGTTTCTGTCTACGTACACGGAGCAGATTCCATCCCAAAGTGGCCTTCATTTGAGAAACACTGGCATAGGGGCTGTAATTATTTAAAACAAACCTTGCCGCTTGGTTCTGAAGTTTTTCAAGTCTATTTATAAGATAGTCTTGATGGAGATCCCATATTACGCATGCATAACCAAGTATGGATTTGACTTGCAAAAAAATATAAAGTTTCCTTGATTTCGCGCGTCGCCTGTTTGAAATTCCTGCGGATAAAGTGAAGCATCCTACTAGCTTTTACTATGGCCGTGTCAATATGTTTGTTCCATGTAAACGATCGTTAGGTTAGGTTAGGTTTTTATAAAAATTGCACGTGCTGGTACCGAGGGGAAGTTGGAGGAATGCCCTACAACTTCATGTATAGTCAAATTGGGTAAATCAAACTGTCCTTTATATCAGACTATTCTCAACCACTACAAACGTCGATGCATAGAAAAATTCACGGCTACATCACAAAATAATAGCTAGGAATACACTGGGCAGTGTGGCACAACCCAAGAAGTTGGCTAAGGAAGGGTACTGTGATTAGGAGGGCGCCGCGCAGAGTGCTTTCTCCCACAATTCCTTGCTGCCATGTGAGGTCACCATTTGCTTCTCCATGCCCTTTGTTTACCAATGGCCACCGTAAAACAGAAGGACCTCTCCACTAGGCTGGCGATAATCAACATAGAGAAAAGACGCTGCGTACAGCATTCCAAAAAGCACGCTCAGTATGATACTGAAAAACAAGGCCAACATTAGGGCAGACCAGAGGTTTCCGGCACCTGACGAGTGCGCACAGCCAAGATGTTTATATTGATGCCATATACAAACAGCGGGACTAAAAAAAGGCAGCCGATTGCCATGAAGCCATCTTTGCATTGTCACGAAGCAAACTTGCGAACCAAAATTCGCATTGAAGATTCGTTAAAAGTTCATGAAAAATATTGAATTATATGATATATCAAAGTCATTCCTGTTTTTTTGCTAATTTGATATACGCGGCGGGTTCGACTGTACCACCTTGCATTGCCTTGTAGGCATAGTCGTCCTTTCTAGGCAATTTTGCTTGTCAAGCTTCAAAAGCCTCGTTGCATTGCCTCCAGAGGTCCATGACCATATCACACCTCCCAAACCATCTTGCAGCCCCATGGACTTTTCGTGCACAGTGCGTTAGCTTCTCTCCATGATCGCATGTCTGGAGGCATTTGGAGGTGAAGATAACTCCCACGTCCACAAGACTTGTTCGCCACAGGGCAGGGCTGGAAGGAAGGTCGATCAGGGGCTGCAGGTCCTCGATCCATTCTGCGGCAAGGAAAAATATCCGCAAACACCAATGGGGCAGTGTCCACATGAGTGGCGATTCTTCTACCTGATGATTAAGCACAAGGTCTTTGTCGCAGTCGAGGGTACGGTGCTCCAATCCCGATGCATATAACTTGTAAAGTGCGCACGGATTGAAACCTGGCATAACATTATATCAGTGTTACTAAACCTTAAGGCAAAAGCATCGCCTGGCCCTGACAATATACCCAATCTTTTCCTTCGCCGATATGCTGAGGTGCTCGCTCCATATCTAGTAGTTATTTTTAACAAATCATTGACGACAGCTATCATTCCTGAGGACTGGAGGATGGCAAGAATTGTACCAGTGCTAAAGAAGGGCGACTCCGCATTGCTAACGAATTATAGACCGATATCTTTAACCGCATCTTGCTGTAAGCTCCTTGAACATATTATTGCTACTTATATTACGAAATTTCTCAGTGATAACAGGGTACTGTCTCCATTTCAGCATGGTTTTAGGAAAAGTCTTTCCACAGTAACTCAACTAACCACAGTCATCCATAATTTTCCCTCTATTCTAGATAAATCAGGCCAGGTAGACGTAATATTTTTAGTAGAGCTGTGCGAATAGCAAAATTTTGGGTGCGAAGCGAATTCGAATATTAAAGTGTGAGTGCGAATCAAATCGAATATTTTTCGAATATTTCTCGAATATTTCTAGAATATTTTTCGAATACTTCGAAGTGAAATTGCAGAAAAAAAAGTTAGAGAGGATTCCTAAGCATATTCTTATGAGATAGCAACATGAAAGTGTTTCTTTTCACTAGGTTGATGAAGGACTGGCGGGGTGGTGTTTCATAGTTGTTTGATCAAGAATGAGGCAATATAAAGGCCGAATTGTATTTATGTACATGATTTGGTGCAACCAAAGTGTTGCCGACAACACTTTACACGTGAGAGGCAAAGATGCCATTTGCTCAGCCTCTCCTCCTCTTTCAACTTCTGTGGAAGCCCAACTGATGTGGCAGACAAGGGTGTGCTCCCTTCAAGTCCGGAGTTCCAAATCTGCGTCGTAGACGTCGATATATAAGAACATCTGATATTTTGCGTGCTAAAAAACTTCGGCGTCCGATTTTTCGGACTTCCTGCCCAAATTTAAGGTCCAAAACAGCATTAATTGAGCCCCCACCTCTGCCACATCTTTCATCTCCATGTTGGAACCAGCGTTCTCTTGAGTTAATACATTTGCGACCGTAGCGGAGCTTGAAAGGCAGCTTTGCCACAATATGGGGGTGTGATGAGGTGAAGCATATTGAAAATCTGGGGACCACTTCCAATCGGACGTCGACTGTCTTTTGGCAAAGTTCGACCGTAACGGAGCTTGAAAGGCAGCTTTGCCGCATTACGAGAGTGTAATGAGGTGAAGCATATTGAAAATCTGAAGGGGTCCTTTTCAATCGGACCTTGACTGTATTTGTTTTTGGGAAGTTCGAATAGTAAAATTCTAGTACGAATCGAATAGCAAACACTATTCGAAAAATATTCGCACACCCCTAACTTTTAGATTTTAGAAAGGCTTTCGATCTTGTTTGCCATACAAAACTAATTTTAATGTTAAAAACCATAGGACTGAGTTCATCATTGCTTGGGTTTCCGCATACCTTACAAACTGCACACAGTTTGTAAGTATTGACAATCATTTTTCACGACATTTGCCTGTTACCTTGGGAGTCCCGCAAGGAAGCGTACTAGGCCCACTTTTGTTTCTCATATAAATCAACAACATTGTTCAGGTCATTAAGGAACCAGTTCAGATTAGACTTTTCGCAGATGATTGCTTGCTTTTTAATGAAATTAAATGTCCGGATGATCAAGCCTTGCTGTATACTAGTCTACAAAACATACATATGTGGTGTCAAGAGTGGGAAATGCAACTTAACGCTGACAAAACGGTTTTCATGAATATGAGTAGAAAGAAAAACATTTTACCTTTTCCGTATAGTCTCCCTTCAGAACAGCTAATGAAGGTTCCTCTCTACAAATACCTCGGCGTCACAATAACTAGTACACTCAGTTGGAACACCCATATTTCGAACATTTGCACATCCGCCTTCCGTAAGCTATGCTTTTTGCGACATAAGTTAAAACACACACCACCTGATGTCAAACTACTCGCATATTCATCCATTATAAGGCCCAAGCTGGAATACGCATCCATTGTCTGGGACCCTCATACGAAAAAGAATGTCGATGCATTGGAGATGATCCAACGAAAATCAGTTAGATTTATTTATTCTAAATACCGCCAATCAGACTCTCCGACTCAACTAATGAATCTTTATGGCATAAAGTCATTGCAATTACAAAGAAAAATTGACAGAATAAAATTTCTGTTTCACTTGAAGAATCGTCAATTGCTACTTCCCCCTGAGCCCTACGTGACATCACTGGCGTCACGAACTACAAGGCATCAACATGAAGAATCACTAACCCCATACAGCACAAAAACTAACCTATTCAAGTTCTCATTCTTCCCGCGCACAATTAACGACTGGAACTCGCTGCCAATATCAGCAGTTCAAAGTATAAAAATAATTGAGAGTCTTCAGGATTGATGTTAGGTTATTTTACTTATGTTCCTTTTTTGTGTGAATATTGCTTTTTTTTTTCTTTTCCTTACACTTTTTGAGATATTAAAAGTGTTATTACTTTCGTGCTTTGCTGCACTAATTAGACACTGTCTTTCTTTTGTATTCAATGCACTGTATGTAAATGTGTCTATGTATTGCCTTTTCGAGTACACTTTTGCCCCTCATGCTAGGGCCCCAGTCGGGCCTGCAGTATCTTGTAAATAAATAAAGTAAACGAATAAATAAGACATCGTGTCGCTACAGATTTGGCAACTAAAGATGATGTCGGCTGTGGTATAAGTGTATGAGCCACCGATGAACAGAAGACGGTGGAGATGTGCACTCCTAAACTGTCACATTTCAATCTATCAGCATAGAGGGCACCACTAGTTCCGTTGTGACCAGTGTATTTCTTTAGTACAGCTGGCCTAGTAGGTCCGTCCATGTCTGTGGCATTCCCAAATCGTTAGAGCAGGAGGCACACTGCTGTCGCCCATGGCGGGAAGTATTTCGATAAGTTGTATGAGTGTGGCAAGGCTGTCCTCTGGCTACCTACTTGGTTCCGTTTTGCAACTTCGTGAGGACTCCCTCATGCTCTGGTATTCAGCTCTTCAAAAAACGCATTCTTCACCTCTCTTGCACAGGAGCCTGCTGCACAGCCAAAACTCCTGAACTGTGTCACCAGGGGCGTAGCCAAGGGGGAAAGGGGGGGGGGGGCTCACCCCCCTCCCCGCCCGCCGAAAATGTTCAATTTTGCTTGCGTATATATACACGCACACATACCAATGCACGCACGAACATACACAAAGTATGGTTGAATGCCCCCCCCCCAAAAAAAAAAAAAATCTGCCTACGCCTCGGTGTGTCACTGAAGCATTTCAAAACTAGGCATCTGCACGAATGCTGTCGATCCACTCAGCCATGTGGCCAGCTGTCAAATGCTGCTCCCCTCTGCTTTTGGCTATCATGTACCCATTGGTGCACATCTCGCTGAGCTCTTTCTGGAGGTAGGCCATTGTAGAGGAGGTTCTTCACTATTGAATTGATATCAGTAATAAATTTTTCATTAAATAACTCCCAGTTTCTCTGCGCCTGGATGAGTTGCTTTATTACCACACTCATTCCTTGCATTGTCTGGTAGTAAAACTACATTATCCGCATGCATCAGCCCATGGATCCTCCGTTATTACAGATGTAACGTAAATCATGCTCCCTACTGTTTTCAGTCATCTTTCTGTACTAAAGCCATGAACAGCGAAAGAGATGGGTTCCTTCCTTGTAGAGTCGTGCTACTTCTAGACAGGAATAGTTTACAAATACATCATTTCAGTATGTCAACGACAACACAGCTCTACAAACGTGGCTTTTTCTTTCTTTCTTTACAATTGAAGGTGGAAATTGTTTGCCTGGAAAAGTTTGTGCATTGCTACTAAGTAGGTCTGCACTATAATGCTGTCTTCATTGCTACAGTCGTTCCAGCAGTATGTAAAAATAAATGACCACGTTCTAGCTTCCTGGCCCAGCTTGCTTTCCTTCCATACATCTGGATACACCTTGTGTCGGCCAGGCTGCATTCCATTCACTCAGCAGTGGTCCCAGTTCATGTCGCTTGTGAGAGTATGGCTAATTTTTGCTGTGTGTTTCTGTTCCAAAGTGTGAAACATGAAAAAAAAAAAGGACAGGGAAGTACCAACTGTTCATTAAAGGGGCCCTGCAACACTTTTCCAAGTAGCCATGGAATGGCTTCACCCAAGGAGCTTATTGCCTCACAAATCGACTGCGCTTTCTCTGTTGTCTCGTCCCGACGAAAGCAGGGAAGGGTGGCACGGGGAAGGAAGGTAAGTCACGCGCGCCTTGAGCACTTTTTCTTTTTTCTTCCAGCGCGCAACTTACTTTCAGTGTGATCGCGTGCACATGGCGGCCTCCCATTGTGGCCGCAGTACCTGTTGAGCCCACCATGCTAATATCAGTCAATGGCTTCGAACTTCCGTCAATGACACAGTGGTTTTGAGTAAATAGCATAATTTGTCAAGAGAAGAGGAAGCGATTTTTAGCTGACTGATAATTTATTATAAATTCCAGGCCACGTGCTCCACTATAATGTTTGGCTTGTGTGTGCTTGAGAGGCTTGACTACCGATGGCATGCTGAAAAAGTGTTGCAGGGCCCCTTTAATGAAGTAACCTTTCACGCATGTGCAGTGGTGTGCAAGTCAAACGTGTCATTGTACAGCTTCCATAACGACATATTTGATGTGTGGTTAATTCGGTTCCTACCTTCGACCGTTAATAAACAGTTGGCAGTTTTCTTGGGTTTTCTTTTTCATGTTTTACACTTTGTGCAAGAAACATCTTTAGCAAGCATAGACAGAAACTTTTATAGTGGCACATGGCTGAAGCAATAACATTTATCACTTGTTTGCATGATGAAAGGCAGCTTTTGTTTGAGAAGTTTGTTGATGCCCTCTTTTCTATAGAGGAAGCATTTAGTGTTTCGAGCTGTGCCACATTACCTGCCTGTTATATTGTGGCCGCATTGAAATTGGTCCAATTACGTACCTGCAGGGGCCTACAGGTTTTGAGGAGCTGCGTCGCCTGTTGAAGCAGGGAGCTGATTTCTCTAAGGAAGTGGTCAGCATTTTGCAGGATCGGTGAGAAAATAATGGCTTCATTCCTACTTATTGGGAGTAAAGCACATGCATCTATTTTACTTCAGACAGCTTTGACAGTTGTATATTGCACTTAGAGGATGCATTCCTCCCCATGACATTCTGAATTTGACAGGTAACTTTGTAGGGGACTGCCAGTTCTAACACGCAAGGCTAAGACATGGAGGACAACAAAGAAACTAGAGAACCACGCAACAGGCAATGTAACAGAAAGTGGTCGGCTTAACATTGAAAGATTCCAAGATAGCTCAGTGGACGATGCAACAGACAGTTTGCATCAAGAGAAAGAAATGGTGGCCACGTAATGTGTCGGACAGACAACACGTGGTAGGAAGAACGGAATGGTTGCCAAGGGAGGAAGAGATAAATAAAATGGGTGCTCACACAGGATCGATTACTGCCCTTGTCCTGCAGTGGACTGGCTGGAAAGGATGATGTCTCATGTAGCACCCTGGAGTGACGCTACGATACCTGGGCATGCACAGTTTGTGTTGTGTCTATGTTTGCGTGCCTTTTTTATGATGAATTGGGTTTTTGTCATTGACACGAGAAGTGGCTTCACTGCAGGTCTGAGTTGGAAGCTGGGCATGCGAAGAGTTTGGCCAAGCTCTCTCAGCGCCTTGCTCGAGCAGCCAGGGATGCCATTGGGTATGTCCACTTGTAGGGTGACTGAGTGTGGCCACCCTCACGAGTGTGCTTCACTGATTGCAGCACAAGTGCAGCAGCTTGGCAAGAAGTGGCCACACAGTTGGAGCGGGAAGCCCAGCTTCACAGGTACACTGTCTAGCTGTCATCAAGCACTTCTTACCATACAACACGCAGAATGTAGTACTGCTCTGTCCATCAACCGAATACTTTAATAATGAATCCAATAGCGCATGTTTGAAATGCAGAACATTTTTCAAATAATCAGCACCAGTGAGGAAAACACAGTGAAGTGAAACTTTGAAGCAGCAAGGTGTTTTGTTTTAAGCATTGAATTACCAAGACGCGTACAGCCCATGCCTTTACGGCGCGCGACTATATTGATGAAGGTGCTCGTGATTAAAACTCCAGTGTTGCAGATGTTAGTTTCTTCAATCCAGTATCAGTGTTGGTGTGTGAAAATTGTTTCATTTTTATGTCTCAGTTTTACTTAAAAACTGGTGAAGCATCACCTTGGGTACTGTAACCACTGCTCGGTTCCAAAAAGGGTCTAGTTGCTGCTACTATACCTCAGCTTTCATGATTGTGGTATTTCTTGTTGGTAATCTTGATGTTCCCTCATTAAAGTGTACGAATATTTGTTTCACATAAATTGTTGTGGATTTATAGGGTTGTATTGAAAACGTTTACCTTGAATTTCCAGGACTGATTTAAAACTGGTTGTCTTACTACTGATACACTCTTTGCATGCCTAATCGAGTGCTTTCAGTGGAAAAAGGCGGCCCATGTTGCAGGGTTCTGTCGCGAGGCCTGTCGGAGGGAGTGTGTGGGCCCCTGCGAGCCTCTTGTGAGGCCCAGGCCGGGCGACGCAAGAATCTCGAGGCGGCTGTAGAGCGCCGTGCACGGGCCGTGCGGGAACGTCGAGCCCTTCAGGACCGGACTAAACGCCACGCCCACCAGTGTGCCCGAGCCAATGAGCAGGCCCAAGGGCGGGCACTCGAACCCCGCTCCACCGATCGAGACCTGCACAAGGTGTGAACCATATGCACTTGTTGGGCCTGAAAGACTTGTCACATATGGGGCCAGCAACTATGCAGGAAAAGGGTAGGAGTAACAATATGAGTTTGGGTTGGGCAAGAAGTAGGTGTAGCCGATATTAAAGAAAAGAAGTGGACCTGGGCCAGCCACGTAATGCATCCACTGGTCAGCTCAAGCCACAGAGGGAAGGGGGAAAAAAAGCCAAAGATGGAATGAACAAGTTGACGGCTATAAAATGAAATTGGCTCATGCAAGATAGGGCAAATCATCAGGGGGATGCCCTGATGATGATTATCCACACAAGGACAACTGCAACATGTCTGTGCCTATCATGCCCCAGAGCACAGTGTTTGTCAACATAACGAGTCCGTAGTGGTTTCTTAGCGCAAAACGACAGGACGAAGCGCTTGTTGCCTTGTGTTGTCACAATCGATTCACACCAACTAGCCAGCCAGTGCATTGTACAGAAATAACAAGAGGCAAGCAATTTCTCACCTTTACATAATACATCACAGAATATCATAGACCATGCACAGCGGCAAGTATGCAGCGGACACTGAAGTCGGCACCATTAGTGTAACGATTGCTTGGAATTCACATTGCACGTTGTGGGGTCTGAGGGATATCGCCGCTCTCGGAACACACAGAGACAGTTCACGCAGTCCTGCAACAACAACGTGTACGTTTATTAAACACTTTTACATACGGCGAGCTCGCCTGCCAAATCTAATACACACTATTCACTTGCTAAATAACCTTATACAATGCTAATGAATACCCGCAAAACATAACACACACTGAAGACAACATAAGACATACAATGCACCGAGAATGTGATGTCGTCGACGTTCGACTCTCCACGAGTGCCCGCGGGAAATGAGCCGCGGTATCATCCCCCACGGACCCACCGTGGGAGATGTCCATCCACCACGCCACCAAACCCCAAAGAGACTCGTTGCTGTTTTCTGTCTGCCGTCCTAGCTTCTTCTGCAGGCGGCGCTGCCGGCGCCATCGCGCTAACCCTAACCTGCGCGAACACAGTGCCACTGCTCGCTCGGACGCCATTTAACCTACCTGCGGCCTATCCGCGAGACGCGCATGCGCCATGAGGCGCAAACGGCTTTACAGGGGATGATAGCACCCCCACAACATCATCCCGTAAGTATCTGTGTAACAGGCTGTGAAAGCGCCAGAAATTTGTGCAATGAAACACTACTGCTGAGCACACATATGTAACACAAAGCGAACATTCATTTACGCTATCCAGAAGAAGACGCATTGCCAACGTTCAGCTCGCACTTCTCATTGCAGCTGTCTTGCTAGACGGTGCCTTATACTGCCTCGCCGTCGACAATCGTAGCATTCCGCCAATAAATATCTTGACAGCGCAGAATTTTATAAATGGCACCACCAAGACAGCTATTAGGGCCACCGTTGGATGTGTTTGTGACAAACAGTCAAGCTCAGATTGGTGAAGGCCTTAAAAAAAACCTTTAAACGTATGCGTGATACCTTCAGCTGGGGAAATACAGTAAACACTCATTAGAACGAAATCGCTGTAACTGAAATTTCCTCTAGTCCCAACCCAAACGCCAGCATTTTAAGCTGCTTTACTCGAGGCATACTGATAGCTCGCTCCGCTTAAGGTGAACTAGCGAGGCATATCTGCTTGCACGGAAGGAGGGACAAGCCCTGCATGTGTGCAAAGAAACGGTCAGAACTCAACCACAAATTGCATTCTGTGGTACTGCCCATGTTAACTCCTTTGTGTTGGTAATCTGAAGTTATGTACTAGTTGAGTTCAGTCGTGGTTCACTCACTTGAGTTCCCACTGTGCACCCGATATCTGGATCTGTGCTGGACTGTTAGAGTGCTTCGTCATGCATGCCCTGTTTGTGCTTTGGTGGCTAGCTTTGGGCATGCCAGTTCTTCCTGCACAAGCACCAGTGAGCCTGACGATGATGACCAGATTTGCAGTGCTGTCTCACGGCCGCTGGATGAAAAAGCGCACGGTACGGCCTGCCGCGTCGGGCGGCTTTCTATGGGAGAGCGCGTGTTGGCCCTAGTTGCAGTTGGGGCAGCAGCTGCAGCAAATTAGTTGGTGGTGGTTACAGCAGTGATCTCACTCTGCTGTTCTCATCTCATCTATTGCAGTTATGACATATCATGCATTCAGTTGAGTTCGTTCGCGTATTCTGGTTAAGTTTCCATGTACGTGCTGAGCTCCTGAGACTTTTTCTTCCAGGACTAACTTTCTGCTTTGTGTCTGAAAGGATATTTCACAATGCGCATAGCAGCACTATATGGCGCTGAATGTGTGAAAAAGTGGTTGTTATATTTATGTGCATGTCATGAATCATCATTTGTTATTTTAACATATTGAGTTCCGTGACATTTCTTCAGCACCTTTGAGTTTTCTTAGCTGAGAATGCTTGACAGGTATTTATTTGAAACATCTGACAACACACGTTTATGTTCTTTATGCACGGAAAGTGCATCTAAAAACATGCGTTGAATCTTTTTCATGTCTGATACATGATACTGTGCCGAAATGTAATTCAGCTTCGGATGCTTGATACTAGCGGATTCTACAAATATAGTGACGCACTCCTCGTAACTTTGCTGAAAAGGCTGTGGAATTATATATTCATTAGAAGTGGCTTGCAAATTTCTTGACAGCTCTTAGCAGGGCAATGTCATCAAATTGATGTATATATAAGGCCGATCACTGGAGTGACTAATATCTCGAAGAATGAAGCTGACAATAATAAGCCACAGCTCAAGTTTTCTTTAACTCAAGAAACAAAACTACGAAATAGTGGGGATCAACTCACGCTATGTGTGTATATATATATATATTCATGCGTGACAATCGCTTACCCGGGTTTTTTTTTCGAGACAGCCGGGTCAAGTGACAACCACGTTTTTATATTTACCCAAGTATACTATAGTAGAACGCAAAACCATGGCTGCTGTAGGACAGTCAAGTACATACTGTATTTACTCGAATCTAGGCCGGCCCTGATTCTAAGCCGACCCCCGAAATTCACAAGGCCAGAAAAAAAAAAGTTAATCATTGTACTCAAATCTAAGCCGACCTCCCCCCCCCCCACTTTCACACATCGTTTTTTCGAAAAAAACATCGGCTTACATTCGAGTAAATACGGTACCTTTGTTGCTGGAGCGAGCACAGGTGCCTTTGTAGACATATTTGCTGGAGGTGGAGCGTTCCCCGTCCTCACCACGCAGCTCCGCAGTGGCCGCATCATCCAGCTTCCCGCCATGGCTTCCAATGACAACCCGTCCCCATCTCCATCTGCGGCTCCTACGACAGCCTTCGTCGCGGTTCCCACCCCCCGTGATCCCGGGCCATTCTCTGTGCAACCTGGCCTCGACGTCGACTACTGGCTTCGCCTGTATGAACGGGTCAGTCAAACTCATCGGTGGGACCCTACCGTGATGCTTGCTAATGTTCTCTTCTACTTGGACAGAACCCCGCATGTCTGGTACGAAACACATGAGACCGAGCTCACCAGCTGGGACACGTCCATGGAGAAGCTACATGACATCTTTGGGGACCCGAACGGTCGCCACCCGGCTGCACAACAAGAGCTCGCTACCCGTGTCCAGTCGCCCACTGAATCGTATGTCTCCTACATACAGGAAGTGCTCTCTCTTTGCCGGAAAGTGGACGAGGCAATGTCCGAAGGTGACAAAGTGGGTCACGTTTTGAAGGGAATCGTGGACGACACTTTCAGTTTGCTGGTCTACACCAACGTCTCGACTATCGACCGCATCGTTCAAGAATGCCGCCGTTTCAAAACGGCAAAAAGCCGTCGTGTGTGCCCTCAATTTTCTTGGTTGCCAAACACAGCTGCCACGTCCACCTGCTCTGATTCCGCCACCACACCGCCCTTTGAGCAGAGTGTCACGCGTATTCGTTTGCCGGGAACTTGAAGCGGCAAGTCCAGCGCCGTTCCAGCCCTCTGCACTCGACCATGCCACTACACAAAGAACCCCCGCAGTCTTCGTTATTCAGGCGATCGTACGACAAAAATTCGCCAAGCTCGGGTTCCCTGTCGCCTGCCATGTCTCTCGCCCCTCCTCCAGACTAATGCCCATGAATACATCTCGAAGTGACCCGTACGTTCCCCCACGTCCTCGCAACCCAACCGCATGGCGAACACCCGACGACAAACCGATCTGCCTCCGGTGCCACCGTGTTGGTCATGTCTCCCGCTAATGCCGTGCCACTTAGACGCCGCCATATAGGAACCAATTTTTCTTGCCTTCTCGCCCATATGAAGATCTTTGCAATTATTCACCCAGCCGTACGGACCCTGCTTTTGACACACCTAACAGCCGCTCTCCTGCTCGTTCGCCATCCCCTCAACGCAGTCATTCCCCGTCACCCCAACCACGCTGCCATCCCTTGCCGCCCAACTTTGCCTCGTACCCGATGGAAAACTAGATCGTGCAGCTCCTGGAGGTAGTGCTGCATCACCTCCGTCTGACCCAAATCCTCCGTTGACGCTTCCTACGAACAAGAACCTCATCGATGTGCATGTGGATGGTATTTCTTTGATGCACTAGTCGATACTGGAGCTCATGTGTCCACAATCAGTCCTCGTCTTTGTCGCCGACTGAAAAAAGTACTCACACCTGCTACTACAAAAGCTGTACGCATCGCCGATGGCGGAACTGTTCTTGTCCCTGGAATGTGTACAGCTCGCATACGCACCGCCAACCGCTATGTTCCTGTCCTATTCACGGTGCTCCATAATTGTCCTCATGACCTAATCTTAGGGATGGACATCCTGTCGACCCATTCTGCCCTGATAGACTGTTCCGCTGATACCCTTTGCTTGGACCTTCCTCTTCAGCCGGATATTCACCCCGAACTTCAACACAGTCTCTGTACCACGGACTTCATCTGCCTACTGCCTAAAGCCCTCACATTCGCCGAATTCGCAACGACTTCATCCGTGTTGGATGGGGACTACATCATCACACCGATTCCTGATGTCCTTCTGGATACATCTCCCCGTTATAAATTCCGGCAGCCTACATGTAGCAATACATTAGAGAAAAAATAAACAGCAATAGATGACAGCACCACATGACGGAGACTGCCAGAAGACAAGCACGTAGGTGTGCAACAAAGATTTGCCAGTACCTGTACAGTGGCTAACGTCAAAAGACGAAAACGAAAGGTTTCATGGTCTGCACAGACTGGAAGTAGACAGGGAAGCCAAAAATTGCCCCCCCCCCCCCTTTTCTTTTTCTGTTGTTTACCGTATAGCTGTCAATAGCGACCCACCTTAACTTTGTCCCTGTGAGTGGCTCTCAACGTGTGTGTTGGCTGCCATGTATATTTGTTTAAAATAAACCCTTGTCATCGCCCACCAGCCGCTTTCCTGCAATTTTTTGTCTCCGCATATTTTGCCAAGATAAGTTTAAGTGTGTCCCCATTCTGCAAATGACCACAGACAACCCAACTCTCTGAATGAAAGGGATACACGCGCTTTTCACAGCAACCAACATTCGTACCACATGGCATTACGGGGCAACGCATCACACCGCAACGAGACAGCGTTCGGAAACAACTGGAACCGATGACAAAGGTGCTGCGAGCTGAAAGGTGGGAACTAGAAAAAAACTAGAGATAAGAGAAAATGGAAAGGTGGTGTCACAGCCACTGGATGCAACAACGTTTGCAACTGCTAGCAGGGATGATCCCTGAATTGATAATAAATAAAATAACTTCTCACATTTTGTACAGATTTTATGTTCACTGTTGAATTCGTTACATTATCATGAAAATGGCGTGACGGGATGAGACAAAAATACTGAAAACCGCAGGAATGCGAGCACTTGTATTCGTGTGTTTTTCAGCCTTTTCATCACTATTTCCGTCTGACCGTTTTCATATTAATTAATCCGTAACAGCTCGCCCAATTGTCAGTATTGAGGATATAGTCACTGAAATTTCAAAGTGGCTCGAATCTCCTTCTATGAGATGGTCGCACACATGCTAAGCATTATTTCATTTCAGAGCATGGAATACCATATCCTATGTGTACTTTAAAGATGTTTGGAGGAAGGAAAAAGTTTATCTTATTTTGTGTAAAATAAACAGTGGCCGCTGCAATTTTTGAGATCACTTTTCCAAAACGAAATGATTAAATCTGAAGCAACATAGTCAGAGCCAAAACAAAGAATTTCGATGCATTAGGAAAGGTGCAGCGCCTCCAGGCTGGTTAGTTGTGGTCTTCTAGGATACCAGAAAAATATGCCAACGCGATTACTTCCGCAAAAAGCGATCAGTGCGTGAAGTTGCATCTTGGGCAAGGGAAGACCAAAAATTCCCAAGAGCTGCAAGTATGTACAAGAAATATCGGTAATCAACTGATGTGTATGCGCTAGATTGATTTTTAGAAGCTTTCGGGCATCACATGAAGACGCACGCACTCAAGCATAACTGCCGCAAGCGCGCTGCGCATGTGATCCCGGTGGCGCCACGGCGGTGGTCCGGGAAAGTAGCCCTGTCAAACTGGTTTCAGAGCACGCGGCAGGCTGTACCCGTGCGCTTTTTCATCCAGCAGCCGTGGCTCTCTCTTGCATAGAACTGCCAGCAAAGAAGGCAACTCATTCGTGTTGGCTGACGGTGTCGCTCTGGGAACAGTTGACATGGTTTTCCGTGGCCCCATGGCAGAGCCGATGGATGAACAGCCAGGCTCAACAGTCGAACAAAGTGCAAGGTATACGAAGCAACTATGGCCTCACGCAGTTCATGAGCAAACTGGAGCAGGGATTGCCTGGCAAAAATGCAATGGGGCTGTCTGCCTTTTTTTGCACCTCAATAATGGTTTGCTTCTCTGAATATCTTGCGTCCTTGCAGTTGTAGTGTGATTTAAGCTCGACATATTTAGCTGCTATGGAGTAGTCACTTCTATCGAATGGCCAATTCTATCCAATTTTTCTGCCATCTCGGTCACTTCAGTATAACGAGCGTTTACTGTATTTAATTAGCTGGATCAGCGACACACAATCAATGCTGACATCTGATGTCTAATGTGATTTGCATGTATTTGAGGCGCCGAGTCTACCTTACCCATGTTGTAGACTAGCTTGAACCTGCATTGCGAGTATGCGGCAGTGTGTTCGAATACTATCCACACTGTATTTCTAATGTAAAGCTTGGCCAGGCATGGCCCAGCTTTTTCATTTAGGCGTACCTGGCTGGACGTTGTTTTATTGTAAACAAGAATCCTTTACATAGTTATTCTACGCACTGCATTTTATTCTGCATGATGTACAACGCTGCCATAAACTGTTGTTGGGTACTGTTGGTGATGCCTTGAGCGTCTTTTCCAGCAGGGGTAATGCCCACTCGACAACCAGTCTAGTTCTGTATTTCAGCACCCGATTTGGTCTTCTTGTTATGTCAAGAACAAGTGTGAGTGGCCATGGAGGCAGCAGTACTCAAGACCTCTCGCTGATCTTGCATGCAGTCATTCAGGAAATCGATGTCACTGAGAAGGCTAGTATCTACCAACATTTAGAACACTGTTTAAAGGGACACTAAAGGCAAATATTAAGTTGACGTTGATTGTTGAAATAGCGGTCCAGAAACCTCGTAGCGCTGCTTTTGTGCCAAGGAAGTGCTTATTTTGAAATAAAATCACGTTTTTAGTGGTCCACATCCCATTAGCGCGCTTCAAATCTCTCGCCTGAAAATACGACTCTCATACGTCACTGCTGCCGTGCCCAACGTTGCCCGCTTTTACTGCGCGGCCGCCGATCGACACTGAGCGGAAGTAGTGGGACCCACAGTAGCAACAACGGCGCTGCGGCAAGGACTTGCTCGGATGGGCACATTCAAAGCCGTCACCAAGTTGCGGTTGGTCTCGTAATCCTCAGTACGAAAGTGCAGCGAGCACACATGCAGAGGTTTTGACTGTTTAGCACACTGGCGCAATGGCATGACACTAAGTCACTTCGAGCGTAAGGGTTCATTCCGCGGCACCCAGTGAAAAGACACACCGGTTTCCTTGCTGCAGCACTGGCGTTGTGCACCATTCGGGCATCCGGCAATATCACAAGCATGCGGCATTTTGTCGAACTTTCTGTCAGAGCGACTTTCACGAGCGCGCAAAACACGCACGGCAGTACGCGATCCCGAAACTACGACGGGCGAGGCACAGCTCGGCGAAAACGGAACCTTTGAACCACGCACGCCGTTCCCCATGGCAACGCCACGGACGTTTTGTTTTCCATGAATCAAGCGCAAACGAACAAACAGCATTTTATTACGTCTTTTGATGCTCGGAATGTTCTTTTTTTACTGCTGTTAGTTTGATTACTAGTGATTTATTGTAGGCCGACTTCCCTACGTCATCGGGATCACTTCGAAAATGTCCCACTCGTGGCGCTCGTCATGTGATACATTTAGCTTATTTCTCGGTAAGTAGGGCACTGCTGTTGATAATATTGCCGTTTTAGAAGTTGTCATACATTGGGCTTTCACTCTGACATAAATTGTTATTTGCCTTTAGTGTCCCTTTAAGATCTGATTATGGCTAATTTCAGTATTGCTGATTGTCCTGTATCTTTTAACGGATATGGTACCAACGGCATGTTCCACTTCTGGAGGCAGAACAGAATGAGCCTCATTTGTTTTATTTTATACGCCAGCTGTCTAGGTCTTTGACGCCAACTGGTCTGAACTGTATTGTGTCACAGATACAGTGATGTTATAGCCGTGCCAAACTGCGCCAAGAGGTGAAACCTGCTGTATCCTGCTACATTTTTGCAAAAATCTCATATAGTTGCGCCGAGCATGCACCAAGATGTCGTTCTTGCAGTCTTTGGAAGAAAAAGAAGACTGAACGGGCTTGCAAAATCTTATTTAAGTTACCACTGCAACTGTGTGTGATCATTGGAGCATGCTGGAGTACAGTCGCGTACCAACTCGTTTGCGAGTGGGGGGGCTGCCTCGCTCACTCTGTCGGCCGTATATATATATATATTAATGAACTAGCTCTGAGAGGGAAAGTTCCGGAATTCAGAGTTTCACTTCAGAATAGGTACACGGCTTTAACCGAGGAAACCGACCTTAGCGTTGACGCAATAAATGATAATCTGACTAGTATCATCAAGGAGTGTGCAGTGGAAGTCGGGGGTACAGTCGTTAGACAGGACACTGGTAAGCTATCCCAAGCGACGAAAAACCTCATTAAGAAACGTCAAGCTATGAAAGCCTCAAATGCAACAGACAAAATAGAGCTGGTGCAGCTTTCGAAGTTAATCAATAGGCGTAAAGTATCCGACATAAGAAAGCATAGTATGGAGAGAATTGAGCATGCTCTAAAGAACGGAAGAAGCCTCAAAGCCATGAAGACAAAACTGTGCATAGGCAAAAATCAGATGTGTGCATTAAGGGACAAGGAAGGCAAGGTCACAACCAATATGGATAGAATAGTTGAGGTAGCGGAAGAGTTCTACAGAGATCTGTACAGCAGCCGAGGCATTCAGGATGATAACGTAAGAAGGAGTAATAGCGCAGAGGAATCTGACATCCCTCCAGTATTGACAGGAGAAGTAAAGAAAGCCCTAAAGGGAATGCAAAGAGGCAAAGCAGCTGGTGAGGATCACGTAACATCAGACCTATTGAAAGACGGTGGAGAGATTATGTTAGAGAAACTGGCCACCCTGTATACGAAGTGCCTCTCGACGGGGAGGATACCAGAATCTTGGAATAATGCCAACATCATCTTGATCCATAAGAAAGGGGACGTCAAGGACCTGAAAAATTACAGGCCCATCAGCTTACTGTCCGTTGTCTACAAGCTATTTACAAAAGTAATTGCTAACAGAATTAATACGACATTAGAGTTCAATCAACCAAGGGACCAGGCAGGATT
Source organism: Rhipicephalus sanguineus (assembly GCF_013339695.2). Classification (NCBI taxonomy): domain Eukaryota; kingdom Metazoa; phylum Arthropoda; class Arachnida; order Ixodida; family Ixodidae; genus Rhipicephalus; species Rhipicephalus sanguineus. Next base: position 217,720,894 of record NC_051178.1, read on the forward strand.
TCGTACAGGATTCTCAACAATAGACCATTATCATACTATCAATCAGGTGATAGAGAAATGCGCGGAATACAACCAACCCCTATACATAGCCTTCATAGATTACGAGAAGGCATTCGATTCGGTGGAGACATCAGCAGTCATGCAGGCACTGCGGAATCAAGGCATCGACGAAGCCTATATAAACATAATGGAAGAAATATACAGCGGATCCACAGCCACTATAGTCCTCCATAAAGAAAGCGACAGAATCCCAATAAAGAAGGGCGTACGGCAGGGAGACACGATCTCTCTAATGTTATTCACCGCGTGTTTACAGGAGGTTTTCAGGGCCCTAGATTGGGAAGAGTTAGGGATAAGAGTATCTCAGTAACCTGCGATTCGCTGATGACATTGCATTGATGAGTAACGCGGGAGACGAATTACAGCTCATGATTACTGAACGGGATACGGAAAGTAGAAGAGTAGGTCTGAAAATTAATATGCATAAAACTAAAGTAATGTGGAACAATCTTGGCAGAGAACAGCGCTTTGCGATAGGTGGCGAGACACTGGAAGTTGTAAAGGAGTACGTCTACTTAGGACAGGTGGTAACCGCGGAGCCGAACCATGAGAGTGAAATAACTAGAAGACTAAGGATGGGTTGGGGCTCATTCGGCAAGCATTATCAAATCATGAATGGTAATCTACCACTATCCCTCAAGAGGAAGGTATATAACAGCTGCATCTTACCGGTACTTACCTACGGAGCAGAAACCTGGAGACTTACAAAGAGGGTTCAACTTAAACTGAGGACGACGCAGCGAGCGATGGAAAGGAAAATGATCGGTGTAACCTTAAGAGACAGGAAGAGAGCAGAGTGGGTCAGGGAACAAACGGGGGTTAAGGACATCATAGTTGAAATCAAGAAGGAGAAATGGATATGGGCCGGGCACGTAGCACGTCGGCAGGATAACCGGTGGTCATTAAGGGTAACTGACTGGATTCCAAGAGATGGCAAACGCGTGAGGGGGAGACAGAAAATTAGGTGGGTAGATGAGATTAAGAAGTTTGTAGGTATAACGTGGCAGCAGAAAGCACAGGACCGGGTTGATTGGCGGAACATGGGAGAGGCCTTTGCCCTGCAGTGGGCGTAGACAGGCTGATGATGATGATGATGCACACAGTCGTTGGTTTTCTTATGACACGTTGAGGCATGCACCGAGAACCAAAGTCAGGTTAGCATTTGAGAAGGCGATGCGCACGGGGCCCGATTATGCTATCGCGTTCTACTCTTGAAGGCGAAGCTCAAGCGTCCTCCAAGTTTTGCAAGTTTTGCTTTTGTCTTGTTTGCTTTGATGTGAACATTTGTTATTGGTGTCCATTTTAATTGTCCTCATCTTAGTTTGTTTGTTGTAATGTATACTTCCATAAAAGTTAGTGCCTAACTTGTAAGTCAAGTCTGACCATACAATCACCAGACAATTATCAACAATTCGACGCACTGCAGGAGACTGGAAGAGAAAGCAGGGCATTCCAGTATTCTGTTTCTTGACCGCCGCAACATTCCGTGTTTGAGAACTTGCCGTAGTTAAATACAAAGCCTCCCATTACCGCAAGTTTTATGAAGCATGAATTAGATTTCAGGCACAAGGGACAAATTATTAAACCCTGTATTTTAACGGCAAGGCTGCTTAAGCTCAGCAAACCCCCAATTCGCCTTCGCAAAAACTATCATCATCGTGAACTGCGCGCTTACTTCGTCCTCTTCTTCATGTTCTGATTTGCTGCCTGAACACCTGACTTGTCTGGCGTGGGATGCAATGACTTAGATGGGCAAGAGAATGAGTACAGAGTCAAGAATGAGTACAGAGAGAGATGGAAGAGGGGGACACGGAAAGAAAAAAGGAAAGCCGCCCAGCTCTGCTCCAGCCTCACACCGCAAATGCAAGCTGTGTCAATTTCTAATAGCCGTCCATGAACCAGGATTCTCTCTGTAAAAACAGCACAGCAGGCGCTTCATGCAGCGAAGCCCTTAGTTGTAGTTTGAATGCAATCAGAATAGTTCTTCTGGATTGTAAAGAGAAAGTTTGCAAAGCTTGTGCTCCCAGTACTGTAACTGAAGCATCAGTGAAAGTCAGACTCATTCACAAATGTTAGGTGGATTCTGGGAAAATGTTAGGTGGCCTGAGGTCTTAAAAACTTAGGGCTGTGTGCATAAGAACAACGAGCGGTAACTTCATTTAATTTTTCCGTGTATCATAAGTAAAGGTGCATGTATTTGTGCATAATCTATTTTTTTAAACGTGTAGTACAACTAGTCTAACTTAGAGACAAATATTTGCATTTGAAAATGTTTGCTTGGTAACTGCTGTAAAAGGTGCTGCTCCTAAGTGAGGTTTTAGCTGCACTGAAATGGCCTCAGTCGATGACGCCACTGCAGGTATCTACATAGCAGTCACATCACTGATACTGTGCAGACAATGTGCAGACAACCTGGCCTTGTTATGGTGTGCTTCATACAAAATGCGCCCCCACACTGTTCGAACCCTTGTCAAGAGTAGACGCTGCAAGAGAACTGTGCCAGGTTGCGCATAATACCACGCTAACGCACTGCAATTCTCTGCTAAACTTGCATTGTGGAATAGCAGAAAACACACACGGGGACTCAGGCAAGAGAGATGATACAGCCGCTAACTTTCAACTGATGTTTATTTTCAGAAAGACAACATATATACATACAACTGGTCATGGCGTCTTATCCCTGTCAGTCATTTCTGAAAATAAACATCACCTGAAAGTTACCGTATTTACTCGAATCTAAGCCGATGTTTTTTTCGAAAAAACGATGTGCGAAAGTGGGGGTGTCGGCTTAGATTCGAGTACAATGAATAGGCTTTTTTCTTTTCTGGCCTTGCGAATTTCGGGGGTCGGCTTAGAATCGGGGCCGGCCTAGATTCGAGTAAATGCGGTAGTGCCTGTATCATCTCTCTTGCTTGTGTTTTTCATGTGCTAGTCCACAATGCATTCGTACCAACTAGCTTCCTTACTACCCCAGTTGTTGCCCACAGAACCTTGATTCGTTGCTACAGCCACAACTGCCAACAAAGACTTCTCGACCTGACACTACAATGCTGTGTCGGCCTGTGGGTCGGTGTAGCGTTCACCAACTCCTTATTCAGCTGTTGCATTGGTATGGTCCATGTGCAATAGTTGCAATGGTGTATCTCCTGTGCCACTATCCCCAACCATATCGCTGGACTCTTGGGTGTGCCACGAGGAGACTCGATGATTGGCCTGGTCTTGGGAGCCTGGCCTCAGAGCAGATCAGCCCAGAAAGGAGCCCTCCCCATGTGTAGGGTCTAGCCCACCTGATATTCCTCCTCTCTATAGGGAAAGCAGAATGAAAATCTTGGCATGTGCGTAGCACGTATTGACCATGACCTGATGGTGGCTGCTTGACAAGTAAGACCTGTTCTAGTGTGCCTCTCTCCTGCACACTGAAAAAAAGCTTTTCCTTGGGGAGCAAGATGAATGGAAGTGAATGAACAACTCTGGAATGAAGTTCTCTTTTTAATCGATGTCAATAATTACAGTTAAAAGTACAAATGATGTCCCCCATTCCTTCATTGTCTGTTGGCTCCATAAGAAAGAAACGAGCCATTGATCCATTCCCCTTCTTTCAAAATGACAATGATGCATAAGTTAAAATCAAGATTCTTGATTGATTTTGATGACACATGGTGAATTCGTGTATATTTGTGTGCTGACTTTAAATATGCCATTATTTTTGCACTACAATAGGTAGTCTTTTGAATATGAAACATTTCAAGTGCTTTTTCCTAAACTTGGAGAATTGCAAAGTAGACCACCATATCACAAAGAACTGTACACAAGAAAACAAGAATGGATGCTCTAAAGCTATTTGAGAAAGGATTGTGCTATGTTGAACACTCGCTTGTGATTGATCAGCATACCATAACATTTGTTCAAGTTGGTTTGGAACGTCCATTCTTGTTTTATTACATATGGTTCTCATTCCAAAATATTTTAATTTGCTGAGTTACCTTTTTCAGCTAAGGGAAAATCCTGCCTGGTTTAAGGCACATCAAATGTTTCATATTTTAAAAACTACATATTGTATAAGAATAATAATTGCATATTTGTAATCAGCTGACTTATGTACATAAACTTGGCAAGTTTAATTAAAATTGATCAAGAATTTAAAGAGAGCTCTGAAGAGCAACCTGTTAAACAGCACATAAAATGCATTTCCAAATGCTTCTGGATCTTTAAGTGCAGCCTTACTAAGCGAATGATAAGGACTGTTCTGTCATAAAACCAACTGTTCAAACCAACGTGGCTGACATTTGTGACACCGTACTGTAGATGCAAAACAGAAGCAGGAATAACCATGATTTTATGCAATTTCAGACAGAAACTCTTTCATTTTTTGATGTTGCACATCCATCAGGCTGCAAGTGGTTCACTGCAGGGGCATAGCCAGAAATATTTTTCGGGAAAAGGTCCGACCCCCCTTAAAGTATGTTTCTTCATGTGTTTGTATGTGCACATGTATATATACGCTTGTTTGTACGTGCACACGTATATATAATCCCCCTGGCTAGTTCAGTGAATGTGACATCAGTGTAGCACCACTCTGGGCCAAGATTTTAAAGGACCCTTGACAGCAAAATTTTTGTTGGTGACTTTTTTACTGTAATTTGTATCTTTGTGTTTGGTAATCCCTAAGTTAAATCGTAAATGCTCTAGCTTATCATATAACTAATTCTAGCATAGTTAATTGTGACCATTTTAGCATCGCTTCAAAACACCCGCCTAAAAACCACAAGAAGCTAGCGCCCCATGCGGGGGAGCGCCAAAAACCACATGCACTCAAGCTGTGGTGACGTTGAAAGCGCGGTTTTCAAATCTGGGCCCCACGCGCGGTAGAGATTGAATGTATGTGGGTGCCTCGGTATGGGGTAAACCTGTTAAGCGCATGTCCCCTCACGAAAACTATCCTCAAGAGCAGGCCGACAACAGAGCGAGAGGGATGCGAAACAATAGGCCTCGCCAGGTGCCAGTCGTCGTATTGTGCACGTGCACCCCACAAACCTTCTGTGACGTCCACAATACTTGCTTTACTTGTGAAACGTCACGCGGGGCCTCGATCTACGTCATACCAGGATGTCGTGAGGTGCAGCCAGCTCAAATGAGCACTCATGCTTACTTTAATACCAAATTAAGATATCTTAAAGGCAACGTTCGTCACTAATAATCGGTCAGATGTGCCCCCATATACAGGAAAGTCAGGCGACACAAACATCTTGAGGTTTCAATTTTGGTGTCAGGGGTCCTAGCTTTAATGGTGGCTTGGCTGAAGAACACTTAAAGGGACACTAAAGGCAAATAAAAATTTATGTCAGAGTGAAAGGTCAATCATTGAGGACGTCTAAGACGTCAATATTATCAACAGCAATGCTCTAGTAATTGAGAAATTAAGGTAAGTGTAGGACACTATGTGCACCACCAGTGGGACGTTTTGGAACGATTCCGATGAAGTCAAGAGTCCCGACTACAAATTATTGCCAGTGTTCACGATACTTATGATAAAAAAAGAACATTCCAAGCATTGGAAGACGTAATAAAATGCTGTGTCTGCATTTCTGTTTGATTCATGGAAAAAAGAACTTGACGTTACAGTGGAGAAAGGCGCAGGTTGTGCAAAAGTTCCATTTTCGCAGGGCTGCACTCCACTCATGAAAGTCGCCCTAACGAAAACTTCGACAAAATGTCGTGTCCACATGATGTTGTGTAATATGCCCTTCAGAGCAGAAACCACGGTGTCGGCTGCCGGGCAGTAAAGGCGGGCAACGTTGGGCAAGGCAAATGCTACATTGGGAGGCCTTTCCAGGCGTGCGATTTGAAGTGCGCTAATGCTGTGCGGACCACTAAAATGTGATTTTCATTCAAAATAAGCATTTCCTTGGCAAGCACTACGAGGTTTCTGGAATGCTATTTCAGCAATCGTCGACTGAACATGTGCCTTTAGTAAAGTCCCTTTAAAGCACCTTTTTGCTTTGTCAGCTGGAGAGCAAGCGGCGCAAGGCCGAGAGTGCGCTGAGCAAGGCGGAAGGTGAATACTACGGGGCCTGCATGTCGGCCGAGCAGGCCCGCCAGGAGTGGGAGACCCTGCTGTTCCAGACAGCGGGCTGGCTGCAGGCCCTGGAAGAGGAGCGCCTGCAGGCACTGAACACTGCCTTATCCAGATACGCACAGCACTTGATGCACATGGCTCCGCAGACAGTGCAGGTAAAGTTTGCTTTCAAAGATAGCTCGAGGCCATTGTGACTGCTTAAAGGTGCATGGGCCGTATCATGCAACCTACCAACACCCCACTTTCTAAAAAACGATTCTCAGTAGGAAGGAGAGAAAGTGGCGTGTTGCTGACGCATGATCCCCCCCCCCCCCCCCCCCCCCCCCCCGAGTTTACTAATATAAAATGCCTCCAATAATTCTCCTGTGGACATCTGCACAAGCTATTGTCACGAGTGTTTGTCATGAACCACGCATACAGCACAAATGACCAGGCAGTAAAGAGGTGGAAAAGAAGAATGACGTACATGGACAGCATGTTGACAAGCACTCTGTTTGTGCGTTCAGCTGGACCATTAGTCTGTGGATAGTATGGTGTGCAATAATGGAAGCTAGATGAACACAGATGGAGGGTCTCTTTGACCACATTGAAATGCAGCC